>NC_136250.1:7792500-8445000 GCF_053564925.1 Oryzias latipes | reverse complement strand
ACAGTAATTGTATTAGAACATAAAATCAGTCATAGAATTCAATAGGTAGTAGCTAAACTAAACTAAACAGACAAAGTTAAATTGGTCATCTCTGCCCTCAGACCCTCCAGTACTTCCATCCAGCCATGTTCAGAACTCACTCAGCTCTGTGTGGGGTTGCTGGAGCCTATATCTAGCTTTTGGACAGGTTGCCAGTGCATGTATACTTCATTTTTTAAAGGGCTTAACCTCACTATGTGGTGAGACCTGCCATTTTGTATGACCTAGAGACAGCAGCACTGAGGAAAAGATAGGAATCAAAACACAAGGTTGTAGAGATGAAGGATGCTTAGGTCCTCTTTGGGAGTGGCCAAGATGGATTGGATCAGGAATGAGTGGAGAGGGACATGTCAGAGGTTTGGAGATAAAGCCAGAGAGACCAGACTGAGATGGTCTGGACATGTCCAGAGGACAGACAGTTAATATATTGGTGGATGCTGATTCTAGAGCTGCCATACACAAGATGTCTAAAGGGAGACCAAAGAGGAGGTTTATGGATGCAGTGAGCGAAGACATGAAGGTAGCTGGTGTTAGAGTAGAGGATACAAAAGACAGGGCTAGACAGAGAAAGCTGATTTGCTGTGGCGACCCCTGAAGGGACAAGCTAAAAGGAAAAGAAGACGAACCTCACTCTGCGTTTTTATCTTTTTCTGGACCGTTTTGACATGTTTGCTTCTTTGACGGTGGGAAAAAAAAACAACCTTCTGACTTTTTATAAATGCAAATATAAAAAAATGACTCAGGGATGTGCTGATGTACTCATACAAAAGCAAACACTGAGAAGAAAGAGGCTGATTGACATCCTGAGCTTGACAGGGCTGGCAGAGTCTGAGGCGGATGGGTTCATCCAAGGAGAAACTGCAGAAAGCAGTCCAACACTCATGACAGAGGAACACTGGATCAAATCAAACAATACTTTATTCATGTGAAGACAGACCAAAATGAAACACCTTTAAGGGTTTTAATGTATTAGCAAATTCCTATTTTGTAGCAACAGACATGAATGCTTAAATGACGTTGCGTAACATCTTTGAGTCATCACTTTTACCATTATCATAGTTACATCTTGTAAATTATTGTGCAAAAACCGTCTGGAGAACAGGTGGGACCACAAAAATACAAGAAAGACAGAATGCAAACTAAAGAAAACAATAAGAGTTCAGAGGATGCAGAGGTGAGAACTCCACTGAGAAATCTCTTGAAAGCAGGAGTTCAATTAAGCAAAGTACTGGATGTGGAAGAAACATGAAGTCTGTGTTTGTGGAACAGAAGGAGAGGAGTAAATGTATTGTGAAAAGCCCTTCAGCCACTCCACTTCCACACTTTGTGTTTTTGTTTGGAAAGATTCACATTTTTCTTTGACAAAAAAACAAAAACCCTTTTGGGAGCTGCCAGTTTAAATCTTTGACTACGCTTTTTACTATCTGCAAAATAAACAACACATAATAAATGTGAGTGAGACGTGAGCTAGCTTGAATGATGCAACAGTAACCTTTAATCAAAACTTCTGTACTTCTAATCAGCTTTGAAGACTGTTTCTTAAACCGTCTGCTTAGACCCTTCCTTTCGAATATATTTAAAGAAGCTTTTGCTGCTCAAAACTAGTAGGTCTGACTCTAACAACCATATATGTCATTTCATATTTAACACAAACACTAAAGAGTTCTTTCTCCTCTTGTTTCCTTTTCTATTTCAGTCTAAATTCTTTCTTGCTCCATGTTTTCAGCTTTGTTTTGACAAAATCACCAGATGATTTGTCATGTTGACACATGCGGACTGCAGGCATGCCAGTTTAGCAGGACTCTGGATAAAGAAGGAGGACGTTCTTTATTTTATCTTTTTGCCATTTTGATTCTTTGACACCCTAAAGATACTTTCTTTTTATCTGTATATTTGCTTTTTTTAAGAGTGCAAGTTCTTTACCTCATCATGGTCTTAACAAAATGAACACCACACTACAATTTTTAATGGTTGTGTTTTTATTTTGTGTCAAAAAACAATAGATAATAGTCTTAAGTCAGTTTGCCTAGAGTGAATTGATAAAGTTGCTGTTTCATGTTTTCCTAAATTTTGCAGTGAAAAAATAAAATTGACTGTAAATGTTAACATTTTGTTTCAGCTTTTCTCTAATCTCATTCTCATGACCAAAATCCACCTCGTGTTATTCCCTTTAATATCATTTATATTCAAGTAGAAGGACATGCTTTATTGTTTTTTTTGGAAATAGTTCTAAAAATCATCTGACTTCACTTACTGAAAGTTTTAATAACGTCATCTCATACCATTAAGTTCACAACTTACAAACTGTTTTCTTAGTGTGACCTTATCTTGTGTTTATTTCAATTTGCTTCTTTTAATATTACATATTGGAATTGTTATGAAATCGAATGTAGAGATAATTGATACACAAACAAAGCAATTCCTTTCAGCTGTTCCTAGGATCCTTATTCAAAGGAGTTTGATGCTGTGGATCAATGAGCTGCCCTCAATGTCATCAAAACTTTCAAGGTTATTCACTGAAGAAACAGCTGATTCCATTTTCGGCAGATGAAACGAGTGTTAATATCTAAAGCTGAAGCTGTTATTAACATAATCAGGGAGGAGTAATGAAAACCCTTTGTCCCAGTGTCTGGGTCTGTTAATAACACCGTCTCTGTCCCTCCCCGTTTCACACACAGAAAAGTATGATAATGACAGTGATGATAATGGTCTCTCTGACACAAGGAGCTTTGCAGTTTTCCTGTCATTGATCACAGTTTTTTTGTTAAAATGACAAAATGTTATCACATTAGATTTGACGTTTTATTATTTCGTGTCTCAAAACATCAATGGTTCTTTCACTCCAAACAAGCAGAATTCTACTTGGTGAATACTCTACTATGGGGTGGGAACCGTTTGTGATCAAACAAAGAGCAGAAGTTCTCCGATTATGGAACCGGCTGGTGACTTTACCTGCAGAGAGACTTGCACGTAAAATATTTGATTGGGATAGAGCTCATATTTATCCCTGGTGTAAAGACGTGTTGAACATTCTGTCCTCTGTGGACCTACAATCATTTTTTAATTGTTTGAAATGTTGGATAGATAATGTTAAGGAAAATTTAGTTGGTTATTATGAAAAAGAATGGAAAATGAAACTGCTTCAAAAGCCAAAATTCAGAACTTATTTGCAAATTAAGGACACATTTTATGCTGAGCCATATGTTATGTATAACTTAAAAAGAGGACAAAGATCCTTATGTGCTGAACTTAGAGCAGGAGTGCTCCCCCTACAGGTGGAAGTAGGTCCCTTTAAAGGCATTCCTGAGGAGGAAAGACTCAGAGGTCTGTGAACTGCAAGTGGTGGAGGATGAATTTCATTTTTTGTTTTACTGTCCTTTGTATGAAAAACAGAGACTTTATATATATATGAGTAATAGAAAAGAAATGTCCTGATTTGTTTTGGTTATCTGAAGACAAAATTTTACGTTGGCTTTTTGAAATTGACATTTTTTGTTTGGCAAATTTTGTGTCAAAGGCATGGACAATAAGAATGGACACTTTGTATTCTGTAAGACTCTGACTAGGGGGGGTTATTGTATTTTTGTGATGGGCATGTTTCTATACGTTTTATGTATTTTGTCTTTCAGTGTCATATAAGCCCGTGTGGGCTGGGCACATTAGTGCATGACACTTAAATAAATAAAATCAATCAATCAAAAAATCTACTTCTTTTGATGTTTTGCTGCTCAATTTAAAGTCTGAAGCGACATTCACACCGGCCATCTGACGTGTATTTATGAACACGTGTTTAGCGTGTTCTTCAACACGTGTTAGCCTGTGGTGTTCACACTGGAAAAGCAGCGAAGGGCTTCTTCTTTCTTTCTTTTTACCATTTAATAGCGAATGTCTGCCATCTACAGCTAGAAGAGGCTTGGTGGGAAACGTGGATGCGGTGCAAGTCTTGCTCCAATTTTTTCCTTTCTCAGTTCTATTCCAAAATATGACAGACTTTGTGTCGTACAATTCCTTCCAGGCACGAACTGCAGTTACTTGTTTCTCCTCTATGATCTATTTTCAAACGGTTGACACTTCTGTGAATTAATAGTGACGCCACCCAGGGGTCACTACCAAATCCAAGTTCCTGATAGTTCAAATTTTGACCTGGTTCTACTTTCAACGCGTGTTCAGTGGACCCGCATTTTGTACACAGAGCCCGAAAACTGTCATACAAATGCACATAGTTTTGAAGTGGAAGAGCTTGAACGAGTGCTGCTGAGAGGAGTGTGAATGTATCTTAAGAAAAAAGGTGGACAGTTATGGTAGTCAAATATTTTCAAATGAAATAACCACAAATATAACTGATTTGGGGACTTTTGCTGCTCCCATCTCTCCTCCAAATTGTTTTGTGAGCTCCACAGATTTTTTTTCATGTAATTGCATCATATGTCGATCAAAAAGACATAGTTACAAAGACAGACTCCAAAGTTTTGGTTTAAATTTAAATTTAGTAGTGATTTACCTCCCTCACAGCTGATGTGACACCAAAATGAGGAGCCAAATCTTCACTATCTGAACAATCATGTCAGATCCCAGTACTGTGAATTCATATTCTACACTAAGTTTGAACAAAATACACCAACAGTGGCACAAATAGGCTGTTACTCTCCATCTTCTCTGCTGTAGCCACATGCGTGTCCCTCATAGCTCGCCCACTTTCCTTCCTCCCATGTGCTTCCCCCACTTTTCCTCTTCATCCTTTTGTCTGCCAAACCAGTCTATTTCTTTGTCTCCTCTTGCACAGTAATTACTTTCCCAGAGATGTTTAAAAGAGCAAAGCTTATTGTCATGCTGCAGGCACAGCAAAGCAAACAAAAACACAAACATTAAGGAAACAGTTTGTTACTTGGGGGCGTGCCAACCTTTTTTCTCTTTTTCATAGTTCATAAAATCTCCCTCAAGCTGATTGCTAATAGCTGACATGAAACCGATTTAACGTCTCTGTATTCTTTATAACTATTAGGACCAAGCTGCAATGAGTCGTCGAGTACGAAGCTGCATGAAGCCCGTTCCTTCTCATTATTCCCACACTTCGAACCAGGAAATGACCAAACACTTGCTTTTAAACACTTTTAACCCTTGTGCTATCCTAGGCACTTTAACATTGGGAGTTGGGTCATCTAGACCCAGTAGACAGTGCTCTGAACCGTTTTTCTTCAATGATTTGTGATCTTCACTGGTGTCCATGGATTACATGAAATCTTTCCACCTTTATCCACCTTTGTCATGGTAGGGAGAACAGGTCAATGCAAGGGTGGGGTCATCTAAGATAGCACAAGGGTTAAAGTTCACACTTTTAGGACAGGGGTGGGCAAACGTTCACTCGTGGGCTACAGAGAGTTCTAACATTTAACAGAAGGGTCAGACAACAGTTTGTGAGATAAATGACATGGAATCTGGAAGAAAACATGTTTTCATTTGAGTTGAAATTTCAAACAGAACATTTGGGAGTTTCCTTTTTTTTCTTCAAAACTGTGACTTGTGTTCTCATTTTAGTGCCAATTGCATCAATGGTTTGGTGACCCTCAGGGAAAAATGCTAACTTGGAGAAATGCTGTATTCGTGTGGTGTTGGAATGATCGGAAAAATGCTTGTCCTACTCTGAAAACACACATGAACAATACATGCAATTTTTTATTTGCAGTGCACAATCTATGGTGAGAAACTAGAACTACAGGAAAAATAAAACTGATTATCAATGTAATTTTAGTCCAGTTTGGCAAGCCAGATTAAATAGTTTAACAGGGCTCATATGGCCCTTGACCGTAGTTTGCCCACCCCTGCTCAACGATCAACATTTTTCTACCTTTTCTCATTAAACACCGCACCACTGCTAGCTTTTAATGAAAGAAGCTGCCGACAGTAAAAGGATGTCTAATTCTGATTTCTGAAAAGACAGCCTTGACTTTTAGTTTAACCTAAACTCGCTGGCACAACTCACTGTTTTTAATTCTTCAATCATTGATTACTTTTTCTGCTTGGTATATGTGACTCCTTTAATATTTTGCTTATCAAGTTTTTTTCCTTTGTGGAATTCGTTCCCTTGTGCTGACCTGATGGCCATCTTCACCGTTTCACTGAGGTGTTTGCTTTATAACTGCCATCAGGCTCTGTTTGAAATTGAAAATGTAGCTGCCCACTCAAGTTGATCGTTGCATGAAAAAAATCTCCCCGTCTGTTGGGAGTTTCTAGCATTTCTCTCAGGCTTCTGCATTAACCAAAACAAACAAATAAACAAAAAAGTTTTTTTTTTTTAATGATAGATTTTATTAGTCAAGTTTTTTGCAAAAGAACCCCCCCCAATAAAAATAAAATAAAAATCCCAAAAATCAGCGAGACAATTACAGTTTTACTTACTGTAAATAATGATAAGTTATTGGATAAATAATTTTGTGTATTTATCCAAGCATATCAGACACGTGAATGTTGTCCAATTTCTCTTTATCAAATTTGTATCAGAGCAATCTAGGCTTCTAAAAAATGAGTTCAAAAGCTACATTTACCCAGTTAGCATCTTAAATGCCAACTGGGTGAATGTGTGCACCCATCAGTTCATCAAATAGAAGGTGGGTGGCTTTAAATGAATAATCTTCCTTTCTGCCGACTCCTCCAGGGTATTCAGAGTCAATCGTGTGACTGCCAGCCTGTGAAAGGGTCAGTGATTAAAATTATTCAAAGGCTGTACTTTAGAGACTGGCAAAGAGTTTAATGGATCCTTTGTCTGTCCCTGGCAGCATTTTTACATATGAAGTCCAAATTATCATAGTATGTGTTGTAATATTTGAATCAGTGACAGTCGGGGGAACACTTTAATGTCAAATTATTTGGGCAAATTCAAACTCGGCATGATTCCTGCTGAGTTACTACGAATGACCTAGTAAAAAGAACGTTTCAGAATCACAGACTTTTCAGCAGACTGGACGAACAGTGTTTTTTATTTTATTTTTAAAGCAGCGTTCTGTCGTACACTAGTGGGCTGTGAGAGGTGTTCAGGTGTGCCGTGTGAAAGTATTCAGTTTCATCAAACTGGTCAGAAATATTTCCCATTGCCAGGATACAAGTTCTGTGTTCATCCAAATATGACCAGTTTTCACGCAATGTGGAAATATGAAAAAATATCAAATACTTTTCTCTTTGTGTTTATTTGATTCTTATTTTATTTAACCTTTATTTATCAAGGCAAGACGGATTAAAAAGATCGTATTTTTTACTGTGGTTTGACAAAAGGTAAGACCGTATAAGATAGAGAGAGAAATAAATGGAGTCACAGGAGAATCATAAAATCAGGTTACAGCAACAACAGATTCTTATTCAAGACACTTTGATGAGAAAGTCAGTGGTGTCCCTTCTGATTTTTATCAAAGAAAGTCTACCCTGGCTCAAAAAGGTTAAAAAAATTACACATGTATTATGTAATAAACACTGTAAAAAAATAACTGTAAAAACCCCCAAAAGTGGAGGCATTTGTATTTTACTATAGTTTATGACAGAACAAAGGGCTATTTAGGAGCAAGGGTGCTTTGAGGAACATATAATGTGCAGTGACAGATCACCCCATTGATATGCAGGATGTCCTTACGTTTCCAGTTCAAGCCTTCCTTTGGGAACAGGGTCAAGCAACAGCAAAAAAAGAAAAAAGCAAAGTCGCTGATACAGGGTAGTCTTTTTCTTTAACATCACATGGAGTGCCTCGGTAAAAAGGTTTGCTAGCAATGTTGCTAACGAGAAGGTTGACACTTTGGTCAAGAGAGAGGAAAGTTCATGGATGTGGTGAAGGAGGACATGAGGGGGGTTCATGGGAACCAGGTGGATGCTGAAGAGAGGGTCAGATGGCGGTGACTTGATGTGCTGCCTAAAAAACTGTTCTCGATACCTCATCTCTTTAGCAGACTGAGTTTTGCAGAAATATTTTCAGGATCAACCACAGATTTGCAGTCAGACTGAGATCTGGAATTTGTCTCAGTCATTCCAACACATTTATACTTTGGTCTTAATGACAATCTTTCGTTATTTGTACCATGCTTTGGATGTACTTGCTTAAAGCCCCACTTTAATCATCTTTTGATCTAATTTCAAAGAGTTCCCAGTGGTCTTTTAATTATCATAATGCCATTTTTAGCTAAAATCAAAAAAACCAGTGTCGTTTTCTAGGACAGCGGCAGTAGTTCATCAGAAATGTGCTTCTGAGTTGTGGGCGGGACTTGCGGTGCGTAGTAAACCTTCCCTCATTTCCCATGATTCCTTTGTTTACACTCTCTCCCGCTGCAACCCCATCCTAACATTAGTTGAGCAACAAAAATGGCTGGCAATATTGGAGGTATTCAGCCGTACAGTTTTGGGCCAAATGCCAGCTTAGGCGAGGAAAACAAAGAAGTACTAAATAGTTGTCTACAGGTGGATGGATCCAAACAGGGAGCTTGTGGCTCGCCGATTGTAGTTTTTTACGTCACAACTGCATATTTGTTCAAACTTCATTTTTCAGCCTTTTCCTGATTTACAATGATTTGAATAAAATACATTCTCAGAAATGCAATTTGAATCTCAATGTTTTTTTACATAATTCCACCATCATCAGAAAAATGCCACAATAACATGTTGAAATCACCAAAACCACAATTTTCATCAGAGTGGATTCTTTAAGAGTTACAAGTATTTCGGCAAATGGTATGCTCTGTTATGGATTAGATGTGTTTTTAAAAGAATATTTCTTTTTTTGTGTTTATAATATAAATACATCACATCTCTGGATTTAACTTGATGGCTAATTAGAAAGTGTTGGCAGCAGCTTTTAAAGTTGTCTCATTGTTCAGCAAGTGGTTATCTGCAAAATGCTTTCCCCTCTAAATGGGACAAAATGTTAGGAGTCTTGCACTCTGTTCGGCTAAAACTCCACAATCCACCAATAATGAGGAGTCTCTCCACTCTGGATATGGAGTTGCTGACACAAAGCTTCAGAGGGATACATGGATTATAAATGTGTGACTAATAGAAATAGAGGAATAATCTCTCTCCCTGCTTGGGTTTGCAACTGGCAGGCTTTAGGGGGGGGAAAAGAGGCTCATAGCTTGCCTTTCATCCCAAAAGATAGATGATGTAAAGAAGGAGGGGAAAGGCAGTAGCAGCCATTGAATAATAAAAGTGAAAATGTGATCTTAAGTTTCAGACACTGTGAGAAATATCCAGAAGGAGCAATATGGCAGATAGATGGGGAGAATGGTGACACCCTTGTGTTAATTAGAACAAACATGCCGTCAGATCTATCACAAACTGTGAGAACATCGGCCAAATGGTCCATTTCCTCTTTGGCAGTGGTGGTCGGCTCACTGAAGGCAGCAACTGCTTTTTTCAACTGTTTCATGGAGATAAAGTCTGTAGCTTTTGCACAATTTCAAGCAAATTGCAACATTTCTGTTCTTATTGATTACACAGTTGTAATGTTGAATTCAGGCATCAAGAGGGTTAATGCACATTTATTTCTATTCTTGAGTGCAAAGAAAACAGCTTTTGTTACTAAACAAAAAGCTCACGAAGAAAAGCAACATTCCTTTTTGTCTTATAATATGATGCAACTATAGTTGTGTTGCACCTACACATCTGTCACATCATGTACAAATGGGAAAACTATGTCCTGTTCATGATTAATGCAGTCATCTTTTAAAGAAAAGCAGCAAACATTCTGACTGTCTTTTTCCAGTGGATCTCAAATTTTTGTAATTAAACCTGTATTTAACTTACTGTACCTTTATTGAAGTAATGCTCCTTTACTGGTTCCTGTAATCATTAAATAATAAACTTGTGTTTTAATGAGGCTGATACACTTTTGGACTGCAGATGTTTTATAAATAAATGTATTTGTTCAAACTAAACCATGCCATATACTACAAATGTTTAACTCATTAAGTCTGCCACTGAAAGTTTAACAGTTTGCCAGTAATTGCATTTTGTTGTGGTTACTGAAGATGTAAAATGCAGCATTCAGTTTTGTGGCTGCGCATAAGTCTTGTTTCAGATTTTTTTTTTCCTGAGCCCAGAATCTTCTTGTGTGGCTTCAGTGTCCCTTCCTTATCAGCATTTCCAGATGCAGCAAGAAACTCATCAGTGAAAAGCTCTGATAAACCAGTGTGCTCCCTGTCCGATGTGATGGAGACTCAAACTTGCAGACTGAAGTTGACAACACGTTGAACTGTAAAGATACCTGCACACCAGCCTCGTGTGGCACCTTTAAGAAAGCACCATATGCGGTTTCATGGACATGCATCCTGCCAGGGATGTTCACAAACAAGACAAGCAGGTAGGGGCAGGAAGGAGCTTCTTCTTACTAATGCTTATCCGCCATCTACAGTGGGATAAGGCTTGATGTGAAATATTGAAGCGGTGCAAATCCAGCAAATCTTCCTCCAGGCTCTTTCTTTCACAGCTCTGTTCCAATATTTGAAGAACTTGATGTCATATAATTCCAAATCATAGGCTGAAGTTAAAAACGACCGCCATCAGTGTTGTTGACCTACAAGAACGCCGCAGGAATTCATTTTTAATAAACATCCATGATTTTTGTAAGATGTTTAAACATGTCTTCCTATTCCAGAACTGAGGCAATATTTCAGTAAATTATAAAGACTTATTTCCAGTCGTACCAAACAATATTACTGCAGATTGATGACTTTCTATACTAACAACAATTCTGACAGATACAAAGAAAATTACTCAGACCAAACCTGGTTATTTAAAAAACACTTCTATCAATGTACAGCACCTATTTTCATATTAAATCATAACATTTATCAAATATTTAAACAATTTTATGTTGGCCCCAGTTTTACAAATTCAATACAAAAAACCTCTTAAACCCACTAGTAGCTGTTGATGGAAATATTTTAGAGAGATTTACGTTTGATGCAGACAAGGTTTTCCTCCATCTCCTTCACTGTTTGACAATAATGATCTGAAAAGAATCACAATAAACTGAGCAGAACTTTAGATGTTACTGACAACTTCTTACGGGGATATAAAGATTCAGACAGTGATGTAAAATTAAGTTGATACATAAAAAAGTTCATAAGGGTAAGATGAGTTTAAGTGTGAAAATGAATGCTTTTTACCCAGAATTCATCATGGATTTTCAGGATAAACTGGAGGAATATGTCTACATAGCTACTAATGTGGTCAGATGGCTTTTAAAAATGAATCAAACTTAAACTTAAAAAGGCATTTAAGGTCATACATGGAAACGCTTCACACATGAAAATCCAAGGGGTTTAATTATTCCTAAACTCAAACTAAAAGTTACTTTATTTTTCCCGGTTGAACACAGAACAGAGACAAAAACATTAGTAAAATCAATAAAACACACACTCAGTAAAATACAGACAATATGCACTCAGACCTGCTGAAGCAACAACACAAAAAGTATAGATTAGTTCCATCCATTTCTTTCAAAGTTATAAAAAATAGCTAAATAAGGACACGTTGAGTTAATATACAGTTTAAAAGCCTTTTTTTGCAACAATTTTGGCTAATGGACGTGGTTCATGCCAACATTAAAACATTAACGGAAAACACAGTGATTACTGCTGTCAAAAGTGCAGCAGCTTGGTGTAAAATGGTTAATTACAGTGTAATTCAACACGTCTTCATGGTCTGTCAGAGTTAGGACATTGTCAAATTAGTCATGGTCACAAATATGAGAAACGAAAATGATGTCAGAGAGAGGGGCTGCATAATCAAAAGGTAGAGAATGCGAGGAAATGAAAAGACTTGTTGTCAAAAACGGTTTCAACTCTCATCAGTCTTTCAAACAGCGTCTGTCATTGTGCTGGCCGCTCATCTGTTATTGTGGCAGCAAAAGTGATGAGGAGTCAATTGAACTTTTTTCTGTCAATTCACGTTTCCTCGACAGTTAAAAGTGGGTATGCTCTCGGAGAAGAATGATTAAAGTTGATCTCAAAACTGACGAGCTTTAAATCTTTTCTCATGTAACCCAGGAATTTCACAGGAACTTTCAACAGGAACTCACAGGATTTTGAGCCCAAACACCATAATGCCCTTCAGGATAAAAAAAAAAAGAATACATTAACTAGTTCAATGTTAGCTTTACCTTTATTTATGTTTCTCCTTTCAAAGTTTAAACAGCAAACACCTTTGTAACCTAATCTTTTACCCAGACTTGGGACATGGAAACAGTGAAAAGCCCCCCATGTGGTTGCAGTCATTTACTGCACCTAGTAGGTGATGACAATATTCTATCTGAATACTAACCAACCAAGATTGCATCGCGCGTGTCCAGGGTGGCATGAATGCACTTGTTTTAATTTTTGAATAGTTTCTCCTTTATAAATCTGTCAAGTCATGATGAAGAATGTGTCAATGTGCACTCCTGATTCATAGATTGATTGGTGACTAACATTTAGTGAATGCAATGGTCCTGCAACAGAATGGCAAACTGTACCCAGCCTTTGCCCTGAATGAGCTCCAGCAAACCCCATGACCCACCCACACGACCGGGCAGGAACAGAAGATGTCTGGACAATAATCCAATGCTTTTTATAGCTCAACAAAATAGCTTTGAAACAGGTTATCTTGCAGCGGAATATTTTAGCCCCCTAATTAAATCAGTAATGTCTGAAAACCCGTGGAGAGAACAACAAAAGGTCGCTTCTAATTGTACCGGGTGATTAAAGCAGACTCTGCTGCTTGTCTTAATGTTGACAAATGCCACACCTCTTCCAGAGATTTAAATTAATCAGCCAATTATATACAAGTGTATGTTTGTGTGAGGAAGCCAAAAAAAAACAAAAAACTAACAGTTTAAGGTGTTCATGCTATTTTTAGTAATGATGAAAAAAGCAAAAGTAAGGAACTCATCATCCATTGTGCTTTTATTTGACAATGAGCTTGATAATGAGAATAAATACAGTTTATTTGGAACATCAGACATTCATATTTTTCTCCAATATAACACCAATCTAAGAAGAAGCCCCTATGTTACACTGTCTGGCTAAACTCTGACAAAAAAAAAAAAAATTCTTGACATTTTAAGGGAACACAGTGACCCCTGCTGGCCATATAGGAAACTTCAGGTGAACTGAACAGAGCAAGACAAACATTGTATTTTACATTCCCTGGAGTGTGTCAAGCCTGGCTTTACAGGGGCTGATTGTGGATTTTTTTTTTTTTTTGGGGGGGGGGGGTCTAATTTTAGCCTTTTTGATCCTTAATACTGTCTGATCTTTTGCATCAGATGCAGAAAACGTCTAAAAAAGCAGACTCTGTAATCTGTCATTTTGCTGACATCTTCAGGGGAACAGCTGCACAGCAAAACAAAACAAAAAAATAGAAAGGACAGTGGTTTGTTTTTGACTTACTAAATTTCACTAAAGCTTCTATGAATATCTTGTCTGTTTTTTTAAAATAATACTGAAGGAAACAGATTACACCTTGATGCATCTAATATATAAATACATTTAGATAATTTCCAATATAAACTATTCTAAATTTTATATATATATATATATATATATATATATATATATATATATATATATATATATATATATATATCACTTTTAACGTGATTCAAGCCTATTGAACTTTTTTTAATCAATATTAATAAACAACAGGTTACTATTTGAGAATTTAAGCTTATGGTCTCACCAAGTCACCACACCAACTACTCATTTGACCCAAGAAAAACTGTAAAACACTAAAATTCAGTCTGAGCTTTTATAACATTAATTTACTTTGAAGCAGCATGTTCAGAAACGTTCTAACCAGAGTTATACACTGTATCTTATTTTGAGATTTTTCAGTAACAATCTGTTTCTGTATTTTATCTTAACAAAAGGAAACATGGATTTGAAGAGCAGGAACACATGCATCCTTCTTCTGCATCATGAGAGTTTTTTGCAATCACAACCTACATGGATTAAAATGGCATCCCCAATCTTTTGGGGTCCTTTAAAAATTTAGCATGTTAAAAAAAAACAAGGAAAAACAAAGTTTTTTAAATATTTTTTTATGCCACAAGGGCGAGCCATACACAATACTTACAAAAAAGCCTGTTTTTCGCCCCAAAGGTTTGAAGATCATTCATTAGAGCAGAGACTGTTAAGTTATTTGAAGTATAAAGATTTTTGAAGTAAAAGTCCAAATTTTGGTCTTAATATACAGAAAAGTTCAATCAAAGCTGACTCAAAGGACAAAGGGAGTAAGATAACTGTCAAAAACAGAGGGAATGCACAGTTTCTTTAGGCTTTTAGATAATGGGGGGTGGGCAGAGGTTAAAGCCGGAAAAATCGGCAACATCATCGTGATCATAAAAATAGGGGATTATTTCCATGCAAGAGAGTGAATCAACTCTAAGCTTTCTCTATTGAATCAATTCACTATTTATCAAGGGTTTCTCACAAGATGATTGCTTGAGCATAAAGAGACTGTTATAAATAATAACCAGAATTTAAAAGGTCTCATTTATAATAAACAGACAGCCTGGGAATGGCCTCAAACAAGTTTTATAAAAGATTCTTGTCATAAATTCTTTTGGAGCCATTTTGAATCACAAGAAAAGCCCCTTTGATTTGAACCATTAACTGTTAATAAGAAAGATTTGTCATGCTCAACATTGATTCATAATATCACTATTTTTTCTCAGAAACAGTGTATGAAATTAAATTCTAGGACAATGCTAGTTTAAAATGGACAAGGCGGAACATAGAAGTGCACACACTACACCTCCTGCACACACCCGCTTCCAGGTGGGGTGACAGACTTCCAAAAATCACAAAACAGGTTCTCCTGTGGGAGACAGATCCACATCTCCTATTAGAGTAGCTATCATAATAGAGATGGGTAGAATTTCCTGACTGTTTCAGAGACTGTGAGCAATACAAAGGGAGCATGCCGGCCCGCTGTTGGCAGCAGCTGAGAAGAGGAACATGAGGACCGTCTCCTCCGACTCTCAGTCTGTGACTGACTGATTCACAGTCCACCTCGGTCTCATCTCTGTAAGCAATCCGATATCCTCCCCTTGATGCGTTTACAGCGCGACGCTAATGTGATATGATGACAGAGAGAACAAGGCAGAAAGACATTTCCACAGAGGGTTTGCTCAGAATGAAACAGGCCCATGAATAAAACATGAAGTGACAAGAGAGCAAAACATGATGATTCATACACTGTTTTCCGTTTTCATCAATATAATTTACCCAGTTTGTTTCCTTGCACAACTTCCTGTGTCTGTTTCTACTTTAAAGTTGCACAATCATCCAAATCTCTTAGCCAGATTGTATATTTATTTTAATTGGCTGTCTTTGTAGTCCAATGACTTTATAACGGCTGTCTTAGAAAGTTTGATTCTAAATTGAGACAAGTGTGTAAACACTTTTCATGCAAGCTCTTACAGGGCTTTTTAATCATGACTGCGGTCTACTTTAATATATGACACAGTGAAACATTTCACGGCAGAGTCGACTCACAGTAGATCACAGATTGCTGCTCTGTCTTTATTTTATCATCCCTAGGCTGGTTTGTCCTGTAAAAAATACTTTTTTAAAGATATTTTTGGACCTGTGGCTTGTAATAGCGCATTCTATTTTCATTAAGCATAATTTCTGTATTGATATATGATAAATTTCATCACAACACAATAAGAAAAAGGTTGAAATGCAAACATAATTCCCATACTGGCTTGTTTAAGGTCATTTATTTCTTCTTTTTTACAACAAACAAACCTAAAAGACATCATTTCCGACTGGTAAAGGTTTACGCAGGTCTAATTTTGACATACAACCTTTTTTTAAGTACTTTAACTACTGCAGTGACATGAAATACTAAGTGTTGCAACACAAAACGAGCCAAACCACAGGCTTTTTAGGGTTATTGCGGGTTCCCTGACTGAAATCTGAGAACCGTTTTAAGACTTAATAAGTTCTAAATTAGGAGGAAACACTCACACCCACACATTAAGATCAGCAGCAGTTTCCCATCAGAGCTTTTTTTTGTGCTAAATTCTTATATTTGGGCATTATCTTATGTCCTTATTTCCTTTTCTTGAGTCCAGTTTCAAAAGATTTCTGCTTAATTTCATAAGGACTTTATTACTGTCACAGAATCATCTGAAAAATTAAGTTATGATCATTTGAGAAAAATCTGCTGTTCAACTCCTAAATCAATTGTAACTGTGCTACCTTGCTTTTCTTTTTTACTTTATTATATTGCTTTATTTTAAAGTGTTTTTGGATCGCCTGAGATGAGTAAATTAGAGCATGTGGAAGTCACAGACCTCTGTCATCAATCACAGCAGTTCTGAGGTGATTACAAAAAGCTGAGCGGCAGATGGGCAGCAAAATAAGTCTGATTGAGAAGAGAAAGTCACGAAAAGTGAAATAAATATTGAAAAAAAGAAATCAAATTCAAATCAAACTTACCCAGTCTAAATTCAATCTTATTTAAGGATAAATCAAAAATAGCTATATAAAAATAACAGAATGAAAAAGGGAAACTAATTGAAAAGACATTGAAAGATTGTCAGCATAATTGCAATCAAACATTGTCGTATGACTTCACAACTTGTTGCTTCCCCTTAACTTTGATTTGACATGTTTTTTTAAATGACCAATCTGTGGTTCTAAATAAAGGGAAATCCTTGACTGTGATAAGTCATGTAAGCCATGGGAGGATACAAGGAGGATTGACCATTTTGGTTGTGTTCGTACCCTGCGATGGACTGGCGAACCACCCAGGCTGTGCCCCACCTTCACCTAACACGAGCTCGGATAGGCTCCTGTAGACTCATGACTCCAAAAGCAATTGGGTTGTGGGTGTGACTGTGTTCGCGGGGGTGTTAGAAAATGGATGATTGGAGGATTGTGTTGGCAGCAGCACAATTGTGTTTAGTGTATCTAGTACACTGCTTAAGAGTTTCTCCTCAAAGCAGTGGATGCAGTTTAGTCTTCCTGGACAGGGTCACATAAACTTCAGTTGTTACAGACACTGTGGACCAAATGCTAACTGTGTGTGTACGTTTGTCTTTAGGTACTGCTGGAAATTATCCCAAACAAACGCATTATCTACCTTTATGTGACAGGGTTTATTGCGTTTAATACTGGGCTCCTTGTTCTGGATAGTGACGCCGTAAGCAGAAATTCCAGGAAACTTAAACCCCTCATGGACGGGATTACAGAACAGACGACAGGTGCGTGCCTGGAAGTGACTGGCTTTCATAAGAAACCACGCCAAAAACGTCAGTTGAAGCACCAGAACAAGAAAATAGAAGACCAGGAGCACAGCTCCTAAATAAAAATGGCTGGACTTTAAAATGATTTTGATTCGTTATGTTCCTCATTTGTCCTTTGAATTAGATAAAAAGGTAAACGACTGATATAAACACATTCGTTAAACAAGATTAGTTTTACAAACTGCAAATCAATCAGTAAGTTTACAAATGTGGATTTCTTTACATGAAGATAATGGAAGGTTTCCATGTTTAAGCAGTAGGCCAACTGCAAAACACACTGAATGTCATATCTTGATAAAAAAAACAACCATGGAGGTAATGCAGACCCTTTCCCTGGGATGGCTCTTATAGAGGGTGGGGCTTGGGAAGAAGCTGATTAAGACTAGTGATGAATGATTTTGATTAATGCAAAAGCCAAGGTGTAAAGTTAAATAAGATCAAGATTACAAAGCCTTAAAGCAGCCTCTTAGTAGTCTTTAATACACTTTCTTGCTTCAAATTGTTTAATTTATATAGCTAATAAAATTCATTTTCTTTGATAAAAATAACCAAGTATTGTACTGTTTTCTAACGAATTTCAGTTTTTTGTCAAAGCATGTTAAGATGACACGACCTGACAGATCAAAGAACAGCTCATATTACAACCCATAATAATCAAGAATCCAGCCTGACATGATCAGAGTTGCTTTAAGTGAGATCTTATCTCTGTGTGCCGAGCCAAATCATTTAGACACTCTTGGAAAATATTGAGAAAAAGACATGACAGTGGGCACACCGTGACTCATCTAAAACTTCTCTAAAGTTGCAAACTGCAGTGCTGTGCAGTTGAACATTTGTTTTCCAGATGCACATGCGCATGGGTGAATGAACAATTCCAATTACAGCTACAACCTTCATCGCTCTAACACTCACACACACAGATTCCCTTAACAGACTCCCACATGCCTGTCTGGCATTCCTCTTTATTGATGGCTGACAGCTTGAAGCCCAACACTGAGTGTGGATTTCATTGCTGCTGTGTAATTGACATCCTGTTGCTTGTCAGTGAGTTTTCGTTTTCTCCCACTAATGTGATCAGAAAACCGGTACTTTCATTTTAACCACAACAAACAACTCCAGCAGGAGACGGAAACTAGTTCGTTATAGGGCAGTTTGTTTGCAGCAGTGTCGCTAACATTTGCAGCTGATCCTCCACAACTATATTTGAAACAAATAAAACATGTTATGATCAAATATGTTTAGCCTCCCTTTAGGCTCAACTCCACACGTCTGTATTTTTGTACTGTATGTTCTTGTAAAATATGAAATATATGTTCACAATTTGACTATAGAGTGTAACATAAGAAAATAAAAGCACAAAATCCTAAAACTTTAGGAGAGCAAACAAAAATACGGAATTATCAGGTCCTCGGCTCTGAAGTTTCCAGTACACGTTTTTCTTTTCTAAAAATCTAACCAAGTAATTTCCTGACAAACATGACCAAACACCACTTAAAAATGCAAGAAAAAAGAAAGAAAAAAAAAGAAAAAAAAATCCAAGAAAGTGTCCACTTGAGTCCACATGGCTGTTCCTATATTGTGGAGCCATGTTGCTAACCTCAACACACTTCCTGAAATGTGTGCAGTTGTCTCATCCTCCTGTCAGCATCAGAAAACAAATGACATGTTTGCAGATTAGTTATTTAGTTGGTGCGGCTCTGGTTGGTACGCAGCTTTGGCCCAATTGTTGATAATGGATGCCTAAGGAAAAAGTCTCATTGACGACAAAAGACGACACGAAAGACCATTATGGCTGCTCGAAGTGTCTTGTAATTATATAGAATTATTCAGCTAGGACAGATGTCAGGCCTGTATAATGAAAGGTGTTACTGTCTTATTCACCTGCTTTTATGATGACAAAGTCAAACACACACATAGAAGCATTTAAGGCTGGTGTTTTTCTGGCATTACAGCTGTATAACTAAGGAGTTATTATGACAAAAGCTGCTGTCAGCTGCAACATTTTTTTTAACAGATTCTTTATGAGGCATGGGTACTAAATAAATAGCTTAAGAAACTATTTTGAATTAGAGTGGTTCTCTGTGCAAAGAATTAGATAAAGTAAACCCTCTAAAAATATAATTCTGGGTTTAGTTGTGCAAACAAAGCAATTTATAACGACTTAGGTTAGAGAGTTAGCTTCCTTAGTGAATTCACATCCTTAGTACTAATCTAATCTGTCTGTACTAACAATTTGAATGATCAAACTCATTTCCCTGTGATATATTTCTCTTTTTTACAAAAGCAGCTTTCAGTCAGTTATTAATCTAATATTTTTTAACCTATAAATGAAATTCCTGTCTTTATCCTTTTTAAAATCACTAGCTATTTAATATCTTATGCAACCAAAATTGGTTAAATTGTTAATTAATTTTTCATGTTTCAATAAATTAAACTAATTTTCAAATCTAAATTCCAGCCCTAATGTTCATAGTTTTCCTCCGTTTAGTCATTCAATCTAAGATTACAACGAAATAATTTCCAAAATTTACTTTTTGTCCAAAAGTGTGTGAACTGTCAGTCATCTTATTTATTGTGAATGTTAGTGGTAAAAAGGTCAGAATAGGTAGGAGGGGTTAAGGACATTCTGTGTATTTTATCATTTTATTTGTTTTTAAGTCTGCTAGTCACTGTGTTTTTCTTCTTTGAAAAGTGCTTTATAAATAATTTGATTTAATGTACTTTAGTTATCACCACAGGATGAGAAATAAAACTTTTTTCTTTCCATTTCATATCAGTATCATTCAGCGCTTTCTTACAAAAGTTGTTTTTGTGTTATTGCAAATTCTAATAATGGAGCAGCTTTCAGGATGAGACACCTTTTAAAGGTCACAAAAGTACAAACAAGTGAAATCCTAAATATGCAAGTCCTAGAAAGTTCCTATTATAAAAAAAGATGAGGAAATGGCAGCTAATCCATAAACTAACTGCTGAGACAGCAGGCTGAGCCACAGGTATTTAATGCACTTCACAACTTCAAATTGAGAAGCAATTATGTTCTCGCCTGGGTCGTTTCTAATCCTGCTAAGGGTAACAGAGCCGCACCTACAGTCTTAATTGCAGGGATTACAACTGAAAAGGCGCAAGCTCTTTAACCTGTGCTGTCAAAATCAAAACCTTAACATGAAGAAAGGAAACTTTAATACCTCATTTGCTTAGGGTGAGAACACCATGATTGAAAACAAACTGTTCGAGATCCATTTTTAAGATGTAGTTTCTTGCTTTGAATAAGAATAATTACAAATGTCACATGCAAATTCCTTTAGAAATTAGAGACCTTCACAGTTCAAATGCCACCAATGTCCTGTAGCGCCGATTTAAATTAAGATAAACAGATTAGTTTCTTTTTCCAACATGTAGCGCCTGCATGCTTTTCCTGTGATTCTTTTTTTTTTTTTTTTTTTATGGCCAAGGGAAAGTGGATAATTCTGCATTCTCTGGCATGATCTTCAAGAGCTGGTTTGCAGAATGGGTCTGGACAAAGCTGGACTTAATGCTGCGTGATGGCAAAGGTTTTACAAAACACAGAGAGGCAGGGATCTGACTTTTGAAACTCCCGGAGGAAAAGTGAGGAAACTGGAGGCAGACACAGGCAATGAAGTTCTACAGTGGCTGCTCCTTCAAAGCAACTCAAGGCAAAAGATAAGAGGAGGTGAGAGTGTAAAAGTACAGAGCACAAGGACATCCCCTGGCCATTAAGCAGTATAAGCCCTGACCTTGTTAAAGGGGAAACATTCCCGCCTGCCACCACAGTGTCTGCAGGGGGCGGGGAGTCAAGCTGACTCAATTATGAGCATTTCTCTTATTATAGCCTGTCAAGTTCAAATTTCTTTACTACCTCTGGTCTATAATTCTAATTTAGTTTCCAATAGTTTCAACTAACTTACAATGAAAAATCCTTGCATTTTTTTGTCTTGAATGAATCACCTGGTTTTTATTTTTAACCACAAGTGCTCAGAACAAGTCATAAAATGCATGGAAACATAATTATAACACAACAAGCAGTCATCAGTGGATAATTAAATATGAAATGGGAGAATAAATAATCTTTCCTTAGAGGCATTATAAGGGTAGGTGTTAGTGTAAAGTAGGATTTCGGTGCCATGCATGGGTCAGCATGTTCCAGGACCCTTAAATCACCTGAGCGCTGGTGTAATTATGGTTCTCTGGGACGCCACTCAACCCTCTAATACCCAGGGGGCTCTAGAGCGGCGCCACTTGTTGCGCAAGCATTCACCGAGAGGGAGCTGCAGGGAAAGAAACACTGAGAAAAGGTGAAGGGAACAAGCTGAGGGTGGAGTGGTGCTGGGATGGCTTTTGGCAATTTCAAGGTTAATCCTCTAAATGTCAGCTCACAAAGCAATATGCTGAGTGAGTGTGCGTGCAAGGAGGGCCAGTGACCGAGGCTTTGGGAGGGGGTGGTGAAGCAAATGAAAGAGGCACAATAGGACAAGGTTTAGGCAAGCTTAGAAACTGCACTTTGCCTTCTATGGGAAATTTTTGCTGCGACACAAACAAACAACAAAACGGACATTAAGGCCCAAGTGCTGCAGCGCACATTTTGACTCGATCAGGAAGAGCTTCAATTAGAAATTGTTGGACTTTAACTTTTCAAAGCGCTGAGGACAGAGGCATAGAGGCAGCCAGCTGCACAAGCACGAGTTTTCCTTGTGTGCTTAGGCCCAAAAGTATATATGTCTCTCATGATTACACAAACAAACAAACAGGAAGCAGGATTTGCTTTTAAATTTTTTTAATAAGAACAAATAAATGTTGATCCATTTTAAATGCATTTTCAGTGGTCTTTTAATTACGATTATGCTGTTTTTAGCCAAAATAAAAACTAATTAATTTTCTAGGACATAGTTTCTGGAGAGTGGCAGGAGTTCAATGGAAATTCACCTCAGAGTATTGCATGGGCCCGGAGTAAGGCAGTCCTCATTTCCCATCATTCCTTTGTTTACACTCTCTCCTGCTAGCCTTCAGCCCTACGTAACCCCAAGCTACCTGTGGAACAAAAATGGCGAGCAATACTGGAGCTGTTCGGTCGTCCAGTTTTGGGCCAGTTGCCAGCTCGAATAAGCAAAATGAAGAAGTATTTGTGGATGTAGGCATCTATAAGTGCATGCATCGGAATGGAGTGGAACAGGAAAACTTCTAATCTGATATTTGTAGGTTATTGTACGCAACAATTAAAAACTTTTTCTAATGGCATTTTTTTCTGTTACTTATTCACAGACCTAATTACAGACCTATCTCTAATCTGCCATTTTTAGGAAAAGTCCTTGAAAAAGTTGTCTACCAACAGCTCACTGACTTTCTCTTATTAAACAATTCATTTGATGTTTTCCAGTCAGGTTTTAGACCCCATCATAGCACAGAAACTGCTCTTATCAAGGTAACCAACGACATCCGCCTGAACACTGATGATGGCAAAGTCTCTGTCTTAATCCTGCTAGACCTGAGCGCTGCCTTTGATACTGTTGATCATGGGATCCTTTTGCACAGACTCCAAGACTGGGTTGGCATCTCTGGATCTGCCCTAAGTTGGCTCAAGTCTTATCTAGAAGACAGGAAATATTTTGTTGAAATTGGGAGTTGTGTCTCAGACTACATGGCCTTGACTTGTGGTGTGCCCCAGGGATCGATCCTGGGACCCCTTCTGTTCAACCTCTACATGCTGCCACTAGGGCAGTTAATACGCAGTAACAACATATCTTATCACAACTATGCAGATGATACTCAGATCTATGTGTCACTGACAACAGGTGAATATGGGCCGGTGGATTCACTCAGCCACTGCCTCCAACAGATCAGTGCGTGGATGCAGAACAACTTTCTCCAGCTAAACTCAAACAAGACCGAAGTCAAAGTCAAAGAGAAAGTGTCAGCAGCTACTTTCATTCTCTGTCTCTTAAACCCTCAAATCAAGTCAGAAATCTAGGGGTAATCATGGACTCTGACCTAAACTTTAACAGCCGTATCAAGTCAGTAACATCAGCGGCATTTTACCATCTGAAAAACATTGCCAAAATCAAAAACATAATGTCAAAGCCAGACCTGGAGATACTTATTCATGCATTTGTCTCCAGTAGGTTAGACTACTGTAACGGCCTGCTCACCGGCCTGTCCAAACGAGCTGTAAAACAGCGTCAGTACATCCAGAATGCTGCTGCTCGAGTTCTGACCAAAACCAGGAAGTATGATCACATTAGTCCTGTGCTCAGGTCTCTGCACTGGCTCCCTGTACCGCAAAGAATAGACTTCAAAGCAGCTCTGCTTGTGTACGAGTCTCTCCATGGCCGAGCACCAAAGTACATCTCTGACATGTTAGTGCCATATGAACCATCTCGTACTCTGAGGACCTCAGGGGCCGGCCTCCTGTTGATTCCCAGAGTCAGAACTAAACAAGGGGAATCAGCGTTTCAATATTCTGCAGCTAAAATCTGGAACAGCCTCCCTGAAGTCGTAAGACAGGCCTCTTCTGTGCTCATGTTCAAATCTAGACTTAAAACATTTCCGTTTAGCCGTGTATATGACTGAAAGGTCCTATCTGCACTTTTCTTTCCTTTCCTTCTTTTATTTTTAAATCAATTTTAAATTTTTTTCTTTTCTTTTAAAGTAAATTTTACGTTGATTATTTCTATGATGTATTGTGATTTTAATGCATTTTTCTGTTTTGTGAAGCACCTTGAATTACTTTGTGCACGAATTGTGCTATACAAATAAATTTGCCTTGCCTTGCCTTCACAACTATTTGAATAAAGAAACAGAAATGCAATTTTAATTTTAAAGTAGGAATGCTCGGCATCCCTTCGCCGCAAGGGTTAGCCCTTAAAAAAATAGTTTACAGGAAAAGAAAAGAAAACACACAAACAGTGCAAAACATTTCACTTCGACAATACATTCTTCTAACCCGTCCAAATGCCCCTACAATTGGACGGGTAGGGAGAAGCTATAGGGGCAGGGGAAGAATTCCTATCCGACCTGAAAATAGACGATCAATAATGACTTTAGAATTCTCTGAAAGACCATGACAACGTTTTAAAAATCTGTTCTTAGATTTGACATTAAGAATTTATTTTCTTCCTAACTTGATGTTAGATTGCAGTTTTATTCAGAATATCTGAATTTACTTTAAATGCAAAGCAAAAGTGTAACCTGTAATTGACACAAAGAGCTGGTAACATCTAAGTTCTGAGAATAGTAAATAACATCTGACATTTTAAACAGCGCTCTTCCCTATCACTCCATCTTTACGAGATGAGGCAGCACAAAGCTGTTTTCCATACAATTAAGATAATATTTATGCTGGCGCCAAGCATTTTCATGCCCGTTTTCTGATTTTTATTTGAACTTCAAAGACCCTTAGCACCCATCAATCTCTGGTCTTCACATGCAAGGATGTTCTACTACAGTGAAATCTCAAAACAAAGCAGCTGCAAACCCAGATCTAACCATATAAATTAATGAATGTCAGAAGAAAAGAAAAGAAAAGAAAAATCAATTTCACATTTTCATTAGAGAAAGCTGTAACATTTTATTGCACTGAAACACATTTTCATGTGTTGCTGCGGTTACACTCTCATCTGATAGTTGTGCACGGATCAATTTGTTTTGCCCCTTTGAGAAAAGGCTCTTTCCGTCGCAAAGAGTTATGCACAGATGAAGATAGGAGAACATGGATGTATAACATGTTGGAGGCACACAGTTGATATTTCCAGCTCTGTGACTTTAAAGTGTCACAAGAAACATTTTTTGTATATCAGCACTTCTATGACTGTTACCAACCCAGATATATATATCTAAGTCTTATTGACAAGTTTGTAATTTAAGTGACTTAAATTGAATTTTGACAAACCTGTAAATTATTTAAATGCTTTTATGTGCGAGTGTGTGATAGCTTCAGATAAACCCGGCATATTTTTTACTATTGTCAATGTGGGTCCGGTGTTGTATCTGGAGCCCGAATAAACATGCATTTTTAGAGGCCCTGGTGTGACATGTTTTGGACATTGTTATTTATTCAGCATTTCCACAGTGCTTGCGTGCTATAACAACAAGCACAAATATTTAATTGGTCATGGTCCTCCTAGTAAATAAAATGATCTTCCCAGATAGAGTAGCTCTCCTGTGGTCGTGGGTGTATTTCTTGAGTTGCGTTATATAATCAACTTAGTCATTTTAGCGCATTGTCTTTTAAAAATGTTTTCTGTTGGAAAATTACAATTAAAAAAAAAATTCTCACTTTGATTTTATCTTCTGGAATCATTTCTTCCTAATTCAACAACTATACCAGAACCAAGAACTGTAAATAATGGCATTTTTAAAGAAAAAGAAAAAAAAGGAAATAAAGTATATGAGCAAAGGCACATAGATTAGATCCTTCCTTTTCCAAAAAATCCATTTCACCCATCGCTTGACTCAGATTTGACAGGATTCCTGGTAGTTTGCTGAAGTAATTATGTGTGGACATGGTGCAGAACAAAGCAATCAGGGAGGGTCCCTAAATATGTTGTCTAGACTTGGTGTCTCGCTCCCTCTCTATGCGTCCCTCCATTCATTGTGAGACCTGTCGTCTGACCTTACAAGGAGTCAACCTTTTACTTTAAAGAGGACCCACTAACTGCCTCCAGCTCAAAACGTTCCCTTTATCCTTTAATAAAGCATGAAAACATTTTCTTTCCAATATGGCAATTTTCTTTGAAACGTCAATTGATTTCAGCAGAGACTGAGAGCTATAGTATGGCCTCTGACTGTGGGACTAACAAGAGACAGTTAGTCTCACCCTTTCAAATGGCCCAGCTTTGAAGTGGTGAGGATGCTGCTTGTAATCAACTCAACTGATTGTAACAAGGCACCAGAAAGCAAAAGAGCAGCAGAGCACTGTTGGGTGGTTTTACAGGACTTGTTTGGGTAGAGTACTAATTCACCATAATGACAGCCATTACTCCAAATGCAAACAGTGCCACTCAGCTCTGTAGTCTTTGGGTCAGGCCTGCAGATGCAGCCATTGCTCTAAAACACAGGAACAGAGTAATTACAATAACTATGATTAAAGTGGGAGTTAAAAACACATGAATATTGAATCGCTATGCATTTGGTAGCAAAATCAAGTGTGTCACGACTTAAACAAATACGGGTACAACACAAAAGTCAAAACTCAAAGATCAGTTTGCTCTCCATCTTCCAGCCTATTTGAATTTTTTTTTTCTGAAAATGTTTTTTTTTGTTGATAAAGAATAGTGATTTGTTCATTCTTTTTTCTTTTCTCATTATCTGGAATTGATCTTTTTTTCTGGCTTTCATTACAGTTAATTATTTTCAGAGCAGAAAGGACATCTTACAAGATTTGGAAAAAAGCTGAGAGAATGGAAAAAAAGGAAATAAATACAGCCCCCCCAGTAATTTTCTCCACAAATTTGTTGAGATGTCCAGTTTCAGTTGGAAAATGTACATCGGGCTGGATTTGTGTTTAACATGTAAGGTTAAAAAGGGTTTCATCAATGTAGCAGGAAAATATCAGAAATATGTTTAGTGGTCCGTGTGGTTTGTGGTGTAATTTACAATATTTATTTATCAGAAAAAATGATTGTGGGTTCTTATGGGTTAAATTAAAGTATATTTTAAAAAAAACAAAAAGGTTAATTTTTAAGATAAAAAAATGGCTACACAAACAAATTGTAGGCGTCATTTTTTTGTTGGCAATTTCTTATATATTGTAAAAAACACAAAACTCTGTCTACAGAATAATCAAATATGATCATAAATGAACAGGATTTAGTACAAAAATTGTCCTTTTTGTGCAGGATGCCCTTATTTGTGCATCATGTGTTGTTTGTAACATATTTGTAGACAGTAAAAAAGCCAAAGGATATGATGTGGAGTATTTAAAGCTGTTTTAGTGTTCATAATTATGCATTGTCAAATATTGTTAATTCATCAATTTCTACTCAGGTTTACTTCCCAGTTGTTGTAGATGGCATGTCTTGTTTGTAAATTTAATTTAGCCTATAATTAAAGAAAAATAATCATTTTCACAGTTTTTGGAAAATGTTGGGGCTGCATATTATTGATTTGATAACCGCATGTAATGATTTGATAAAAGGAGCCCGTGGGCTGTTGAAAATATGAGGCCACATTTGGCTGTTTGGCCTGGGCCGGACTTTGGACACGCCTGTTTTAAAGCTGTTTGTTATAAAAAACAATCATGGTTGTATTATTGCAGGATTTTTATTTAAGTTAATGCCATCTCTAAGAGCAAAACCATTCTACATGTACATTTTGTCATTTTTATCCTGCACAGATGAAACATTAAAAAAAAGTATATATCACAGAATTTGCACAATTTATTTTTTTGCACCGCCAATGGTCAGTAAAAAGTTAATTCTTTAAACCTAAAATTGCATGTTCAAATGCCAACCACAATAGTTCCAGTTAAAGTAAATTCAATCAATGCAAATTATTTTAAATAAAACATGTTTCAACCCTAAAGCAGCTGAGTTTAAGAACTAATGAACGTCAGTGTACAAACTATCACTCACAAGGTAAAACTGGTTCCAGCCTGCAGTCAGTTCAAAGGGAGCATTCAGAGGTTGAGAACATTTGACCCTGTGGTTGAAAAGAGGGTCAACAAAAACGACTCCCCCGTTTCCTCACCCTGTTAGGGGTCAGAACAAAGATCAGTGGAGTTTAGTGTTTCCCCCATTATCCATGATGTCCTACATCAGTCCTTGCCTTTACAGTGAGCGGAGTCATAGTAAAACAGCAGAATTCCAACAGTGCACAAACAAACATGGAGGAATGTGGTATCTCATGTGCAGATACATTTTTTTTCCTCTTTATCTTCATCCACTCCTGTCTCACATGGATTTCTAAAGATTTAAACACACATTGGCTTAGCGATTTAGTCATATATCGAATGAATTACCTTACATATGAGGGAACAGCAGCTGACCAAAGAGTCCGTCTCTTCCCCTCTGCTGACCTAACATGACCCAAGATGGTTGCGACTGGCTTTGATGTTTTCCTTGTTTTCCGATTTGTTTTTCAAGTGACGGACTTTGTTCTTTATGACTCAATAAAAATAAGTCTTTAGCTTAACAGCAGGGACCTCAAGCCGAACATGTCAAAGACTGAAACACAAAGGTAAGTCAGGATGAGCCCGCTGCTGATGACGAACCATCAACCTTAAAAACCTCATTGCACTCATTACTAGACATCTGAGCAAACACTTTTAATGATTTTTCCATTTCCAAATAAAAACTGGACGGCAAAAGACAAATTATTGCCCTATTTATTTGCTGAAATTAAATAAAGCATTTTAATTAAAAGTCACTAATAATTAATACAAGGAAAACATCTGTTGCAACTATGACTTCTGCAGGAATCATCACATCTGGGGTGGAGCCATTTAGATTTTTTTTTACAAAGACAAGAAAATAATTTTGCATAGAAAATCTAATGTCACAGTAGTGTCTCACCCCTGGGCTTCAAGATATAGTGGCAATTAAAATGTATTAAAACTGTTTAATTAAACCACTGATCATGGGGAAGCTTTTTATTCTCGCTTTCCATAAACCTTTCTGGTTTAGCACTCATTAAATTCTATGTGTCTCACTTCATATTTTTGTGTGCAAACATACCAAATTCCCACATAACTGAAGGACAACAGTTGGGAAAATGTCAAACTTTTTTTCCACCATGAAATGTCTTTTTCTGTAATAAAAGTTTCTCTGGAGGAAATGTGTTGTTGTGGTTTTATAATGACACTTGTGTGGATTTTCCCGATCTCTGGAAAACTTCCCAGAACACAGCGCACACTCACACAATCACATGCAAAACATGCACACAGAGAAATGCAAAAGCTCGCATAGCCCCTCCAGCGCCACTTAAAAACAATTACACCTTTTCACTGCTTTTCCATAATAACAAGTGTCCTTGTGATTTACACGATGGTCTTGCCATAAATCTTACTTGTCAGAGCTAATTAAGCTATAGCATGGCATGGGGAATCAATGTAACTATCCGAGGGTCATAAGGCCCCTGGCTGATCTCTTTTAGTCTGTTTGGAAGTTGAGTGATTGACATAGAAACTGAAGTCATGGGGCTGGGATGCACTCTGAGTCATACCTTCTGAGACAGAGAATGTGAATGTGTTGGAGCCTCTTTCCCACTTTGTTGTCAATTACTAAGTTAACAAACTTTTCTTGCTCGGGACAGACCTCAAAGTAAAGGGAAAATTAGCGAGATATATGGAAAGCCTTTTCTGCATGTATTTGATGTCGTGTGTGATTAAAGTCGGTTTGACTTCCCTCTTTTGGTCTGTAGTGGTTGACCTGTAAAATACTAAGATATTTCCTTCTTGATGAAAAAAAAAAAGTACAAAAGCGTTATTACTTCCTCATATGCAAGCACTGAAGATCTGATTTCTACCTGACAGAATATTTGTTAAATCTAGATGCACATTTCAGGTCAAAGGTCAACGCTCACTCCAAACTTTCCACCATTTCTCCTTCAAATGTTCAAATATTCCCAAAATCCCAACATTTAAATCAAATTCAATTTGTAACATTTAAACTTAAAGACCCGATCATCTTTTGATCCATTTTAAAAGCGTTCCAAGTGGTCTTTTAATTATGATTATGTCGTTTTTTTGCCAAAAATAAAAAAACCTGTGTTGTTTTTTTAAAACAGTTTCTGCAAGAGAAGTTTATTAGAAATTTGCCTCCGAGTTGTGGGCCGGACTGTTGGCACAGAGCAACCCGGGGGCAAAATATCTTAATCGGATCAATGGTCGGATTAAAATTTAACTATGTCCATGGGATCAGAAAACTTTTTCCGATTAGAACGAAGATTTCACATGGTCACACTTTAAGTCTGAATAAATCATTTGGGCATGCACAGTAGTGTTGAAAAAAAGAAGAAGAGGAAATGAGTCCCACTGTAAACAAGTCTATGGCTGCCATTAACATTCATGCAGCAGCTCGGTAATATCCGAGATGATCTTCTAAATGTGCTTTTATTTATGTTATGAATGTTATGAAGTGCCTGTTCGCTCATCATTTTATTTTTAATCCGTGTGGTCAGTGCTTTTTTGTGGAAGAACGAAGCTGGAAGAAGCCAGGGTTAGGCGAAGGCTAACACGCGCTAACAACATTAGCCTTGTTTGATGAACACAAAATCCATGCGGGAAATGCCGCAATCTGCATCTTGGCTGCACGTAAATATGTGGGAATAACATCAGCCTTTATTTAGTCGGGACACGACTGGAAACACAAATCCATGTGATTGTTTGAAAGATTTCTAAGGACTGAGCGGCATTTCTGCTTTGAAAAGCTAACACACCGCCCCACAGCCACTGTGTGAGAAGGCGGCCTGAGCTCTGCTCAGACACACTGTTAACCCAGAGCGGCGGGTCGGAAGCCTCCCCCCCCGAAGCGCACACGTAACAAAGCACCACCGCCCTGTCCGCAAACACAAAGCTATAAGTCCAGCTGCTCTGCTCAGAGACACGGTTCACTCGAGCGGAGCAGCCGGTCGGTCCTGTTTGAGCTCCAAAGCTTTCTCTGAAGCACCGCACCTTCTATGCGTGACGTAAACCAGAGCAGTAGTGACACACGATCGGAATGAACCGTTTACATGCAACACGGCTGGATCAACAATCTCCATTACCCACCTATCTCGATCGTAAAGAAATTTTGATCTGAACGAGTCTGATCAGGGCAAAGTATTCCGAACGGCATGTTTACGTGACGCATTCTTCTTCAGATCAGGCAATCTTTCCGATTACTTCTGTCCATGTAAACGCAGCTTATGTTTAGACTCCCTCATCCTAGCTTACAGTCCCTCACAACCCCAACATTACCAGTACAAAGAAATAGTGAGCAATACTGAAGCAATCAAGCCATAAAGTTTTTTTCAGCCAGATGCCAGCTCAGATGAGGAAAACAAGGACGTGTTGGATCTAGTCATCTAGAAGTGGATGGAGCGGAGCACGAAGCATGTGGCCCGCTCAGCGTATTTTCAACGTCACAAGTTCTTTTTCAAACAATAATTTTTTGTCAACACACAATATTCACAAAGATTTGAATAAAGAAATCCTCAGAAATGCTGTTTTTAAGCTAAATTTTCTTCATCTATGTCCACTACTATCATGGGAACACATGTAAAAAACACCATTTTTCTCTTTTTTTAATGGGAGTGGGTTTTAAAAAAAAAAAATCATGAAACAACAACAAAAGAAATCAACAAAATACTTCCTGTATCTACTAAAGGCTTTAAGGGGCTGCTAGAATTCAACATGGCTGTCATATAAACAAAGTCAGTGGATACAGAGTCCCAAACAAAGAAGTAAAACTTGCACAGAAATACCAAGCTATGAATCCCCATTTTTGTAACCTTTTTCTTGACTTGTCAGGTTAAACATTGGAATATAGTAAACAACTTATTTGAATGTCACAATTGAAAGGCTGTTATTGTTGTTGTACGGGAAATTTATGTCCTGTACAAGAGGAACTGTCCTGGTGATTAGTGACGGGACTGAACTTCAAAAGTATTTAAGGTGTAATGTATTATTTACTAAGAAATGAAAAATGAGGTTTGTAATAATTGGCTGTGGTAAAGGGAAGTTATGACTGTAAATTTGCACATGAAGGTGCTGTCAAAATCTGTCAGAAGGAAACTGTTCCAAATGCATAATTGCACTCAGTAATTTCCTGACTGGTAGTTATTCTCATAATAGCTGTTTGCTGCGTGCCAAGGTCATGAACTAAACTAGATTTTTCTAGATAACAACTAAATGAACTACGTGGTTTTAAACCTCAAATGATTGGGAAAAATCCACCTGATTCCTTTTGCAGAGGTGCAGTGATAAAAAGGCAGATGTGAATAAATACTAGACCAAAAAATCATCACAAACCCACTGTTCTGTCCTCTATAGCAGTCTACTGCTTCTTCCTCGCCTGAGGCCTCGCAGTCATCAGCTGACTATACTGTAACTGTAGCCTAGAACTGACTCAAGCAACAGGGGACCTCCTCATCTTCTTATTAGGAAAGTGGACATCAATCTTTCACGTTAAAGGGAGCCTCATTCAGTGCCTTCTGAATAGATCTGTCTCCAGTGTTCACAGTTAATTGGCTCTGGCGCCATTGTAGCATTCAAGGTATTCATTTAGGTGCATTACAGGCGGAAGTTCTGAGGGCTTCCCAAGCTTGTAGAGAAAGAGAGGCGGGGCAGATGGCAGCTCTGAGGTCATTTGGATCCAAGTCAAAACAAGGTGATTAGCTTCAGTTTGCCAACAGTTTACATCACGTCCCACCAGTTTTACAGGCGTTAAGAACACTTTTTTAAGTAACCGCACATGAAAGAAATCCAGCGCAAGAATCTCTGCTAAACCAAATGTGTGAATTAATGAACGCTGATTCACTGTGGCGACTTCTAAGGGGATGTGCTGAAGGGTGAAGAACAACAAATGTCCATCAAAAATGTTTGTTTCCTAAATGTGACACGTGACGGCGTCACAAGCCTTGGAGTGTTAACCATCATGTGACACCTTTGTAAAAAAAAAAAAAAACTAACTTTTTTTAAGGAGTTATGTGATAGAAAACATGTAAGGGTTGACACTTTTCAAGAACAGTCCCCAAAATATTAGCCCTTTGCCTAGTCTACCCTTTTTCATTGGATTTTTGTTTAACATTTCTACCGTGCAGACTAAAGGAGGATTAAAAACTATTTTTTTTTAATGTGAATGAAATCATAGGTGGTGACATTTAAGGTTTTTCTTTGTGGCATTGATCTTAGTGGAAAGAAAAAGATTTAAAATAAATGTTCTTTTGCTTCTGAATGTACAGAATTTTAAACAAGTTGCTTTCCCAACTTAGTGTCACAATAAAACTGTGTTGGCATTAATGGGAATTTTATTAGCAATGTAAGTGCAGCCCGGCCTGCTGATTATCCCCCACAAAACATTCCACCACTTCAAAGCCTCTGCTGTAATTACAGTGCTCGGAGGTGTGTGCGCCCCCTCACAACTAGAGGCTTCTCAAGATGCTGTCACAGACGCACGCACACTGCACAGACTTCCACACCACACCAAACAAGCTCAGACAAATTGCTTTTGCTATTATCAAGCTTAAATGATATTATGGAAAAAAGGAAGTGGGATGTGTGGGTAATTTTGCTAAACCCAGGGGGGCACCCCTGTCATTTAACCCCACCTTCTCTTTTCTTCCGGTGTTTCCTGCATCTGTGTGCATTCTTCTTGTTTTCTTTGCCCAAATTAAAAAATCAAAATTTTTTTTTTACAATTTTTGGGCCGGTGCATTTCATTGCACATGAGTTTTTAATCATCTAGGGCACATATGTCAAACTCAAGGCCCGGGGGCCAAATGTGGCCCTCCATGTAATTTTATGTGGCCCCCGAGAGCATGAAAGTTTTTGATTTCTTAAAATAAAAATAAAAATTGGTGTGTATTTTAATATCAGATTGGGCAACTATACATTAGGACTTAAACACTGTCCATATAACCTAACCTGACAGAATCAAATTTAAAAGGATTTATGATAGAGTAACAAGCAAACATATGTTTTCTATGCAACTGTAATTGTCACTTTCAAAAGTTATAATAAATAAATAAATTAGTTGTTTAACATTAAGGAGTAGTTACATGTATGTTTCATTACATTTAGTTACATGTATAAGTTATATCCGGCCCTTTGAGGACAGCTGCTGTACTGATGTGGCCCTCGGTGGAAATGAGTTTGACACCCCTGACACCCCTAATCTAGGGAATTGATAATTTTAATAAATAGGCTGCAGATCTGAATAAACGGATTTGTCATTGAATTATGCAAAAATCTTTAGGGATTTCTAGTAGAAGCACTTCATCTGTTGACATTAAAACTGATTTATAATAAACCAAGAAAATGACAAATGATAAGCAGATTAGATAAACACAAAGAAATTTAGAAAATAGATTATCAGGCATGGACAAGACTGCTAGAAAACAGATTAAGGAAGTTGCAAAGTCCTATATGAGAAGGAATACATGATTTTTTTTAACTACATCAAGAACATTTGCAGTGAGTACAGGGTAACAGCTGATATGATTGTGAGAATAAAATCTAGATGAAACAAATTGAGGAATTATGCCAACAGAACTGGCCAAAAACGTGTTATGTGACTGATTGACAGGGTGCCTGTGCCTGCAGGATTATACGCACAGCAAGAGAGAAGGAGAGGTGGAGGAGGAAGGAGGTGGGGATTCTGAACAGAGGAGAAAGAAAAAAAAAGCAACAGTTTCTCCCCCGAGGAGTCAGTCCTTTCATCTGGCCGCTCACTGGCGCCTTCACAAACCTCTGATTGTCTGTGAAATAACCCCACTTTAATAAGGCAGTAGCAGCAGCCTCCTGGGAACGGAGTTACTCCCCACACTCTTGACATAGACAAACTATCGGGCCTCTTGGCTACATGCAAAATACAGAAGAAATGCTCCAAATAAATCTGTCCTCCAGGGTGTTTTGCTGCAGAGAGAGACCATTTCTGAACTTTAGGGAAAATCTAAAAAGACAATTTATTCCTGTGGAACAGCGCGCCGTCCTGTTCAGGCCGGGTGGAGCTCCTCAGTCACTCCTGCAGCCACTTTGATATTTTAACAGAAATACAACATGTTATTTAAAAAAAAATTTAAAACTAGAATAGATTTTTAGCTAGAGTTCATCAAGCAAAGAAAAAAAAAATCCATTTAGAAATGACCTTTGAGTTAAATACACTTAGCTCATGAAATGGCTTATGCAAGAATGACTCGAGGGCAAAACAAGGTTATTTGAAAGATTTTCAGCTGAAAATATTATTTAACCTCCACTGATACAGACCAATAAAAACAATTTTTCCCTTTAGGAACTGGGAAATTTCCTTTGACAAATCATGAAGCTGTCCAAGTAAAAAATTATAAGAAGCTCTGTGAGGGATGTCTTTAAATCTGAAATATATCAACCGATTTTTGAGTCTGCTACAGAAATGGACAATGACGTGCAAGTCAAATCCAATTTACCTCCAAACATGCTCAGACACCAGTGAGATCAAGCCAGACATTAATTTTATGAAGCAATTTGCTCTTTGGGGTTAGAGTTGAACCTTTCTGTAAATGCTGGATTGCACACCAGAGCTTTGTGCATTACGGCAAAAGTCCCCAATAAAGGAGCACCAAACAAATGGGAGGAGAGATTAGAAAAAAGAAAAAAAAATGTTTTATATAGGGAATAATTGTCCCTAATTACCTGCATGGGGCCCATGTTTGCACATGCAGTCTCATGTGTTTTGAGTTGGAGCTAATTCATTACAGAAGCTCAACATGTGATAATGTTGTCAGTATCTTATTTTACAGCCTAGTTCGTTGTAGTCGTTTAATAAAGCACACAACATGACTTGAGGGCAGTTTGTGTTTTCAGAAACAGATCGATCTGGTTGGACAAACCCATTCATCGTTACAGCCCTAATGTACTCCATAAATTGAAGCGTTTTATTGACTTGGGAAAATTGATTACTTTGACCAAATATTCGACCAGAACATGTTTAAAACTAGATTCCTCAGAAGTGGAACATCCCCTCTTTTAAAAACAATAATCGTGCAAATTAATTATTTTAATGAAATGAGTAACTAAATCTGAATGGGATGCTGCTATGCTTTACAAAAAACAAACAAAAACAATCTGCCAAATTCCTATTGTCCCTGAAAGCAGCACTCAAACACTTCAAAAAGCAGTGATTGGTCAAAATCAAGTCGCGTCAACGTGCGACGTACAACTCCCCCCTCGCACCGCTTGACATCTCATAACATTGCGCTCACCGCGGAAGGATCCACCTGTCTGACGGCTCTGTCCGCCGAGCGGAGCGCAGACATGGCTTCCCACGAGAGTCTGAACGAGTTGGGAAGCAGTTCGTCGGAGGAGGACAGTAACCGAGCGGACATGTTCGACGGGTCGGGCGAAGAGAAGCCGTTCCCCGCGGTGAGGCTGCATCACCCGTTCAGCGTAGAGGCGCTCATGGCCGGGAGGAAAACGGACACCCGCCGGTCTACCTGCCTTAAACCGAAGGAAGACTTGATGGCAGTGACGTCTGCGTGTTTCAACTCTCTGTATCTCTGCCGGGAGACGAGCAGCCCCCCAGGGGGGAGCCAGAGAGGCTTAACGGAGGAGCCCTCGTCGCCGGTAAAGTCGGAGGCGTCGGAGTCAGAGGAGTGCGCATCCTGGGTCAGAGCTAGTCCGTTTTCAACGCAACTTGGTACGTTTATCTCAGCTTGTTTACAACTTCTTCACCATCAACTAAACACTTTAACCTGAAAGCTACGAACCTTTTAGTTATTAATTTGTTTTTTCTTCACAAACTGTGTTAAAAACCACCATAGTGTTCCTCAGAAACTAAACTGACAAAGAAATAATGTCTGTGTATACCTAATGTCACTCAAACCTTCATAACCTCTTCCAACAGGCCCCGTCAATCCAGGCTGCCAGCTGAGGAAGCACAAGACCAACAGAAAGCCCCGCACGCCATTCACCACATCCCAGCTTCTGGCTCTGGAGAGGAAGTTCAGGCAGAAGCAGTACCTGTCCATCGCTGAGCGCGCCGAGTTCTCCTCTTCCCTCACCCTGACAGAGACCCAAGTGAAGATCTGGTTCCAGAACCGCAGAGCAAAAGCCAAGCGGCTCCAGGAGGCCGAGCTGGAGAAACTCAAGATAGTCAGTGACGCCAAGTCAGCTGCAGCGGTGGCGGCGGCGGCAGCAGCCACGGCTGCTGGAGCTTTACACCCTGGCTTTACGTTACCTCTGACGCTGGGTGCCATGTCGCTATACGGACAGTCGTACTCTCCATATCACCATCATCACAGACCACTACTGCCCATATCACACCTCGGACTATATGCTGCTCCTCTGGGATACAGCATGTACCACTTGTCTTAAAACAAAAAAAACAAAAAAAAGGAACAATTTTGTTGTGTTTCTATGCATTTCAACAAAACGGACATACAAGTGTACTTGACAAAACAGAAAACTGTATTTATATATCTTCTGCACAGGAGGTGCAACTTTGGGAGCACTTCTTCAAATTATATTAAGTGTATTTTATTTCTGTCCCTGGAGGGAGGACAGAAAAACCAAAAATGTCCTCTTGTGGTTCCCTGGACTGCTGGTTTACACAACTTTGCATGTTACTGTCCAGCTGTTTGTACTTTTCACGTGTTTACATCTGCAATAACGAAGCAGGGCGAGCAAACACAAGACGCCAAGGGTTGTGTTAAACCTGGACGCTCATCGGACACAAGAAGGGCCTTGTTGTCTTCGATAGATATTTGAATTACTCAGGCCAGATGAGACTTTTTTGTTTTTTCCAAACAGTTGCCTTAAAAACAACAAAACCTGTCAAACTCAGGTTTTAATTTAAAATACTTGAAGTTCATATTTGAATAATTATAAGAAAAAAAAACATACTAAATAAAAAGCATTTTTGTAGGTCTTGAAACTTTTTTCTCTTTAAAACTTTTTTTAATAAGAGGAATGTACGAACATATGTTGTATATCTGTTTTAGGTACCAAATTTGAGAACAAATGTTAGTTTTTAATCCGTCGCCATGATAAAACTGGAAGGGGCTATTTCCTACTATGCAGTCTGCTTTCCCCCACGTATGTTTTATCATTTGAAATCTGTTCAGACTCATTTAAACCCACTTTGTTTATATGCAAAGAATAAAGTTGCAAAACATCAGCATGGGGGGGACCTTTATTATTATTTTTCTGTTAGTTTGAAATGTTGCTTCTTTTAAAAATCACACTAGGGAGAAAGCGGGATGCACTTCAGTGTGCAGCCGTGTTATTGTGTTTAATTCCACGTCTGTGTTTCCCCATCAGACGGCGGTCAGTTAAAGGCGGTGTTTGACAAACCATAAATGATACCCATAAATCATCCAGCTTTGCAGATTGGTTCCCGTCATCACCCAGCTATCATCCACAGCAGTTAAACACTCATTTTCTGTCTCTGCAAGATGAAAAGAGACCTCAGATTGTTCCATTCTTTTAAAGAAAAGCAGCGTTTTGACTCCGCCGGTTGTCATTTGGGTCTGGAATCATTGGCGAGAGGCCTCGTTAGATTATGTGGGTTGCAAGTTTTAACAGCAATCTGCAACTATTGTCTCCAATTTTAAAAGTGAGAAACATATTGCATTCATGTATTTTTTTTAGTGGAAATAATCTATTAGTAATTTATTTTTGCATGTGTTGATCAAAATATTCATTCACATAAAACACCAGCACTATAGTAAGCAACTCTGATATCAGGAACTCTATAAATGACCATTTGTTTTGAAATAGTAAATTCAAGCTCAGCCGATCAGCTTAGGGGGGCTTCTGATGGTGTGTGGTGCCTGTGTTTAGTTAGATTTATAAAAGCAGCTTACAACTTCCGTGTGACTTTGATGTAATGAGGAAATCGTTTAAAAGGCAGAGGCGTATTTATGAGGTTCCTCTTTTAATCAGAACAAGGCGCAGGCCCCAGACAGAACTGCTGGGCAAAGCAGGAGGCGTAAACAGGCGAACAATCAGCCTAATGAAGTGCAGATTGGCAGAGGTGACTGGGAAGCTCTTGTCAAACACGAAGTGAGCAACACTTGATAAAGAGCTGTTTGGCTTCAGCTGTGGAGGATTTGTCTAATAGATCACTGCGTGTAAAGCAGTCATTATTTATTGCCTCTCTTTTTTTTTTTGGTCATTGGCAGTTTTTCTTTCTCATCCTGCTGCAATCGGCCATGTTTGTGGTTTTGTTTGTTACTTTAAAGGCAACATGTGGCTCGGCACCCTGTTAGCCTTAAGTCATGTGCTTGTCTCCAACATCCCCTGGTGGAGGAAGGGCATATTGCACTCTAAGGAATGAAGCCTAAGAAAAACAGCTGATGATGTAGAAAAGCTAATCCCCCCCCCCCCCCCCCCCTTTGTACTTCATATTAGGTACAAAATAACCAGTTAATTTTGGGAGACACTTAACATATGCTATATTGTTTCAAAAGCATTTTTAAAGAAGCCTTGCAACTTATTAACAAATATAGCGTTGATGGGTGCATTAATTATAACTCCAGACTCATTTAGAACCATTAATTCAAGATCTGTACTTTTACAAGCATCATTGTAAATTTGTGCAAATTGCATTACATAGTTTTTTAAAAAGCATGCTCTTATAAATAAATGCAGTGACAATAAATGTTTTATTTTATTTTTTAGATTCAGAGAGCTCTAGAAACTGCAGCATACCCAGCCATAGTTCTGGACTTCAACACTAGAGGGAGTGACAAGTTAACCTTGAAAAGGGTTGGCTGTAGAGAAAAAAGATCTTCCATACTTTTGGGCTAATTTACTATGTTTGCATTACAGCATTTAGTCTACAAGAATTTAATGTATAGTATCTGGGCCCCTTTGTTGCTACTCATTGGGAGAAAAATGCTTTTGGTTTTTGCCACATGACAAGGAAGCATTTCAACATACCTGTTTATTGTGGATTCAAAGGAGATCCTGGTCAAGTGTCACTTCAGGGTCCTTCTCTGTTGCTCTCATAGCTACAGCGAGGCAAAAAAAAAAAGTGTTTTCCAGTCAGCGATTCTGCAAGTTGTTCCACTTCAAGGGGATGTTTGTAATGTTCATGATAGAGACATCATCTGTGGAAGACAGCGGGTGGGGGGGGAAAAAACAAATCATCAAATAGCATTGTTGTTATTTCTGGAGAATATATTTGGTTCTGAAAATAAGTATTTTGTCAACAACAAAAAAAATTACCTGCATATTTGTAATGTAACCCATTGTACGCAATGACAAGGATCAAACATTTCTTGTAGGGCTTCACCCAGTTTGAGATGTTGGAAGATCCAGCCATGTTTCATCCTCAGTGCTTTCACTGGTGGAAGAAAGCTTTTTTTTTTACCCCAAAATCTCACCATGTGGTCCCAATCATTATTTCCTTTTGGACAGATCGGTTGCCCTGCCCTCTTTCCAGTTCACTGTGAGAATAGGGTTTTGGGGTGCAACTGACCCCCATTTTGGTCTCATCTGACCACATGAAATTCTCTCAATCCTCATCTGGATCCTCCAGATGGTCTCTGGCAACCTTTAGACAGGACTGGACATGTGCTGGCTTAAGAAGAGAGGCATTTGGAGCTCTCCAGGATTTGAATCCACAGCAACGTTTGTATTGTGGTTCCAACTCTCTTCAGGTCATTGATCAGTTTCTCCTTTTATACCACCAGTCGAGATCTTGCATGGAGCTCCAGGTGGAGGGAGATTGATCATGTATTTCTTTCCTTTTCTAATCATTGCTCAAACAGTTGATCTCTTCTCATCAAGCTACTTGTTAGTCCCAGTCTGGTCCAGGTCTGCAATCTTGTCTTTGTTGTCCTCAGACAGCTCTTTTGTCTCAGCCATGTTATAGAGGTTGCAGTCTGACTGTGGAAGGATGTGCCAGGTGTCTTTTTCACAGACAACTAGGCCAAACAGGTGTCATTAACACAGGTAACGAGTTCAGGATAGAAGAGCTTCTTAACCCTTGTGCTATCTTAGATGACCCCACCCTTACATTGACGTGTTCTTCCTACCATGACAAAGGTGGATAAAGGTGGAAAGATTTCATGTAATCCATGGACACCAGTGAAGATCACAAATCATTGAAGAAAAAAGGTTCAGAGCACTGTCTAGTGGGTCTAGATGACCCAACTCCTAGGATCGCCTAGGATAGCACAAATTACAGAAGAAGTGACAGGTCTGTAAAAGACAGAATTCTTGCATGCGTTGGCTAAATACTTATTTTCTGGCCCATTAATCAAATGCATTCTTAAAAAATATGATTTAGTTGATTTTGATTTTGTCTTTAACAGCTGAATTGTGCCTGGTTATAATTACAGACCTGTCTCGTCTTTTTAAGTGCCAAATATATATATGTTTTTGCCTCATGTAGGTTCATGTCACTAAAGGAGGTAGGCAGTAGACTAAATTTTAAGCTCTTGGTGCAAAAGCAGAGCCTGGTATTTCTGCATTTTTTATGTAAGACAATACAGTCTATCCAAACGTCTATCTAAATGTCTTGGATTCATTGATAGATAAAGTTGTTTATCATCTACATAGAAATTGAAGTAAATGGCATAAGACTATTATAAGTGGAAGCATGTTGTGTTTTCAAAACACAATTGCAAACTCTCTCTCATGTCACAAAGTAATTAAAGCTTTAATCAGTGCTCTAGAAAAGAAATACAGTGAATCATTAGCCCCCTTAATGCATGCAAAGTTCCAAGAATTATTGATTTATCTGTTTGTCCTCAAGGTTAATTGGTTTAAAGCAAAGCAACTCGATGAGAGTTCACAAGGTTAAACAGTGTTTGTAGATCTCTGTGGCCTGCCATGATGTGCCATATTTGTATTTAACTAAATGTGTTCAGTTAAATTTCTTCCCAATGGTCACGGAATTATCAACAATATTACTTAACACCATTTACGTTGTATGTTTCTAATTTGGAATGTACCATTAAATCCAGGACTCCACTTAATTTAGCATCAGGTTGAACAGAAAAAAAACCCACTTAAGTTTATTCTGTTTTTACTGGAAATAAAGTCAGGCATGAAGGGGCTAAAATAACGAAAGAAAATAAGTAGGAGTTTTTAAATTGTTAAACATCATAATCAATCGAAAAATGAAACTGTACAAACAATAATACCTTTAACTTAATATTTTGCTACATTTTGAGGCAATCACTACAATCAAAGCATTTTTTTTCCCTGTAGGAGCAATATTATTATTATTTACTTCAATCAGCTGGTGGATTGTCATGGTTACTTTGGATGTTTGGGTCACATGGGGCTCTTCAACATTGGAAGATTTAGGCACCCACTCATCTAAGGAGGACAAGAGAATTTGGGTCATATCTTGTTTACCGCAGTTACATACATTTCACTTTTGTTTATTTTTGCATGTTGTTACAATATTTCCATTAGTTGTGCATTTAATAGAATCTGTTGTTTCACAAAGATTAAAAATATAAGGCACGTTGACTGTTTAGGACCCCATGGCTCCTCAAGTGTCTTTAATAATAAGTAACTTCCTCATTAATTAGACGGCCAACACCTGCTGGCGGGTGTTTTGTTCCATTTTTTGTGAGTATATAGTGCTCCAGTTGTCTCAGGTGTGAAGGATGCTTTCTCCAGGAGGCACATTTCTGCTCCTTCCTCAGGCATTCAAGATTTTTGATCAGGGCTCCCAGAAGACCACTCTATAGTTCAATGTTTCCCTCCTGGGCATTTGTCAGTGGGGTTTTTTTGGGTAATTTTCCTGTTGGGAGGAACCATGACCTGTAACCAAAACTAAGTTTTCCAACACTGGGCAGCACATTTAGCTTCAGAAACCAACAAAGCTGTTCACACATGGAAATACACCCACAAATAGAGAAAATAAGTTATTTTATATATTTTAGAATATATTTTAGAGGCTGCGTGAATAATTGTTTGCAGAAATAACATTAGTAGACAAGTTAAAGAGGCTTAAAAGCAAAACAGATTTTCAGCAGAGGATTTACTGCCCTGCAGTCATGGTCAGATCTAAAAATGTTCCCCCATTCTAAAAAAAGGGAACTTGAAGGAGGCTTTTGAAATATAGTTAGTTATAACTAAGCTTTTGTACTGTCCTTTAACCGTAGCTCCTAAAGCCTTGTGAAACCAACAGAAAACTAAACAAAAATTCAGATTTTAGAAGGATTGTCGAACAAGAAAACTGAAAGGTGAGGAATTTAAAGTTTTCAAGACACATTGGGAATGCAAATAGCCATCCTTTATAGAAAACTAGGTTATTTAGATTTAATCTTATTTGTTTTTTCTCACTTACTGTTTTTTTTTTATGTACACAAACATTTTTAATGCTTCAGATAAGACCAAAAGGCTTTGCTTTGATCAAAAACATCAGGTCATGTCTGCGTATAATACAACTCCCTCACTAATCACGTTTGGTAGATTGAAAATATGGTTCTGAGGAGACTTAGAACTAATCTCAAGGGTTTTTGGATTTTCAGAGACTGAAAGGGATCGAAAAGGTTTGTTGTGTGGTTTACGTCTCTTTGCACACCACAGGTCAACAGTTTAAAGGTGACCGTTGTACCAGAAAAATAAACAAACAAAAAACTACAAGGACGAAAAATGAAAATAAATATTTTCATTTTTACCAGATAGAACAACTGACTGCTCAAGTCAAGCTTTCATTGACGTACACATTTTTGCACCAGCAGGTGGCAGTATAGCAACAGCTTCAATGAGAAAAGCTCAATGGGGGGGAGAAAAAAACATAAACTATTAACTAGCTGCCTAAAAATGACAAAAAAAAGGATTAAAGACAAAAACTACACGTGTATTATCTATAGTACCAATATTTTAAACGTTTTACTGTTGTTTGAATTCTAACACAGAGGAAATCGTTGCTGAAATGGGCAGATATTTGGAATGAGTGTTTACAGATATGAGGCAGGTGAAAGGCTTTTTGCATGTCTAACTAAGGGCGCCATGAGTGTGTGCCAGGAGGGAAGTCTGAGTGCTCCATTCGTGTACCTCTGTCACCCTTCATTCAGTCAGCCTCCTCCCCTCTCATAGATGAAGATGGAGGAGATGCATGCTCACACACATCTTAACATCAGCACATTGAGGAGATATTTGGTGTAGGAAACTTTCTCTGGAGTGAATAGAAAGTAAAATGTGATCTTTGAGGCAACATGGACACACTAAATGACTTTAGTGACCCAAAATGACTGATAGGTAAATAAAGCAAGAGTAAGAATGATAAGCAAACAAACAGGACAGGGAGAAAAAGAAATAAAAAAGAAATGTTTATATTTAAATTTAGCGCTTTGAGATTTTACCCAAAATGTAAAGCGCATTCTAAATAAATTTATTAGTATTATTATAAATAGATACAGGTTTCATTTCAAAGCATTGTCCGTCAATAGGAGGGAATTGATTTCTGTCTTATAATGAAGAAGCCTGGTAAAAGTCTAATGATAGCGATTGATGGGTGAATGCTGCAGGTTAATATCATATGAGATCTCAGCCCATTTCAGAATGTGTGAACACTCCATTTGGTCTTTATTTCCTCACAGTCGATGCTGTGAACATGTGATCAGTCTCCAAGGTCACTGGATAAAACCAGCTGTCTTTTAAGATCTGGTGTAAATGTAACACGTTCACTTTTATTGCAAAAGGGCATGCCTTCCTCCCATAAGCAAAATCTGTTAATTTTATATGCAAAAAATGGGAGATGAGACATTTAAATGTTTTATTTTAAAGCCTTTTTGCTGCGTGCCTATTTTTTAAATTTATGAAAAAGTATATTGTGCAATGGTAATATCCATCCATGGCCTAAAAGAGGGAAACTGTCTCATTGGTGTGTTGGTGAATATTTTTTTTCGACGGAGAATTGAGGAATTATGGAAAATGTGAGAATTTTTATCAAGTTGTTAGACATTTTTTGGGGGGAAATATGTAAAAATATTATTACAAAACTGTTTTCTTTTTCGTTCATAATCTTGATGAATGGCTGTTCTTCATCAACCCAAGGGAGAAAACAAAAAAAAAAAAAAAATAAACAAGAACGCAGAACTTTACATTAAATAAGAGTAACTTCAACTATTTTCCCCCCAAAAAACGATCTGGATTTGAGAAACTCAACATTTTACTGAAACCTGAGGCAAAGCATTCTTTTAACTTGTAATCCACTGAAGTGTCCATTATGTGTTTCTGGAAAGTAGAAATGACAGTAACCATACATTTACAAGTTTCTGTATATCTAAATAGAAATTTAGAGATGTGGTGTCCAAAATGCCAATTGATTGGCAACCAAACTAATTTACTTTGATTTTGAATTTACTTTACTTTGAAGAAGAAACCTGCTGTATGAAAAGTCTTAAAATCATTTCATTCATTGGTCATTGACATACAAACTGATGGCTAAATCAGAAGACGTGTGACGTAGCGGTTCTTTAAATCCATTCAGAGCATTTAGGAAGCATTGAGAGTGGAATATAATACTGTAACACACACGGATGAAGTGTGTGCACATGCACAAGATTATGTTGAAAGAGAGGCAGCATACTTTAGTATTGCATCACACGTAAAGCTATGATACAGTGTCTTAATCACATTTATGAACAGATTACTATAATAGGTTTATCTCCACCCCCTTTTTTTGGCACAAATGCACAGCAAGAGACACACTCCTACGCATGAACACATTCACACACACACTTTTTAATCTCTTGTGTTGTTTCCTCTTTTCTGTTTTTATTGTTACATGAACCGAGAACAAGCATAAGCTCACACAATTTTGGCGCGAAATTCGTTGTTTTTTTTTTTTAATAAAAGGTTACTCTGCATTGTGCAAAAAGTAAAACAAAGAAAAACAAAACCACTAAAACACAGTTTTATTTTTTGTTAACATTTTGTAATAACACATCTTAAGCCTCTCACTGAATTTCAGTGCAGAAATAGGGTGTAAGATGGCATCCCCTAACAACAGAAATCAAAAAGTAAGATACTAAAAAAAAAAAGGTATTTACCTTCTCACGAGAGAAGACAAGATTCTCACATCTATGTTGGACTTCAGTGGAATCAGACGGCACATGATTTGCAGGCTGTTGATGCCATATGATGTGTGAGGACATAGCTGAGGGTAAAAACCTATTTATAGATTCTCTTGTATGGCTTCTTGAGAATGCCGGGGTTTTCCTTCTCTCCTGCACACGCTTGTAAAAAGATTCTGAAATGATCTATAACTGGTTTGTTTTATATAGCTTGTGTATTTTTGGGAGATTAAGATGCTGAATAGGGAAAAAAGGCTGTATAAAGAAAAAAAATGCATCAATTCAAACACAGTTAAAACAAATGTCACTCAATTTTTACCCTTAAAGATAGTTTTAAAGCTCAGACAATAAATCATGTGTTGATGCAATACCTATAATAAATGATTTTCTGGACACCTGATTCTCAAGTAATAGATACTTAAAGAGAATCAAATTATTATTGGTAAGATTTTTCTTCATAAAGGAAGAATGTAAATGTGTAATTTAGTTGAGAAATTCTGGTAAAATCTTAAGGTGTAACATACCGTTTAGTAGAATTCAAGGGGAAAAGAAGGAAACATAGTTAAAGGAAACAAGTGTTAAGGTCGGACCTGCTGTTCAGGGTGTTACTGTAGAACCAATGTAATGTACATTTGACTAAATAAAAGCTTTTTTCAAAAAATATCTGTGACTGTAAAGGGGAAATGTGTTTTTAAGTTTCTCAAAAAAATACGAAATCTACACGTGAAAAGCATTAATAACAGCAAATCAATAACATGAATAATTTTTACACAATAAACAGACGAAAATACTTTGTTTTTCTTTCATTGATATTTGCTCAAGAAAACCAGCTGGCAGGCCTTGACAGAGCATTTTCAAACTGAACAAGGGTCTCCTGGTTGAGGTGGAAAGGGAAAGTGTAATGCTTTTTTCCTTGTTTTTCTTTTGTTACAGTCCCAAAGAGTGGACTATTGGTGTTTCTTAAGCATCTACAATTCACCTAAACAGGACTACAAAAGCCAATACCACAAATTATTTTTTGCAAAAAAGACATTTAAATGTAACATCGCTTTTCAGAGACAGTTGATGTATAGTCATGGTAACAAATCAGTACTGTTAAAGCTTTTGCCTGTAATTCAGAGGCTGCAGATAGTTGTGGGAGTGCTGAAAAGCAAGAAAGCTTTGGCAATTAAAAGCCTATGTTGCTCTGCACAGCTAGTTTGTCATTGACTGTTTCTAAGGGACCTTTAAGGAAGCAGCTGGGATTTTCTTGGAGCTTTCCTCAGAAACACATTTGATTATTTCTGATTATTTCTTTCTTTGGACGTTGCAGAGAGTTCAATCAGAATTCTGACTTTGGTTTTATATGTTTAACCAGAGGATGCTGATCCATTGTAATTTCTACTTCTTAAGTGCATTGGACAAGTTTTTTAAGATGACATTTTGATTTAATGCTTGCCCTCTCAATGCTGAGAGAAACAGGAGACACTTTTCCATTCCACAAAACCAAAACAACAGCCGCAAACATATAACCAAAGTCTTTAGGACCCATCTTCACCATGAAGTATTGGAAGTGATGGCGCAGCCCCCACAGAGCCCGGATCACAACATAATCTAGTGTCTTGGAATACATGAAGGACAGTTCCCTCAAAAACTGCACAAGTGTCCCTCAAAGCATTGATGCTGCCTTGAAGGCAAAGCGTGATGACACAAAAATTGGTTTGATTCATTGTTCTCTTTTGTTCAATCACTGCATTTTTTTCAAAATGATTGATTAACTTCCATTTTTGAAAGCGTTTTTTTCACACCTGCCCAACACATTGCTCATGACTGTATAAGCTAATAAATGAAATTCAAAGCTAATTGCATCGATCAGAAACAAAAACAGCCTCAAGCGGAAAAAAGAAATGTTTGAAAGCAGATTAAGCAAGAAATAAATGACCATGAAAAGTTGTCTGGCAACAGGAAGCAATATACAAAGAGCTAAATGAAAGTTGATGCATGCAGGGGTGGAGCCAGGAAACAGAGGGAAAAATAAGTTTGCCAGCACAAAAGGGCAGAGTGACCAAGTAACATAATCCACAGGGACCAAATTAAGGGAAACCCATAAAATGAATCTATTTGTGCTACAAGACATGAACAGAATGAACTGTGATGAAGTGTTGTACTCCAGGGGAATTCATTACCCATATTTGCTCTCACGGGGTCAGCTGCCCCAGCATGGATGCATATATATGACTCATTGGAAGAAGGGACAACTTCCCGCATTGTAATTTTCTGGAGAGGAGCCCGACTTCCTGTCAGCGTCCCACACATTGTGCATTCTCAAGAGTCAGCAGAACTCTCCTCTGCTGCGTCACATTAAAGGGAAGATGACCCGAGGGTGGTGGCTGCCTGCTTGTCAGTCTGACAAAGCCTGTTTGGCCCTTTTTGTGCCATTGCAAGGGCAGTTTGCTTTGTGTGACCTTTCGAAGGGCAACGTAATATGACAACTACTGTTAACATCTGAGGAGCACCTACGGGTTTCAGGAGATATAGGTCATTCTTACAGTGTTGTAGTTTGGTCATTTGTCATCTTTAAAAGGGGCTTCCCCTCATGTTTTTTCACAAATTAATATCTGATGCTCCAAAAAAAACAACAACCCTCTTTTGGCTAGAAAATGCATTTCACATAAGATTGAGTTCAGAAGTGTATTCTCAAAAGAAAGATATAAGGACACTTTTATTAGAATTTTAGTACCATTTAATAATACAGTGGTACAGGCTTATCCAACCACAGTACCTCATTTCATACAAATATCAAGAGACAGTTTTTATCAACAGCAGAAAAGTGAGTTATTGAATGCAGCTGAAACTATGTCTCTTGGTAGCACACGGCATTAATGTTAGCGAGTGAGTGTTGGTGTGTTGCAAGATTATCATCACCTTTTGCAAACGGAAAGCATGACGATTCTAGGATTTTGTCAAAACCAATACAAGGTTCTGCAGAAGACATAGCCTATAATGCATGTGTGCTCAGGTGAGAGCTAGTGTGTGAAAAAAAAAACCTGTTTGTTGTAGTTTCAAAAATGCTAACAACATTTGTCATCAGGCCTACAAATAATTTAAATTTAAAAATATGCACAATTGATTCCTGATTGATAATCTTAAAGAAAAATATTCTAAAAATATATAAGCAGAATGCAAAAATCTAGATGAAGAACAAATGTTTTGATTTCAAAAACCTTTAAAATGAAAAGGTTTTCTGTCTCATGTCTTTGTGTTTGTATTTGGATTTGTAACAAAATATTTTATGAAATGGAATATAATCTGCATTCAGTCATTTTAAAACAAAAACATATAGAAGTCAGGTTTGTCCATTTTATGACTGATATTTAAAACAGCACAAACTGACTGCGATCTGTCAGCTGACTAGAATGCCTATGCAGATTTTGACATTTGTGGATACAGACACTTTGGTCACCAACATTTCACATTTTAATCCAGCTGGCCCATGAGATTGAGTGATTATTCTGAGTGACAACCTCAATACAAAGGCTAATTTGGGGCGGAAAAAAATGCATCTGCCAACGTTGACTTTCTTTATGTACATTTGGCTTTATGCCTATATCTTATTAACATGAACAAGCAAGCAGACTGAAATAGAGCCTGTTGTCATAGTAACATTTCTTTCATCCGAAACATTCTTTCATACAAAAAAACATATTGCTCCAACCTTTGAGATATCCTATTTGATTTATTCTCTTTCTATAGCTGATATTTACAACTTTATTTATTTGCTATTCATTTTCTTTTACAAATTTCTCCAAATTAAAACTAAAAAAATAAAAAAATTAAGCTTCACTCAGTGTGGGGAGGAAGTTATGACACAAATCATTTATTTTATTAGCATATAATTGCTTTTTTGAGTTCATTAAAAAAAAAACTTTTGTTTGTTCTTAGTAAAAAATGTCATTTCAATAAACATATAAACTAAATCCAAAAAGTCCTATATCTTTATGTTAAAACATTACATTTTCTGTGACAGTGGCATGAAATTTTCCAGTTATTAATATAATGTGTTAAAAATATACATACTGACTTTAACTGGACTTTAATGAAAATCTTCCTATAGATTTGTGGTTTGCTCTGCTTTCCTCATCATTTTTGAAAGATCTGTATCTATTTAATGCAATAGTAAATGAAGATTCCTGTACTTTATTGTTATACTTTTTTTTCTTGCATTGCAGTGTTACCATCTTGAATTCTGTGATCAAATGTTCTTTTTGCTTTTAAGTTATTATATCAAGTCAAATATAGACTACTATTAACTGGGACGCACCAAAAATATACAATTAGGAAAAGAGACCCACTACACTTTTATTGTGAAAAAAATATCAGCATTAAAAATACTTTTATTTCATTCAAATGTTTATGTTTGTGTTTTTTCTTCATGAATACTTGATAAAACATGTCTGCTGCATATTTTCTTCAACAGGGAACATTCTTCTTATTTTTTCTTTTTCTTTTTACCAAAAGAAAAGCTCCCCTTCATTCAAAGTATATGTCAATTACACTATTTTTGTGCATGTTTAGTTTCTAAATATTAAGCCAATGCTCCTTAAAAATAGAACACATTCTACACAGATGTCATGTTACGGAGAAACATCACCAAATAAATCTAAGAGTCTCTATGGGGGGAGGAAAAAATATACATAGTAGTTTTTTTTTTTTTTTTACCAATACAGATTTTTTCACAAAACACTTTGCTTTAATTATAAAAGTGGTTGTCCCCTCTCTACCAGGCTTAAGGTAAAACATAAACTAAACCAATAAGAAAGATAAACATTTTTTTTTATGAAGTAATGTGTGTAAACTGTGTACGCAATTTAGCTAGCACTGGTCCAAAATAGAAGATGTTAGTGAAACAGTTAGCCTCTGGGGTTTATCTCTCACAATACATGTCGTGAGTGCTGTTCTATTCTAAGAATTTACCTAGAAACCAAGAGGAATATGGTTGTGGCACTTTCTGACACTCTCACATCTGGCACAGCCTCTGTTTATTTTCGACTGGGGTGGGCAGGAAAGCAAAAGAGGGCAAAGAAAAGTGATGAGAGGACAAAAGAGTGAGAGGCTGAAACATTCTCCCTAAAGGCATGTTTACAACCAGCCAGCCAGCCATGCACTTACATAACCAACTGGAAAGCTGGGCAGTCAATCAGCGCCTGAGCCTGTTATTTATCACTCCAAAAAGGAAAGTTAGTCTAGTAAAAACAGATATCCAAGCTTCTAGAACCACACAGACATGCTGCAAGCTTTGGACTTTGTGGCAGGTGTGCACCACAGTTTCATGTGGCCACCTGAGCAGGGAATGCTAATGGGAAATGGCAAGAGTGGAGGTGTGAAACAGGAGATGTACTGGTACACTGGAACTTACTCTAACCCTATAAGCTGCATAGAAAACAGAGATTGACGGAGAGCTGCAGAGTCAAAAAATGCAACAGAATTGTGGTTAGTTGAGGCTCAGTTTGTGTTTTTGAGTGTGAGGGTTGGTAACTGTTAACTTGGTAGACTGTTTCAAGCATTGTCAAATATTCTGTTGGGGCAAAAGCATTTATGGTGACATTAGACTGATCCCAAAGTCAGAGACCACCATTCTTCAGGCTTCTGAAATAATGTACGAATAAGGGTAAAGGTTAGTGTTAGCTTCAATTGGTGCTAAGATCAAGACTAGGTTTCCAATACCAACTCAGTGTCATTACAAGAGTTGCAGCACAAACAGGTTCAGCTGAATGTCATTCTTTAGGTTTGTGAGTGTTGTCATTCCCCAATACATGCTTTAAACTCCTTTAGGGTTTCTGTTCTTCAGAGCAGCTGGACTTTAAAAATCTACACAGACTGTGTTTTGCTGCTCATTCTCTGCTCACTTTTTTTGTAAGCTAAATTGCACCATCAGCAGTCAAAATTCAAAAAAGCTACTTGGATATGAAGTGAAAGCCATCTAGATACTGATACATCTCAGGAATATAGAACAGAATATATAATTGAGTAAAAAAGCTCAATAATTTATTTTCAGTGAAATTGAAAAGTTTTTTTTGTGATATTCTCATTTTTGAGACCTGTAAAACTTAAGATCAGGTGCTTGGAAGAACATATAGAATATTATTTACTAAAAACAACACCAAAACAGCTGTGAACAAAATAGATACTTTTTCCTTTTTTTTAAAATTATTTTTACAGGTTTTTTCTTTCCTCTGGATGATTCCTTTTGCCTTTGACTGATTACACTTTTTTCAGTCACAGAAGATTGTGTGCCTATGCGTGATGCTGCTTTTTTACATCGCAAATAATTCGATGAGGATTAATTCATATGATTCCACATCTATTAACAAGAGGCTATTACAGAATCAGTAAACTCGTAAGGGTAGCAGGAACGTGCCAATCTCTACTTTATTAAAGAAGGAAAAACATAATGGTAGCAAAGTAAAAAAAACAAAAATGTCTATTGCAGGCCCATAATTGCCTTAAGAATAAATCAGAAGCCACTCTACATTTAATGTGCATAGTGTTACCACATATTCTAAACAAATATGATTTAATACCCATTCTTTACATTCCTGCACATTTACAATGTTCTCTAGAGGGGAGTGAGCCACAGAAAATGTCCCTGAATGTATGGAATTTCAACTCATTTTCTTATACATGCATGGCAGTAACTGCCGACAAAGCTAAGCCCTGTCAGGTGGTGCTTATCGATTAGACTAAACCTAATTGGCTGCAATACTATGTCTAGATTGAGTTTTTTTTATCTTACTTTATTGCAGATGGTGCAGCAACCAAACCATCGGGAGACAACCCTGACATTGGAAGGATGACTCTCCATCCACTGAAGATGTGAGGTATTTTTGTTTTTTTCTTGAATTTCATTGAATTCAACCGTTGAGAGTTTCCTTATAATAATAATTAAAAAATAAAATAAAACGTCAAAAAGCCACTTTTTAGTTAGTTTTTATTGTGCGACAATGTCACAAAATGAAATGAAAATATCTCAAAATGAGGCATTTATAAGGTGAGATAAAAAAATATTGATTGGAATAATTAAATACTGAATAATTATTCATACAAAAAAAATTAATCGCATGACCGCACTATAAAAAATGTCAAATGAGCAAATAACAGAGCTACTTTAAGTGCATGTTGAAACCTGAATTTCCTCCCCACCATATTACAAAAGAAGCCTTGTAGACAAGAAGTCACTGAGTAAAACTTGCAGTCCGATCAATCTGCCCTTCTTTCCAAATTTTAGTCTACCGAAGACTGAGCATCTAATGACTTGATTATTGCTGGCCCCTTTCAAAAAAAATCTGAACAAAAGGTGTCCCTCACACAGGCAATTAACTATAATTGCTCCCTCTATTCATGTAAAATATGTTGCCGTGTTTTGCTTTGATATTCATTTCCAAAAACCAATGTGATTATTCTCTTCCCTTCCTAGCCTGTGAGAAGGATGAGCAAAATTCACAAGGATTTGATGGATAGAGGAGTTAATCCACAATCTCTTGTATGAAACAAGGTTTTAGCCCAAACTGCCTGCAACTTGACCGACTTTTTCTAAATTGATGCAGCAAGGCGAGACCATCACTGCTCAGATGTTGAAGTAAGCTCAGACTTAGTCCCTAAGGCTCGTAAATCCCAACACCCTGGAGAATTTGGCCCTGTAGAGATTTTTTGTCCGTATAAGTATTGAATAGTTTCTGTGACAAAAGCCAATCCAGGCAGAGTTTAACCCTCAATAAAAGAAAAAAAAGGAAAAAAACTTTAATCAAACCAAGCTCTGGTGTGCTTTTAACCAATATTTTCGTCACTACATTCGCAAAACAGAATAATAATTCGTCTCTTTTATAAAGAAGACAGCAAGAGAGAGAACAAAAGAAAAGGTCATCTCTAACTAATCAGTAGGGACGGTATAGGAAATAAGAAACTTTGCGTTTAATGTATTATTTGCTCTGCAGCTTGATAGAAAAGTCTTTTTTGAAGTTGTGAAACTGCTTTTTCCATTACTGAGCAACACAAGTGCAGGTCAAGAGCAAACTCATTTTAGAGACTACTGCCTGTTAAGACATGAGAAAAAATACTATTTGATCAAATTCGGAGTCAAAGTTTTGCAGCATACTAGCACGGTACTTAAAAAATTAGCCACGTTTAATGATTGGTAGATCATTAACCTATGTCACCTAAGATATGTTTTTTTTTTTGAGAGAATCCTAACAGCTTCTCACAAAGTACATCACTTTTGCTGATTTTGTCCTGATGACATTGCTTAATTCAACTTAGATGTAGAGTTTATGTGCTTTACAAGTACAACTGTATTGGACTTACTGGAACTATGAAGATCAGCAATCATCTTAAGTGCTTTTCTCCTGTAAAGATTATTTATTCATGAGTAATGGGAATGATGGATTCCACGTTGTTTGAAAATGGTCGTAACCTTTCCCAGACTTATGGCAAGTTATGGAGGAAAATATTCTATTAGTTAATAAAATTGTTTTGATCAATGTTGGAGTATTCTCCAGTAGATACTTCTAACTGGCTGCAAAAGGTCTGGTAATGACCTTTCCTAAAAAGTCAATTTTTCTAAAATTATCTTGTTCTAGTTAACCACTGCTTTAAAGTCCCACTCCAATCATCTTTTGGTCTATTGTAGAAGTGTTCCCAGTAATGTTTTAATTGTGATTAAGCCATTTTTAGAAAAATTTAAAAAAAAAAAAAGGTTTTGTTTTCTTGGACATAGTTTCCACAGAGCAGCAGGAGTTCATCAGATATTCGCCTTTTGAGTTGTGGCCGGTACTGTTGGCCTGCTGCTCATTTCCCATCATCCCTTTGTTTACACTCCCTTGCAGCCCCTCACAACCCCAAGCTAACATTAGCAGTGCAACAAAAATGGTGAGGATTGTCTAAGAAGTTATCCAGCCATATAGTTTTGAGCACAGACAAGGAAAACAACAACGTTACTAGATCTGATAGTCTGCAAGTAGATGCATCAGAGTGGAGTGATCAGGGAGCTTTTGGCCCGTTGATTGTAGTTTGTACGTAACAGCTACAGATTTTTCCAAGGGTAATGTTATCGTCTGCACCTGATTCAGTACAATTTGCATAAAGAGATGCTCAGAAACACAGTTTTTATCTTAATTTTCTTTATATAAGTCCTCCATCATGAGAAAAATGCTACGAGAGCATGTTAAAAACACCCAAAACACAATTTTGATTTAGAAAAAGAGTTACTTTTTTGGATTAAAAAAAGGATCCATGGGGATGTGAGTCTGTGAGATCCCCTCATATTTGAGTATGACATGTTGTATGGTGGCTCCCTTTCGATCTGAATGTTTTGAATCCCTTATATCAGGGTGTCGAAAAAAGCCAAAATGAACCAAAACAAGATTTATGCTAACTATCATGCAACAAACCATCTTGTGGTTTCTTGGCAAACTGACTTGGCTCTGGTTCCTTTTGCTTTCAAACCAGCTTCAAACAAGAAAATCAAATGTTTCCCCTTGGAAATATGCATTCCAGCTTTCTGCTTAGTGCAAATCCTCATTTTTTATGTGCTTTTCACAAAGTACATAAAAAAATGAATAAAAATAAATGTATATATGAATGAAAACAAAGATCCAAGAGTTGAATGCAGGAAATCCTGTTATTTTCATGGACCTGTTGGAACAAAAACAAAAAGCAGCTTTCCTGTTGTGAACTTGTGTCAAAACAGATTTTTATACAGGTGCATGGAAAACACAGAAACCCCTAAGATTAGCCTCTGTTTTCTGACTACTTAACAAGAGCTGATGAATTAATCCTGGTCCCTGTACTAAAAATAGCAGCTGCTGATGAAAATGCATTGCATGAATGTGGCATTTTCTGCTCGAAGGTATCCATTAAATTTCAAACTCTCTTCATGCATAGACACACTGATGTTTCTTGATGGCAACAGTTTGATGAAAGGAAGAGAAGGCTTGTGGTTTAAAAGCCTAGAAGTTTCCATTGCATTGCTGTGAGTTAGTTTAAATTCAGCTGTCATAAGAGAAAAACTCAAAGCAATGCTTTATGTGGGAAGAGAGACAACTGGTCTCAGTCTTCTCACTCATTTTGCTGTGTTGAAGGACATTTCTTTGCAATATTTTGAATTTAGAGCCAGAGAGAGGACATTGTGGAAGCAGCAGAAATAAAAATAGTGTTATCTTGAGAACCAGGTTTCATTTTACAGTAAATATATTTTTAATAGACTTGATGGAACCTGAAAATCAACAATAGAAAGCAATTTCTACTTACCAACAATTGAAAGAATCTCCAGCTGAAGCCATTACATGCACTTCATATGTCCATGAGGGAGGATTTATGCTTCCTGGCTGCAGGAGGTCTTATGGTAGATACAACAGATTGAACATTTTGTTGGTTTGTGACACCAGGTCAATCCCTTTCTTTTCCTATATTGTGCTTTGCCTCTTTTAGCTTGAGGATGTCTGACCTACACAAAAAGATGGACCTTGCTCAAATAAAGGTCGAGGCCTTTCCTTCCTTCATCTTCAGCTCAGCTATCAGATCTGTCCTCACAGCTTCCCTTTTACTTGAGGCTTTCTGATGTGAGAAAAAAAAGAACAGTCACTTACCAACCAGATTCTTGGAAGTTATGTTCGGTTTTACACGTCATTCATCCGTCCATCTTCTATAAATGCACTTCTTCCAAGACAGGAACACTGGATCCACCAAAGTCATTCCGATTCATCTATAAAGAAAAAGAAGGTTACAACACTTCCTCATTTTTTTACATTGATTTAAACACACTTAGATATTAGGTATCCTTTTGTAAAATAACTCATGTTGGTATAAATTTTGATTTCTCAGGCTTTTCCATCATTTTACCCAAATATTCTTCGTTTAGCTGCAAAACAATGCTACTTTAAACATGAATCAGTAATAAAAACAAGCTAAATTACTTCTTGCTCTATAGTATAGTGCCTTCAGGCTGCTAAGAATCATAGATCACTGAAAAAAAAATCAAGGTCACTGATTTAATTGTACTTAAACTATTACAATAATTTGAATTTTACAAGCTGTGATGAACATTTGCTTTCATGCAGCTCTAATTATTAGAATCAGCCCACACATACCCAGTAACTGAAATTGCAGCAGGTATCATAGTTTTACAAAGGAAAAAACATGACAAGGGATTTCAATTTGATAAAAAAAAAATTGTGCAAAAAATAATTTGCTACATTCCTAATAATCTGATGTCTCCAACATCTTTTAAAAATCTGAAAACCTTCTGTTTTATGACCATGTCAAGGTAACTATGAAAATAATAATAGCCCAAACTAATAATTCAGTGTTGGCAGTTATCTACTAAAAGTTTTGTAAGAAATTGTAGTTTGAAAAAAGCAATTCAGAACACAAATGTGTGTTTTTGTGCCAAAATACAAGTGCAGCTAGAGCGTTAAGCTGCCTTTCAAATGTTTGAACACTGCTGACCTGCTGAGCCTCATTATATCAAAGCCTATCTCCATCATTTGCCCTTAATGAAAATGAGAGATAAAATGTGTTTTTCAGTCAACATAATAAAAAACATTTCCACACATCATATACCACATGAAGTTGGACTGCATAATGCTTTTAGTCTTATGACATCAACATTTTTTTTCAGACATTGACCTTTTATGAGGGAAAACATCTTTTTTCTTGGCAACTTTGGCAAAAGCAGATGCCAGGCAAATGGAGGCAGAGGGACAGACAAAGGTCATTTATAATAGTGTTGGAAGCAAAAAAGAATACCTCTCAGATATTAAACTTTTCATTTACGCCCCTTTTTAAATAAGCAGAACTATGCAGTGTTGTAGTAGGATTCACCCAATAAAAGTGTTTTCCAATTGTTTTACAAGCACATTGTAAAACAAAAAATTATTAAATGGCTTCTGTTTTTTATAAACAGGTTTTATTCACATCAAATCAAACTATCTGTTAAAACAGACCCACCTAGAAATTTGGCAGTAATACATTCATCTCAGTTAAAAAGGAAACAGGCTTATTGGCTGAAGTAGGAGGAACTCATTTATACATTATCTAATAAGAACCATAAACACAGTTAAATCAATGTGTGAAACTTTGCAGTTTTTAAATAGTTAATATTTAGAGCAATGAAATTCAAATGCAAAAGAAAAAAGGCAAAAAGGTTTTTACAATGTAGACATTTAATAGGAAATTTAAAAACATGTTTTCTTGTCCATCCAGGTATTTAGCCTTTTTCAAAACGTGTCAAACAATTTCTTTACACCAGGTTTAAGGTGTAAGGTGAAAATGTGTAAGGGCCAGCATTCTATAAAACCTTTATAGTAGCATTTAATTGACATTTTCTTATTTAATTTAATACTTTTCTCATCTTCACATAGAAGACAATCGCATATAAATGTATTTTTACCAAAATTACTGTGAATTTCATATTTGAAGCCCAGAAAAAAAAAGATAATTGATTTTATGACAGGAGTCTGTGGACCAGAGGGAATTTGTATTTGGGCAGCATTTGGTAAACGGGCCTGACTTTCAACATGCCTGGTTTACAGTTTCTCCCACTAGCTTACAGCCCCAATGCCATGCTAATATTTAGGGTGTATAAAAATTGCCTAGCGATATTGGAGATGTCCAGCTGTATAGTTTTGAGCCAGGTGCCAGCTCGGGTGAGGAAAACTGAGACGTACACGGATCTATTTGTCTGCAAGTGGATGCATTGGAATGGAGCAGAGCTGGGAGCCTGTGGCCCGCCGATTGTAGATTGTACGTAAAAACGACAAGCTTTTTCAAAGGCATTTTTATCTTCTCCTAATTCACCACACTTTGAAAAAAGAAATACTCAGAAATGCTATTTTAAACTTAATTTTCTTTACATGTCAAAAATGCTACAAGAACTTGTAAAAAACACAAAAAAATACTATTTTCATTGGAGTGGGTCTTTAATAAAACTGCTGATGTTTAAATGAAGATGATCCACCTTGCAGCCTGTTTTTTTTATGCTCATTCAGTCAAAATGGGGAGTAACATAAATAAACCAATGGGGAGGAAAAAATAGATGTTGTCCTCACTTAAGCACAGCAAGCATGAAACTGCTGCGTTGCTGTGCCTCAGACTAACAAGCCTAAATATTCTATTTTCGTGGTAAAAAAAAAGCTCATCTCCTACCGTTTGTTTTGGCTGGCAGATGTTTTCTCACTCGTGGGAACAGCCGGTTCATATTCCTCCTGTTGTGCCTTGAAGAGGAAAGCCACAGCTTCCAAATTTAGACACAATATATCTCAGTAATTGACTATTTGTGTTCTCCATAAGTATTTCTTGTTTCATCCGTGTGCGTGCCGTGCATACGCTGTATAGACTACGATGAGTATCAGAAGCAGTAATTACTGTACAGCATCACTGATTCTGGTTGTTTGGTGCAATTAATGGTTTAATGAAATCAACTTTGAGGACTATATCAATACTTCAATACCTCTAAACTAATTAAAAGAGGATTATTTATTGGTGAAAAATGAATTCCGCTAAAACCCCAAATAATTTTGGAAACAGTTTTGAAAAATGTATGCCTCTTGTCAAAGCACTTAAAAGACTCTGTCAAATGCAGGGGGGTAAACGGGGAACTTTCCATGTTATTTTGTTCCAATTTCACCACAAACAAGTTCTGAAATGAGCAAAATTAGCTTGGCATTTATGTTTTTTTTTCCCCGCTAGAATTTTGGTTTAATGGGGACAAGTTGCTGCAGTTCCGAACCAGAGGCACTCTGTTACACAACGTGTCTTTTGAGTGCTTTTGGTGGCTGTCAAATGAAACAACAGCAAGAAAAACAAACCCACGCTATTCAAAGTGTCTAAGAAACTTTGACAAACTTTGAACTTTAATTTTTTACTTTATAAATAATTAGATTCCTTTGAAAGTATTTTTCTTTCAGGAAAAAAATGAAGGCTTTTATTTTTTTAACTTGTCATAATTGGGGTATTAAATAAGCAGTGAACAGTAACCTTGGAGATCCAACCCCTGCAACGTTTCACTTGGAGCAGTTTGACAGCCTTAGAGTGAAAACCTGGATTGTGGTAACCCAAAGTGGCACTTATCATCATCTCCTCATTCAGCCTTCAATACAACTAGTCTCCTGGAAATAAAACATAGGTGCACTACGATAACCTTATATGGACAATGTTCTTAATAATAACCACTCATTATTTTGCACTTGATCAATACAAGCAGGAGGTTTCCAGGAACATTTTCTTCACAATATTACTCCTTAACAGATCAACATGAAGTTACTCTGGGAAAATGATTCAAGAGGTGAAGAGATGTTGATCAAAATTTAAATCTAAAAAAATAAAAAAACAGTTGACGTACATTACTATACTTTTTTTGTTCTCCAAATTTTGTAATTACTTACTTAGAAAATTGCTTATAGGGACCAATGTTATTGTCCTCAAACGTTTCTAATGTTTTTATTTCCTCATGTTGTTTTCACCCTAAATTTTAGTGTGCAATTTGGACCACAGCACAACTGAGGTCTTTTTTTTTTTAAAGTCTCAGGTTAAATGACAAACCTCTTAAAATAGTTTCATAAATGAAAAGGCACATACCTACATTTTAGCATGCTGCTGGTAGGTGATTTAACCTGGAAGCAAAATCTTGAATAACTGAATTATTTCTGAACTTCTCCAGTGACATCCTGAAGTTTGGAAGAACAATTAAAGAAAAAAAATGGTCAGCTTTAAGACACATGTCAGAAGAAAATTGTGTTTTTGTGTTCTTGTGGCATTTTTCTGATGATGAAGGACATATGTAAAGAAAATTAAGATGAAAATTGCATTTGGGATTATTTATTTATCCAAATCACTGGAAACCAGGAGCAGACGATGCAGTTTGAAAAAAGATTGTAGTTGAAATGTGGAAAACTCAGCAATGGAGAGGTAGGGGGGCAAGGTTATCCCCTACCAACGGTCCCACCCACAACTAACTGAGAGGGAAATTTCTAATGAACTCCTGCCTCTTTGCAGAAACCATGTCCTAGAAAACAAGACCTATTTTTTTGTCTTTGACTAAAAATAACTATAATTAAAAGACCACTGGGAATGCTTTTACAATAGATCAAAATATGATCAGCGTGGGACTTGAAAAAGAAGGATGGAGGACATTAACAAACCCATCTGTAAATGTGTTCCTCCACTGGCTTAATGCTCATAATTTTGTAGTAATGTGATTTATCTTTTCATAGTCATGAATAATTAATCACATTTTAAAGGGGGGGGGCTTCCCTCTTATAGCCATTTTTTGCATTGACAAAATAATTATCGTCAATGCTAAAGAAAAACAATGAATATTTATTAGATGCTGACAACTATTGTTAGTAATATGCTAAAAAATAGCACAGTTTGCAAAAAGGAAGGGCAAAAGACAGTGACAGATCAACAAACACACACACACACACAAAGATACACAAAAAGAACTGATAGAAAAGTTATGGGACAGCCTGCAGGAATCTCAGCACACCGCCTGCTACACTCCCGAGATACAGACAACTGCAGGTCCCATATTGTGCCTCTCCAACCTGTTTGCTCAGTGAACTAAAGAGAAATACACCCTGCAGACTGACTGGAGGCAGACAGAATGGAGAGTAGTGTGGGCTTAAGAGAGAAAGGCTGAAGGAGAGCCAAAAGTGGGATGGGCTAAACTGAGAGGACAGATTGGCTCAAACTAATTTATCCAGGCAGAATGCTTATTTCCAATGGCCAAGGGGGGTTCATCAGATGGTCAAAGCCAAAAAGTAACAATATAAACGATGTCCCCCTCTTTACCCCATCCTAAATGCAAACTTCAGCTGTGCTTTATTAGGCCAAAAAGTCACTGAGTTACCATGAAGAAATGCAGAACAGATTGTTAATGTTCATGAGTTCTTCCACATTGAGCGTATCAGTTATGCCGTGAATGGAAGACAGTTCAGAGCTGCGTGTCAATGTGCCGGATCTAATATGGAGCAGGACTTTGACCTCCTGATGTCTGCAGAGGGAAAATTAAACTCATCCTTCCTCTGACTCTTACGTGAACAGAAATGTGAAAAATGTCTATGGCCACTGTTTGGTTGGAAAAAGATTTTTTTGCTTTTCTTCTGAGTACTTTCCACTTCTGACTAGAGGAGGAGTAAAGATTGTGGTCCTAAAGATCGGCTATGAGATGTTATATACAATCAGAAAACTTCCATTTGTAAACCTAATACTTATATTTTATTGTGAATGGAAAAAAATAATAAAAATGTATGTATAACGAAAGAAGAGGAAACTGAGGCTACAGTTCATACAGGCTCACCAAAATTTGACAATAAAAGATTGTGAAAATTAAACCACAAAACATAGAGCATATTGATGTATCTTTACCTTAGTAGAGAAAAAGAAAGAACATGCAAACAATTTCTTTGCTTTTTACAAATATTAAAGAAGTTATGTCAATTTAGAAAATGTGTCAATGTAAATTAAAATAATATTGAAGGAAATATAAGACTAAAAATGACTTTTATAACCATGTTATGTAGAGAAAAAATAGTTTTTGCATCCATTTTTTTTTCCTGCAGAAAGACAATTTTCTTTTTTTTCAAGATGGCGACTGTTAATTTCACCATGTGCTATGTTCTGCTTAAACTACTAAATGTGATGAGCATTCTGATAGAAACCTACCTGAAATGGACACTTCATTTAGCCACAGTTAAACAATCTTTTGAAATTACAGGAAAAAAACAAGTGACTTTGCAGCTGTACTTAATCCCCCCCTTAATTATAGGTGATGCATGGTGTGTGCAGTAAGAACAGACCATTAAACTGCCAGTGTGTGACAAGTAGATAAGTTGGCTGGCTAAAGGGTGCCCAAAGGGGGCAAGAGATGATGCAAGAAGATTGAGTGGATAATGATAATGCGTTTTCTGAGACAAGGACAAGAGAAGTACAAAGAGTTTCACCATGTCAGCTGAAAAGTGAGCCATCTTTCACTCTGTTATGCTGAACTGAGCTATCAGCTGACCGATCAGGCATAAGAAATCTTATAAATGAACCGTAACCCATGACAAATGTGTGGATCTCTACTTAACCAATTAAGTAAACCACAATGTAAGGCAGAGAGGAGAACAATCACATCTAAACCTACCGTTAAAGGTCAGTAAAAGTTATTAAATAACTGATCCTGTATTTCATTTTGCAATGAAATAAAAAGAAAACAAATGATGCAGTGAAGGCAAACAAACACAATTGCATGTCAGAGCTGCTTAGCGGCACTGATCAGAGTGATCATGATGACATAATGGAAAGAGATGACTTTAATATATTTAAAACTACAGTCAAAACTTAGGACAGGATATTTGGAAACTCAAAGAAAAACCTTTAACTTAAGGCTTGCTCGAAAACAACATTAACTGCAATCAGCTCATTTCACTGTAATGCACATTATCTCTAAAAAGTGTGTAAAGGATACTGATTCATATCAAAAATTCTATTTAGTGTTGACAGTAACAGCAGTATCAGTTGAAAACAACTTAGAGAACAAGATTATGTTGTTAAAATGCATACAACCAGTGGGTGAGTCAATGATAATTTTGTGGCCAACTTTGTCAGTTTCTCTTCCTGTTGTGTCTCTACTCTCTTTCCCTTTTTACCTGTGATGGATGCAAAAAAAGACGTCCAACCACAAGCTTGCTTCTACCACGTTGGGTCAATTACAATTGGCTGAAGGTGAACCACAGCAAGGGATGTGTGTTGTGTGCACTAATGATAACCCCTTTTTTTTCACAGCACTTCAGACATTGCATGGACAAAATAAAATGACACTTTTTTTAGAACGACTGCGCCACACAAGCTCAGAAACATTAAAAACAACAACTAATTAAACTAATTAGTAACAATTAAAGGTAAAAAGTACAAATAAGTGTCTCAAAAACATAAAAACACCAGATAAAAGCAAAGCAAAACAGAAAAATGCACCAGCAGAGTAGCCTCATGTTGTGTCAAAAGCCTGCCGAATGCACAGTGGTACGCAATTCACAGCTTCAGTGCACATAATGAAAATGTTCGCTCTCCTCTGAGCTTCGTCTCGGACATCGGTACCTCCAGGAGAACTTGATCGGCTGATCTGAGGCACAGAGGAAATACAGTGGTGCATGACTGTTGAAAGATTTAAAAACAAATAAAAGAATCTTAAAATGAACACAAATTCACAGGCAGCCCGGAAGAGTTAGGATGGGGGTAATGTGGTCCCTCTTCGGCGCTCCAACCAGAACCCAAAGAACAAAACCGTCTAAAAGACCTGAAATGCCTGGTTTTTATGTTAGAAGCTGTTTTGTCACAGACATTTTGTTATTGTTGCTTATTTTGTTTCCCTGTTAAAATGCATTTTTATTCAAAGTTTTAAATGTCAAATAAATAATATACATATCTAGATTGTATCCAAATAATTGGACTGTATTGTATCATAACAAAGTTAATTTAATCTTTTTATGTATTTGTGGAGTATTTCAAGATGCTTGTGAAATCATGTTAGAGGGAAAAATACACAACCGTGTTGAAAAGGCTCAAGTTTACAACATCAAAACAAATGTTCACACAATTGCAGTGTATATGTAGCTGCATTAACAAGTTAAGGGTAACTTTTTTAATTACTGTAATAACTGTTTTTCATCTTTGTTGTGTGCTGAAAAAATGCTCCTGAAACACAGGTGACTGTTAAATCCTAATTTCCAGATTGGCCATATTTGGTGCGTTTTAATAGCATATGTCAGGTGTTTTAGCCCCAGTAATATTCCTGGATGGATTTCATAATGTCATAGCCAAGATGACACTGACAATCTGGCTCCATATCTGGTCATAACAGACCTCAGCACCCACTTTGTCTATTCTATGTACTTGATCAGAGTATGACCAAAATGCATGAGCAAACTGCAATTATCAGATTCATTTTTTCTAAATTTCTGTTGAGTTTTATTTAATCAACCCTTTCTGGGATATTCCTAACACTTACAGCTATGAGCTTTTGCATGTGTCATCTCAGGATTATCAGTCAAATGTTTTTGAAGATTAAAAAGATGAATCCTAAATTAAGAGACAGGGATTTTGCAGCATGCCCAAATTGTGTGCTTTTCCTCAAGTTGAGACACATCAAATCACGGATTGATTATTTTAAAAAAGTACCTGGAAGAGAAGTAGCAGTACAAGGAACTTGAAAGCCTCTGTAGGATGAAGGTCTGACCTCAGAGCTTGTTCATCAAAACAAATGACATTCCACAACAATCACAGGAATGCAGGAGGCATAATAAGTCTACAAATAGTTCTTTGTGCCAGCCTCATTCATTTTACTAATGAAAAAGACACAAATGTGCAACAAGCAACTGGAAACAAACAGGAGATTATCAACCATTACAACATATTAAAAAGTCTGCTTATCAGTACACTCCACCGGGGTGACAGCAATGTTCTTATTACTGCAGTGTGTTGCTGACAATAGTTGTATTAATAAATACATGGAGGCTGCTGATTGTCTTTTAACAATTTGAAACATTTAATTAAGAAAAATATGCAAGAAGATTTTTTTAAGCCTATATCTTTTTTTAAATTTCTAATAGTGTCAGGTTGGGGAGGGCTGGGGAGCATGAAGGACTCAAAATGCAGAGACGGGAGCACACGGTTCCAAGGCAAGGGGTTTATTCTAAATAACAAAAGGTGCTGCGGAGCAGGAAAACAAAACTAAACTCACTGTGGGCAAAACATGAACATGGCAGAAGGGAAGAGCCGATAAAGACGTTAGAGACATTACATGAGAGACATTAATGGACCAGCACAAGAGGAAGGCAGAGACGAGACTTAAATACAGACAGGACAGACAAGACACAGGTGAACATGATCAGGACAATTGGGACCAAGGAAGTAAAACTCAAGAACATGACAAAACAGGAAACCTTTCAAAATAAAACAGGAAACAGAACTCAAACATGACAGAACAAGATAGAACGCAAAAACCAATACAAAGAAACCCAAACCATGACAAACAGCTGCTTTAAAAAAACACAATATTGAGGGCTTTGTTTTCTTTTTCCATCGATCCATTATTGTGAAAGGTTAGAATTGTAGTCGGTTTTTCTCTATTCACACATATCTAAGTACAAAAACCGACGGAAATTCAAATTGCGCATTGCCGCTGTGCACTTACTAACTCTGCCCTAATTAAGTGCAAACAGTCAGTTACTTTGATAAAAAGTGGCTCCTCTTTGAGCTCCACCATCTGAACAACTTTCTTTTTTCCTTCTCTTAACCCTTGTGCTCTCCTAGGCACTTTAACATTGGGAGTGGGGTCATCTAGACCCACTAGACTTTTTTCTTCAATGATTCGTGATTTTCGCTGGTGTCCATGGATTACATGAAATCCTTTTCACCTTTATCCACCTTTGTCATGGTAGGGAGAACACGTCAATGTAAGGGTGGGGTCATCTGGACCCCATAGGATAGCACAAGGGTTAATCTAGGCCAGTTGGTGACAAATCCAAAATAGGTGGAGTAAACCAACACAATAAAAGATTGAAGAAAATAAAGAAAATTAAGAAAATAAAAGAGTTGTAATCAGTGAGGTGCACATTTAACAGTCAGATTGGGACTAGGCGACAAGACCTTTCTTCTAATGCCGCTGACAAATGCATCCTTGAATTATCAGCAGCATGCAGGGCATTGGGTTTGTGAGATCAGTTTGAACCCAGGTGGTCACAGCCTGGTTGTGTCAGGAACCACCGATGCCTATTCATTTCTTAAGTGTTACATCCATGTTATGCAAAGCAAGTTATTATCCTCTCTAGAAATGAAGTGGCACAGCTGCATTTTAGCAGCAGGGCCTCATGCAAAAGCCCCTACACCCCCATTCCTTATTTTATTGTTTTTATGGATAAATAAAGGGTTATTAACAAACCTGTTTTCAGAATGTTTATAATTTTGCAAAACAAAGGAAGATTATTAGTAACTTCAATAACCACCATTCATGATTGATCATTTTTTTGTACAAACAAAGAAAAGGCTATAATAACTCCTTTAGTTCTTCACAGCGACTTTATTTTTCACGCATTAACTTTGTGAACTGCTTTTAAAGTTGACACATTTATAACCCGACTGAATACAGATCATTCATCACTGGGCACTACTAATCCATTTCATATTGACTTACAGGAGCTACATTTGTTACCAAGATAAATTCCAGGTAAAACATTTTCAATAAAAGACAACAGAGCAACAGAGGCCCTATTTTAAGGCTCTTGGAGAATCTGACAAATCTTCATCAATATCGATGGAGGACAACAAAGTATATAAAAAATCCAACATGTCAATAGATTAATGGTAGTAAAATAATGGTGTAAACAAAGCACTGTGAGAACAAATATTTCATGAAAAGGGCAATTTCAGGAAAGCACAAGGATCGTTACTTTACTTTACTTTAGGCTATTTTTCTTAGATCAACTTAGACTCAGCTAATAAACTGAAGATACACAGAAGTGTTGATGTTACTTGAAAATGATGTTCCTTTTATATAAGGCAGTAAAGTTTGTATTTATTAGTAATTTTTTTTTCTTTTTTGTCAGCTGTTTTTTTTCTTTTTTGAATGAATCCATAATGTTTTTATGTTGACGAAAACGTGTGTGAATTAAGTAACACGTGTGACTTAAACTTAAATCCCCACTTGCTCCTCTAAATATTTATATGCAAGGATAAGATTTATTATTAATAATTCAATTTAATAATTAATAATTAGTAAGTAATACATTTTTACATTGTCATTGAAAATGCCAAAAACAAACAAACAGTAAAGCTAAAATCTATACAGGCAAAAAAAACAAAAATCAAACTCACATTCATGTTAGAGTTTATTTGCAGTTTTGTTGATAGTGATTTTACTTGGCAGTTTTAAAAAAAAAATTAAATTTAGTTTATTATTGAAAAAAAATATTTTGAAAAGCAGGTATTACCACACTATCAAAATTGGGTTTGACATCTTTTTTTTTCCAGTTCTTAACAATGCTGTAAATAACATGCATTTGTGCAGCAGAGCGGGTTATTTTAAACGTATGGGTCTCTCTGACATGAACCTGACTGATCCCACTAGTGTTTAGTGGGTTGTAATTAGTACTTATTTTATCAACTTGCAAATTCTGCCTGTGGTCTGTAGTAAATCATGGTCTAGGAGCGCAACTTTGTTATCTTGAAAGAAGTTGGTCCCAGACTGAGAAAATATGCCCCTGGTTGCAGAATCTTATCGTAATATCTCTTTGCATTTGGTGTTCTTCATTAGATAAGCTTTGTTTTCTTTGCTTGGAGAGGTTGTGGCCCACATTATAACACCTCCTCCATCTAAATATTCTATTCTTTAAGGCTGGCAAAATTAAATACATTTTCAGCTCATGATTTTCCTTTTTTAGAAATGCTTCAATACATTTATGCAATATTTCAGTCAGTGAAATCAATTAAGCCATTCTTAAGCTCTCTCTAAATTTTTACTCATGATATCAGTTAAATAAATGTATGTGTTTCATGTCAGATAGCTACAACGGTCAGATGAGACATATGTGCAACCCCCCATTGGCTGCTTATACTCCTGCTCACTCAGCATGAAGAGCATCTCCTGCAGCCAGAAAGCATGAAGGTATGCGCAAGCTGGTCTGCAGAAGGCACAGAAGGTCAGAGGCTTACAAGCTTGTGAAGGGCCACCAACAGGAGAGACATTCAAATCAGCCAAATATTGTTGTAAGGTGGTGGGAAACTTCAAAAAACAAAACAAACAAGGGAAAGACTGCGACAAGAGGACATTTACAAGAATCCCTTTGGTCAGTCAAAGAGTCAAAGAGAGTTTCAAGGACAAAAGCCAAAGGGTAAAACAAGGAATACATTTTGGCAAAATCTATAGCTAACAGTATTATGAGGCGACAAACCAATGACTTTCCAGTTAAAGCAAATGCTAAAGCAAAAGCAACTGAAACTAGGTCAACAGTTTCTATGGTGATAAATTTAAAAATCCATGAAAACTGCACATAAAAAGTCCATGTTTCCATTTATCTCGCCATATGACATTTTACTTACAAATTGCACTCTAATGAGGGCTTTGATTAACGAGGACTCTTCAATCTTCAATTGTACAACGGTCTGAATAAGCACATTTTAGCAACTGCCCCTGTTGTTTGTTCTTCTTATTATACTATTTTTTAAGGCTTTAGGTTCTTGGGAATTTCCTATAGAGTAAAAAAAAAACAAAATGAAGAATTTACCCCATTAAAATATTTGGTCGTATGACCACATCTTTACTTACATTGTCTTTTGTGGTAATGCTAACTTCTATTTCAAGTATGAACCCTTTAACTGCCTGCTTAACCAAATGGTTGAGCAAACTTTGAGTCACCATATTTTTATGAAAGAAGTTTCTAGCTTAACTCAAACTGTTTCAGCCATCTCAACCAGAGGGTAGAAGCATGCAAAGCTAAAGAAAACCACCAGATGGCGCTGTGTCAGTCAATGGTTGCTCGCCCAACCTCTTTGACTGACAAGCAAGTCACAACTTGAAAATGATCATACACACTTTCTTTCTTTTTATGAAAAGTTGAAAGGTAGGAATACTTTTCTTATTTGGTATTACTAGTAAGGGCTTTAATGAACAAAAATAGGTTCCTACATAGACAAAAATAAACAAATTTCTGTTATAATTCTTTCAAAACATGCTCAACCAAACGGTTGATTTGTCACTTCATGGTATATGCAGTAAAATCAAGCCAATGTTAAATAAAGGGACTGTTTGTCATGAAATCCGTCAAATCAACCTTCTAAATCATCCATTACTGAAGAAATTAATCATTAACACACCATGAATAATAATTTAAAATAACTATTACTGTATAGTTTTTGTCAATTTTTCAGATTATCACAGCTAATTCACTAAGCACTAAGCAAAGATAAAGCTGCAATAAAAATATAACCAACATTTACAATAGTTTTCTTTTATAATCTTTTGCTTTACAACTACCAGATAGACACCAAAACATTCTACAGTGTAAGACCATGAGTTTATCTAGCTCTGGTACCAGAAAGGCCACATGACTCAGATGTAGATCTGTGTGACAGTCATGATGACCCAACAGAGGATCCTGATTATCAGCCCACACATGCAAAGGGTACTGGTGACCGTTCTTTTGAATTCCTGAATGAAGAAGAAACTCTTTCAACAAGCAGATCATCTACACAGCCATAAGAACAACAGAAAAAGCAAACACACGGCTTTCTGCCCCACCAAGAATAGCCTGTCTCCTCCAATTTTGTTGCCAAGAATGCTTTGTGAAATACCATCAGAAGTAAGTCAGTATCTAAAATCTTTGTACCGTCAAACAACTTCCAGGAAAATAGTTCAAAGTTTGCTTTGTTTTTAAAAAAAAAATCATTGTTTTGAGGCATGATAAAAAGAATGGAGACAAATGCCCTTAACATTGACAGTTAATGATGTCTAAATTAATTTGTTTACATGATTTTTTTAGTTATTTGTTGTATCTGTATGAAATTTTGTAGTCTTACCATTAAATGACATCTCAACCATTTGGTAGAGGTCATTATTTAAAAAATTAAAAGGTGAGTTAAAAACCTAAATACTTACCTAAATTAATAAGAAATGCAAGCAAATAATTTTTTAGAGCTTTTTTCTTGGTGGGGTAGTTAAAGTTAGTGAAAAAAATACAATTCTTCCTTCATTATACTAAAATAAACTATCTATTAATTTGTTTTACGTCCCTTAAGACTTTTCAGCGTTACAGTTTAAAGCTGAGGTTTCAAACTCATTTTCACCAAGGGCCACTTCAGTATAGCGGCTGTCCTCAAAGGGCCAGATATAACTTATACATGTAACTAAATGTCATGAAAAATAAACGTAACTACTTCTTAATGTTAAATAACTCATTTATTTATTTATTATAACATTTTAAAGGGACAATTGCTGTTGCATGGAAAACACATGTTTGCTTGTTACTCTAGCATGAATCCTTTTAAATTTGATTCTGTCAGGTTAGGTTATGTGGACAGTGTTCAAGTAATGTATAGTTGACCAATCCGATATTTCAAGTCCGATTCCTGGACTAGGAATAATTACACACCAATTTTTTATTTTTTTTAAACTTTTTTTGCTCTCGCGGGCCACATAATTTGAAATGGAGGGCCACATTTGGCCCCCGGGCCTTGAGTTTGACTCATGTGGTTTAAAGCTTCGGGTCAATTCACAGCACGTTCAGTTGTCATTTCTCTTTTATACAAAATTGAAGAAAAAAGAGGTTATTCCCAAAAGTAGAGAAGAATAATGGGACTGCAGATTACCAGAAAGTTTACCCACCCTCATTCCATCAGTCACAGCAATTATGCATATCACCATGACAGATTGAGCGTTAAGAAGAGGGGAGGAAAAAATGCCCTCTGGATCAGTGTAATTACAAATGGCACTCTTCATCTTCCCATGTGTGCAGGCATCCCACTGTTGCTGAAAGTGTGTATTTATCTCACACAGGCTTTTTTCATTCAAGCAGATGCAAATGCACACACGCATATGCTTTTTATGAAACGATGGTGCTACAAAACATAATGCTGATGGAAATTGCTTTTTCAGGTCAGCCAGAAATTGGAGCAGATGCCACATTTTTGTTGTTTATGCTTCAATCTGTCTGTCTGTCTGTCTGTTTTCGAGTTTCAGAATCAACGTTGAAAGAGTTACGGTAGTTGAGAAAAAAGAGCTAAATCTCTAGTGTTCAGGGGTTAAGTAAAAGTGGGTAAATTAGGCTACGTTCACACTGCAGGGCCTAAAGCTCAATTCCGATTTTTTGAAAAAATCAGATTTTTTTGCAAGGCCATTCACATTTCCAATTAAATGCAAATTTTTGTGATCTCCTGTGTGACCGTGAAATGACCCAGAATTGACCCGCATGCGCAGAAGAGTCTTCAACGGAGAACGACGTCACTCGTTGTTTGCGGAAGTGGGTAAACTCAACAATGGATGTCAAAAACAGTGGTGTCAACAGCGGAGCTCTTTTGCATTATTACATTTATTTTCACAAAGGAGCAAGCACAATTACCATCTTATCATTTTAAGAAGGCATTGGAGCCAGGATTATGAGGTGCCGTGTAGGACATTATTCAGAATTAGCATTCATAAACACGTATGAAATCCTCTCACACTCACTACTCAAAATCCTCTCACACATACTACTAAAAATTTCGATAGAAAAGGAAGGCATTTCAGTAGAAACGGAAGTTGGCTGTTTATCATGAGATTTAACGGCAGTCAAAAGCGTTGCCATGGTGATGTGTATCGGCATACAACTCGGACCAAAGTAACAACTTTAAACTATAATAGACTGGCTAAGGCAGAGAGCCCTGCGCGGGACTATTTTCTTCATCCCGCTCCGGCCCGCCCCCGCAAAACTCTGAGAATTTATTCCCGCACAATAATAGAGATGCATTGATTTTGTATCTTCTCCTGTCCCGCAGGTTAAAAAACAAGGATTTGTTTTGATATTAAGGGTAAGATCTTAAGCCCGAGCCCGAGTCAGAACCTGACCCGGCCCGAAATTCGGGTCGGGTCGGGGACCAAAATGACAATCATTACGTACGGGTCGGGTCGGGCCGGGCTTCTCTCTCGCTGACTTTTTTAATAAATATATTTTAATGGCTGCAAAGAAGCTCCTTAGGCGGGCGGTTGTCAAACAGCTCTTCATTAATCCTGAATGTCAGAACGGTTACCGCACGAACCAAAAGGCACAGCCAGCTTCTTCTCACTCAGAGGGAGAACGTTCACCGAACGCACACACACACACAGGTAGACCCCGCCCCCTCTATCCCACCAGTCACCAGCCCACCGTTGATTGACATACACTGTGGTCCAGCAACTGGCAGGAAGAGGGGGGGGGGCGCCGGCCACCCGCAGCTCTGTCCCAACTCTGGGTCATTACAATATGTTTATAAAATGTATACTAAAATGATGTGTTGATACTAAACTAAGGAATACTTGTTATAAATAAATAATTTGGTTAAAACGGAGAAGCGCATTCATGTTGTGTGTTAGGGAGGAAAGAGAGAAGAAGGCTTCCCCCAGAATAAATGCTATGGACTCTTTATTAACATGAATTCAAGAATCCTGGAGAATGTAAGGGTCCAAACAGGGAAGTGAACCCCGGAGGAGAATCCGCCTTCGGTCCCCCGCGCTTCTGTCCACGGTCGGAAAGGGAGAACAAAAAAAAGTAATCACGGGAAAGGTTCCACACCTGGTGGAACCTTTCCACGCCTGGTTGCGATAAGAGCCCTTGAGTTTGGCCTGAATGGAGCGGTAACCCCAAATATTAATCCAATCGGTGACCTCGCTTCCCTTCCACTGACTGGTCTCAGCAGCATCGTCCGCCATGGTTGATGTTTACGTTCTCGTTCCCGCCTACTTCAACGCAGAATTATGAAGTTTGTAGCGTATCGATGACGCACGGGTCGGATTTATGTGGCCTGGCCGTTCAGACGGCGGGCGCATTTGAAAAGATCCAATACGTATCGGATTCAGGACCACATACCCAAGTGGCCTGGGTCGCATTTGAAAAGATCGGATCTGTGTCGTTCAGACTGTCGTGAAAAGATCAGATACAGGTCGCATACGGGCAAAAAAAAAAATCGGAATTAGGTCGTTTCAGCCTGCGGTGTGAACGTAGCCTTAGTGTTACAGAAGCTGCAAAACTGACAAATTCTCACAACAGAGACACAAAATATAACCAAAACCACCCAGAAAGAAACATATTAGCAAATGAGTCTTTTTAAAGTCCCACTCTGATCATCTTTCGATCTATTGTAACAGTGTTCCCAATGGTCTTTTAAATATGATTATGTTGTTTTTAGCCAAAATAAAAAAGCGTGTCGTTTTCTGGGGCAACGTTTCTGCAGAGCGGCATTAGTTGCCTAAGTAAGTCCGCCCTCATTTCCTATCATCATCTGTTTACACTCTGTTTTTTCTCACTAGCATACAGTCCCTTACATCCCCGAACTAACATTAACTGTGAAACTAAAACCACGAGCAATATTGAAGCTATCCAGGCGTACAGTTTTGAGCCAGATGCCAAGACGAGGAAAACAAAGACGTACTTGGATTTAGTCATCTTTAAGTGGGTGAATCAGAATGAAGTTGGGCAGAGGGCTTGGGGCTCGCAGACTGTAGTACATAGGTCACAGCTGCAAGCTTTTTCCAATGACTTTTCTTTTCTTCTGGTTCTGATTCACAACAATTTGAATATATAAATAACTAGAAATGCAGTTTTAAGCTCAATGTTCCTTACATATGTCCTCTACCATGAGAAAAATGCCACAAGAACATTTTAAGAACGCCATTTTCATTGGAGTAGGTCTTTAATTCTAAGAGAAGAGAAGAAAAAAAGGTTAGATGAGAATAAAGGAAATAAAAACTCATAGATCAGGAAAAAAAATGTTAAAAACAAATGTAAAAGCAATGTGTCTCAAATATTGCATAGAGTTAGCTTACTTTTTTGTTTTTGTATGAAATTCAGCGTGTGTGTGTTTGTTTTATAGAGTAGGTGCTCTTGAGTGCACTGGAATGTCACTGAACACAACGATGGCACACCTGATGCTAGAACAGCCAAATGAGTTTCTCAATAAACTCTGCTGTTTTTAATTACCTGGGTCTTTTATCCTCCAGCCAAGCCTAACCATCCTGCCAATCACAACAACAACTTTTGACGTTCCTTGAATTGTTTCCTTGCTCAGTGATTTCTATTGTGTGAGCTGCCAACATTTGCAGTCGGATTCTTTTTAGCCAAGCACATTTCTCCTTTCATTTGAAGGCCAATCGTGATATTTACTGGATGGTTAACAGAGTTAGAATCAGAATGATTTTGTCAACTTAAAAGGCATCCAGGAGGCTCTCCTGTGTTTGAAATACTTTAAAATATGCGAGAAAAAACAAACAAGCAAAAAAACAAACAGACTCTAAAATGTCAAGATTTCCAAAAACTGATTGTGCGGTATAATGTGGACCCAAAATAGTAACGGTGAATTTACAAAAGAGTGTGGTCACAATGGAAAGTCCCATACTAGGGGTTGTCTGGTAGCTTTATAATAACAGATTCAAAAGAAATATGTATCTCAAGTTTGGGGATGGTGTTCAAACACATTTAGTGATAACACTACAATGCCAAGCTGAATGAATTTTGGTGGAGCCAGTTGCCTAATTAGGCTTAACTGCTGAAAAGAGCAATTGCCCTATAAGACAAATTAGACTCGACTTAAGGGTAAAAGATTTCTTTGTTTAGAGACACCCTAACACGCCATCCAAAAACTAAGTGGTGTGGCTGTTTCAGTGAATACATTTGAAACAAAATATGGTAAAAATAAATAAAAAAATAAATAAACTTAGACAGTTACACAGTTTTACAGCTGAAAGAATGCTGAAAATTATTTGTCATTTGTCAACAGGCCAAGGAGTCTGTAGTTTACTGAGTTATCTTTACTTCACATAAGGGGCAATCCAAGATAGTCAACAGCTTTAGTGAGAAAATGTTTTCCAACTCATGAAAAACTGTTGTTCTTGTAAAGCACACAAAAAGATTTACCAGGTGCACAGCAAAAGCAAAAATGGTTCCTGCATAAGAAGAATCAGGGAAGAATGATGTAAAAAAAAAGCGTTTTAGGCCACTGCATGCTATTTAGCATATTAAAGGAAGGAAGCTTGTTTAAATGTTTATTGGACACTCTGGCCTCTTTACATCCAGCTGCCCACACAGGAGAGCAATCACAAATGTCTAGTTTACATATGTGAGAAGAAACAGAAACATAACATTACTTTTTCCTTAGTTAAGAAGCAGTTTTTTCCAGCCAATAAAGGGTGTTGTGGGTATTAAGCCTTTCATAATGGTAAATATGGCTAAAAGCTGGGAAATGCAGAAGAAACGTGTAAAAATGAGAGTATTAAGTGCAGTACCGTAGTACTGTTGATTGATCAGGGATGTCCCAATCCTCAAAGTGAACACAGACTTTAATGACTCAAAGTTATTGCTGTAGAGTGGTTATTATAGCTCAAACTCAGTCGAAGTGACTTTAGTGTAATGAGGAAGCCCATTATAAAATCCATTGGAGTGGTGCTGTGGAACTTGGCGTAAAATCCCAATGTGTACATATGAGAATTGACCATCCATTTAATTTAAGAAAAGCTTAGTCACGCACATAACTAAGGTTAGCTATGCAGCTCCTGACACACTACACTCCAAACAATAACAAGTGTTTAAAATCTGCCTTTGTTGTCATTAATAAGGTGCTTGTTAAGTGTCTGCAACTTTACAGAAAACAAGGAAGACGGAGATGGTTCCAGGCCCTCAATCTACAATTGAACGGTTAGTTAAAAAGGGGCCCAAGTCCACAATTTTTCAAAATAGAGATATTATATGTTCTATGGTCTTCTTTCTCTTTCGGCTTTTCCCATCAGGGGTCGCCACAGCGAATCATCCTTTTCCACCTCACTCTATCATGAACATCTTCTACCCTAACGTTAGCCAACTTCATGTCCTCTGTTAAGACATCCATGTATCTCCTCTTTGGCCGTCCTCTTGCCCTCCGGCCAGGCAGCTCCATCTCCAACATCCTTCTACCAATATATCCACTATCCCTCCTCTGAACATGTCCAAACCATCTCAGTCTGGCTTCTCTGACTTTGTCGCTAACACAGGCAACATGAGCCGTCCTTCTGATATACTCGTTCCTTATCCTGTCTAACCTGGTCACTCCTAAGGAGAACCTCAACATCTTCATCTCTGCTACCTCCATCTCAGCCTCTTGTCTCTGTCTCACTGCTACCGTCTCTAACCCATAGAGCAGAGCTGGTCTCACCACTGTCTTGTACACCTTTCCTTTGAGTCTTGCTGGCACTCTTCTGTCACACAACACTCCTGACACTTTCCTCCAACCGCTCCAACCTGCCTGCACTCGCCTCTTCACCTCTTTTCCACAATCCCCATCGCACTGAACTGTTGACCCCAAGTACTTAAACTCCTGCACCTTCTTCACCTCAGCCCCCTGTAACCTAACGCTTCTACCTTGATCCCTGTCGTTCAGACACATGTATTCTGTCTTACTACGACTGACCTTCATACCTCTTCTTTCCAGAGCAAACCTCCACCTCTCTAGCTGTTCCTCCACCTGCTCTCTACTCTCACTGCAAATTACAATGTCATCCGCAAACATCATTGTCCAGGGAGATTCCTGTCTTACCTCGTCTGTCAGCCTGTCCATCAGCATAGCAAACAAAAAAGGACTCAAAGCTGATCCTTGGTGTAGTCCCACCTCCACCTTGAACTCCTCTGTCTGACCTACAGCACATCTCACCACCGTCATACTTCTCTCATACATGTCCTGAACTACTCTGACATACTTCTCTGCCACTCCAGACGACCTCATACAGTACCACAGCTCCTCCCTCGGCACCCTGTCATACGCCTTCTCTAAATCTACGAACACACAATGCAGCTCCTTCTGACCTTCTCTGTACTTTTCCATCAACATTCTCAAAGCAAAAATGGCATCAGTGGTGCTCTTACGGGGCATGAAACCATACTGCTGCTCACAAATCTCCACCTTCTTCCTAAGCCTGGCTTCCACTACTCTTTCCCACAGCTTCATTGTGTGGCTCATCAACTTTATTCCTCTATAGTTGCTGCAGTTCTGCATGTCACCCTTGTTTTTAAAGATCGGGACCAGAACGCTTCTCCTCCATTCCTCAGGCATCTTCTCACTCTCTAAAATCCTATTGAACAACCTTGTTAGAAATTCCACTGCTGTCTCTCCTAGGCACTTCCATACCTCCACAGGTACGTCATCAGGACCAACGGCCTTTCCGCTCTTCATCCTTTTCAGAGCCTTCCTAACCTCATCCTTTCCAATCTCTGCTACTTCCTGCTCCACAACAACCACATCTTCCTCCCTTCTTTCCCTGTCATTTTCCACGTTCATCAGCTCCTCAAAATACTCCTTCCATCTTTTCTGTACACTCTCTTGGGTTGTTAGCACCTTTCCATCTCTGTCCTTAATCACCCTTATCTGTTGCACGTCCTTCCCATCTCTGTCTCTCTGTCTGGCTAGCCTGTACAAGTCCTTCTCTCCTTCCTTTGTGTCTAACCTGTCATAAAGCTCATCGTAAGCTTTCTGTTTGGCCTTTGCCACCTCTCTCTTCACTCTACGCTGCGCTTCCTTGTACTCCTGTCTACCTTCCTCAGTCCTTTCTACATCCCACTTCCTTTTAGCCAACCTCTTCCTCTGGACGCATTCCTGTACTTCCTCATTCCACCACCAAGTCTCTTTACCGTCTTTCCTCTTTCCAGATGACACACCTAGCACCTTCCTACCTGTTTCCCTGATAATCTCTGCTGTAGTTTCCCAGTCCTCTGGGAGCTCATCCTGACCACCCAGGACCTGCCTCAACTTCTGCCTAAATTCCTCACAAGTTTCTTCATTCTGTAGCTTCCACCACTTGGTCTTCTTTTCCGTTTTCCCTCTCTTCTTCTTCCTGACCTCCAGAGTCATCTTACACACCACCATGCGGTGCTGTCTGGCTACACTCTCTCCTACCACCACTTTGCAGTCATTAACCTCTCTCAAATGACCTCGTCTACATAGGATGTAGTCCACCTGAGTACTCCTACCTCCACTTCTGTATGTCACTCTATGTTCCTCTCTCTTCTGGAAGTAAGTGTTGACTACAGCCATTTCCATCCTCTTCGCAAAGTCCACCACCATCTGTCCCTCCAGATTCCTTTCCTTCACACCAAACCTGCCCATCACCTCCTCATCACCTCTGTTGCCCTCACCAACATGCCCATTAAAGTCTGCTCCAATAACAACTCTCTCTCCTCTGGGAAAACTCTCTATGACCTCATCCAACTCACTCCAGAATCTCTCCTTCACTTCTAACTCACAGCCAACCTGTGGCGCATACCCACTGACTACATTCACCATCACCCCTTCAATTTCTAACTTTAGGCTCATCATCCTGTCTGAGACTCTTTTCACCTCTAGAACACTGTTTACAAACTCCCCCTTCAGAATCACTCCTACCCCGTTTCTCTTCCTATCAACACCATGATAGAACAGTTTGTATCCTCCTCCAATACTACGTGCCTTGCTGCCCTTCCACCTTGTCTCCTGCACACACAGTACATCTACCTTCCTTCTCTCCATCATGTCTGCCAGCTCTCTGCCTTTCCCTGTCATTGTGCCAACGTTAAGAGTCCCTATTCTCAAACCTATGTTCCTGCCTTTTCCCTTCTCTCTCTGGCAACGGACCCTTCTGCCTCCCCTCTTTCTTCCACCAACAGTAGTCAAATTTCCACCGACACCCTGTAGGTTAACAGCATCGGTGGCGGTCGTTGTTAACCCGGGCCTCGACCGATCCGGTATGTTTAAAGTGTTGTGGATGATTCGCATGGTTATTTTGGCAATTTTTTACGCCGGATGCCCTTCCTGACGCAACCCTCTCTATTTATCCGGGCTTGGGACTGGCACAGAAGTTACTGGCTTGCAACCCCTGTGGCTAGATTATTATATGTTCTATGGTCTTCAAGGGAAAAGGTATCTGATTATGTGCAAAAAAGTACCAAGTCTGTTTTAATGTCTTGACTATGCTTGACATTTAAAATGCATTAAGTGCAAAATTCCTGGACGTGGGCCTCTCTTGCATGGGTTTTGCTTTATCCCATAGATGGCAGCACTAGTTATCCAATATGGCAGTGCCCCTGTTTAATTCAAGAAGGGCCCAAGTCCAGCGACTTTAGTTTGCTAGTCCTCTGAAATTATAAAAGTGAGGTGCTTCATATTACAGCATTTGTAAGCTATGAACTGGTGCTAAGTATTAATCAATAGGTGGAGCCTACCTTTAAGCTATGCAATTAAAATCATTTCCTGGAAAGACAAACCTCTTGGACTTGGGCCCCTTTTGAACCAACCGATTCAATTGATCAATCTGGAAAACCTCTCCTGCACTGTTCTATAACCAGGTATTTATCTCTGAGTCACACTAGTTGAAGTTTTGGCTAAAGATGAACTGGATCGACCTTAGATCAGTGAATCGGATCGAATTGGACTGTTCAACAACCACAATTATTAAACAGTTGTTAAACAGTTGAATCGTTACACCCCTACTAACAAGGTTATAGTTAGCATGGTCCCAGTAACGTTTCATTTAGCAGTATCAGTCTGGTTTTCATTTGTTGCAAACAAGGTTGGAAGTTATAGGCATTGTGAATATTCAACTGTGGCTAGCATTTGAAATGGGGCAAACATTAAGTGTGTGTTCCAATCAGGTTCTAGAATTAAAGTGAACGCAGTTAATAAATTCGGACTGACGGACTTATCTATGACTCTTTTGTCTCGCTCAATGAGGCCTATAGGTCGGTGCATCTCATATATCCATCGATCCATCCAGTCATTGAAAGTGCGCTGTATACAGTAATCCAGTGAGCCCTATGGTGCAGAAAATAGAGTTTTGTTCAATCTTTTTGTAAAACGCTTTTATGAATTGTCAAACACAGATTTTAGCTTTTTATACCCAAAATAGACATTTTAAACATATCTGTTTCTAAAGTGCAAAATTATTTTCCCCGAGTTCCCATCTTAGCGTGAATATTTTAATGCGTTAGTCTTTTAGATCTGCTTTCCAAGACCCAAGACGATGCCGGGCTTTCGTGTACTGTTAAGAGGTGAGTAAATGTGCTTCAGGAAACTCCAGAGTGCTGCCCTCAGTCATCCTGTTTTCTGTCAAATCGGTTTTGTTCATCTTCAGCCAAACCTTACCACTGCACACATCCCCGGGATGAAAGTGGATGAAAAATTCAGTAGAGGGTTCAGATAAAATGTGCATCACATGCATTGACCTCCCGCTATTCCCGGACTTTAAATATAGCACCAGGATGATCACATTGTTCCTAAATATGGATTTAGACATGATCTGTAATTATCCACTTAAACATGTAGTCCCTTGGAAATGTTTTGGTACAATCTCCCTTAGGAGTTTAGTTTCCTTAAACAAATGGGGGCATACAGTGCAATGGGCATTCAGATTTTGCTCAGTACTTCGAGATATAACAACACAAAGTGAGCATCGAGGTACTTGAAGTGTTTTTGTGTCTGTGGATTTCTTTCAAAGCATAGTCAAACACCCGTAGTGGTTGACTGCTATAACATTCTATCAGATTTGTTTGGATTCGCTTTCAGACTGTGTTTGACACTGTAATGTGTAACGTTCACAGGTTTTGCAAAAGACCACGGGAGCTCAGTTGAGAGAAAAAGTCAAGATGTCAGCCAAAAAAGTCACAAATACGTGGATTCTGGCGCTCCAACAGTTTTCATCGCTGTTGGAGCCCTTGTAAAGCCCAGTTGAACAGCTACTGTCTCAAATTATACATAAATAAAACAGGAGGTGCGCAACCAGAGTATCACAATCTAAAAAAAAAGGTCCTTTAATGATGACTGAAAGTTCCAAAGGAGCTACTCCACCACCTTGACCATTACAAATGCCATGCTTTTACAATGATTGCTTGTTTGGATGAAATATGACCTGAATGAAAAAAAGCACAAAAATCAATCTAACAAAGCATAATGAAAACCATCTTTACCTCTTAGATCAGGCCTTGAAGGCTAGCCTCCAGCTGGCTTTCAAAAAATCCTGCCTCATCTGCTGCTGATTACCGGGATCAGGTGTATTTAGCAAAGAATGAGCTTCTACGGCAGGTTGGTCAGAAAACCCGGGATTCTGACACCCCTTTTTAGATACAACACTCCACTCTTTGGGATTTGTGTTTATATATTTATATTCAAAATGCTGAATTTGTGTTACCTTCTTTCTTGTGCTTACTTCCACTCTTTGTTATAAGGATCAGTTTTTCTCAAACTTTATGGTGCAAAACACTGAAACTTCCATTCTTCAGGCTTTTTAGGGATTTCACCAGTTTGGTTTTAAATTAGCATTTATAACTGCCAAACGAAGTGAACTGTTTGAAGAAGCAAAGTGAAAGTGCTTAAATCCAAAAGAAAAAACAAAAGTCCTTTGCAGTAGTTAGACAGGTTAGCTGTAGGAGGTGTAAAGGTATTGTTTTTATGCTTTCTGGCTGTAAAGCTTATCCTCATTCTTTTACTTTTTAAATAGTTTTGTTCTATTTGCCTCAAAAATTGAAATAATCATCAAAATTAGATGCCTCATTTACATGGCCAAAAAACAAAGAAAAAACCCATCATGAATCCAGCAGTTCCTGAAAGTCTGCGGTTTAAACAACAAACGTAAACGCTAATTAGCATCTGCATGACTTCCTCTGTATGATTGTCTCTGAGCATGCTTGAAAAGAAACACTGCAACAGAGGATGCTGCGAAACAAGCGCCTGTGCATGAATGACAAAAAATATCCTACAATCATTCATGCAAAAAAGGTTAATTTCTTTTTTGTTTTGTAGATTTTTAAAGGCTTAGGTAAATGAGGACAAAGAGATTCACATTGGCATAAGATGGGACGCATTCTAGATTGTTTTGTGTGGAGTTGCAGGCTGTCAGTCGTGTTACGCAGTGAGATGTAAAGCTAAAGCCATTAAAGCATGCTTTTAAAGAGCTATACACTGCCATAGCCAGCTGTGGCAATGTACTGGTCAAACAAATACATTTGTCTGCCTTCGGCATGCCATCTTGCATTATTTGTATGTTCAAGCATGACATATTCAGTGAAGCAGTCAATGTACATTATATATTTACTTGTGTGTGTTACAGAAATTGCGGGATGTGGCATTGACCCATTTAAGAAGCACGCTGTGGACGGAAAATGCTGTTTCGTTTTTTTTGTCCATTTAAATACTTTTGTTTTGCATAAGAAATCCCTTTATCTTATTATTTTTCACTGAACAAGTAAACTACAGCATTTTTTTCATAAAATATCTTGCCAACCAATAACAAATCCTTTCACGTGTGTTGAGACAGTTAAGTTTATTTGCCATGTGAATCCATACAGTCCTTGCATTTTTTTTGCCTCCTCTTCACATATCACATGGTGCTGTTGTCACCCCTCTGCCCTCTGCCAGTGCCTGTCCTAATAACTTGCCAACGCTTCAGAAGGAAGGATGATGGCATGCTTCATAGAGCCTGGGGCTCACAGGTCTGCTCCACTCTCAGCGGTAATACTATTGGCAGTTCATCCACGTTAAAGGATAAATGTTTCAGCATAAACACCCTGGAGCATTCAGGTTGTCACAAACACTCTCCTCCAGTCTTTACGCGTGTAAGTGAGTCATAAAAATATTCTTTCTAAAGCTTCATCCTCATCTGTACTTGTAGGAAACAGTTTCTGGTGCTTTATTAATTTGGTTTAGCTTGATGGCCAGAGTTTACTCCAAACCGTTCATGCAAGTTTGGATTATCTGCCAGGGTTACGGAGTGTACTATGCAAATTCATGAAATAAGTTTTGCTTTCCTTGCCCTTCCGTTTAAATTCTGCAACACATCTTCTAAATTTCCTTATCCAAATTTATATTTGTTTATAGTCATAATTCAAGAAATACAAATTCTCAAAGCAAGGCTTTGAGGCATATCCTTTTTAATAGACAAAAAAATGTATTGATCACTCTATTAGTGACATTAATTTGTGAGGAAATATTTTTAAAACTTGGTGAAATTAGAGATGTTTTTCATCATTTCTTCTGATTCTACAAAAGCCTCTGGCACTCAAACAAACCAGAATTTATTAAGTATTGATTATTAAGTGATTTTTTTGGTTCAATGTTTACAAAAAACCTGTTTTAAAAGTTCTAGCCAACCGGTGATCACAAGTAATAAAGTTTACAAAGAACAGCTTTTTGTTGTCACTTTTACTGATGGTAACATGTGCGTGGAGTGGGATGGCGGGTGAGTTTTAAAATAAACTGTTCAAAATTTCAATAAAGCTGATATAAAGCTGAAGAAGTGCTTTTTTTCTTTTTTCTTATTTGTTGATGGGTTCAACACAATCTCTATTTACTATTTTTGTGCAGTTTTCTACTTGTAGAATTTTTTTTTGAGTTGCTCTGACAGTGTTAACAGACATTATTGGTCCACTTTGTATGAGGTCTATAGCAATAAATGACTCATTAGACCTTTATGCTGCTAAGTTTTTACCAAAGCTTTGTGCTGGTTTTTAGGATTTCTATTTTTAACAGCAAACCAAAATAAATTAAGTTATGTACTGGACTACACAACTAGAGCCACAGCTACTTTGCGCTGTTTTCTCCTTTGTCACTTAATCTTTGAAATCCATATCCACTCTTCCACACATTGATTAAAATAATCCACCACAATGAGAAGTATAGTTTAATTTTCAATCACAGGTTCCTTTTTAGAATGCACAGGTATTTACTCTGAATTGGAATATTCCATCTGAGTTTATTGTGGCCACGGAAACAAGAATGTGTCACGATGTCCTTGCTGTTAACTGTGCATATCTGACATTTCCCCTTAACTTACATTTTGGAGGCAGATTCACACCGACAGCAGACACAGGGACACAGCACCGCAGCGCATGGATTGTCAGTGAGCTCATAGCTTCTAGCACCCGTGGACCAATGTCAGTTACTTTAACTGCACATAGCGGTCAACCACTGTGTCTGTGGGAAAAGGGTGCTTGAGCACAAACACCTGCACACATCTCTTTCTCCAGATAGAAAAAGAAAATCCTGTCTGAAGATTTCATTAATAAATGAATATGAAATCAGTGGGGGAGAAGAAGAAAGCGCATCATTTGTTGTGTCTCATATTTATGCACAAATTCTACGTAGCAGAATCCCATGTCCTTTGATGGAAACTCTAATGAGCTACAGAGACCACAGGGGCATTGCTTGCTAAGGCAGAATTTCACCATTCTTGTAACAAAATGATAAAGTTTCTGTAAAAACACAACCAGAAAAAGTAAAGTTGGACAATATTTAATAATAAATAAAAGTACAAACTGTTAAAGTTTAAGGAAACATGAAAAGCAACTTCCTCTTTTGCGTTAACGGGTCATCACATTTACATTATAATTGTTTTATTTTTGATTTAGTCAATTGATTAGCAAGTTTTAAAATTTAACATAGTTTTCAACAAAATTTACATTTATAAAAGACAGTTGAATACCATTTTATTGCATGTTTGTTATTTATAAAACGCAACTTTTCATTGGAAACATGTAGTTCTCCCTTGACTAGGAGTAGATGTAAAACTGGAAGATTGGGCCATCACTAATTAAGTGCTGGCAGTAATAGATGCCCCATTGCGTTTGTGATGATTTATCACCACAATTGGATCCACATTTCGTAGGGACCTGGAGGCCTGCAGGGTGGCTCAAGTAGATGTCAAAACCTCTCAGTAAACATGACAGACTTGTCACAGACAAAACAGTCTGTGGTTCGAGGAGCTGCTGTTAGCCCCGCGTCTCCTTTTAAATTCCTTTTTATTTTTTTTAGCTGTCTTTATATAAATTTTATTGCTTGAAAAATATTTCTACAGTCTGACTGTACTTTCAAATGACATTCATTTGGTTTACATATTTATGTAAAACCAAAAAAGTCAGGAAAGACTTTTATTTCAGAATATGGGATCTGCTTTAGAAACAGATGGTGCACGGTGAAGCGTACGCTCTCCCTTTAAACTCACCTGAGTCTACTTTTCTATTTAAAGCAACCAAAGCTAAGCGCAGATGTCCTTACATGGACATACAAACGCGTCAACACACTTATCCAGGAATATAGTTATGAACAAAGAGTGTGCTATGTCGCTCGTGTTCTTAAAAGAGTGCAGCATGGAAAGAATATGAACCTGGAAATTCACTTTGATGAAGAATCAAACCAACATGTTTTTGAAAGCCTTTTAAAAATGGAAAATCTAGTGTTTTGGGCCTTTTTTTGCTGACTAAAAAATTAATCCATCATTACCTGAAAAAAATTATTTTTTCACCGCTGGTTAGATGATCAAATGAGCAGCTGCTGTGATAAAGTCAAACCCAAATACGAGCCTATGGTTTAAATACTTGTTGGTCTGTGTAATGAGTTTTCCAAAAAGGTTCTGCTCAAGTCACTTTCGCCAGTTTAGCACTTTGCAGCTGACACTTCATTCTATAAGAATCAATACTAAATCCAATGCAGACATTTCAGTGAGGTATCAGACATCATTTAATCACATCATTGATATCAACAGACTTGTTTGGATTTTGCCATAATTTACCTTAGGACTGCCAAAATGATCTATTTAACTTTATTAATGGAAATTAAATTAAGCAGTTTAGTGTTTTTAGAAACCTGCTTTAAAACTGCTACTAGATCTTTTGACTATTGAAAAGGCTTTTATTCTGAAAAAACCTAACCCACAATAAAGGAGTTCTAAGGGTGTAACACACCCAACGAAACGGGTATAGTAAAAATGTGTATTCTTTGCGCAACATTTTTCTTTTGCATCTTTAGTTGAAGTGCACCAATGTATTATTGAAAAAACATCACAAAACTGTTTTTTAAACAAAAGTTTAAAAAAAAGTGATTCCCCTTGACTTCAAGGGATTTTTGGAAATGTTAACAATGTTACAATCACATTTTGCTATGAAACATAATGAAACCTTATGATTAAATGAACATTTAAATGAATACATTAATGAATTGTAGGTTAAGTATAGACAGATTTATTTTTGTTATACATGTAAAGTTAGGGAGTTACAAATATCTAGTTTTCATTGATCTCAGCAGCCCTTTCTTCTATAGATCTAATTATAGTTTTTTGAATATGAGAGCTCAAAATCCAATATGAATGATTTGTTGAAAAAATTACAGTAAAAGCTAAGTTCTTTTAAACAAAACATGTATAGTGAACAATACAACTCATGATGATTTAGACAGTATGTGTAAGCATTTATAGAGATTTTCTTCTGTTTATTTGGATCATTTTAAGTTGTTTATTTAATACATTTACAATCGTGACATGCAAATAATGCAATTTCTGTACCCCAATTGTTTGTTCTTTATTTAGCTGTCTGATAATTCAACGTTTGATCATATCAGCAACTGCTGTGATAAAGTCCAACCATCTGGTGTTTGTAAGTGAACTGGAAAAAACAAAGGATTCTATTAAAATCTCTCTTTGCTCCACGCTTGATTTCCAGTACATGTGGAGCTTGACCTTTAGCATAAAATGCAACTGTGTGTTTTATTTTTTCCTCTTGATTCTCCTGACAGATCACTTTCTAACAACCCAGGCACTTGAACCACCTGTGTCCTGGGAGCTATTCTAATTACAATGGCACAATGTGTCCTGGAAGAGGCATAAATAGAAATGAAACATAAGTGCAGTAAAGATTTATATACCATTTGTTTTAGCCAATGTACATTCTTGACAAATAACTTTTTTATGTCATTATTTCCTCTACACTAAACATGAGAGTGTTGATAAATAAAAAATAATACTGCAAACTAATTTCTGCATTTTCCTGAAAATGGGTATTATAAAAAAAAAAAAGAGCAAATGTTGCTGAAACTTGCTGATGTAGTTTCTTGGCCTAACCCATGCATTTGGAAAATACTGCACTAATTGTTTTAGTGTGCAAACATGCTCCTTTAGTACAGCGACCAAAGGATTACAAATTGGGCAGGCAGCCCTAGAATGAGTTAGAATTTACAATTTATAAAGATATACTTGCCTTTCCACAATCTGCTATTCTTTTGGTCAGTGTCCCACTTTTGGCAACCCTGAGATTACTGCAAATCAGGCCAAATGAAATAAAGTGGGGTCCAATGACACACCCAAGAACATTTCAGCACATGGGTTTGCAGGACAGGAACCAAACATTTGATCTTTAATCCGAGGATGTCTGCTTATTTATGAAGGTAGTCGTATTTCTTTAAACTGCTGTTGGCTTCTGAAACATCTTGTCATGGCTGACAACGAGAACAGACCCAGACGCTGAAACCTGGAAAGATCACGCTCAAAGCCTGTTGGCCATGAAGGATTTTGTCCTAAAGACAGGAATGACAACTTGAGTCAAAAGTTCAGTCGTAATGAGAGGTTCACTAGAAAACGAGGAACATGAGACCAGGTACTTCACCATAGTTGGCAACGAACTGGCGATGAATACTGGAAACCGGCCATCTGATATAGTCCAGGGTTAAAGATGGAAGTGCCAGCAGCTGGGTCCAATCAAGGGAAGGGGAGAGGACTCCCTGGGATACCATGACACATCTTGGTTTATGAAAATTCATAGGTTGCATCTTTGGATGTTTGAGACCTATTTGAAGCAGTAAATTCTAGATGTAAAACTTTGTTTTAAACTTATTTGTTTCTTAAGACACTAGAGCAAAGTATTTCTAAAGACCCACTTCGATCATCTTTTGAGTTATTTTCAAAGCATTCCCAGTGGTCTTTGAATTATGATTATGCCATTTTTTTTTTAGCTCAAATCAATAAACCTGTGCTGTTTTAGAGCAAAGTTTCTCTGCAAAACAACTTAGTTGTGGGCGGGACTGTTGGTGTGAAGTAACCTTGTCCCCATTTTCTATCATCCATCTGCTTATATGTGTTTCTCCCGCTACTTAAAACACCATTTTCATCAGAGTGGGCAAAAAAAAAATGTTTATTTGTATGTCTCTTTTATTTTGTTTTGCAAAATAACGTTTCCAAATAAATTGAATTACAACTAGCCAATTGAGACTTTATGTTTGTGGAGTATATATACATCACAATATATTTCAGTCAGATAACTCATGAATAAAGAATATTTATTCCATATTTCTTTTAGTTATGCATAAGGCTCCGTTCAGATACATAAAACAAAGATCTCCATTGAAAACTTTGGGTATTAAACTACCCCTAACGGAGCTCACAGGTGAAAGCCGGGGAGGAGGGTGGGGTGAAGAACGCAGAGCTCGCAGAAATGGAGGAGGAGGATTGGACCGCACCTGGAGCTTAAATAGGATGTTGAACAAGTGAGTTGATTAGACTGACCCGCCCGCAGGGAGGAGCAACCAGCTAAACGCATTGCTCGACTTGCCTGGGAGTAGGGGTCGCAGGTTCAGAAAGCGATGCATAGGTAAAGACAAAAGCAGTATTTGTCTTGGCAATGAATATATAAATAACTTAGCAGAACTGATAAGTTTTAGAATGCTTGAGAGAAAGGGAATAAAGGTGCTTTTAAAGAACAAATCTGAGAAAGTGAAATCAAGTGAGTTTATAGAGATGGTTCCATTTGTGTATTCACCGCACCATTGAAAGCCATCAGAAGCACAGATTCCAACAGAGAATCGACAGTGAAATATGGAACCTGCACGTAATCTTAACACCAAAATTTTACATGCACCAATGGTAAGAGAAAAGTAACTTTTTGTCATTTCTCGAGGGACGCACCTTGAGAAGGCCATCGAGGAGCAGGCGTATGGAAGAGTATCCAGGACCAAGGAGATTCGTAGATGAGGAAGTTCGACATCTCACATAACAATGGACTGCAGCTCGGCTGGATTTGCTGAATTATACTTGAAATCAGCGGTTCTCAAATAGGTGGACAGCAAAAGCACAGACTACTGACTTATCAATTGGCAAAGGGGTGTCTGGATAATGCAAAGGAAGAACAACTTGAGATCCATGAGGGATCGAAGGTTTTGATAGTATTTTAGCTGGGCTGAACCTCATGCGTTTAGAGGCGGAGTACAACAAGTCTCTAAATCGAGATACTCTTAGTCGAGTGTAATCTGTATGAAAGCAGGCCAGACTGAGGATTGGCTTGTGGACACCAAATTTAACTCTTGGAACTGAAGCTAGAGAGCTTCAGTGATATTGTTTCTTTGCCAGTGATGAAATGTGCTCATAGTGTAAAGTTATTTAAACACTAAACCATGTCAACCGATGACGCATTAAACTATTTATCATCACACTTCTTGAAACAACCTTTGTAATAATCTCCACGGTTGAATTCTCTCAGAACACCATGATCCGTTAATGGACCATTAGAGCTGTGGATTTGGGTTCAACATGTCATGGCTACAGAACAATTTCGAACCAAGACGCTGGAACCCGGAAGAAACACAGAAGCGGACGAGTGTGGCAGGTAAGTAGATTTAATGGACAGGTAAGTTAGCCGAGCGTGAGCAGGATTCGTGGAGATCACTACACGTGAGGCAGACTTCGGTGGCGTCACTGGTGGGCTCCTCCGCAGGTCTTGGAAAATGTTGTCGTCGTCAGTGGAGATCCGGGGTACAGGAGAAACGGCAGAGGCTCGAGGTGTGTCCAGAGGAGTAGGCAGAATGAGGGTTCCAGGCTGAGGCTCATTCAGGCGACCACTTGTGGCTATGGATTCCTGGGGGTAAGTAGACAGAGAGCTTGGTGTAACGAGAGAATATAGAACTTGACTTGGAGACCAAATATGCACCATCAGGGGCAACAGACTGGCGAAGAATACTGATCCAGGAGCTCCTTATGAAGGCAGGTGATGAGATGAGGTAAGTGGTCGCAGCTGGGCTGAATCAGGAGCCAAGCGGAGAGGAAAGGGGGAGGAGTCTGACAGAGGCACCATATCACAACATCCTAAATTTCTGGCGGCCGGACATTCATAAAATTCCCCCCAAAACCAACGGAGGTGCACTAAAACTCAGGTCTGAGTTTTTATTTCTTCTGGAAAAGAGTGGAAGAGTGTAATTTAAATCATTCTGTTATATCCAGCTACATTCTCAACACAATCAAGAGGAAGAAAGGAAACAGTTTGTCTGAAAACAAACTTTTAAAGCTTTTTTTTTAATTATGTTTTTGCTATCAGTGTAAAAGGACAAAAAACAGTTATTATGTCATAACAAAGGATCTTCAATAAGATATACCAGCATGGATGTTAGAATGAACAAAAAAGTAATTAACTCATGAATGGCAGCCAATTAAAGTAAATAAAAAAAACAGGAAAACACTAATTAACAGTGACAACAGGAGCTGAGAAAGAAAGAAATCCTGAAAAGTAAAGCTGAGAGGAATGCAGTGAAGAAACTGACAGATAAACAACAGTTTATTGGAGAATAGAAAATCCATTAACAGTTCCTGTTTGAAAGTCACAAAGTCCTACCTGTATGTATGGTAAGACAACTTTCTTCTCTGTAAAAAAAAAACAAAAGAAATCTTAAGAAACACCATGTCAGAAAAGTAATGTCAGAAAATCAAAACGAAATGTTAAAAAAAACAAAATCCAAAAAAAACAGGATGGCACTACCTCTTTTGGCAAGAGATTTTTCTTTTTAAATCCATCTCCAATGTTTGGTTACTAATAAAAACGTGAAAATATGTATAGAGAATATTCAGTATCTGTTATCATGTTTGGTATTTTAACGTTTTATTTTAATATCTATCTATCTTTAATATTTTAATATCATTTGCAATGTTGATTTCTGAAATAGTTATTTTTACATAATAGTTAAGTAATTCATCTTTGTCATGTGCTTTATTGATACTTTACGATTCTTAATTCTGTCTGATAAAAGTTATGAACCAGATATTGATAAATCATGTAATAAAATGGTTACGGTATAACGGGATGGGATTATATAACTTCAATTTCTTCCACTCCCTTTCAAGCAATATTTATTAATATGCCTAATTATCTTAAGTTTGATTACTTACTGTATGAATGTATAACTGATGATTGTATTGCTTTTGTGTATCATTTCTATTTGATTGCTTGAAATAAACCATTTCAAGTCAAATCAAATATCTGGAAATACCTTTAGTTTCTAAAATGTTTTATTTTCTTTACACTTCATTTTTTAGAGTTGTGTTTTGGTTACTGGAAGATTGTTTTTAATTCTAAAAAGTAATTATTATTTTTGTGGGGTTTTTTGTGTGTCCCTTTTACGTCCGTTTGGAACTTTAAAAAATGTTTTTGCGTCAAGTGATTTTTTTGATGTGATTTGGACTTCAGGGCAACCATACTTTAGGACAGAGGCGGTTTAGTGTCCATAAAAGGAAGTCATTCCAGACAGGAGAGGATTAGAAACGCAGTCGTCAGTGTCAAAATCTTCCCAGATGTGGTCGTGGGAAAGTTGCACGTAAACAGGATGTAGGCAATATTGTACAGATAAACAGACAAACGGCCTGTTTATTTATTTTCGCTTAAAGTGTACATATAAGGAAACCTCTTTTTTTAACATATAAAAGGACCACAGACTTTCCTCTTTAATCAATGAGTTGTGTGCATTAGTAGCACACGTTTTCAGCACACAACTGATTAAGAGTTATAGAAATAATATTATATAATATATGACTATAAATAATATAGTCAAATTTTCTCCAATAATCTAAGTTTTGTAAAAATCAGGACTTTTTCTTAACAGATAGATGTGACAAACTCTATGCTATCAATTAAAAAGGTAATGCAAGGGCTGGACTGTTGGCGCAGAGTCAGCCCGCTCCCATTTCCTGTCACCCATCTGTTTACATGCTATTTTTCTTCAAAGTTTGTGTGCTCATCTTTGATGTGAGAGTGTAACAAGTTATATAATATCAAATTTGCATGTGTGTATCAATATGTGTCACAAAGCAAGCGCAAAAAAAGGAGCTTGCCTTTTTGCATTACTGTCTGTCTCTCTGTGGGGCTCAACCTAACAGTGTGACCAGATTGTGTCACCAGCGACAGTGAGCTTTAACATGTGCTGACAGCTAATCAATAACAAATAGAGTTTTTCAGCTTTTAGAGGGAACTATTTATAACAGACTGCACCATCACTCTCTTGATCAAATCAGATATTTCCATGGCAAGTACTGCACAATTTTGCTTCAAAAAGAGCACATGCATGAGTTTGTGTTTCTCTGTCATTTCAGACGGATCCAAATGAGATGGAATGGAGGAAATGTTTTTAGCATACTATATTTTGCTCAATTACGTATTTTAGGAACTGGAATAGAGCTTCAGAGGGAATATTATTTTAATTACTAAGCTTTTTTGTCATTTTATTCCAGACTTGTCTAATATCTGAATTTATTAGCATTTATTTCAACAGTAAGAGAGAGGCAAAACATGAGCGGGCCCAAGGTTCCTTTTGAACAAACAGCATAAACTGTTCTAAAATTAGAAGCAGCTAATTTCCAGTCCAATTTTGTAAATCTAGTATGGCCATAGTGATCTGCTTGTTTCTGACAATGCAAATATTTTGTCTTTCATTGTTTTTTTTGTTTTTTGGTGACATTAAAAATGGGTTTGTGGGTTTTTTGGTAGAAATGTGTGGTCTTAAAGATCCACTCCTATCAAACATGTTTTTGGTATTTTTAGCATGTTCATGAGGCATTTTTCTGATGATGGAAGACAAAGAATGTTAGGCTTAAAATTGAATTTTTGGGTTTTCCTTCTTTTAAACTGTTGTGAATCAGGAGCTGATGAAAAAAATGCTGTTTGACAAAGCTTGTAGCAGAAGTATAGAAAGTACAATCGTCAGACCACAAGCTCCCTGTTCAGTTTCATACTGATGCATTCATTCACATGCATTAACATCTTCATTTTCCTTGTCTGAGCTGGGCATCTGGCTCATACCTCCAATATTGCTCACCATTTTTGTTGCACCAGTAACATTAAGTTGGGGCTGTGAAGGGCTGTGAGCTAGAGGGAGAGCATGTAAACAGATGGGTGACAGGAAATGGGAGCGGGCTGACTCTGCGCCAACAGTCCAGCCCACAACTCAGATGAATTTCTGATAAACTCATGCTGCTCTGCAGAAACTACTTTATGTCCTAGAAAACGACACAGTTTTTTTAAATTTTTGCCTTAAAATGGAATAACCACAATTGAAAGACCACCTGGAACACTTTCAAAATAAATCAAAAAATGATTGGAGTGAGTTTTTAAACTGGTAGAGTAAAATGCTCCAACCTTAACCCTTGTGCTGTCCTAGGCACTTTAACATTGGGAGTGGGGTCATGTAGACCCACACAAGACTTTTTCTTCAATGATTTGTGATCTTCGCTGGTGTCCATGGATTACATGAAATCCTCTTCACCTTTATCCACCTTTGTCATGGTAGGGAAAACACGTCAATGTGAGGATCAGGTCATCTGGACCCCATAGGATAGCACAAGGGTTAAACAACCTTAAATAAAGATATTTTCTGCCTTATTTCAAACACATGTTTTATCTCTCTGCTGTACTTTATGCACATTTTGATGCACCATATTTATTTTTTCTACATTTAACCTTGACAAGCACCTCACTGGGTTGTTTTTTTGTCATCTTTCTTAGTCCGTTGAAACACTTTGTTTGTCCCAACTCTTAGCTAATTTTTGGAAATACCAAAAATGCAAAATATTTAACTGAGATACTGAAAAGGCATAAACTACGTTCATAGTAGCATTCAAAAAATTAAATGTATAGAAGAAAGAAAAAACAAACAAACATGCAAACTCCACACAGAGTTAGAACCCAGTTGGGATTTGAACCAGGACACTCTTTTGTTGACACTCTTTTCAATTGTTTGTCTATTTTTCCCAGCCCAGTAAAAGTATATAGTTTCCACCGGACACGAATTTAAAATAGACGGATAAAACTAAACTTGAAAAGGAGTGGGTAGGAGAACATTTCTTGTACAGTCCCTTTCTGTCTAATTGATTTTGTTTCAAACTTAATTCTGTATTTCATTTGTTACAGTCTTGTAATGTTTAAGAATCGTCCAGGTTGCAAGGTAGGAATTTCTTTTAAAGAAATGTGTGGTGAATTGGCCAGTGGGAGGGGCTAAGCCTTTAAAAGGGGTGAACTTTTCCCAGCAGGGAGAGAGCCGTCTTGGTTGCAGAAGAGGCCACAAGTTGTAGTCTTTCTTTGATTTATGCGTTAAGAAGAACCCCGTCACACGTTACACCACTGCACATCTTACAGTCCAATATCTAAAATATTTTTAAGTCCAAAAGCAGGCTTGCATTAGGTCTTATCTAGTTAACCCCCCCGTAGCTCTTCCTTCCTACTTCCGTCCCCATCAATCAAGGTTGTAGACACTGTCGTGTCACCCTGTCTCACTTTACAAGTGACCCCCTCTAATTAGTAGGTGCACTAAGCCATGAATTTTTCTTTTCTGACACCTGCAGTGATGACTCTTGACATGAGTTTGTCCAATCAGAGCCATTCGGGGCAGCCAGATGTACGTTTGCTCTTTAATGACCTATTCAGTAACTCAAATTTGGGGTGGGGAAAAGTCATTTGGATGTAATTGCCAGAAATGCTGTCAGATTCAAAGAATGACCCACTTCTGAACAGAATTCCCAAATCGTACAGCTAACATGTTACATTAATAACTGCCAGACATGATTGTTTGCTGTCCACACAGCACAGCTGTTTTTCTTAATAAAGCAACGTCATTTTTCATTATAAGGTTGCCAGAAATTAAAAATTACAATGAAATGACAAATTACATTTGCTCTACTTCTTTCTGTGAATAATTTTTAATACAGCTTGTGTGCTCATGATCTAAAAATAGATTCCTTCTCAGGAAAAACAAAACAAGGAAAAATGATTTTTATGGAGAATGACAGATTATCCATGACACTTGTTAATGTTTTCACATCAGTTTGCAATGTCTTCCAGATAATCATTTGTCTAAATGAAGCACAGTTTTTCTTGATTGTTAGTCGTCTAGTTGTCACTGCTGAACCAACAGGACGGCTGAGCATCAAACATTAATCCAATCATCACTCACGCTGCCTGCCTAATCAAATGGCTCAGACTGATCATGAAGCATGCCACTGCTGTGCATGCTTCAACCCAGAAGTGACATAATATACATTACATAAGTTACACAAGAGTTTGTCATGGATTTGTTTGTTTTCAGTTTCTGTACGGTAACATTTCTCTTAAGTCTAACCGGTTGGACAGCACATTCAACAGGAAGCATTACACTTTTCAAAATAAAACAGTTGGTGTTCAACAGAATTTAATTGAAAATCTGCACAAAGCATGGGCTATACAGGTACACCATTTACCATTTAGTCGGAGTATTACTGCTAAACTGATTCCACTTTAGTTTTCAAAATTCACAATTTGAATCAACTTCTAAATCAGCACAATTCATTTATATTGATTCATTTTTCACTTTTCTATACTGCAACCAATTTCTGGTTTGGTTTAAAAGAACACATGAAAAAAAGTGAATAAAAGTAAAACTAAAATGAATAAAAGCTGTTAATTTTGCTAGAAATAAAACAAGAATTATTATTAATAATAATTATAACAATGTTTGGAATAATTTGAATAATTCTTATCTGATTTTCTATAGGTTTAACTCAATTCTTTTTTGTTTGTTTGTTTGTTTTAAAACAAAGCTATAAGTGTGCAGATTTGACTGGAGTGGTTTGGATGAGAAAATGCCCCTTCAAGACTGAGGGTTGAGTTCTTATTTAAATAGAAAAAGGAATGTGGAATGAGGAACTTTCCCAGGTAAAGGATTATAGGCATCTGGACAGCTCTTTGACAAGTAAGAAAATAAAAAGTAACACAAATTGATGTGTCATCTATCATAATGTGTCGTGGTGAATGCAGTTAACAGGTGGTAAATGATACCATCACACATATGGAAAATGGCTTTTTTTGCAGAGAAGTTTGGGTCCAGAAAAATCAGATATTATGCTAGAAATAGTTATTATGTGGGAAACATTTGGATCCTACATTGAGTTTTTCTTCAGCTCCCGAACCGACAAAAGAAATTTGTGTCATCACCATAACAAGGTAGTGGTGTCACAGTTTTCCCAACTGTCCCAACAAATTGTGAGCCTCATGCGCATCATGGAAACACATAAAGTGGCCAGTCTGGATTAAACACCCTTTTTTATGCAAAAGTCAAACGCAACTACCGAAACAATGTAAAAAATAAAAAAATAAATGGCAAAAGCTGAACTTTTAAAGAAAGCTTTAAAGAAAAAAAACATGACATTTTAAGACAAATATTAAACATAGCAAGATTGTAATCAAATTCCATATTCAAATGTTTTTTTATTTGTCCAGGAACACATTAAAGTGTTTTTCTTTGAAAAAGCTGAAAATGACAAAGTGTATCAAACAAGATCCTAATATGTTTCTACACAACCTGTCCTTTTACAAGGTAATTCAAGATGATCTTGTCAGTCCAAAAATAACCTAATCTGCAATATTACAGGTTTTCCTTCAGTGTGTGTGTGTGCGATCTGGTCCATCCGAAAGTAGTTTATTTTGTTGCACCTGCACAGTTTTCTGAACTTTCCGCTGAGTGTGTGTCTTAAAAATAGCCTCGTCATTATTTCTTGTCAGCTGCACCTGTGATAGGGTCACACAGCTGAAATGAAACCATGTAAAAACATCTCAACGCAGCATTTTTAAACAAATGATGTCTCCTTCTCGACCCATTGTTTCACACTCTGATGACCCTCATGGAGCTTTTCCTTTGAAAAAAATAACACTTCTGGTAGAAGAATTAGTTTTTTTATTGCCAATTATTAAAGTCAAATATGTTCAAAAACTAAAAAAACAAAACAAACAGCATTATTGGTCTAAAGACTTACATTTAAACTGTTTAAAGTTTTTGAATAATGCCTAGATTTGGAGTGAATGCTTTACTCTGTTAGTCAAGCAACTCGCAGCAGATTATTTTTATGTGCTCCAAAAAGTTTCTAAATGTGCACACATCTGCCCACGAAAAGACACCAAGACTCTGAGATTTGTGACTTTCATTAACAGGCAATTCTGTTGAGGAAAGCAGGCAAAGCTGCTTCTAAACCAAGGAATATTGATACGCAGCATGTGGTTTTATAGTTTCTGTTTACAATTTCTGTGCAACACTACTGCTTTCACACTGACATTGGTGGCTCATTTTGTTTTTAATAAAATGGCTCATGCACAATAAAGTATGAACGGATCCATGTGGACTTTTGAATAATCCCATCAAAAGATATGTTTTGAAGAAAAAACGACTTAATAATACAAATGAAATAGAAAAGTTTTAACTTCTTATGTATCAAGGTCAAGGTTTAGAACTGAAAAACGAATTAAAAGTAACTGAAAACAATTGTTCCTTCTGATTAGGGAATTTATGCTAGACAATAAAACCAACTTAAAACAATTTGGAGGAATAAGTCAGCAAAACATACTGTAGTTACCCTTCTTTACTGTTTAAGACAAAGCACATTCAAATGCTCTGGATTTTTTTGCTTGGCTGTAGGCAGCGTTTTTCCTCTGCCATCAGATCCAACATAACTCCAGGTGTGTTCCCGGAGGTGGTGTGCAAAGCAAAAACTTTGCCTGCAAGGCCAAATGTCCTATCGGCTTAAATTCATTGGCAAGGTCTGTGGAGTGAGGTTTGTTTCCCAAAGAAACAAGATTTCATCAATAATATGGCATTAATTTGGAGTAATTAAAACAAATAAAAATGGGTTAGAGATCAACTGTAATTTGTTTGTACTTAGAGCCTTCAGAATGTCTTTCAGAATGCATCTGTTCATAGATGGACAATCCTTTATTTTTTAAATCTGAAATGTCATAATGATTTTGGCTTTAAAGTGCACAAAATCAATACACCCACAAATGCAATGTCTCAAATTCAGAAGAATCCAGAAAAATACAGTAAGGTTTCCCTGGGAGGTAATTTCTATGTTTCATACTTTATTCTAATCACTTACCGTAATTTCCGGATTATAAGGCGCTACTTTTGTCACACGCTTTCAACCCTGCGGCTTATTCAATGATGCAGCTTTTTTTTAATGCATTTTTGCTACTGACCCCTAGGGGCGCTCGAGCAGAAAAGGAAAGAGTGAGACAGGGGAAATACGGCATATGTGTCGAAGAAGACGCAAGTTTAATGTAAATTCCATGCTTCGTGAATGAATAGCACAAACAGACCCTCATCAAAATGCAAGGAGAAATGCATATGACGCAACTTTCAAGTTAAAAGCAATCGTTAAAAGCAGTGTAAAAAATCCACCGTCACCAACGGGTTTGGAAAAGCCGGTCTGTTGCGTGATGGAGAGGACAGCGCAAGCTCAGGAGAGAATTTAACTCAGGATGAGAGTGACACTGAGAGCGACAACAAAGGAGACACTGAGAGAGTGTGTGGCAAAGACTATCTGACGCTATTCCAATCCAACACTAAGAAAGAAGACTTCCATGGTGTCAGTGCACAGAAGGAAGATGAAGAAAGCTCTCAGTGACTTTTACGTTTATGTTTTTTAAACCAGCCCTGCTGGCGCTGGGTTACGGTGTGTCACTGTTGTGAAAGAAAACTTCTGGCGCACGCTCTGAGCAGCGCTTGCCTCTGCGCGGCACGCACCTCTGCGCAGAGGCGCGTGCTACACAGAGGTGCATGCTTTTCTTTTTTTTTTTCTCTCTCAGTGACTCTTACCGGTATGTTTTTTTAACCAGCCCTGTTACTACCATATTGCTGCCGTGTTACTGCTGTGTCACAGGCACTGTTTGAAAAGAAAAGCTCAGGTATGTTATAAAAACGTTGAAAACTCTTTCTGTGTACCGTCTTTCTTTGTAAATACATCATGTGTTGAACCTTTCCTGCAATTACTTTTTTCTTTCTTTCCTCTGCGCCGAAGGCGGATCTTCCTTCGGGGTTTACTTCCACGTTCGGACCCTCAGAGCCTCCAGAGTGGGTTAATAAAGAATCATTCATCTTCTTCTGGGGGAAACCTTTTATCACAGTTCTCCTTCACTCTGTATATCAAACATGAACGCACACCCCCAACACACTTCTGCTGCACGCTCTCACTCCCTCTTGCGCTGCACGCGCTCCCTCCTCTTTCTTACACACGCCCACGGTTTCAGCACACACACATCCTCATTCAACAACACATGTTTTAATGTGGGCACATGCGTCTTATAGACAGGTGCGGCTTATGTATGTACAAAATGATTTATTCTTTAAAAATGTAATGTGCGGCTTGAAATCAGGTGCACTCTACAGTCCGGAAATTACGGTACATTTTTAGATAACAACTGTTTGGAATATTATTATGGAGTTTCAAAGAGGGGCATCATTTTGATGTTTCAGTTCATGCAACCCCGGCGAGGCTGCTGAAGGATTTCGTCAAACCTTGAATTATGGTATTTGTCAGTTTGTTGGAAAAAAAAAATGTGTCTCATATTAATGACAGCAGCTGCTATAAAACCCAATTAGCCTGTATGGAAAAAATACATTTTTTATTGTGAAAAGTCTAAAATCCTGTGATAGAAAATTGCTCCTTACAAAAAGAAGATGAAACATTCAGTTTTTGGAATGATCTCTCAGCCTCTCCGTATTGTGTTTCCCTTGCAAAAAAACAAACAAAAATAAAATAGAAAATTGAATGAAATAAAAAATGAATTTTGCATTTTGAACATAAAAAATGTATATATTTAACTGGAACAAAATTTGATAAAAATATATGTTGAACAGAATTTTGTTTTTCTTTCGACTAAAAGTGCCCTTGATATCCCCTGAAATCACTGTTAAATATTGATTATTGCACAATTAATTAAAGTAATTGAAATTAAAAAAGGTACCTTGATTCAAATGGGGCAAAAAGACTTGCATAAGGAATCCTAACACATCAGGAAGTTCCGATTCAAACTCTGTTATAGTTTATGATTAGAAAAATATATATATAAAAAAAACATGATTGGAAAGCAATATAAATGAGAATTGTTTGAGTGAATCATTAGCAGTTTAGTTACTATTCTTTAAATATATGTTTGCCGCTGGAAGAGCCAAAGAACCTAAATAGTAATATTTGACACGACTGACCTGCTCATACCTGATAAATACTTCATACATCCATCCATCTTACCCCAGCTTATCCGGGACAGCAGTCTAAGCAAGAATACTTGCATAAAATATTTTTAAGAGACTAAAACTAAATAATCTTTAATTGAAATCCTTAATTGGATAAAGATAAATATCCTGCTTGTGAACCTGAAATACAATATACTGTTTTTCATTAAAGCTTTTGATCTGTTCAGTAGCCAACTGCTAAGCGGAGAGCTAATTGCTGCTGAACCATATGGACTCCTGCTAATTTGTGATAGAACAGATGAGTGGAAACACACTGTGCACCAAGCGCAAGGTCCTAATTAAAAACTAACTAACTAACTTGCTCTTATTAAACTAATTATTAATCTTTTACTCATTAAAAGAAATAATGTGCACAGCTTTTGTGGGTGGGAGTCCAGTTCAAAAGGTGATTGCAATTCAGACAAAACTGCAGGGATTATTTGGAAGACTTTCAAATGATGAGCAGAAAAAAAGTAGAAAAGAGCGCAAAAACATCAAAAGAAATTTATTATTGCAGTTATGTAAAGTAGATGTTACAAGATATTAGATATTAATCTAAGAATCTATGCACCACATGCATTTGAGGGATCTGATTGTTTAGTTTATAATTTAAATAGCTTGTGATACGGGAAAAATGTCAGGAAAAAAATGGATTAGCAAGAATTTGTTAAGAAAAAGGTATCAGAGCAAGAATGGTTGCTCTGAAAAACAGAATGCTACCACTGGAGTTAAAAAAATGTATGCACATTTGATTATTGGTTAATTGTCTTAATAATTACCTTATTAGATTTTTTCAAAAAACTCTCACACTTGGTCAGCCTGGATATTTACTTCTTTTGGGATTTGGTGACACCATTTATGGCCATTAAGGCCATAAAGCAGAAAACCGCCTTCAAAGTAGTTCAAAGCAAGCCAGCGGATCCCGTGACCATAAGCTCTGTCCATCTTTTATACAGTTATTTGTCTAACCCTATATGCACTGAGTGTTGACCTTGGTGTCTCCCAATGCCGGCACTCAGGATGTGATGCCACAAATTACTAGTGCCAAACATTGATTACCACTAGCACACAATGCTGCACAGTGCAGTGTAGAAAAAGGACATGGACAGAGATATTGGCTGCTCAGTTAACAATTATTTCCCTGTCTCCATGTCTCTTTGTCTTTCAAGCCATGTGCTATGCAGCTCTTTCCATTCAGACACTATATAGGTTATTAGCAACTCTGTAATTCAGTCAAACCCAATCCTTGCACTTGAGTAAAAGAGACTGCTTTGCTTATGTTTCCCCAAGTGTCCACTGCAAAGTAGTTAAATTGTGATGAAACAGATTTGTTCTGTGGAGACCTGTGCATGAACTTGTAAGTTGATTAGTGCCCTGCATGTGATCCTGATCATTCTGCAGCTATCCACTATCAGTTGAACAAACAGGAAACGACTTAACAAATTCTTTACTTAACACATAAATCTCCAAGTCTCCATCCTTGTTTGTATTTAAGCTCCTGCTGGCACTCATTCTGAGGTCCCCTGCAATGTTTACAGACGTGTCCTCCCTAATTTTAGGAATGCAGGCGAGGCTGTAATGGAAAGTGACACCATCCGGCCAGCACTCTTACTCCCCAGAGGGCATATAAAAGCAGACACTGTAGCTGCCCAGATCCAAAATGCACCCAAAATGTTGATATTTCCTAAATGTACTTCAGTGGTAGCAGGAATATAAACATTCTTTCCTTTTCTTCAGTTTTCCTTTTTATGTCTACTGAAAAAAAAAACAAGAGTTATAGCATAACTAAAACTTAATGCAGTTTTAGTACAATCATTGTCTGGAAAGTTACAGCTCTGTGAGATGAGGGAAACTCAGCACTTCAGTTTTCAAATGGGGAAATAAAATAGGCAGAAATGACGGCCTGAGAAACTAATTAGGAAAATGATGTGGCAGAGCTGTTAAAATACATATGGATTCAGTGGGGAACTTTCTAGTATATACATCTGTTTTTTACTTTTTATTTTAGCATAGGAAGCTAGCAACATTGAAAACTTTCAAAGGGAAGACTATGTATGGGTTGTTTATGGAGACAACAGTCATGGCACTTTTCCAATATGTCATTTTTTAAAATTCCTTTTATGTCTCATCGAAGCATTTTGTCAATTTTCTGACATCATTTGTTTTAGTAACGAAAAGTAACTACAAGAAAAAGTAAAGACCCATAGATTTAGTTTTGTAGGATTAACTGCTGACAGGACAAAGGTGCAGAGGTTTTAATTATATCTAAATGTGTGCACTTGTTAAAAAAATAAAATAAGATAACAAAAACACTTGTCTGCGTCTTTGTGGTTTAATGAGGATAAAAATGATTTTTTTTTTCTTAAGGAAGAGCATTTTGTTTTCTAAAAAAACATTTTTACACTGTGTACATTTTTATATTTTTATATCTGCAGTCTGCATTCTTTAAAGATGCAGACATGTTTACATAAGCAACATCTATTATTTTACAACTGCAAAATACTTATCAAATAATAGTAACTCCATACTAAACCATTTAGGAACAGAATTCTAATATTCTAAAGACCAAAGCAGTCATTTTATGTATAAACAATGGGGTTGTAAGGATTTATCAACTTAATTGGTTAATATGATCCAACCAAATTAATCTGTTTGGGGCGAGTTGGTAATAGAATCAATCTATACCATTATAAAGTAATTTCAAACTGAAATAACTGTCATGATTTCAAGGCGAGCGAACCCAGATGCTGGAACCCAGAAAGAGGACCGGGACGTGGCAGGTAAGAAGGATTTATTATTTTCTTCGAGGCTGGCAAAGAGAGTTGGCGAGAAGTGATCCAGATAGTGATAGGCTGTGGCACGGCTGGAGGTACAGACGCGGCGGTCCTCGGGTTCTCCCGGACAGCAGGCTTTGGTGTCTGCGCTGACGTCACTCTTGAGCAGGATTCCTGGGACAAGGAGACAAGATTTAGAGCCAGAACTATAAACTAGACAAGAAGTGCTAGAACTAAGACAAGACCAGGCTAGTCACCATAATGGGCAACGATCTGGCGTTGATTTCTGGCGTTGGGTCTCCTTTTAAGCAGCAGAGGTTGATGTGTGAAGTGACGGCAGCTGGAGAGTAATCAGGAGCAGAGTGGAGCCAATCTGGAGGGGGAGGAGTCTGACAGAGGCACCATGACAATAACTCAAATATGATAAACAATAGAATATACTATTTGGATTAAGGCAGAGTAGGTTTATTTCAAAGTAAAAACAACTAAGTGCATCATAGCGGACAACACTGATGACAGCAAAAAATGATCAGTCCATCATTAAAGTCCAATGTGTGGAACACTTTGCGTTTTGCAAAGACAAGTGACCATACCATTTGGTAGAATGTTCTAATAATGTTATATTTGTATTATTTTGATATGGAAAAACAACAGTGTTGCCGAACTTTATGAAGTTTTGAGATGTCCTGGATCACTTTTGAGTCAGTGAATCGGATTCTTAAAAATAAACCACCATCGACGATGTATCGTATCAGCAACTGCAAATTATGACATTAATCAAATCATTAAAATGAATTGTAATGCCCTTATATAACAAATAGATTGATGCAATCAAAACCAAGATTCAGTGTACCACCAGGAGTTCATTCCCCCCTTAAGTTCCTCCCCCTTAAACGTATATGTCCAGTTACCAGTCCATTACCTGCACCTTCTTCATCCTCTGTCTGCACTAGTGTACTTATATTTAATGTTCAGAATTTTAAGTTATTTTTTTGCTTACTGTTATTTATTTTTTTATCCTTAAGTGTTGTATGTGGCACTTTGGCACCTGTCACCGGCTGGCCTTTGAGCAGTGGGAGTGTAGGAAGTTTTCAGAGGTCAGGTCAAATTAGTAAAGATCTTTACTAGTATAGCTCTGTTCATAGGTATTTTCCTCTGACTTGGCCCCAACACATTCACAAACCAAAGAGGCGCTCGCCACTAAAATTACAGGTGGTTTAAATACTAATTAAACATTCCATCTCGTCCTTCCTGGAGGGAGGTCTACTAAATTCTTTATTCTAAATTTCATAAATAAATTCTAAAATCCGATTCATCTTTATTACTCTAATTTAAAATATCAAGTAGAAACATTAAAACAACAAATATCGCCCAAATACAATGACTTCCCCCCTCAGGCTTCTGAATAGTTTCACCCGAAACATTAGATATAGCTCTGTTCCTAGGGGAAGTGTTTTGCCGGAGCACTCTGTAACTTTAATAAAGTAACCAAGGAGCTCTTCATTACATTTCCTTCCCCTTCAGTCCTTTAGTCCATCCTTCTTGACAAGCAGTCCGCCACCACATTTGATCTTCCTGGCTTGTAGTGGACCGTGAAGTTGTATGGCTGCAAAGCCAGGTACCATCCTGATATCCGCCCTATCGCATCCTTCATCCGGTTCAGCCACTGCAACGCCCGATGATCCGTCTCCAAAATGAAGTGACGTCCCAACAAGTCATATTTGAGGGTCTCAATAGCCCACTTCATCGCCAGGCACTCCTTCTCCACTGTTGAGTACCTCGCCTCCCGGTCCAACAGCCTTCGGCTTAGGAACACCACCGGTCGTCTCTCCTCATCCACCTCCTGGAGAAGCACCGCTCCAAGGCCCACCCCTGATGTGTCTGTCTGCAGTATAAATGGTTTATATAAGTTGGGAGTATGTAAAAGTGAATGTGCGCAAACCGCTTCCTTTAGTTCCTTAAATGCTCTGTCGCATTCCTCTGTCCAGCACACTTTGTTGGGGGCAGAACTCTTTGTCAAGTCATTTGACACTGCTGCCCTGTCTGAGAAATGGGGAACAAACTTTCTGGACCAGCCCACCAGTCCAAGGAAGCTCCTCACCTTCCTCTTTGCTGTAAGAATGGATGGCCCCCACTTTCCCTATTTGGGGTTTGATTTTCCCAAACCCGATGACAAATACTCCACTTCTTTTTGCGCCACAGCACACTTCCTTGGGTTGATTGTCAGTCCAGCTAACTTAAGTCATTCCAACACCGCTTGAAGATGAGTCACATGGTCCTCCCATAAATGTCTGTACACCACCAAGTCATCCAGATATGCTTCAGAAAACTCAGGAAGAACAAAATTAAAACCAACCTGCTGCTGACCTTCTACCAGTCATCCATCCAGAGCCTGCTCACGTACTGCACAACTGTTTGGTTCGGCAGCTGCACGGCCACGGATAAAAAGAGACTGCAGAGAGTTGTAGAGACAGCTGAGAAAATCATTGGGTGCCCTCTCCCCACCCTGACGGACATCTACTTCGCGCGCTGTCTCACCAGGGCTCAGAACATCATTAAGGACAGTTCACACCCCGGCTCAGACCTGTTCAACCTGATGCCCTCCGGGAGGCGCTACAGAGGCATCAGAAGCAAAACGAACAGACTAAAAAACAGCTTCTTTCCAAAGGCCATAACAATACTCAATTCCCAAATGCACAGATAAGAAAAAAAAAAGAAAAGAAAAAAAACATTCCTGTTAACTCTGTCCACAGTGTCATCTATCTACCTCATTGCCACCTCTGCACTTTGACATGTCTACGCACAATTTTTTCATACGCAATATTTGCACTATTATCTCGGCACTCTCGAATACAGTTTACAGCTTGTATTGCACACTTGTATATACTGTTTGTTTGCTTGTTTGATTTTATTATATTACAATGTTATCTTTACTACTTTTCCCTTCCTTACTGTTCTTGCACTGATGGTGATGCTTAAATCTCATTGTACTATGCACAATGACAATAAAGCCATTCTATTCTATACGTGTTTTTACCAACTTGTTTGGTGATCTCATATAGGCCATGCCATCTCGTCAGCAACTTATTCTCACTGATATGGAGCAAAAGCATAACCTTTTGGCCTGGATTAAGAACTCTGTCTCTGGCTTTTTGGTCATACCAGGTCTTTTGACGTACCTGGGCCACTTTGCCATCTCCTCCAGCAGTCCCTCATCTTGATCACGTATGACAGAACACTCTCACTGTCTTGCCTTGGCTCTTCCCAGAACTCTCAATAGATCCAGTGGTCCCCTCACTTGGTGTCCATACAGCAGTTCAAACGGTTAAAATCCTGTTGACTCCTGCTGCACCTTCCGGTAAGCAAACAGTAAATATGGCACCCACTGGTCCCAGTCAGCCCCTGTTTTGGAGACAAACTAGCGCAGCATGGTTTTAAGAGTCTGGTTGCATCTTTGCACCAACCGGTCCATTTGGGGATGATAAAGGGTTGGTCCCAAGTCCTTTAACCCCTAACAACTTATAAACCTGTTGCAATAAGTTAGACAGAAAATTTGTGCCACAGACAATGAGAATTTCTCTGGGTAGTCCCACCCTTGAAAAAAGTTGCAAAAGACAGCAACATGCTTTGTCTTAATAGAGCGGAGGGCAAAAGCTTCAGGACAACGGGTGGCTTAATCACAAACAATTTATATGTATTGGTTACCTATTGAGCTTTTCTCTAAAGGACCGACAACATCCATTCCTATTCCCTCAAAGGGCGTTTCAATAACTGGCATAGGCTGCAACCATGCTCGAGTTACCCCTTTTCCTGAGGCCAACCGACACACCTCACAAGAATTGCAAAATTCTGGGATTTGCACATACATTCCAGGCCAGACAAAACAGTAACTGATCCTGTGTGATGTCTTTTGAAACCCCATATGACCTGCCCATGGAATAGAATGGCCCATATCCATAACAGTTGCCCTAAACTGCTGTGGAAGTACTAATGCTTTGACTGGTCCCTTTTTCCGATACAAAATGCCTCCCTTCATCACATATTGCACCTCGTCCAGGCAGCTAACCTGTCCTTGTGGTAGGCCATTGGTCTCTGTTATTTTATCCCACCAAGCTTTCAGTGTTGGATCTACTTTTTGGACTGTACCTATATATGAGGGGATATTAAACTCCATTCCATCTATTGGTTTTGACAACTCTGACTGTAACCTCATCCACTGACCTTTGAACTTCTCCCGTTGCTTTTCTAATCGCGTCTTCCTGGGCTTAAACTGGGCCTCAAGCTCCTCATCAAAAAAAATGGCATCTCCCTCGGTGCTTCCTTTACACTCTGGGATCTGGTGACTACAAAACAGGAGTTTTATGACTCCGGTTCTTGACCTGTTTTTATTTCTACCCCAAATGGCTAACTCAGTCTTTCACTCGCACACTCATTGTTACTGGTTCCAGCAGTCAGGTTGGTGTCGGAGTGATGGATAAGATCACACAGAGTAGGAAGATCTTTTCCCAGTATTACTGGATATGGTAGTAGTGGTAACACACCTACTGGCAACACATAAGTCTGACCACCCACTGTCAGGTACACCTCTGCAGTATGATAATCATGCTCATCTCTATGTATGCACCTTATTGTAGTTGTTTGCTGGCTTAGCTTTTCCTCTGAAATCAGCTTGGCAGAGACTAGAGACTGAAAACTTCCTGGGTCAAGTAAGGCTTCACCCCGCCGTCCATTTACCAATACTGGAACCATACAACTATTCTTCTCAACCGGCATTTTGTTTTCATGTCTTAGGACTAGACAGAGAGAAGGTTTGGATTTCAATGCTGGACAAAAGCACTGAGTGTGACCCAAACCATTACAATTGTAACGTCTCACTTCTTTTTTAATTGGCTTGAAGGGCTTAGCGGGTCCCCCGGCTATAAGGATGATGTTGAGTCCCTCTTCTGGCTGATATGAAGAGTTCTGCCAGGCGAGTTGCTTCCTCTTCTGTTTTTGTGTCATGCTCCTGGATCCAGACCTCCAGCTCGGGATGTACCATCCTCAAAAATTGTTCAAGAATTATCTGGTCTGATATTTCCTTGACTGACAATTTTTCTGGTTATATCCATCTCAGTAACAGATCCTTCAAGCGCACGTAGAGTTCTTTTTGTGTTTCTCCTTCCTCGATCATTAAATATCGAAATCGATGGCGATAAGTGTCTGCTGTAATTCCATATTAAGCTAAAATGGAGTCCTTACCTTTTTCATAATCAACTGAGTCAGTAATGTCCATGAGCACATAAGCAGTCCGCACTTTCCCAGTCAGCAGTGGAACCAGTCGAATAGCCCAGTCCTCTTTAGGCCAGCTACACACCTGGGCCACTCTTTCAAACGTAGCCAGACAGTGTTCAATATCATCTTCTGGAGTAAATTGAGAAAGTCTTGGTTCTCTTTGAGGCACCCCACCCAGAGCTACTGGACCGCTCCTTGGCTCTGCATCATCATCATCATCATCATCGTCGTCGTCGTCCTCCATTTCACCATGTTGCATCCCATGTTCTAGTTTCTGCTCTGTTAAGTGATTAACTTGACCCTGAAGTTGTTGAAATTGATGTTGCATACTTTTCTATCTCTGTTCTTGGCGGGAAAAATCTTTGTCAAGTTTCTGATCCCGAGTGGCTTGAGCTTTAATCAGTGACTTTACTAGTCCTTTTAACTCTTCCATTTGCTCTTCAGGGTTAAATGTAAATGTAGTGCTTACAGAACCTCTGGTCTGCCAGTTGGTGAGTGGTCTGCCAATATTAGATATTAGCAACTCTGACAGAGCATATGATTGAAATTCAGAATTCATAATTACATTCCTTCCCTGGATAATTTCTGTGTCCAACATGTTGACAGAACGGTCAAAACTTCTTGTTGAATACATACTGTAACACCGTAGACTGCAAATACAGTTTTGACACAAATAAAATGAAATCTAGTGCTTTCATTTATAAGCTTCCCTCAGGCTGTGACAATGTCAAATTAGCTTCAGACAAGAGAACAATGAGGCCATTTCAAAGCCCATGTAAGGCTCCATTGATCAATATAAGTGTGGACTTATCCAACTTTACACGCTTCAAAAAATCCCATCGTCTTTCTGATGCATTTTATTGCTCTTACCTGTGGCTTTTCATTGTATAAAGAAATGACTGTCGTTTGACTACACGCTGACATTTCCCTTTGTGGCTGATGGACATGCTGCACCTACACTGAAACAAATGAAAAACATGCTGTTATGGCCACTTTTGAGAAACAAAGGCTAAGTTTCTTTTCATTTAAGTTGTTTTTGGTACATCTTTGTGATCACAGGCTTAAGCAGCAGGGCCTGCTTTGCTGAATCATACAGTGGTCGATTTGCTCTCAAATAAAAAAAAAAAATCAGGGGGACTTTTTTGGGAAAGAAATTTTCCTTTTCTTTATTTTAGTTAATTGTTTATAAAGACATCTTTTTGATATTCTCATTTAGTTTTTCTTTTTTTAATTCATGGAACGGAGACCAAAGTTCTATAGAAATTCACTGTAAAAACAGAAATGTAAGAAAAAGCCCCTGCACAAGTGAAAGCTTTAGTCACAACTGCCCTTACAGGTGGATGTGGGCTGTCTGTTGGTGAAACATAGACAAACATGTAGGGGGCACTCAGGAAAAAGCAAGGTGGTTTAGACTGCTCTGTGAGACCATAGAACCACAATATTAATTTACATTTTCCCATAGGCACGCTGCAGACAACACTTACACAACATACAAGGTTAAACTAGGGTAAAGTTGGTGAGACGCAGGCATTTCAATGGATTTTTCTTTTAATTCGACTGTCCCAAAATCCTTTGGACTGCTCAGGGCGCACTATTAGTTGTAGATTTAGATAACTGCTGTAGATTTAGCAGAACTGTATGTGTGCGTTTCTGTTGTACGTCTGATCTGGTATGGGTTGTACTGGAACCTAATATCTCCATCGTGGGATTATTTAAGTAAATTCAATTTAATTCAATGAGAATTCTTTTTTTAACGGTACATCGCCTGCCCGTCCAAGCAGAGCCTCCCTCCTTCATGTGGACATCCCTGAGGTGTCTTCTTTTTTGCCCCCTGGAATCTGTTTTTTTTGTGGGGGGGAGTTTTTCCTTACCGAGAAGGAGGGTGTGTAATAATATTGGGCTATATAAACAAAACTTAATTAAATAGAGTACTGTTCAGAAGTTGGGTGTGTTCCTCTAAAAACCTGCACTCTGAGCTCCAGTCCCTCCCAACCCACGAAAACGAGCGAGTTCTCGTGAGCTGACGTAGACCAGTGAGACACCCCCTTCCTGGAAGAGTCTATGGCTAACAGACACCCATGTTTTTCGCGGAGATAAAGAGCAAAAAAGGTTTCCTTTTATATGCACAAAACATCCTTCTTTATAATCACAAAAGTGATTGTTTTCATGAGCGAAACGCAGACACGCTGTCAACTCTAGGTTGACATCATGAAATGGGCGGTACTCAAACCCAGAGCCTCAGAGATCAAGTCATCTTACTTCCGGGTAGGACAAGAACTTGTGAAAATAACTAATATTTAATAATACAATTTGTTCTTTTGTTTGGCAAAGGTAATATATATCATATACAAGGATACTGTTTACTATAAAAAAGCTTAAGCATGGCATGGGAGGCCCTTTAAGATGTGTTCGCTTCTCCATACCACCCTCCAAGCACCCAGACAACCCCAAAACTCACAGCACCTGTTCATAACTATATGGCCTTAACCACCATAAAACAACCGTTTTGCAAGATTTGAAGTTTTAAAAACCTTTGTCATGTGTGGGGGGTAGCTCGAGAGCCGGTTGGACCCAGAAGCAGAGGCGGAGGATCAGGGACTAGTGGGTTTAATACAAGGAAACAAACAAAAAGTGCTGCAGAGCAGGTTCACAAAACAAAACCAAAAACTTACTTGGCGAGGCATGAAACGTGGACGAAGCAAGAGACAGGACCATGGACTAGACAGGAAATGAACACCATAACAGAGGTAATGAACCAGCACAGGAGGAAGGCAAAGACAAGACTTAAATACAGACAGGGCAGACAAGACACAGGTGGACACGATCAAGGCTGATGGGGACCAAAGGAAGTAAAACTCAAGAAACAAGACAAGACAGGACATTTCAAAATAAAACAGGAAACAGAAAACAAGACAGAACAAGAACTAAGACGAAAAACAAGACAACAAACTCAAAACCATGACAACCTTAGATCTTTATGATTTTTTCTTTTGAAGTTTAAAGTTGTTTTTTATAACAACCTTTATTTTACAGAAGAAAATGTCTAGGAAGCTAAAGTCCTTATTTTTGATATATTCTTTTTTTTTATACACCCTGTATTATTTCAAGAATGTATAATGTTTGATTGACTGTGGTCAAAAATGCTTGTTATAGTTTTTTACAAGCTTCTTTTTTTCACCAAATGTTCGTTTCCTCGAATGTTAACTACAGTAAAACACTTGTACATGCACTGATCAAAAAAATGCTTTGAAATGAAAGCACTGCAACTCTTCATATTTGGAAAGATTCATTATCGGACTGCAAACAATTAGACAGCTTGATTAAATCTACTGAACTTCTGTATATTTTAACTTAATTAAAAGCATATTTGCTTAAGAGTCACACAGAGGAGACATATAATCCTTATACACTCAAAGCACCACATGAACAAGCATAATTTTTCCCATTGAGGATTTGAAAGCAATTAAGATTGGGTCATGGGGAAGTCAGATTCCACCAGTGTGACTGGAAGATTAGGGAAAAGAAATGACATTCTTTGGAAACTAATAATGAAAACACTAATTAAAAAAGGTAAACTCATAACTGTTGGGGGTTCAAACTGACTGCTATAGTTAATAAAAGAAAAGTCCTGAATATTATTATTCCTATTCGACCCTAAACTACAATATCAGCTGTCTGTCAATGGACCAGCCAGTTGCCCAAATGCCTGCATACATCAAAGAGCTCTGCGGCGGCGCTAGTAGTAGCCTAGCAGGAGCTATCGTATGACAAAGCAGCCTAGTTATCATAAATGTTTTGATATTTTTCTTATATTCATTGAGACAGTAATAAAGTGATCATTTTTGTTTTTCATGTTCCTTTTTTAAACGAATATGGGTCACAGAGACACGGAAGTTACCGCTGAAAGCGGCTTTTGCCGGCGTACAGAGAGCATATCCGCGTGTATGACTTATGACGTGAAAAATTATTGCGTTCGAACGGATTAATTATTGCGTTCGAACGACATAATTATTGCGTTTGCACGAGTTAATCATTTCGAGGGAACGGAATAGTATTTTGAGGGAACAAGATAATAATCTGTGGGAAATAGATATATTTTTGATATATTTTTATATCTTAATGTCAGGACACGGGCTCCGTAATATTCAGTTCTACTATCAGTTTATTATTAATTTCCAGAGAGAATGACCAATACATCAAAAAATACTCTGAAGCATTAAGCCAAATTCCTTTGTGCTTATGTGCAGCATGACAATAAAACCACAAAAAAGCCATTAGAAGTAGAATTATTATAAGATGTTTATGAAATACAGAAATGATACAGACTTGCCATCTATTATTGTAATGATATTTTACTTTATTTTAATAAATATGTGTACACAATGCATTTTTTTCTTAATGGTACTTCATTTAGGCCTTGTATCAAAAGTTAAAAGAAGGGGGCAGCGGGGAAAAAACACACAATAACTGTCTGTTGGATGACTGAGTAAAAAACCTTAAGGAACAAACCACTGTGCTGATAACGGCAAATTGAGTTTTTTCTAAAGCTTTTCAGCCACCTTACTGTTACAAATGTTGGAATTCTTATACATTTTCAGTTCTATTCAAAACGACAATGTCCTCTTTAACTGGTTCAGTGATATATAATAAGAAAAAAAAACAGTTAATAAAAACAATTTAAAAATAAATAACTTTAGCCTACCTGGCAGATTTATTATTACAGTATATTCTCATTCTGCATCTGTTTTAGGCAGTTATTTTCTCTATGGCTTAAATCTGTTTCTGTGGGTGTGTATTGTGTGTGCTTGTGTTGATCTTTGTGAAACACAGAAATGCAACTCATTTATCTCAGCTGATGTTTTTCAGCTATTGAATCTAGCCTCTGTCATTAATCTTGGAAAATATAGAAATGAGACAAAAACTTGCAGAAGCCACACACAACGCAATAGATGGGCCAGTTTAACAGGATGCCAGACACGGACCTTTGGGTTTATTCAGTTTATCAGTTAGTTCCGACGTCTGAGAAGCCTGGTAGGTTGAAAGATGGTATATAGATATAAAGCTCACCTGTCAGCTCTTCTTAGTTTACCTAGATGACAAAAAAACATTATGCAAAGGGAGCATCCACCTTAAACTATACTTCATACTTTTTTTTACTGTTTTTAAAGTCAACTTTGGAACTAAGCCTTTGGAGCAGCAGCTGCTAAAGATTTTGTCAGCAAAAATATTTTTTGTGTTTTTTGGGCCATCATCCAAAGCCATGCAGGATAATATTTTGTTTAAGAGAAAACTTAGCATACGTGTTAACAATGACTGTAAAAAAGTTGAGGGGACCTTTTTGTGTTTGTAGGGGGCTGATTTGAAACCACTGTTTTATCTTTAAAATATTGGTGCTTAAAGCAGATGTTTTATTAGTATTTCTATTCAAAATTAGTTTTGCAATGATAAAACATAAGGTATTTCACCCTGAAACACTCAGGAAACCCTTTTTTTGAGAAAGTGGGTTACGCTTTTTTTGTTTTCTGGAAAAATGTAAATCTAACTAACATTTCCTTTTTTCAACGACCTACTTCTTGCATGTAAGCATCATCTTACAGAGAGGACCTCAGACGTATCATTAGAGGGCACGTGCTGGTTGGCTTAAAACGACACGTGACAAATTGATCATGTTAACCATTGTTTAAAATAGAGCTGAATGGAATGGTAACCTTGTGGAATAAATTCTGCTGGGACTGGCTGCCCCAGTCTGGTTCTTGCAGTTGTTTTTCAGGTCAGTAACACCCTTAAGTTCTCATCATCCAGTTTCATACATTTTAATAAGCCTTTCCAGTTTGGCATTGGTTTGGAAATTCCTGACGTGAACGAATATTTGTCCCCAATACCTCATTTTTGAGCAACTAGGAAATCATACAAGTAGGAGTGAAAAAAGTCCATTACATCAAAGAGATTTGTCTATATTCAAATATTAGGTATTTTCAAATGATCATCATCTACATTGTATGGCAAAGAGATTATAGTTTAACATTCTGAGAATGGAGCAAGAAGGGATAATTTATCTTTAATGCAATTACTTTCAAGAAATGATGAAACCCCGGAGAGAGATTTACTTTTTGCTCCTTGTATACCATTACAGCAGGCATCTACCCCTATGTCATAAATTCAGCAAGGACTGAACAAAGACATTTTTTTTGTCTCCTGGGGCTGAGAGATTTTTGTTTTTTCTGGCTGCTCCAATTCTGGAGTTATTGTAGGCTGTTCTCAAGACATCACCTGCTCAGTTTATTTTTCTTTTGCCTTTTTTCTGAAAACAAATGTGTGATAAGGTCTAAAAACTGAAGTAGCTGCTGTTAATATGAAAAGCAGAGTTCTGTGCTGACTGAACATCATGTGTCAGTTGAGAAGGTCGTGGAAACTGATCTATGAAACTGCACCCGCTCAGGAGTCTTCATCCACCTCTGCTTCACTTCTCATACTTGCACTTTTAGCTGCCTTTTTTTTCTCCAATACAGTTTGAAATTGACTGTTAGTTGCTCATTACCATTTTCTGTTTTTACGGGTTCTTTGCTTTGTTTCTTGTTTATCATTCAATTTTTTTTTTAGTCTGTTTACTCAATCTTGCTTTTTGGAGAGTTATGACAATTTTTTGTTTTGGACTAGTTTGGGGATTCTACTTCTACATTACCTTTTTTTTAAATCATCATAGCTCTCAGTATAGGATGTTTAGTATCAGCTTTGTTCAGTGTGACCCATTTTATCCGAAGTCTGATGACACCTCATCTGACAAATAGTCTTCATATCTTAAAATATATATGTATCTATTTATTTATTTTTTATTTTTGGGGAATGGGGGTACAAAATGCTTATGTTTGATCAGCTCTTTCTTTTTTCTGTCTTGGATTAAAAACAAGTATTTCAATTGATGGTTACTGTTAAGAAAATGTATTTCCATAGTCATTATTTTCTATTTGTTCAAAGTCTTTGAGTTTGTTAGTTAAAATCCTACTATGATACCAAACCATAGTTCGTAGGCATGCTGACTGTGCATGGTTTTTCTTTTACTCTTATAGACATAGTGTAACATAGTTGAATTTATTCTTTTATATCATAGAACTGTTAGACACTATATTCTTTGTTTTTATTAAATGACACCCGCATGCTCAGACACCTGTCTGCACCCACTCCCAGCAGCTTTGACTTCACCTCACTGGGAAGTTGGCAGACATGCAGCTGAGGGGAGGCTGAATTCTTGTATGTGTATACAAAACGGTATAACTGACTGTGATTTACGAATGCGCCTCGATGCGTACAGATTGAATGTATCCATTGTCTGTCCGCTCCTTGCTTGCAAGTAAAACTTCAAAAGATACGTTTTTGACTCTCAAGTTTTAATTAATCTTTTTGTATGTCTGGAAATCTGGGCATCCAAACTAACAACATTTCTTTACATTATGTTTTCAAAAAATGTTTTCTGACAGTTAACTGGAAACTAAATGGAATGCCTCACAGGCAGACATTAATAGAAATGGAAAAAAATGCAGATCTTATCAGAGAAATGCAAACTCTTTTCATATTTCTTGGTCATTTTTCCCCCCATTCAGGCTCATCTTTTTTGTTCACCTTTGCTCAACAATCTGCATGGAAAGCTAAAAACACAAACTGTTATAAAAAGCAAGAAAAGTGTTGGCATTGTTTAGAATAATGTTCTATGTTTGTGTAGGTAGATGACGGAAAAAACATAAGGTATTTCGACAGCAGGTTGACACTAATTAAATCAAATTCTGAAGGAGCTTACATAACCAGATTAAAAAACACACACACAAGGAAAGGGATTTGGTTTAAAAGGGTTTCACCTTCAACTTTTGAAAAATACTCAAGGCCAAAGCAATTAGGTGTATCACTTATTTTGGCAGACATTTAGACTTTGTAATATTTTATGCATTTATAAGAGTATTCACACAATAACAGGTAAAAGCATTTAAAAAAAAAAAAGGAACACACTCTTGAAATCATCTTTCAAGAGTGTATTTCAAAATATGTTTGCCATTTTTTTCCGGAAAGGAAACACTTATGCAATGCAATCGTCCAACGATAAAACACAACAGTGTTTTGACTACTGAAAAATATTCTCCTTATGTCGGCGATGCTTCCGGCATAATAGTGTTTGCGTGACTCAACGGCAGATTCAGATTTACTCACATAGCCCACAGTAGTGAGCCAAAAACCACTTGTCTTACTAAACAGCATCCACCAACTCATGAGCAGCACTGAGACATAATGAGGCAGACATCATTAGCAGACCTCACGAGGGAAACCCGTGAGTCACACACAGACCTAACGTGCTTGTCATTCAAAACAGCCGCAGCTGCGCCATGTTTCATTACATCTTCATTCAGGTCTGTACCTAAAAGCAAAAAATGCTCCCTACGGTCAGTGAGAGGATCCTGAATGAAATGACCTCTGTCCGTGAGCATGGATGTTGAGCAGATGGAAAGTGATGGTGTTCTCATAATAACAGTAGCATTAGCCAACCTTGAAAGGATGACTGTCACGTGTTTTGATCTACTGGAGTTTAGACATGTTGAATCTGTCATGACACACATTTAAATAAGGAGAGAGACTTGGTATGCAAATAAAGCTGTATTTGTGTTGCATAAAAATGTGTATAAATAAGTCCAGAGGCGGTTAGGCTCTGGGCAGATGATGTCTTGTGTGCTTGGGATGACCGTTGAAGGAAAGAGAAATCTGTAGCTTTGAGATTTCTTCCATGCGTGTTCTTAAGTTGGGAGAATGACCAGAAAATGTGAACGTAATAAAATTAAGAGTTTTTATTGAGCTCTAAACAAAATAAAACAGATCGATCTGGGTGCCTGAATCCAATGCCTGCAAGACGTAAGAAGTTACATTCGAATTTACATGCAGCTTGTCTGAGAACCACGCTTCTTCCAAAGCATGGCCCTTTTAAGATGTGGTCAGATTCTCCTCCCCCGGAAGCATGATGGAGGCCGAATCTCCGCCTCTGGCCGCTCGGATTGGCTGACAGAGGAGCCCGCCCACTTCCTTCAGCCCATACTTGGAATCACAGCATCTGGTCTCTGCTCCACCTGTGGTCCTCCATAGGTGTCAGGAACTTTCACCGCAGGGAGTCGATCCCAGAGCTTTGTTCTCCACACGTGAACGGATGCCTGAAGTGGTTCCCACAGATTGAATCATTCCCAGAGTCTTCCCAATGGCCTTAGAAGATCAAAGAATCCCTTTCTTTCCCCTGACAGGGGATGAGCGTGGAGCTGCAGTCCTGAAACCTCCTTACATATGCAATTTTAGAATGTCCCTTCAAAGTTCAAAGGACGTAAAAGCCCACACTTCAACACAAGACTAAACTACAATGTAATAAAAAGTAAGACTGAAAACCCTAATGAAATGACCAAAAATATAAATTCCTTCACCGTAGATGAATAAATTCCAGTCTGGTGGTTAGAAGCCAAAAAATGCCAAAGCATCGCTACAGGTTGAGAACGTGGTGGAGGAGGACCAGCTTAATAGATACTGTCTAGAATGGTATATAAAGTGATGTAACAGCCCATCGTACCTTTAAGTGGGTTAGATCTCTTTTGAAATTGCACCAAAACCTCACTACTGTTATGCTATCTCCACACCAGCCTCTGCAACATTCGTTCAAGCGACCACTTCCAATGCAAAGACTATGTAAGTATGCCTATGTGTGCGTTTGGGCTTCCACGTTCAAAGCTATCACATTCATGGATCGCTGCGTAGGCATGTCAATTGAAAGTCAAACCAGTTGAACTTTGACCATGCGTAGCGTCCTTTTTAAGTGTTTTATATTTCGGAATAGAGCTGTGAAAGAGAAAGCCTTGAACAAGATTTATGAGATTTTCTCCGCTTCTACATTTTGCATAAAGCCTCATCAAACTGTGAGTACGTGCGCTATAAGGTAGTGACTGTCCAGGATGAGTCCCAATCGTATTCAAGAACCTGCATTCAGCGCTGTCTTGAATGCGCATCACATGCCCGGTGTGAACGTAGCATAAGATTAAAGGTGGATGTATTCTCAGACGAACCAGAAGAGCCAGTGGAATAATGGTGGTAAAAGTCAACATAGATGACAGTTGTTCCAGCAGAGCTCAGCAGCTCTTTTTTTTTTTTTTTTGCAACTAACAATTTTTTTTTTTTCATCTTAGAACATTACTGTTAATTCAATGACAGAAATTGCACAGGACTACCTCTGGAATAAGAAACATATCCCTGTTGACATTAACATTAAAAATAAATTAAAAAAATCTAACATTTTAGTTAATTAAGTTTTCTAAAAAAACACAGGTTTCTCAGACATCATCTTTATTATATAAATTTCCAAAACCTATTTTCCCAGGGCTTGCTTTAGACTAAAAATGCCAAGCCTTTGTCTTTTCTACTTGGAAATTCCCACCACACCTCATTCCCCAGGGTCACCACCGCCTGTGTCAATGACAACTCTTTTGATGAAGCTTTAGTGGAAGGAAATGCATTTCAGCCAAATCGTAGCCGTTGGATAATCTCTCCTTTGGGAACTGAATGAAGCACAGAAAAGGCACTGTGGGACTAAATCAGCTGCCTGTGCTCTCTCACAGACTGCTCACTGTTTCATCAATCAGGCTTAATCACTTCCAATTAAATTTTTCTGCTTATCTCCTTGGGAGCACTACAAAACTGGGAGTGAAAAAAATCAACACTGATCTTGTGATACCAATACCCATCTGGCCTGTATTCTCTGGATTAAACTATGAATCTGATCTTCAGGTGGGTTCAGACCAGCGTAGACATAATCCAGAAATTGATTGAGGCATTTCCAACGTGCACAGATTTTAAACAGATATTTATAATAGCATTCATATCTCTGCACACAGCCAAAAAGACAACTCGTAATGATTTGTGTTTTAGTGGAATAAAAAAACAATAATTTTAAAATATCTTAATTCAGGCTAATCTTCCATCTTTTCCAGTGTCCTTCATGGTAAAAACGTGAAAGCCTTTATCCATATGCCACATTATGATTTTTGTAAACAAAGCATTAGCTGAAATGAAATATTGACGTGTACAAGTCTTCATTGTGAACGTAAAAACACTGTAAGAGAATAAGAATGTAGAAGTCTGGGATGGAGATCTATGTGATTCAAATTTCTTAAAGCCAGCATAACCTTATTCTTATTTCTCTGGCTTTCTCCATATTTCCCCTGTGAATCCACTCTGAATCCTGCCTCATCGTTCACATTGACGTGTTGATGTTAATTATTTTAGTCCAACATTCTCATGCAGTCCATACAGACAGTACAAATTTGTAGGAGTTTAGGGACTTTGTGGTATTCAAATGCTGTTTATTAAATGGACTGAATTTCCATATGTTCGGATCAAGAACAGCAGAAGACTGGCACATTGCTGGTTTGGGGGATCATTGTATTTTTCAGACAGTTCAGAGAGATCAATCCACTTAAGGAACAATATTTATCCAAAAAGATAAGACATTTGGCAGTCTTTTAAAGGAGTAAATGTAACCAGTGCTTTCTAAAGTGAAAATACTTTCCTGCAACCTAATTTTGGAAACACTTTTTTCCTTAGATTATTTAAATCCTCCAGCGTTATCCTGGTGCTTTCACATGTTAGATACCCTAGTTATGCAGTTAGAAGAAATGGAGGAATGAAAAGCCATTTGCTTCATAGATTCAGGTGACATATAAAAACACAGCAGGAACAGCTTGGGTAGTAGTCTTGTAAACGTTGACCATGTCTGCTAAATGAGTACCTTCTGAAAATAAAAATTCTAAAAATGTGATAGTCCGACTATCAAAAACTCACAATTTATTCATGTATTACTGCAAATATAATGTCATTGATTTCCCGAAGTAATAACCTAATAAATATGAACATTTTACAAAAACTATTTATGTCTGTGTTCTGAAGTTGAAAACTTGTATGGTTTAATTAAAACAAATAAAAATGTGTTTTTTCGCATTAAAATTCATTGAAGCGCTTTGTATTGAGGTCTATTTTCCCCAAATTTGTGAGCATTGATGTTCACTGGTTTTTTATAGAGATTTCTGGAAAATCTCTAGGGCACTAGATTTTGGAATTATAGATTCGGTCAGCCCTACAACACGGCAAACACACTTAATAGTGCACCGAGTAGTGAAGGAATTCAGACACAAGCTTAGTGACATGTATCCCCAAAAGTGAGATCCCTTCTACCCAAAGTGCAATACAACCAACAGTCTACCATTGACAATATAAGAACTGGACTGAGTGCCCCCCTCCCCCACTCACAACCCGAACAGGAAGTACGTGCTGGCTCCAAAAAAGTCAAAATTCCCTAGACTTGGTCAGTTACAAAACTGACCAATCAGAGGGCCTCAATAAACGTGTGGTGTCTGCAGGCCTCTGCTACAGACATTCTAAACGTTTGACAGATTTCCTCGAGATTGCATTTAAGTGGTAAAGGGTGTGGACTTCAAACAGTTGACTCGTGATTGGTCAGAGTGGTTGCCGTAGAAATGTTAAGTCAGACCAACTAGGACCAATCCCTGACAACGTCTGGCTCCAACATGGCGACTGGATTGACTTTGTTTCACTGGATGAAATAGGATGAAATTTCTAATGTGTAAAATAACTTATTTTTTCACTTCTAACTCACTTTAGTTGAGACAGAACAAGCACCCATCCCCTTCTCTGTTTACTCCTTTCAATTCTAACTCCTTTACACATAAAATAGTCATTTTAACTTTTGACAGTAAAAGAAGCAACAAAAATCAGGTAATTTTTAAGTTTAAAACTCTCATTAGATCAAATTAACAACATGTTTTTCATTATATATCACAGCCCAGTATTTTTTATCCATCGCAGCCTCATGAAAACATTACAACCAATATAAAACCTATTTATATGTTGCATATCCCTTTGTTGCTGGGGAATATGACTCCTGAAAATAGAAGTAGCTTGACAAGTTTGATGAAGATGGAAATGTCACTTTATTTTCTGCACCTGAAACTAAAGCTCAAATAATGTTTTTTCTTATCCTATCAAAACTATCTTGGGGTTTTCAATTTATGAAAAAGTATGAAGGAGCGGCTTCAAAATGAACTTGGACAAAGACAAAGATCGAACGGTCAACAACCAACCAATGTGCAAATACCACAAAGAGTTGTAACAATGGGACACAAATAAGGTGTTATGGTGCCGCCAGGGTTCCCCTCCTCCCCCTTCTCTGCAGATTGGATCCAGCTGTCGGCATTCTCCTCATCACACGCACCTGTATTTAAGATGGCTCCGGTTCACTACTCATCGCCAGCTCGTTGCCCTCTATGGTGCATTCATGGTCCACCTAAGCTCTTGCCTAGTTTTGTGTTTGCCTTCGACTTATCCAAACTCTCGCTCTGCCTACAGGGATCACGCTACCTCTGGTGCCGACCTGGATCTAATCATTAGATCCTCTGCCTCAAGTCCTCAAGATTCCAAGCCACTGTTACGACCCCTGGTAGTTGTCTGCTTGTCTTGTGTGTGCGTGTGTGTGTGTATGCATATGTGTTCTCAGCTCCTGTAGAAGTCCAGCGGGGTATTCCAGAAAGCAGGTTATGCTAGCTCTCACGGTAAGTTTGAGGCTAAGGAAGTTGATAACCTCAGTTTTCGGTTCCAAGAATGGATGTATGTTTCAGTCAAGTTGCCATGGCAACGCATGCTCTGAACATAACCTGGTCGGGAGCAGGTTTAGTTGAAGCTTAGTTTGTTTACAGAGAGGTGAAGCAGCATGGCGTGTCCATTTGAAGATGATTTAGTGGATGAAGAAGCTCAGATAATACTTTTTCCACCATGAGAGGGAGATAAGACCACATATGGATGCTGGAAAAATATTGTTTTTTACTTTGATCTAACTTTATTATTTGTTTCTGTTAAAATAAATCATTTTTTTGTAAGTCGGTTTAAAAATTACACGTAGTTTTCAGACAGTTATTTTACTTTCATTCAAAGTAATTCAATTAAGAAGGTGTAACTTTGGTGCTGCTGTTAGAGCGGCACCGCAAAGGATTGTGGGATATCATTCCCTTTGCCTGTCTGGACGGATTCGGGTTTAGGTGTGGGTTTTTGACCAAATGTGTTTAGTTGTTTAGCCGTTTTAATGTGTTTTGCCATGCTTCGCCTAGTTATTTTGCCGTACTGAGCTTACGTCTCTACACCATGAGTGAGAGTGAAGGAGAGGATGGTTAGTTTAAATAGCACCCCTACAGCATGGCATTATAATGACAATCAAAGTAAATTCTTTAACGAATTTTTGCACTCCGTGCATTATTCCCCTCGTCTTTTTTATTGTTATAAAAATGAGTATATCTGCCGGCTCAAACTTAGGCATTTGAGAGTTCAAGAAATGTAATTAATTAAGATGGAAAAAAATATTAATTGAATTGGAGTAATATGGCATTTAGTTAGATAAATACGTAAATTTGAGTTGTATAAACAATTATTGAGTTTTAGACGTAAGAAATTAGGTTGAATAAATTTAACTCAATTTTTTGTTACCAATAGAAGTAATTCATTTAAGTTGGCAAAATTGGATAAGTTATATATGTATGTGCATCACAAGGAAAATGGAAATAAGATCAGAAACTCGTGCGGTTACTTTGTCTGCTCTTTTTCTACACGCAGAGACTCTTTTTTTTGATGATGCAGCCGTGTTACTTTTTTGATGGACGTGTAATCTTCATACGCCGTCATTAAAACCTCAGACTCCGTCTCACTGAAGTACAGCGTTTTCTTTTTTTCACCACGCGTTTCCATGGTGACTCCAGAAATCGGCGATCCATTGAGAATGTCTTTATGTACCTGCCGTGCACGCCCATTAACCCAGGGTTACCAAGTCGAGCGTAATTACGCTAACTCATATCCGGTCTTTTGGAACCGACATACCCCGAGTAAGCAAGTTCAGGCGGATTTCAGCCAGAGTTCAGGCTTAAAGTCAGGCTAGTTTAAACATGCTTCCTGGAATACCCCCCAGCTCCTGCACAGCTGCTGACTCCGCCCCTCTGCAGAGCTGATTGAGGCTGCTACCTATCGTCTGGCTTGGAGGGAAGCTTAAAAGCTCCGAGGATCCTCTGCTCCAGTGGCGGCTGCATTCCTGAGTGGGAATTTGTTCTTCAGCCTGCCCCTGCTGTCTGCCTGGCCTTAGCTTGAGAAAGCCTCTGGTTTCCCCCTTAGCTTTGATTATGGTTTTGTCCTTTTGTTACATTTACTCTTGTGGTCTTTTGTTTGCATTTTGAGTAATTTGGTGCCTTGCTTTAAAGCCTGAGAATTTAAGTTATCCCATTATTTATTGCACATTTGGTGTGGAGTTGATTATTTCTCTTTTAGTCCCCTATGAGTGTTATTTGTCACTGAATAAACGGCTGTGTGGCCAACTTTAACCCCGCCCGGTTATCATAATTTTCTTTATGTTACACATTTCTCCCTCCTCTCTGAAGAGGGACGTAACAGCCACGATCTCGCTCAGACTTCTTCCAGCAACCACGTCAAGCCTGTTCGCCCAACACCGCGACTCGTAAGCCACATCACGCCCGACGAAGGAACCTCCGAAGAAACTCACCTCTCTCTGCGCCTTACGTCTCCGGTGACGGCTCCTCAGCCAGCCTCTCGACTGATCCATAGACTCTGAATTAAATCCCTTAACTCCTCTTCCAGTGTTTGTCTTTCCGGGTTTCAGCACTTGGGTCTGTTCGCATCCTAGCCAAGCATGACATAAGGTTTCCAGTCGCGTAGCTACATTACATGTATCACCTCTATTTAAACTAAATGTTTCCACTCCAGGTAAGCATTTTAATCCCTGCATTTAATCTGACATTAAAGAAGTTTAAAAAGTTAAAAAAAATACATTGAGGTTTTTGTAACTTTCTATTTAAAAGTTTTACTGTGGGGTTTGTTTATTAGCTGAACTATACATGTAAATTAAGGACTAGGTGGTTAGTAGTATAGCCCATTAAACTCATTTTCCCTGTAATTACATCTGATTTGCAATGACAAAACCAACAGGAATATAGAGATCTTACGATGTTAGGCATAATTTGTTACCGTGGTAACATTTGGTCACCATGGTTTTTCTCTATTTCAAGTAAGTCCAAATAAAGGAAAAAATAGTTTTGAACAGAGATTTTGATGCCCATTTGAGTGAATGTATTGAAAACAGTTTAAATTTGCTAAATGTGCTTGGACTTCAGTGGGTATAACTCTCTCCTACAGAGTAGGTCATGGGTTCATCTTCTAGACTCAACATAGATGTCCTTGAGCAAGACACTTACCCATACATTGCTTTAAAACAGGACAAAACATGCAAGTTGCTTAAATATGTGTATTTGTGTAGGTATAAAACCACACAGTGCGTGTGCAAAGACCAAAACATTATCCACAGAGGGCTCAAACAAATATATACGAATATAACTGGTAGCATAAGCTTTTTGCACCTTTAGCAACTCTTTGGCTGGTTGGGTTCAGAGAGTTTGATGTAGCAGCTGCTTCATCCTCTTCAAGTCTGTTTATCTGTAAAATGCGAATCTGCAACTGAGGTTATCTAATGGTGCCATACAAAGAATCCAGGGTGAAGAAACAGTACCTGGTCAAGCTAACATTTCCTCTTAATCATCTTTGAATATAGCCAAAATATCTCAAACTTTTTGTCTCTTTTTCTGATCTTTTTTTTTTATTCCTGGGAGACAGATTTAGCTTTACCACCAAAAGGTCATTTGATGTAATGCCTGACATCTCAACATGCTCACCATGTAAATGCAGGCCAAAAAACCTGAGAAACCACCTTTCTGTTATAGTAAGACGCTGGAAAGCCGGCAAATATAGGTCAATTCCTCTGCTGAGAGCATGGGTCTCTGAAATAATAAATCACCAAGCAGAGAAAAGGTGATCTGCTGGCACTGTCAAGAAAACATTTTCCTGTGCACAGAGGCATTTAACAGTCTTTTTTAGGACTGGACTTGTAATAACTCCTTTATTTTAGATTTTTTTGTTTTTTGTTTAAAAGTTTCAATTCATTTTATTTGGTTTGTACGTGACAACAATTAACCATTTAATAAATGTTAAGTAGATGTGGGAATCAACCCTAGTCATGATAACAATATCATGGTCAAAGCTCTGCATGTATCATAAATCTTTCTTTAATTGTGATATTTTAGCTTTTGTGTTTTTTTAAAGTTTCTACAGTAAAGTCAATCATATGTTGATTTGGCATGAAGTAATAAGATCAAATTGCCTTTTTGGTAAAACCAGACTGACAGTACCCAGTTAAAGCCACCGTTGTAGACATTCTTCTTGTTTTTGTGGCATTTTCAGCTTTAAAATGAAGACATAAACAAGCAAGCAAAAAAAAAAAAACTTTCACGTATAAACATGTAAGGTTATAAGCTCGTTTATATAAAGTCATGTCGTAAAACATTTTTCCATTCAGCACTGTACTAATCACAGCAAAACCATTTATTTTAGTTTTTTAATCTTTAACACAAATGTACCGTTATTTCCGGACTATAAGCCGCTACTTTTTTCCTGCGCTTACAGCCGTGCGGCTTATTCAGTGACGCGGCTAATTTATGGTTTTAAATGACGGCCTCCATGTACGCATTTTCGGACACAGTGATTGGTTTGTATTCTCTAACACCAAACACAAGTCATTTGTTTTTCAACACACCTCTAAGCAGCCAAACAGCATGGACTTGACTTCAGGTCTTAGACACTTCAGTCATGGTTCAACAAAACGAAACACGCATGCCCGGCCGCATCCCAGAATCCTTTGGTGCCATTAGACCCAACGTGCACGTGATCGCCACTACAATATGATGAAGCTTTCAAGTTAAAAGCAATCGTTAAAAACAGCGTGAAAAAATCCACCATCACCATCGGGTTTGGAAAAGCCGGTCAGCTGCGTGACGGAGAGAACAGCGCATGGAGTGAATTTACCTCTGAGTCATAGTGACTCGGCTGGCTGCACGTAAATATGTGAGAATAACATCAGCCTTTATTTTGTCGGGACACGACTGGAAACACAAATTGACGTGGTCGTGTTAACGGTTTCCAAGGACTGAGCGGAGTTTTGCATTGAAACGCTCACAGCCTCCGTGTGAGCTGGAGACTGCGTGTCGTGTGAGCTGCGGGGCCGATGGCAGTCTGATGGCTCCCACACGTAACAACGCATCCGCCCCTCATACACAAAACGTTCAGTATTAAGTCCGATTGCTCTGCACAGACACGATTTGCTCCGTTCACCGGCGCAATGGGGACGAAGCCTCCTCCTTGAAGCCGCCCTGGCCAGAGCTGTCGGAGTAGATAGGAAGGGGAGACAAGGAGCGCGCGGGAGCGCGAGCCATTCTGCAGGCTGCAGCCAGGGCTTACTCGAGGCGTCCGCGGAGCAACAGTGTTTGTTGTGGAAGGAAACTTCTGACCCACGCGCCGCGAGGAGGCGCGCGTATCGCGCTGAGGCGCGCGCTTTTCAGTCGTCGCTGCTTTATTTTACTAGTGTGTTTTTTAACCAGCCCTGTTAGTACCATAACGCTGCCGCGACACAAGCGGAAGGAGAGCTTTACCCGTTCACCCCTCCATGCACTGCTGCTCATTCTTAAACACGTACAACAGAATGGCGAGCCGGGCATTGGCCCCGCCTTTAGCCCCTAAGACTCATGGGAAATGGAGGATCGCGGATGTAAATTTCCTCATCATAACTGAGGGATGTAATGTTGATTATATGGTTACTGTTTGTAATTTTATGTATGATACCTAGATTGTCAATAAGTTAAAAATAAATAAATAAAATAAAAAAATTAAAAAAAACATAACTGAGGAACTTGTGAACAGAATAGAGTTCCATGCTGTTTGGCAGATGTAGGTAAACTCAAGTACATGAGCCTGAGGCAAAGCTGACTCCACCCACTGTGTGCTAATGAATCACACTTACTCTGGGAGTCAGGACGTGATTTGTCAGGATGACAATGTTGCCTAATACATGCAGCTTGTACTCCGACGCGGCTTGTGTATGTATTAAAGTAGTTAAACATGTGAAAATGGGTGGGTGTGGCTAGTAATCGGGTGCGCTTTGTAATCCGGATTTTACTGTATTACAGTTTTTGCTCTGGCTTTGGCTGAACCTTAGGTACCAGTGGGGGCATTTCTGAATTTGAGCTCTTCCAGAGTGGTGTTTTTTAGAGAAAAATTAGATACTGGATTGGATCAATAGTCCAAGACAAAAATATAGGTACGTGTCAATGTGCTGGAGTGCCAGAGTCCGGTGAAAGTTTAATTTTTGAAGTAGAAAACCATAGCATCATTTGTGACACAAAACATCCATTTTGCAAAGACTCAGTGAGGTAGAAGAGTGCATAGGATCAGATTGCCAAAGTCTTGGAAGCTGATGACACAGGGGTGGCAGGACAAACCACATAAAAGCCAGAGGGTGGGGTAGGGGGGATGGACCAATGAGACAATGCAAACTAACTGACAGTCGTGACATGGACCCCCCACGCAATGCAAGGGAGACAACGCCATGGAAAAGTGTAAATCTGGCATTGCAGTTCTCCTTCCTATTGTCTTATATCTGGACTACAAGCTTTTACTGTCCTTCGAGAAGCTGTATGGGCTCACAATGGCCCCACCCACATTAAGCATTGGTAGTCAGTTCTCTTCTGGATGTTGGTCTGCCCTCTCCACCCAGATCAATATTTACCAACACCTTCATGGCCCTTTATTGAGCAGTGACGCTGTGACAGACATACCAGGCCCTTACAAATGTGGTGAAATACATTTGGTTTTTAGAACGCTTTAGGCAAAGATCACTTTCCAACCTCTCCGTTTTTTGTAAAACAGGGATTATCTTTTTTTCCTTTAATTTCATGCACTGCTTCCATGCTTCTATATCATCATTCTGCTGAAACTCCAGGAAATTACTGCCTTTCACCATTCTCCTCTACTCACATAGCATATAAGGATCTCAGAAATTCATCTGACCTAATCTAATCTCAGCCAGCTCTCCAAAAAACCTAGAATTTAAACAAACTATTTTTAGATCCCCCTTTAAATATTCAGAATCCACACTGATATGAGTGGGTGGATTTGTGGATCTGCCTTTGTCCACTCTGACAAACTGGTCATTCAACTCTGCCAGCTAATCTAGATTCCCCAAGATCCTCAACACTTGACCCGTCCTCCACTCTCTTAACATCGTGGCCTCATCAGGGTTTGAGTAAATCTTTGTCTCTCTCTGCTGCACATATCATACTTCACTATGAGAGAGATGCTCTAATACCCTCAAGTTGCCTGTTCTCTTCTTTCAAAGACAAGCCTTGGACGACTGATTCTGTGAGTGTCTAACAGCTCATTTTATCAGGAGCGTTTTCTCTTGGGACAAGTGTCTATGTGGCAAGGCAAAACAAAGCCCTTTGTTCCTCTATTGATCACCTTAGTTTAGAAGCTCTATCATTTTCAGAAGCGTAGCAGCACATTGCACTATGGGAGTTTACCAAGGCTCATCTGTTATTTTGTTTGCACTCTGTACCTTGAAACCGTGCAAAGATTTCCCGCTCAGAGAAGAAGACATCGGCTCACGGATAATGACATGCACCGTGAGTCTTCCAGACGTGGTGCAGCTGCTCTGTGTTTCATTGATTGGCAGCTGCCTGTGAAGATAACGAGATGCTACGCTGTGAGAGAAACAAACATCTTTTTGGCTAGATAACAGATTTTTTTTCCTGTCATTGTTATATTTGGTATAAAAGTGTGACAATTGTGTTGTTCTAAGTTGCTTCGGACACCTAAAAAAGTGACAAGACAATCTTACAAATATCAAATGCTGTGATTATGAAAGTGGGTATTACACAAACAGAACCCCAAGTAGAGACCGAGAGACCTCCTCAGAGCAAGGTCAGTTAAAGCTGCAGGTGATATGGACTTGGTGCAAGAGAGAGTAGAAATGGTGAGAGCTGCTTTAATATAAATGATTTGTTTCCATTTTTAATACTTTCCTTGTTTAAAAAAAAGAAAAAGGAGAAAATCCATGCATTAGGTCATAATGAACGGGTTCTCTTTGCAAAATAATTTTTTTAATGATTTGTTTTTGTCAGTTAACTGAAACAAACCAAACTCTGACATCTGCAGAACAGATTTTTATGAAAGAGGCAACGTGGGCAAAATTGCTCTTCTGTCTCACACTGCCCAGAACGTTCTGTATCATTTACACACATCTTTTGTCTTGTGCAAACCTCAGCTCGAAAATAGGGAAAGACGATTGACAGACAGTGCCAGTGACAGATAGAGTCTTTGTGTCAAGTGGTTCTTAGCTCTATATATTTAGCCTATTAATTTCATTTTTTGCAGCACAGAGAACTTCCACTGAGTCAGCACTGCCCTGTGCTCGCCCATATAGATTACACTTTGTGTTCACAGACAGCCTGACTGAATTACATCTAAAATATGAAAGTTAAATATCAGAACAAGAATGACAGACTCGGCATAATACAAAAAACTTCAATGATTGACTTTTTTCATGAAAACATTGACAAATTTAAATAATTTTTAGGGACAAACTTGAACTGTGATCACCTTCTTGTAGCTCTCAGCTGTTTAACTATTCTGGTATTTAAATCTTTAGCTCCTTTGGCAAATCCCTGCTAATACTTTTGGTTTTTCTCACTTTAATGGTCAGAAACTGGTGTTTCAGATCTCAAAATGCAGTGCACAGGGCTATTGACAAGAACTCCAATGTTAAATAAGGATTTTAAACATAAACAAACTGTGAAATAACAGATAACTGAAAAGCATGACAGATCAGATAACAGGAAAGCACAAATTGCAATTCAGACACTTATACACACCAAGGATGATTACTCAAATCAAGACAGCTGTGGGTAATTAGTAAATGAAACCATTAGACACTGGGGCAGACGGGAAAAACAAGCTTAAAATCAACAGAAAACAGAATAAAACAAGAACCAACAGCAAAGAAAGCAATTGAAGGAAACAAACCAAATCATAAGAACAATCTGGACATTTGTAAGTTAAGCGGTCTTAGTCTCAGTGAAAATAAATCAGAAAAGCTTCAAATCCCCAACAAACTTTGCACTCTTTAAGAGCTAGGAACTTCAGCACACATTTGATTTAGGGAGGATTTGTTTTTTATATCGGTGCTTTACTTTGTCAAAATAAAACATATATTTCCTTATTGCTTATAGGTCTCAAAAGTGTAGTGGTGTCTTGAGCAGAAGCCTATTAACAAAAGCATAGACGTTAAAACAGCTTGTCCAATATTTTGCCAGCTGGTTGGACATGTCTTGAATCAGTATAGCACAAGGACATGCATGGACAACGACTCTGGTGAGAATAATCTCAGAGAAAATCCAGCTTTTATTTTGGTAGTCCATTTCCGCATATCTGCAAGTTAATTTGAATGTTAGCTAAATATTTAGTTTGATGTTAAACACTTAGCTCCAAACTAGATATTTACTTGAAGAGTTAACATTTTAATTTGGACTTACATTTTTATTTAACAAACAAATATTTCCTTATGAAGCTTAAATGTTGAGTTTGGAAAATAAAGATTTAAGTCAGATCTAAATATTTAATTTGCAAACTAAATGTTTAATTTTATAAAATTAAGTATTTAGTATACAAACTAAACATTTAGGTTGTAAAACAAATCTATAAATGTAAAAATAAACAACTTTACATTAAATATTTAGCTTGCAAACTAATTACTTAGTAGTAAATGTAAATTTATAAATGCATGAATAAAAGGTAAAAATATGCATTTAAAAAATGAAACCTATATTTTTCTCCTAAAACAGGCAAAATAACCCAAAATATTGCTGTCAATATTTGACTCTGCCACTTCATAAATGGTGCCATTCTCAACGCCTCACGACTCCATCTTCTGTAACGTCTCCGCTGCCTGCCGATCAGCCACCAAAGACTTTGAATAAATCCTTTCTCACCATCTCCTGTGTTTGTCATTCTGGGTTTCAGCACTTGGGTCTGTTCTCATCCTAGCCAAGCAACGAACTGGCCATACACCTGACCCAGCTGACCCGGAAGGACTACGCTTCGCCGTTTCCCAACAAGGTGTTCTCTTGGATAATCAGGCTGACGCAGTTTAACAGATGGCTTTGGCTCAGCAAGATTTGTTCCGACGTATGGATAACATCTCCCAGGGATTAATGGATCTAACAAGTCACTTGACAGCAACTCCTGTGAGTACCTCTCCACTTCTGCACCCAGGAAACATGGCGGTGGCAGCATCCGCTTCGTCATCAGAGAACTTCCGCTTACAACCGGAACCATTCCACGGATAAGTGGAGAACTGTGGAGGATTTTTGTTACAATGACAACTAATCTTTAAACAAGCACCCAAATATTGTCAGTCAGATCATAGCAAGATAACTCTAATAGTGAACTCCTTACGTAACAAAGCTATGCAATGGACTCATTGCTTAACTTCCAACCCCATTTGTCATTTATCATTTAACAGATTCCTTGAAGAATTTAAACTTGTTTTTGATCAGCCACGCCACGAGGATGAAGCCACACGGAAATTACTGAGCTTGAGATAATAAGTGACCACGTCATAGACTTCTGCATCCTAGTTGTAGAAGCTGGATGGCCGGACAAAGCACTAAAGGGGATTTTCTATCAGTCGCTAAACTAAGTCATTAAGGATTGTTTCTGCTCTCAACCCGAAGCTCAGACTTTTGTAGAATTAGTTTCTGCAGCTCTTCGTTCAGATGCTCGCTTAAAGGAACGACAAATGGAAAAGACATACACCTTACGTAAGCCATCAACCAACTACAAAGATTTTTCAGCCTTGCCTAACATTCTTCCCTCCACGTCAGTACAAGACACCTCCCAGAAAGTTCCGGAGGAACCCATTCAAATCGGCCACTCCAAATTGACTACAGAGGAGGGTCAGAAGAGGAGGGAAGAACGGGCTTGTTTTTACTGCGGAAACGAGGATCATTTTGTCTCACAATGCCCACTTCGTTTAAACTGCAGAACCCCCCCGTTAAAGGGCAGGTCGCGGGGGGGGGTAAGGAAAATAATTCTTCTCAGAAGAATTTTCCGTTTTTACCTGTCAAATTAAACCTACAGACTGAAGTTCACAAGCTGCAAGCCCTGGTGGATTCAGGAGCCGAGCAAAGTTTCATCGATCAAGACCTGGTCAATCGACTGTCCATTCCTACCGAGCCATTGGAAACCCCGGTTAAAGCTGCTGGGCTGGGTGGCCAACTTCTTTCCTGGATCACTCATCCCACCAGATCTATCCACCTTATTACTTCCGTTACACCATGAACACCATGAACATTTACAATTATTCATCACAAATACTCCTCAGACCCCCATCGTTTTGGGCTTCCCCTGGCTTAAATTACACAACCCACAATTAGATAAATTGAGTTTTTTCTGTATGGCTAAATGTCTCCAGTCTGCTGTTCCCACTGTTGCTTCCTCTTCCTACCACTAGGAAGAGGTAGACTTGTCGAAGGTTCCCACCTGTTATCACGATCTTCGAGCCGTATTCACCCCATAGACCCTACGACTGCTCTATCAAACTTCTTGCGGGGGCTGGTTTATCTAAGGGCAGACTATTTAACTTGTCTGTACCCGAAAAGGAGGCGATGTAAAAGTATATTCAGGAAGCTCTCACAAACTGTCACATCCGTCCGTCTTCCTCTCCTGTCGGGGCTGGATTTTTCTTTGTCGAGAAAAAAGACAAAACACTATGTCCTTGTGTGGACTATCAGGAACTCAATCAAATCACTATAAAAGATAAATACTCTTTGCCGCTACTAGATTCAGTTTTTGATTCAGTCCAAGTGGCTCGTGTTTTTTCCAAACTCGACCTTTGTAATGCTTATTATGTCATCTGTATCAAGGAAGAGGATGAATGGAAAACCGGGTTTAACACCCCCCTAGGACATTATGAGTACCTCGCCATGCCCTTTGGTTTAACCAACGCTCCGGCTGTCTTTTAACGTTTAGTCAATGATGTCCTTCGGGATTTTCTAAATTGCTTCGTCTTTGTGTATCTTGACGACATACTCATTTACTCTCCTGATCCTGACCAACATAAGATCCATGTCCGTCGTGCCTTTTGGAAAATAGGCTTTTTGTCAAAGCCTAGAAGTGTGTTTCAACTATTGCCTTTCTGGGTTAAATACTAGAGGGCGGTAGTATTTGGCCAGACCCTACTAAAATCGAAGCTGTCATCAACTGGGAAGCACCTAACAATAGAAAGAAGCTTCAACAGTTTTGGGGATTTGCCAATTTCTACGGGCGCTTTATGCGCAATTACAGTCAAATCGCTTCTCCTCTCACCAAACTCACCTCTGCCTTAAAATCCTTTTGTCGGGACACTGCTGCTCAAGAAGCATTTGACAAACTTAAAGGTCTATTTGTTTCAGCCCCCATACTTATTCAACCTGATCTCTCCCGTCAGTTCGTTGTGGAGGTTGATGCATCTGATTCTGGTGTTGGTGCTGTTCTCTCGCAGAAGGAAGAAGGGTTGGCCAGATATTGGAAATCGTGAACTATTAGCCATTAAACTCGCGCTGGAAGAATGGCGCCATTGGCTGGTGGGAGCTACTCACCCTTTTATTGTTTGGACATACCATAAAAATTTGATTTATTTACGATCCGCCAAATGACTAAACTCTCGTCAAGCTCGTTGGTGTTTATTTTTTGATCGGTTCGATTTCACCATTACTCTTGGACCCGGGAGCTGTAACATCAAACCCGACGCCCTGTCTCGTAAATACTGTACTAACGAAAACAACACTGATACTCCAATTATTCCCGCCACCTGTATAGTCAAGTCAGTCAACTTTCCGTTAATTAATGATGATATTAATTTCGCTATTCTCGCTGAAGAGGAGAGGTCTGTTCTGGCTATTTGTGTGAACAGGGGGCGGGGCTGTAGTTCAGACAGTACGCGGCGCGCACATAAAATTAATTAAATCTGCGCTGGAGCGCCCCGACTATCGTGTCAACCTGCTGCTATTATGACCCATTTTGCGCTCTCTGTGTAGAATACACTGGAGGGGCGCGGGAAAAAACGACTCGCTGCTGCAGAGGATATGAACAAATGAACAGATAGAGAGGAAAAGCAGGTAGAGAGGGGAGAGAGAGGGGCTTTGGCTTCAAACTCTGTCAGAGAGATTGAAACATGGGCGTCAGATTAAGACGCAGCTTTCACTGCGGGGGTTGAAGCAGAGACTTTCTCTGGGATGATCTTATGAACTCAAACATTTATATAATTTGTTCTATATTTACATCATGACAGCTATATGTCAAAACATTGCGGTTTGTTTTTCTTTAAATAACTTATTTTTTCATGTATTTAACTTTTCAAGTTGGAAAAATGTATAAAGTAAAATGTTTTGTTAAAAAAAACAATGTTGCATAATGAGGAAATAAAACACTATGTTCTTAATTTGTTATTTATTTAATTTTTTTCGTCCTCAAAAAGTATCGATAAGAGTATCGTTAAAATACTGGATCGATAAGCAGTATAAATAAGAGTAGAAGTACCATTAAAACCTTAACGATACCCAGCTCTACTTACCCGCGGCCCTCAAGATTCACGCATCGTTCCAGTCCCAGATCAAGCCGGTCAATGACAGTTCTTTTTTTCCGCCTTCTGCTGCCCCGCCCGTATCATTGACGACGCACCCGCCTTCATGGCCAGTCGGATTCTGGATATCCGGCGGCGAGGTCGGGGTTTCCAGTTTTTGGTGGATTGGGAAGGTTATGGGCACGAGGAGTGCTCCTGGTCCCGCTCGCTTATTCTCGACCCCTTCCTCATCAATAAGTTCTACCAGGTCCATCCTGACCGTCGTCCTGGACCACCTGGAGGTGGTCGTTGAGGGGGGGTACTGTCATGGTGCCTCCGGGAGTCCTCTCCTCCCCCCTCCCTTCTCTGCTTCAACTCCATATTGGACCCAGCTGTCGGCATTTACCTCATCACCTGCTCCTGTATTTAAAAAGGCTGCAGTCCAGTATTCATCGCCAGTTCGTTGTCCGCTATGGTGTATATGTGGTCGAACGAAATCTTTTTGCTCTTGACTAATTCAAGCTCTCGATCTGTCTACAGAAAACTTTCATCCACAAGTGCCGACCTGGGTCCAGTTACAAGATCCTCATCCTTAAGATCATCTCCCTGCTCCAAGTTATTACCACGCTCTGACTTCATCCTCCAACCACGTCAAGCCCGTTCTTCCTACACCAAGCTCCGCTTACCTTTACCCCGCCTCTCAACATTACCGCCGAAGAAACTTACCTTCTTCTCAACGCCTCGTGACTCCATCTTCGGTGACTTCTCTGCTGCCTGCCGAATAGCCACCAAAGACTTTGAATAAATCTTTTCTCGCCATCCCCTGTGTTTGTCATTCTGTGTTTCAGCACTTGGGTCTGTTCTCCTCCTAGCCAAGCATGACAGTGTAGACAGAATAGACTTGGAAACAATGGTTTAATATCAACACCTTTTGGAAAATTTAGCATGTTTGTTGAAGTTTTTGAGTAAAAGTTCATGTAAAAAAAAAAGAAAAAGAGTAAAAAATATGGAAACCTATTTTATTTCTCATAACACACTTGTGTATACTAAAACGGGACACACCAGACATATGTCAAGAGGGTCAGACAAAAATTACAATGGAACAGAACACAGCAAACACAGCACCGCTCAGGAGCAGATGAATCACAGCAGCTGCACGTAAACAAACAGCATCTAGGGGTAAAAATCCAGGCACACACATTCACACACCAGTATTTAATGTTTTTCTCAGTCTTTAATAGGCTAAAACAAACCTTCAACCGTCACCAGTTATTATTTAACCCAAACACTGTCTATCAGCTTTGGTTACTCATAAATCGTGTTGGTTAAGTCAAATGTTCCAAAAATAAAGAAAGCAACAAGTAAAAATATAAAAATACGGACACTTGTTTTAAAGAGAGCAGGCAGAAACTTAGCTTATTAATAATTGGGCTCTCGTTGTTGATAAAAAAATAAAAAAAAACAATCTCTATGTTGTGTGGTGAAACCTTTTCCTGTCATTTTTGTTTGCATGCTTTTGTGTTGAAGTTTGTTTTGATGGAGGAAGACTTCTCTGATTTTTGTTTGCATGCTTTTGTGTTGGAGTTGTTTTTTTTTGTGTTTTGTGTTGTTTCACCCCAATGGAGACTGAGTCCCAAATTGGACACCCAGGTGTGTTCAATCAGTAAGTTGATGGCCCCACCCATAAAGCTGTACAAGCAGTAGGAGAAGACAGAGAGAGCAGCTGGAAGCTGTTGAGGGAGATGGCACTGGAGCAAGTGGTGTGGCTGGAACAGCAGTCAGTGTGAGAGTCTTCTCCAGGACAAGGGTGCCACAACGCGACAAACACTCATAGGCAGGGTGAGGAGCCCTGCCGGTGTGTGAGTATCCTCTTCCCTTCCAGTGGCACTGTCACTCGGCATGTAGCCAGGCCAGTCTACCCCTAACAACTAATATACTCGCAGGACCTACCTTTACTTTGCAGGTGGATGTTTGGAGGAACAACCCACTGCGCCTGTAAAGGGTGGACAAGAGGTGGAATAGACGAACAAAGACAAGACTGTGGCTGCCTGCAGGACCTGTCTCCCCGGTGTTTCATGGACTATTTATTTTTATTTTTTGAACAATGTTTTTATGAGGTTCCCCTTTGATAGTTTTTAACTGTTTTTACTACCTTTTAAACGTTGGGTTTTAGTTGATTCTGTTTTAACAATTCTGGCTTTGTCGTATTGGTGCTGCATGTTTTGTTCTATTAAATCATTATTACAGTTCAAAAAGCAATAGTTGCTTGGGTTTTCTGTGTGGTGCCCTTTCCCTGGTCCTGAATCTCTTGGGTGTAGCAATTTAGCCGGACGCCTCCCCCCCCCATACCAAATAATATAATAATTATAGTTTAACATTCTTAGTTTTGTTATTCTTAATAAATATATACAACAATATTAATAATATAATTTATGTATATATTAATGACTACATAATATCAGAGTGTTCAGCTTGGGTTTTTTGTCATAACTAGTTTTATGCTTATTGATGCATAATATCTTGTATTCCTATATTTTTGTGTTTTGCCTAGATCCTTTTTTTAATACTAAATTTAAACTTTGTATAGTTTTTGTTCTATATCCAAGGTGTTCAAAATTTTCTTTTAGTTCCTAATGCAGCCATATTTAAAAATATCAAGACCCTTCTTAAATTGTGCACAAAGTTTGTGACGTTCTGCTTGCTCTCCCACTTTTGGACAATTGACTTTAAAAAATTAAGATTAAAACTTTAAAGGCAAAAGCCCAACCTTCCTTCCCATAGGAAAAACCTGTTGCTCATATGTTGCTTGATCTCATCTCTTGAGATCAGTTTGAGCGTCTCATATTCGTATAATTCTGTGATCATTTGCTTCTTAACTCTTGCTCCTAAGGGTCCCTTAGGAGCAAGAGTTAAGCTATAATGAGAAAAGACATCACTGAGACAAATGAGGTTGAGTTGAGACAACGGTTTGAGCAATAATTAAGAAGTGGGAGAGACGAACCTAAGACGCTCATGAGACAAATCTGAGAAGAATGAGTCCTAAAAGAGATCTCATCATTGTCTGTCTGATGTCTCTTTCATGTCTAAGTCATTTCTCTTAAATGTCTTACCAAAGCCGTTAATGAGAATGATATTTGAGATATATTTGAGAAAGAAAAGAGAATTTAGTTTTATAGCAGTGGTCGCCAATCCTGGTCCTCAAGGGCCACCATCCAGTAGGGTTTAGATGTTTCTTTGCTCCCCAGATGTGAATCAACAGGTGATTAACCACATCCTGCAGAACTTGAGGAGGCAATTCAACCACTGCAGCAGATCTGCTGGAGCAGGAAAACAGCTAAAACATCCAGAACAGTGACCTTCAAGGACCAGGATGGGAGACCACTGATATACAGTAACAGTAAAAACAATACTAAAAATGTAAAAGCTTTACACTTTATTTGGGCAGCACCATCATCAGTACAGCATTTGAATTGTGGTAGCAGTATTACACATTTTTTAAAATATTAAATGCATTAAGTACATGAACTGTGGCGTACTAAATGTGGCTGACATGATGGTAAAGAAAACTTCCTGATTTTAAACAACAAACACACTGACAGCACTGCTGAGGTACAAGGAAAAAAACAAGATTATGTAACCACGTAAAAAAGTACCTGATAAAAACATTCTCTGAAACTTGCAGACTATCAAATCCATGAACCAATTTGAGAACCAAATTAAGATAAAAAATAAGAAAAAAGATGGAAGAGAAACCAGTCCGCATACTGTAGATCATAGCAGTGGCCTTAGAACCTGCACTGCCCTACATTTGCTGACAACGGCTTTCTTGAGCTTGGCCTCTTCAATTTGTTCCCAACCAGGTAGAGTGGCACATCTTAGGACATCAGCTGTAAGACAAGAACATTAAAATCTGGCATGAGTAAATTGATAATAGACCGCACATAACAAACAAAGATAACACTTCAAGCTAGAAGCAAATTGTAGTTTTATAAAAGCAGCTGCATAATGCTACCACAAGATTACGTTTCTGTCATCCCTAAAAGCAGCCACACGTCGCTAGAGATGACATCTGTTTCAGTTAAAAGAATTAAAATGCAGCATTCTATGGGCATTAAATATTTAACAAATAAGGTTCAAATCTGTTTCATTTCATTTTTCATGATACAGTCCAGATCAAACATTTAAGAAATGATCAAGTCTCATTTTGCATGGTTGGCTCTTAACAAGGGAAAAATAATACCCATGTCTTAATTGGGACGCTGAGGGCTGATCGTGTCAGACGGCAAACTGTGGAAGAAGGTATTTCAACACATATATTGTGTTGTGTTATATATATAATTAATAATATGGTCAATATTTTTTGGATTGTTCAGAATATTTCCATTAGTTTTTTAAATTAGAGCACTTTGGCTTAGGCCTTTGTTCTGTTTGAGACTGAAGAATTACCACTTAGTGGTACAAAAGTAAAGGTTGGAAAAAAGTCTGTTACACTAAGAAAACTTCATAAAGCCACCCTTTAAATTGTATTTTATATTTCTTTTACTGTGACACAATCTTACTATTTAAATCAAATTACCCCAAAATAAGGATTTTCAAAGCTAAATTTTAGGTTAGCCAGGGCTGCTCATTCCTGGTCCTTGGGATCTATCACCCTGCCTGTTTTCTAGATCTCCAAGCCCTGCTAGCTGTTGATCAGCTCAACCAGATGTCTCCACATTCTGACTGAATGAACACACCTGGTCCAGGTAATCAGCAGCAAGCAATTCAGGGAGAGTTGGAAAACATTCAGGCTGGTAGATCTCAAGGACCAGGGATGAGCAGCCCTGAGTTAGATTAATACAAGATTAATTAGAATAATTAACTGCAGGTCATGATTAACTAACCACACCCAAAAATGAATCGCATGACAGCACTCATAAATATGTACCTTTGCAGAAACTCCAGGGTTGAAGCCAGCTCAGTTGGATAATGACTGTTAAAGCAGAAGTAGCTTCTGAACATCAGGCACAGTGCTGCAATGTTGTTGTGTACGATGGAGCGGTCCCAACTCAGCATGAACCTCCTTGAGGAAAAGCAAGACTGTCCTAAAGACAGAACAATGGATGATGTAAACATGTCACTCATGTACAGTGTACAAAGACAAAACCTTTAGAATAATTTAACACTGGAAACTTTACTTACCACATAAATAACAGTTGGAGTCAACGGCACCTGCTGCAGCTGGACCTCGTCTGCATCTTCTACAAGAACATGGCATCCTCCTCATTAAAGTAGCAGAGCAGAAGAAAGCGCATCTCTTTAACATCTCATCTCTTCTGAGCAGCCACTCTGCTCTCCCCGCATCATCTGCAGCCTTTTAGAGTCTGGAAAACCGTCTTGCTTTCATCATTTCCGCAACAAGAGTGCAAACCATTTCCTTCCTTAGTCTTGGGCCAGGTCTCTTTCCCCTCTGCACAAATTCCTCAGAAAACTTACTCCATGGAATTTCAAAGCTGTCCTCCCAGTCAATGTATGTACAGTCCTCAGCTTCTGGAAGATGTGGATGACGAACACCTCGGTGACAATAACAAAAGTGATGATGATTGTGTTGGTGAGGTCTCAACAGATGACGATGTGCTGTTCTCTGGCGTTTGGTCTGCAACAAAAAACAAACAAACAGTATAAGTGTATTAAGTTTACACTGTACTGTCAGTGTGTTACCCATTCATATTCATATCCACTTCCGTGCATTACAAAAACTCATTTGTAATGTTTGACACTCACATTTCAATTTCCAGAAAGCAAGACGTTTCCGGGCTTGAACAGGTCTCAAAGCTGGCAGCAAGTCAGCCTCTTCTATGAATCGTAGATCCTCATACAACTCCATTTATTCCAATGGACTGCAAGTGTTCTTCCAGGATGTCTTTTGTGGCTCTGGTAGGACCTCCATAATGGCAGTGTGGAGGAACATGGGTTCTGATTCACTTATTTTCACGTGTAGAATTTAGATCACCTTGAATCAGAGAGGCGAAAAAAAAACGTGTACACACATTTTATACAGCACAAATTAAGATCTGGATAGGTTTTTAAATATGATTTATATGATTCACTAAAATCCTCGTACATATCAGTGTTGACATTTGTTGGCTTAGCTACATCTGTGCTCTCTAAACATCTCCACCACTGACAGAGGGCTGAGAACATGTTTCCCTAATATGCATACTTAAATTTTCAGATTATGCTTTCTAGACATGTGAGCAGTTAATGATGACTTTACTTTAAACACATGTCCATAACCAGTTTCAAAAGATGACGTCACGTGCCAGGCCAAACGTCTGCAAGATGATCTTTCAAACAAGAAAAGGCCTTTAGCGTAAAAATGCATTGAAACTGCACATTTTGAAGTTTGCAATAATGGAAATGGTCTGTGGTGTCGTCACACTGTGAATGGACGAACCCTGCAGACCCTTAACTGAAGAGCAAAATGTCTTCCAACAGTTACTTAGCACTCACGCGTTTGGAAAAATATCGAGGCTCATTCCTGTAAACTCTGCACCGCAAATAACACTTCAATATGTCTATTTTTTATTGCAAAAAGTAAAAGTTATCCTTTTTAAAATTTAATAATTACTTATACAGCCACAGCCACCGCGAGTAGCCCAGACGTCTGCAGTACTGGCGGAGCTAGCTTAAAACACCTTTAGCATTCAACTGAGTTCAGAGTTGGAGGAAAGAAATCACAAACTTACCGTGCAAACTTCAAATATTTTACTTGAATCTTTTCTAGACAAGCAAAAAAAAAGTTGGAGATTCATCCCACGGATTGTTAAAACGCAGAAAAAATACGATAAACGGTCGTCAAAAGTCTCTCGTTCTCTGCACTTCTCCCGCTTGCAGATTCCGGCCCGTTGGTGACGTCAACCACAGAGTTTTCCCTCCCACTGTGATCAACCAATCAGAAATCTGTGTCAAGTGAGGCTGTGATACAGTTTAAAATTCAAATCGGGTTACTCCAGGCTTCTGTTTGTTCAATATGATGCAGACTAAGATCAAGAAAAAAGAAAATATTTTCAGCTTGTAAGGCTGCATGAAGGGGGATTTTTAAAGACAAAGATAAATGAACTCAAACTGAACCCCATAAATCTGTACCGCCCTAAAGTTGATTTATTAATTTGATTATTTTTATTTATGTATTTTATTTGTTTGTTTCAAATCTATTGTTTGTTCACTTTAAGGTGATCCAAATTTGATCCCAAATGTCCTTTATTTAGTTCAGACATCAATGTGTTAAATGTTTTATACCCACCAATATATAAGTGTGCGTATATGCACTTATGCGTGTATGCATGTGTGCCAGTGCATGCGTGTGTTTGTGTTTAACTAAACCTAGCATCATTAACCCAACATACATTCTTCTTCATTTATGTTTATCTAAGCAGTCAAAAGAAAAGTTTATTAAATCGACACTGCAACGTTGTCTTGAAATTTCATGTTTTTTAAAAAGTTTCAAAAATATGTCTTTTGAGGACATGACCGTCTTAATGATTTAACTTTTTTTCTCTTGAAATTGTAATTGAGTTATATAAATGTGTAAGCAATAGACAACTTTTTTAAGTTGAACATAAAATAAATAAATAAATATTATTTTCTAGAGATGAACTATAATGGTGTCATCCTGAGACTCATTTTAGGGCTTGTACTACTCTCATTTTTCTTTTTGCTGAGACAATAAAAAAAAGGCTAAAACAAGATCTAAATTATTGAGCAACGAGAGACAGAACCATTGATGTCTTTCACTGAGACATAACTGAGATAGGAATTTGAAGTAAGGATATCCAATTGAGACATACTTGAGCGCAACATAATATGGCTCATTTTTCTCTTAATTGAGATCTGGAGAAGAGACAGTTGTGAGAGAATTTTGAGATCTCAAACAGTGCTCACTGTGAGACTTATTTCTCAGGAGAAATGTTTGAGAAGAATGAGAAAAGCAGTTTAGTCTCAAACAGTTCTCATTTATGTCTAGGAGACGTAAATGTGACAGAAACGAGATCTCATCTTCAGTTTTGCTTTGCTATGGGTTGGTATACTATAATCTCTGACTCCTCTTCTGTTTTTCTTGTGTTATGGAAATTTTACTTTAAGAAAGGCACAACAAAGGGAACACTGTTTCCATTGTTTATTCTTTAGCAGCTGCTGGGAAACTTTCAGTATTCAGACTGTGTGGCAGAGAATGCAACCCCAGTGTAGAGCATAACAAATTTATAAAAGACAGATAAGAGAGTTTTGTTCTGACATTGCACAATCCTGAGCTATTAAAGCTTATATTTAAGGATTTCTTGAAGGATATGTCTCCAGCTAGGCAGCTCCCACAGCCATCAAAACATTTCACGACATGATTGAGAAGGTTTTAAGTTTTTCTCTTAAAGCAAGGTCAAGCACCTGTTTCTCACTCAGTCACTTTCCACCACAATTGTGACATGGTGCACCGCCGAGCTGAAAAATGTGTCACGAACAGAGGAAATTCGTTGTGTGAGGACCCACAGCACTGTGACAGTAAAAATAATTTATCAAATAAACAGAAACAAATGGTCGAATCTGAACACAGAAAAACAACCTACAGCAGCAAATGACAAGGCAAATTCAGCCTGACTAAACTCAGCCATTACTGAACTGAAACATGATTTATGAAGTGAAGAATTCTCGGAGAGGAGGACGCAGCTGGGGATTGCAAACAGGAACCAGGTGGGGTTGTGAATAGAGCAGAACAAAGACAGAATCTGATTGCAGAAAAAAATAAAATTAAACTAAAACAAGAGGGGAAAAAAACAATTTCTACTAATTTGATGTTTAAGTGTCTGGTTGGGGAAGAATTTTTGAGTTCTGGTGAGCTACGCCAAACATGTATGCTCAGTACACCTCACTGAAAGCTATGGACACACGTGCATTCTATAACATGTTTTTCATTCATGGTGTTCACACTGGACAAGCAGGGAGGGACTTTTATTTCTACGTTTTCTTGGCTCACATTCGTCTCCAACAGTTGCAAGAGTCTTGGTGCAAATTGTTGATGCGGTGCAAATCTCGTGAGATTTTTTCAAGGTTTTTTCTTTCACAGCTCTATTCCGATATGTGAAAGACTTGGTGTCCCACAATTATTAATTATTAATTTCTCCTCCACGTTCAATATTCAAATGGTTGGCACTTACATTGTTAAAAGGGACACTATCCACATGTGACTACCAAATCTAAGTCCCTGATTATTCAAAGTTTGACCTGGTTTAACTGGTAACACGCAGTCAATGGCTACGCGTTTTGTGCACAGAGCCAAACATAGAAGCTGGCGTAGTAAAGCGTGAATACAAGAGTTTAAAACACGGAAGCCTGAAACGTGCATTTTTACCTGTTTACGTAGATATTTGAATGGAACATGCATTGCCAGGGGCGGTGTGAGTAGCTTTAGCATGACTCCAGGCTCTTTACAGTCCTGTGCTCTTCCAGCCCAACTATTAATCTTGGCTTCAAAAGCTAGACAGTTTTGCTCCACTTCACCAACCTCTATTAAAGCCATTCACCTCATATCATTAAATCCTTACTTCCCAAGCTGCTCTCATGAATCTGATTACCTAAACTCTATGGTCTTGACAGCAGCCACATGCTGCCTCAAAACGAATCAATATATGTGGAGCCACATCTGCTAATTTAAAATGAAGCTGGACTCATGTTTAATTCAGCTGAAAGGGACTTCAGCAGACATGAATATCAGCTCTTGGGCTCCTCGCAGGGTGCTCAGCAGGAGGCCGTGTAGTGGTCCCGAGCCCTGTGGTTGAGTGTGTAATCGGGCTGGCAGCAAGTGCCACAATAAGTGAGTAACACAGAGATTGTGGACCGATGCCACTTTTTGAAATCAGACACAACACATGGTTAAACAAATGCAGTGATTGCTAGTAGATGGGAGAGAAAGCCTGGAAGAGTCACTAGCTTGAACTACCTTAAACTGGCAGTTAAACCTCTGAGGAATCATCCTTATCCACATATAAAAAGCCTTTTCCTAAACAGAAATTTATTTAATAGCTAAAGACTTTTCTGGCAGTAAAGCTGGTTGATAAATGGCAATGTTTTTCTTCTTTGACAAAATACAAATAAGAATATTTAGCTTTTTATCTCTGAATTCACTCACCAGATGATTGCGACCTTTGCCTTTCTGCTGTTTAGGCTCAGGCAGGCTGAGAGCAAAAGTGTTTTACCGATTAAAACAGCTGCCTTCTGTGGGGGATAGAGACTAATGCTCAGAGTAAGTTTGGGATCACAAAATATGTGTTTGGCAGGAGCTAACCACAGATAGGAACAGTCACTGTGAATGTCACCAGGATGATCTTCAGAGGACTTTGTCATGATTAAGCCCTTCAAGAATTTCAACTTTTTAACATTAAATGTTTCCTTTTTTCAGGAAACTTTTAGATACAAAGCTGTTAACAATGTAAAGCTCACCATGTCAAAACAGACAGAAAATTCTATATTTCTTTGTAATTGAGATGTTTTTAAACCCTTTGAAGAAATCCACAAAATATGTTTAAAATTTTATTATTTTTATAAGATATAGATTGTACCCGATATGATATCTGGAATGACTTACCAAATCACTAATTGGTGGAAGTTTTTGCTCACAACAGTGCTGACCAAAGATGCAGTAAAAAATGACACGAGTGTTTAAAAAAATACTGTAAGTACCTCATTTATCCACTGCTGATGATGATGCATTATAGAGCAGAAAAGATGGACCAAGATGAGATAAGGGTCTCAGAAATGTGTATATAGGGTACAAATGGATATGCTAGTGAACAGTAAGATTTTCTAATGTTGACGCAAATTGACTTCCGATTTTAGGTGTGACTTTTTCTTCCTATTGTGACTCAACATAACACCTGTTTTGACTTTCTCCTGTTAAAACAATTCTTTAAATAATACTTAATGCATTTAAACTCAAAAGTTATTGCAAGGATATGTTTTTTGATTTACTGCTCCTTTGACAGAGCACCTCACATTACAACTATGAAGTGTTTATTTGAACAACTCTTTTGCTTGTTTTCTTGCGCTGTGCTTCTGTTTCTTTCTTCCTCTGTATAAGTTGTACCAGATGCAGTGTGTCCCCACTGAAGTGGCATAGGTGCATCTTCAGGAGAAACCCTGGAGCGCCCAGCTTGCTCACTCTGCTCCACCTTTCATCCTATCGCTGCGGGAAGCTGCAGCAGCAGCAGCTACCATTGTCTCCAGCTCTCAGTCTTAGCTCTGCTTAGTTATTTTAAGCAAGACGTGTGGTGGTCCTTTTTATAGCTGAGCATTTTTTTAAATTAGGGTCAAATTTTGGTTAGTTATGTAGAATAGTACGCCTGGTAGCTACAGACCAGTGCAAACTAGAGGTGTCGTGATTTACCAAATGATGAAAAACTGTAAGCAGGTTGGCTAAAACTTTATTAAAAAATATAATAACTAGAAAACCAGGAAAAAAACTATAAAACTGAACAGTAACATATCAAAAGTAACATAACTAAACAGAAGCAGCAAAATGTAACCCCTTCATGCCACATACCTATGTCGCTAATTCATAATGTACCATTTCATCCAGGACTCTTCTTCATCTAGCATGACCTTGAACAGAGCAAACACGGAAGAATATATTTATATTTGGAAATAAAGTCAGGCATTAGGGGTTGAACGTGAAATGAGAACAACAAAAGACATGATAGGATCTGATATATTTACCAACAGAAATGACTGACTTTGACCCATTGAGAAACAAGAAACAGCAAAGATATCTTGTAACAAAAACCAGAAAGTAGCAGATCAGAACACAGATAACAGAAGAAAGCAGCATGAACACAGACTCAAACTAAGCTAACTACCTCACATTGACAGCTGGTTCTGATGTTGTATAGCAATAAAGCAAACTGCCATCATTACTGAACCACAGTGTTGCATGGTGTGCAGAAAAAAATACATCCTGCATTTGTGGAGGGCTTTTTCATCCTGGCTTTCATTATTGGATTTTCCAAAGCCAGATGTTGACTCATCGTATATCTGCTGTTTGGGGCCACAGTGATGGCCATCAGTGCATGCTGACTGTTGCAAAAATCAGCGGAGAGCAACTGATATATCAAAAGAATGACTGTGCTTTACAAGAAAACACTGAATTATATATGTGCTAATCTGTCCCATAAATTAAATTCCAGTTCATATTTGTTTGTGTATTCTTATACAGGATAAATGTCACCTCTGTTTGCGGATTGTTGAAATATTTTCTAACATAATTCATTCTCACTGTTTTCTAAATGCATTTATTACAGAGCTGTCGTAGAGAGGTTATAAAATGCATAGGCTGGTGTATAATCTTTGATGATAAAAGACCTCCTGGCAGGTATGGGGAGTCACTCAGCTGAGTTCAGACAGTGGAGCAAAGTAGATTAGTTGAGGAAAAACGATAAGGAGAATGAAAGGCAAAGTCAAACTTATGTTTGAAGAAGAGTAGGAGAGAACAGGTGGGGTATACGTTTTTGTCCTTACATCAAAGCAGTGTTGATTTTAGCAAAATACAGCGGAGGTGAGCAGGATTAACAATGAGTAAATAATGATTCTTGACTCTCATGTGACTACCTTATCAGCCAATTTGTTGTCATTTTAACATTGGTTATTTCCTGAGAAATGTAGGTGTAAACATAAAGGATATTTATGCTTGATCTTTAAGATTCTTTAAATCAGCAGCAGATTTCAGTGGACATCTGAACTGTGACTTTAGTAACCCTTGCCCAGAGTTATATCATTTGGCGGAGACAGCAGATTTGAATACAAGAACATGATAGTTCCTCTAAAAGTCAGAGAATAATGTCATTGTTGCAACTTCTATAACACTCAAACACCTTCAACTCATATTTTCTCTGCAGGAAATATTTTTATCACTTCATCAGAAACCGCAAAAGTGATCAAATAAATTATCTAAATTCCTGTCTCTCATTGAGCTGCTGGGTTTGACACATGAAATATATTCAAGACTTTATCAGGTGGATGCAAAAACAGAACTGCAAAAGACAAAAATCAAATACAGATTTTAAATCTAAACAAACTTTTTATCTATAAAGTAGAGGAAACGAGAAAATTCCCAATACATGTTTTTTAATGCATTTCCACTGGACCATTGGTAGCTAGAAAGTAACTAAAAGAAAGAGTGTGTGATAAAGTTAGGATCCTGCTTGGGAAATATCTACAACATACATTTTAGGGAACATTTTCCTGAAATGCACTTACCTCTGCAACAAAAAAATTACATTATTTTCTGCTAATTTTATTTTGACCTTGTTCTAATGAAAAATTACATTTTTGGATGATTACAAAAGGCAGAAAACACAGCAGTATTTAAACTATAAAGACTCCTTTTTATTGTAATAGAGCTATAAATGATAACTTTTAAAAGGTTCAATAAATACACATTGAGAGCTAAGGCTTGAGATGATTTAAACAATCCTGTAATTTCTACGTTGCAATAGATTTGGATTACGCTTTTGTTCATTTACCGTAATTTCCAGACTACAAGCCGCTACTTTTTTCCTACGTTTCCAGCCCTGCGGCTTATTCATTGACGCGGCCAATTTATGGATTTAATTGGCGGCCGCCATGTAAGTATGGTTCGGACTCAGTGAATGGTTTGAATTTTCTATCTAACACCAAACACAAGTCATTTGATTTTCAACTCACCTCTGAGCAGCCAAACAGCATGGACTTGACTTCAGGTCTTAGACACTTCAGTCATGGTTCAACAAAAAGAAACACGCATGCCCGGCCGCATCCCAGAATCCTTTGGTGCCATTAGACCCAACGTGCACGTGATCGCCGCTACAATATGATGAAGCTTTCAAGTTAAAAGCAATCGTTAAAAGCAGCGTGAAAAAATCCACCATCACCAACGGGTTTGGAAAAGCCGTTCAGCTGCGTGACGCAGAGAACAGCGCATGGAGTGAATTTACCTCTGAGTCATAGTGACTCGTCTGGCTGCACGTAAATATGTGGGAATGACATCCTTTATTTTGCACAGCCTTTATTTTGTCGGGACACGACTGGAAACACAAATCGACGTGATCTTTTTTACGGTTTCAAAGGACTGAGCGGAATTTTGCATTGAAAAGCTCACACCGACCCACAGCCGCCGTGTGAGCTGGAGACATGTTCTGCTGCTCGTTCACATGGCTGCGGGGCCGATGGCAGTCTGATGGCTCCCACACGTAACAACGCATCCTCCCCTCATACACAAAACGTTCAGTATTAAGTCCGATTGCTCTGCACAGACACGATTTGCTCCGTCCATCGCAGAATGGGGACGAAGCGTTCTTCCCTGGGAGACAAGGAGCGCCGAGGCGTCCGCGGAGCAACAGTGTTTGTTGTGGACGGAAACTTCTGACGTATCGCGCTGAGGCGCGCGCTTTTCAGTCGCCGCTGCTTTTCTTTACTGTTGTTACTACTCCGATAACGCTGCCGCGACACAAGCGGAAGGAGAGCTGTTCCCGTTCACCCCTCCATGCACTGCTGATACTTGCTCATTCTTAAACACGTACAACAGTGTGGCGAGGCCGGGCGTTGACCCCGCCTTTAGCCCCTAAGACTCATGGGAAATGGGGAATCGCGGATGTAAATTTCCTCATCATAACTGAGGGATGTAATGTGGATTATATGGTTACTGTTTGTAATTTTATGTATGATACCTAGATTGCCAATAAGTAAAAAAAAAAAAATAAAAAAAAAAAAACATAATTAAGGAACTTGTGAACAGAATAGAGCTCCATGCTGTTTGGCAGATGTAGGAGTATTCAAATACATGATCTTGAGGCAAAGCTGACTCCACCCACAGTGTGCCAACGAAGTACACTTACTCTGGGAGTCAGGATGTGCATTGTCAGGATGACAATGATGCCTAGTAAATGCGACTTGTGCTCCGACGCGGCTTGTGTATGTATAAAAGTAGTTGGGTGCGGCTAGTAATCGGGTGCGCTTTGTAGTCCGGAATTTACAGTAATTTTCATTTTCAATTTTTAACACAACTTCTAAAAGTCAATGTAAGATTGAGTCTTTTATCTTTGTTATCAGCATTGTGCTTTGTTAAACCTCTTTCTCGTTTTTTTTTTTTTTTTTTTTTTTTTTGGCATTAGTTTGGCGTAACAGTTTTAGTAGGTCAGACTTGTTAACATTTAGGGATGATCTTCAGCAGAGCTCGGGGCTGAACTGTTGCAGACCCATTAAGAGATAGACATGTACAGTAGCAGTGGGTCTTAATTTTTCATGTGATCTGCTTTCAGAGTAATCTGACAGATCACGTCATTAAATACAAGCTCTGAGCCAAGTTTCCATCAGAGCAATTTGTTGTGCTTCCTGTGTGGATGCATTCGTCTTGTAACTTGAAAATTTCATGTGCGTAATGTAGTCAATTTGGGGCATTGTCATCGGAAAACAGAGCCATTACAAAGAAGTATGTAGTTTACTAACAATTCCATGTAATAATATTCATTTAGACTTCACTTTGTTAATCCTTTTGGGATGACTCACTCTGAGAAAGTGGTCATAACAAATTGGATTATAATAATATGAAACCATGGCTTACTTTGGGATGTTTTCTGTACCAAATCTAATAAACATTTTAATCTATGAAGCAAACACAGCCACTATAAATAAAAAAATAATCAACAAATACAAAAATATATATAAAAAAATGTAATCATCAATATAATGGTATGTTTTGCATTTATTTTGTAAATATATGGAGAGGAACATGAATGGAGGCCCGGCACAGTTTAATGAGGGAATGCCGTTTAAAGAAAAGGTCAGAAGTGGGATTAAATGATAGGAGCAAAAGAGTGTTGAGAGAAATGGAGCAAGTAGAAAGATTGTCTTTAATCTGTTGCTAATCCTTTGGCTGCTCCTCCCAGTTTGACCATGACCATGTTGCTTCCACTTACACAACGACTTGACTTGTTTTCATTTGCGGCTGTTTATTTTTGCAACATGAAAATCAGACTTGTACATTTGTAGCTAGGATTACAGACACTAAGTAGTGAACATATTGTAGAAATTGTAATCTGTACACAGACTTGACCCGATTATTGAGCAGAAATAAATTTGCTGCTTCAGCTGTTTGGCATTTTGGCTCCGCTTTTGTTAATTGTTTTAGTTAATGTGAGCAGCTCCTGCACTCAGGATGCTGTTGCTGCTTCTGCTAAATTGAGACTGAGCAAAGAAGCTGAATGACTGATGGTGCCATTACATAAGCACATTACAGCTCTGTGCACGCATGCACACGCTCTTGCACATACACATTCGAGAACAGCTCCGTGTTGGATTTTGCTGCCTGCAGTCTATCATTAACCTTGAGTGTATTTCCACTGTGACCCCACTTCTGCCCATTGCTCCCTCTCAGGCTAATTCAGGTTATGTGTCAATACAAATGGCCGATGGTGTCAGTGTGTCTGAAGTGCTGACATGTAAAATTAATGGTGCTTTTTCATTTAGGTTTCCAATTCACGTCTTATTGACATCTTGCATCATGCATTGCTGCACAACCAGACTAACAGTTTCAGAATGGTCTGGAGAAGCACAGTGGCCTTCAACGCAGTCTGCCACAGAAACCACTCAACCTTATAACACAAAGTCTCACACATCAAGTCGAATCAAAACAAGGTGAGGAAAACTAAATTGTGAAATGGCAATATATTGTTGGGTCTATTTTTAGCACAAATGTCAGTGTACTGGCATTAGATTCTGGTATTGATATTTTAAATAGTAAAATAGGATGCTCTGGAGTCTAAACAAGTTTCTTCTTCTATATAGACTGCTGCTTCATGGCTTCCTTGATTTAGAGTAAGAAATAAAATAAAGTGAACAAAAAGAAAGAAAATCAAACATTTATAGTAGAATGACTATAATTTTCAGTGAATAGTAGGAATGCCACAATTCTCAGTTTAAAACTGAACTGTATGTCACACCATCAAACTGAATCGTGGGCATAGTTGCATCCCTACCGCAGACCAGTATGTCTATGTTAAAAGTGTTGAAAGAAACAATAAGAATGAATTCATTGATTTGTTATGAGAAATTTAAATAAGATGTTTAAGGAAGATTTCACCTCCAAAAAAGTTGTTTTAATTTTCTTCATTTCGTAATACCATAAATAGTGGAGGCTTGAAATGTATCTGAAAGAGTCCTTTGTCCACAGTCACATCATTTATGTTGCTCTGGGTTTTTCTGCAACACGTATAAACCATTTATGACATATATAAATATTTAATATTTTCAAACAGGACCTTCTGTTTTACTGTGATGGTTGTAAGCTATGGATTTCTTAGAAAGCCCATCTTCAACCACTTCTTCAGTGAATGTTTCTGACCATTGTAGCAAGACAAATTCAATTGTATGAGAGGCTCCAGTCCATAAAAAAGATCAAGGTCAAATGTATTGACATTAAGTATAAAAATCTTTAGAATGTATGGTTTTGGCTTTGGAAATTACCTCAAATAAATAACAGGATCTTTGATTGGATTTACAGAATTCTCATTAACATTAAATGTAAGCAATGTGAACATTAATATTTAAGGACAACAATGTGATTATAAGAGTCCGGATGGGTTGCCAGGAGTGAGCCTGACAGGTGGGAAAAGCCTGAGGAGTCAGAAACAGGAACAGCAGAGTGTTGTGAAAGAGTTAAAACCGACAAGCTCAGAAAGTCTAATTTGGTTTATTTTGGTCCTATTTTTGCTCTTAATACACAGTAAAGAGGTTCCCTCTCTTACTTTTTTCTCATCATATTTTAATGTATTCTCTTTTATGAAATATTTGTGATATGTTTTAACTATGTAACGTATGCATTTCTTTGTACGCTTTTAATCTATTTTATTCATGTCTATACGTTTTTATCTCTCTTTCAATGTACATTTGTATGGAAAATTGAAGGGCTTTATATAGTAAAGTTTATTGTTATTGTTCACTTCACCTCTAATGAACTGCTTTAACTATAAGAGGATTGATGAGCTATTAGAAGTTTTTGCGTGTTTTGTCTGTGACACTGTACAAAACAAATGAGCATTCATGACTGTGTTATATTTATTCTTGAAACATTCTTTATTGATGTGTCTATTAACTGTATTACTTTAGAAAATGTGGCTGATAAAGAATTCAAAAAGTATGAATGACAAATACCCAGTTCTGTGTAAGAATTTTTCTGTCTGTGTTTGTGAAAATCTCCCCTATTTGGATACAGACTGAGGAAAACCTTAGCTAGAACATGATCAGTGACTGTCTGGAACAAAGCAGTGACAGATACAATATTGTATAAGGCCTGTTGCATGTTTCATATGTAACTACAGAGTCCTGCAACTGCCTATACCTTTCAAAACAGCATCTGTTTGCAACGCAGCACAGTGACACCTCTGTAGACATAATAGAGATGGAATGCAATATTCTTTCCTGAGATGATGGCTGTAAGAGATTGGTTTTTGTAAAAAACTGCAGCTCTAGGGAGTTTTTGTCATAAAGACATGCAAGTTTACCATGGTACGGTTATAGCAGGTACACAAGTCCATTGGATTGTGAGAACTGAAATGGGTGGTCACATTGGTCATAGTGTAGCAACAACAGTTATGTGATCATTACTTTAAAAATTAATTGGAGCAAAAGTTTGAGCAAAATGATTGAAATCACTAAAGTGGATGATGCGCTCATGTTATTTTGATGGCAAAATATAAACTATTTTCGCCCCTAATTGTAGACTTAAAACTCCAAAATTAATTAGAGAAGAATAAAACACAATACTTCTTAAAGGTGTTTAGTAAGGGATAATAGCCACCAAAGTGTGCGTTATCAGAAATGATACCATGGTCTGGGTGAATACTTCTGCTTGGCTGCTGGGTGTGCATTAAAAAGTGATAACACACAGTCATAACCGCACGCCCCAAAAAGAAGTTCCGGTCACCTATCTTAAATCTTCTGTATCACTGCGCCGGCTTCTTTAAAACAAACGTTAGCTTCATCATTTGGACAAAAACAAGCGGTAAAAGGTGAACTTTCTCTATGGACTGATGCTTTATTCAACCCACCATGACTGCAGCGCCTTAACACGTTACCATGACAAGGCAGCGTAACAAGTAACAAATAGTCTGCTTTTTGTGAAAAAAGCAATCCAAATTTGGAAAAAAATCAAGAATTAAGGACTGAAAACTGGTAAATATTTATTCATTTTGTAAGTGACCATGGTATAAGCTTCGGTCGGACGGCTCAGGCTTCCACTGCGGGCATCAATTCTGATAATGCACGCTTCGAAAGCCATTATCTCTCATATATATCATGGTCACTTACAAAAGAAATAAATATTCACCTGTTTTTAGTACTTTACTTCTGTTATTTTTTTGGTTTACGTGCTGCCTAGTCAGCTGAGCCTTCACCGGCTTCAACTGCAACGGCAAAGGAAAGATATATTCTGGTCGATGGGTTAAAGCATCAGTTCAGAGAGAAAGTTCACCTCTTACTGCTTGTTTTTGTCCAGATGATGAAGCTAAAGTTTGTTTAAAAAAGCCAGCGCAGCGATACAGGAAATTTAAGCTATGTGACCGGAACTTCTTTTTTTGGTGTATATTATCACTGTGGATTATCACTTTTTAATCCACACCCAGCAGCCAATCAGAATCAAATATTCACCCGGACCATGGTTTAAAGTAAAAATAATCTAATGTTAAAACACTTAAGCTTCTTACAGGCTGGTCCATGGAAACATTGTATTGTATTTCTGAATCATCAGGAGAAAAACGATTCATCAACACTCACATTGTTGTTAGTAATGTTTTTACATTGAAATGGTGGCTAATTTCTGTAATTTTAAGTAAGTTGTAAATTCCTTAAACTGCTCCTTTCCTCTCATGACCTTCTTGTACTGTATCTCTATCTAAAAAATTGCAATTTGAATTTTACATTTTTTTTCTTTCTAATTTGTGGAACTCACACGATTTACATTTGTGATTTTAGAATTTAAGAGATAGATTTGATAGATAATTCTTCTGAGATAATGTTTGAGATTTACATTTTTAAACAATTTCCAGTCAAATAAGATGAAGACACTGTATTAATTATGGTTTCAAATTTGACAAAAATTTGATTTTTCACCATTCAGTTGTTTGTACTTTACACATAAAGGGATTTTGAACATTATTTTGAGATATTACAAATTTCACATCCACACAAAACTATCCATCTGTTATAAAAGACAAAATTGATATATTCTTTCTTTTTTCACCTTTTACAAAATGCCACGGTGGATTGGGGTTTGCATGTGTTTGCCCTTATGTTTTGAGGTCACAAATGAGCATGAGAAGGTGTGGAGAAAAAGGGCAAGTCGACTGTCAGGTGGCCATCAGGTTATGTAAACGTAGGAACACAGAGAGGACACTGCGCTCAGGGAGCTGGAAAAAAATATCCATCAATGTTCAGAATCAATCTTCATTGATCCTCTGCACTGACATGATCTTCGATACCCGCTAAGAGCCAAAGGTACTTTACACGCCCATATCTTAGCACCTTTATGCAAATGACACATCAAACAAAGACGGAAAAGAAAACAACATACATACAACTTTTTATTTTACAAGAAGGGCACATTTTCTTTTGTACAAACTGTAAACTAAAAGACTCTGAGGGCCAAACTCTTTGACATCAAGTTCATGGATGAACATCAGAGACATGTCAATCAAACCTCATCTAAAGAATTTTGAACTTTTCTGTATACTTTTTAAAATCCCACATTGAAAGGAAAAAAACGTACATCATGTAAGTCTGCTACAAATGTTAAGGATTCTGAAAGATAAAAAGCACTTGTGTTAATCTTCACTACATTTTGAACATCACTGTACAACACTCCGTCCCTGCCATCCCCAACCCTTGACGTTGTCACTGACTTTATGTTTTTACATGGCATTCTGTCACAGAACTGAGAATGAGGTAGGGTCTATGTCACTTTGAAATGAAAAATAATAGGAGACGTTGCCGTCGAAATGGCTGCATGTTCCCAAAGCTGGCTACTCACCAGAGTAGGAGGAGGAAGAGAAGAGACTCCTCACTTTCTGATTTGTTTAAGTTGTCATGTTCCTGCACTTATTGAGGCTTATGCATTGTCAACGTAGCTCCCCAGAGGAGCTTTTAGGCAGCCTAGAGGGGAAAACCTCTGAATCAAACGAAACATTTTGCCTCTGGAACTGCAGCCCGACATGTCCCTTCTCCAAAATCAAAGCAGTGGCAGCTGAAAAAGATGACTGACTGAGTTGACATGGTGAAGGCTACTGAGTCTCGGTAGGGGGGTGGGGGTGGCAAAAGGGTGCAGAGCCATACATAATACACCAGAGAGCCTTTCAATTCTCTGCTCAATAAATTGACACAAAGAGCAAATACGTAGTGCTAGTTATATATAGCAAACCTGTGAATGCAGATGACGTCACAAAAATGACTGATAAAGCTCATTGTTCCCAATTTTCACCTTAATAAACATTGTTAAGATCACAGCATCAACAACCGTAAAGCCATGCTTATGCCAAATAAAACGAATGGTTTTGGCAGCAGCAGTAACAATACAGAGTCCAATACTGTAATGGCCAGGTGGGGATTCAGCAATTCCATAACGAGAAAGGAGACAGTAGGCTCCGCCTGTTTAATATTAAATTCAATCTTTGTTAACATCAGGAACCCTCATCAAGTCGACAGAGGCAGCCGAGAGAAAAGAGTAAAATACAGAAGGAAGGAGAGATGGGGGGGGGGTGAGTGGAGGAGCAATCCTCCCCAAGGCAGTCTCCTTTCATGTCCAATTCTGACGGATTATACACACATCGTGTTTTATTGCATGTTTGAGCTGGCAAGTGATTGGAAATAACTGGATGAACTGGTGCAGAGGGAGAGGTGAGGTTTGTTAAGCTGATATGGCTGATCATTAGAAACCCCATGGTGGGGGGATGGGGGGGGGGGGGGGGCTTACAATATGTGGCACTTGTTGTACCAAACTTGAGCACTTGTAGAATTAAATGAAACCATACCATGGACGGGGTCGCCAATTCCAGCTGCCCTGAACAAAACATTGGATTCCACGCTGTAAGAGCAGGCGGAATGTTGTGGGGAGGCAAAGAGGACAATGAGGTGCTTTTTCTGACACAAGCCAAGCCACATATCGAACTGAAAGCTTTGCCCTGCTGCCGTCTGGATAGCATTGGATTTTCCAACGCAGGAAAATCAAATGCTTCATTCAAGACCAATTGCCTTCTATCCGATCTGCTCTCCTTTTCTCTGATGCGCAGAGGTTTCACGCCTTCGTGGGCACCAACCACGTGCAGGCAGCGCTCAGCATACAGAGCAACAGTACCGCCAAAAAAAATAAAAAATAAAAAAATAATACTAAAAGGGTTGGCACACAGGCTTCCACTTCAGTGCTTATTATGTCTGACTCTGATGATTATTTATGTCACACACAATGCATGTCACTATACAGGGTTGAAAATCACTTCCACAACATTTCCTGTTCTCCTGTGGATTTTTTCCATTTTAAAACATAAAAAAACAAGACTCAAACATAAAGAAACTTGTAATTTTGGGGGACTTTTAACACTTAGGACTTTTCACGGCACTTAAAACAGCACATTAGATCGGGCTGATTTGTAACGCAGTGGGTCAAATGTCACTAAAAACTACCAACAGCACATCCTTTTTAAAAAAAGTTGTGGAGCAGTAGCAGCATATTTAAAGAATTAAAGATTAAAGACCCCCCTGCTATAGAATAAATCAATCAAAACAACTGTTTAAATCAGAATACTACTGATTTAAACAGTAGCATTGTTTTTATTTTCCAAAACATTTGTGCAGAAAAGAAAATCTTCAGGACGTTCATCACAACACCTACTCAAACTGACTGACTGTCACACAGTGTGAGAACATACATTTGAAAAAGGTTACTCAGTGTGTTTTCATCCATGTGTCTTTTGCATGAACTCCAACGTGTTTCTTTTTTTAAATTAATATTATCATTATGAACTGGTAGTATTTGCCAAGAGGAGAATCATCAAGCAAGTAAAGTGGGCAAAAGAAAGACATAAAATGGATGGCTGCCAAATGAGATGGTGTGGGGGAGGATTAAACTTTAAAGAAAGTGAGGATGGAAAGAAGCCTGATGAGTGTGAGAATGGTGGGGATAATGGGAGGAAGGAGAGCAAATTAAAAAAAAAGTCGTTTTTTTTTTCTTTTTTTTTGTAAGATAAGAGAGCCGGGAGGATAGAGATATCAAGAAATCTAGAAATGTTCTTTTGCTCCCAGGTGACCGAGGATCGATCAGAAACTGAATACGCAACAGAAAGCCGATCATGGCAGAGCCTTTGTCTTTTGTCCTCTCCTTTTAGTCTGTCACAAAAAGATAAGCTGGACCTCTCAGTAAGGTTTGAAAAGATTCCCCACAGGCACAGAAAGATTATGGTGGATGGGTGCAAATATCAAATATGTATACCCAAACAGAATCCAATAACATTTTCCCCTGTCTCACAGCATTTGCTTTGGTATTTAACGTTTTTTTTTTAATTAAAATGAATTACCACAGCAAAAAGGGAGGTTGTTTTTTTTTTTTTTTTTGCAATAATACTGCTTTTACGTTAAAGAAATAACTGCAATAAGGAACTATTTTTACTGCATTGATTCAGCCACGTTGTCCTTTCATTTAACACAAACAAGCACCTACTGTACCTACATGATATTTCACTAATGCTACATTTTCCCCCCACTGTATATACTCTTTCCAAATGAGTGACATTGCTGTACATCATACATATGCAGATGTATGCATCATACGTCTGCACTGGTGTTCTGTTTTATCATACATATCATCAACATTTATCATCAAATGAAGTAATTTCATCAATAAATGTTGACTGTATTTTGCAGATAGTTATTTTCAAGATAAAGTGCCTTTACATTAAAACATTCTGTAGGTTTTTTTCCACGTCTGCTCGTCCTGCCACTGGGTTCCTGTCAGAGATGTTTGTCTCTAATGTTTCCTTTTCTGCTCCCCTGTGTGAGTCTTGCCTGCTGTGGTCCACACACAGAAGCATTGCTGCATTTATATCCATTTTTGCTGACATTCTCTCAACATGACACAGCTTTATGTTGCCCATTCTGGGTTATGGGATTGATCTTTTCCAGCGTGACCTCTGCATCACTGTCTAAATTCCCAGAGATCGCTGGGGAGGGTTTCTCTAGGGTGTTGCTTACCATTCCCACCTCATTCTCCCCTCTACATCCTTCTTTCTTTTGTAACTCCTCCTCCTGACATAAGATGCTGTGGGGAATCACATAGCTGGCTGAATTGTTGCCCTCCTTCGGGATGTGGCTCTTGGGTTGATACAGGCAGTTGGGGTTCGAGGTAGCGCCGCCCATGTTGTTGTTGATGCTGACGATCTCGATGGAGTTGCTCCCCGGACAGAGTCTGTGGCAACCCAAGAGGATGGAGAAGGCCTTGCGGAAGTCAGCATTGAAGGCATAGATGATGGGGTTCAGTGAGGAGTTTGCCCAGCCAAACCACACAAACACATCAAAAGTGGTGGAGCTGATGCAGGGGAAGTCCGTGGATCCATCCGGCATGTTTGTTTCGCAGAACGGAACCATGCAGTTCAGGATGAAGAAGGGCAACCAGCAACACACAAACACGCCCATGATGACTGAGAGCGTCTTTAACACTTTGGTTTCTCGTTTAAAAGACATTTTGAAGGAGCTCTCGCTTTCCATGCTTGAACTATTCCCCATGCTACTGTGGCGGTTTTTGGCACTCTCTGCAGCTCTTTCCAAGGCAGATATCCTTCGGATCTGTTTCTGGGCAATGCGGTAAATTCGCGTGTAGGTGACCAGCATAATCGCCACAGGGATGTAGAAGCTGATGAGGGAGGATGAGATGGCATATGTCCTGTTAAGGCTGGAGTCGCAGTTGTCAGGGGGCAGATCTAAGAGGTATGTCCCGTTTAGTTCTGCATAGGTGGTGGTCTGAGCTTTGTGCCAGTTAAGCTGGACAGGAATGAAGGAGATGAGTACAGATAAAGTCCAGGCTGCACTTATCATTAGACATGCCACCTTAGGAGTCATCTTGCGTTCATAGCGGAACGGACTGGAGATGGCCCAGTAACGATCAACGCTGATCACACAAAGATTCAGGATGGAGGCTGTGGAGCACATGATGTCAAAGGCCACCCAGACATTGCAGAAAGCTCCAAACGGCCAAAACCCCATGATCTCTGTGGCTGCCTTCCACGGCATCACTAAAATAGCAACCAGAAGGTCAGAGATGGCCAGCGAGATGACAAAGTAGTTGGTGACCTTCGTCCTCAGGTGTCGGAACTTGGTGACGGCAGCACACACGAGGGTGTTGCCTAGTAGCGTTGTGAAAATGAGCAGGGACAGGAAGCATCCTGTCAGAACCCGCTTTGACGAGTCTCTCTCTGCCGTGAGCTGCCTGCCATCTCGTACTGTTGAGAAATTCTGATCCATTGTTTATATTATTGTGCTAACAACGTGAGAGACAGGGGGTTGGGTGAGGGGGTTGTCAGCACTCACCCCATCACATCTCCAGCCCGCAGTCGCTGATGTGCCGCTGTGAGAGAGAGCATCAGACAAACAGCGCTGCTGCTGGAGAGCTAAACTGTCTTGGCACCAGCTCTCCCACAGTCTGGGTCATCCGCAGGCTCCTCGGCACAAACACCATGTTTGCACAAATGATGTTAAAAGTGTTTCAAAACCTTGCCCTCAAGAATTCCTCCCCAAAAATAGTCGTTGATTCCTGCAGCAGCAACACAGACGGCCGACATTCTACTTTGTTGAGGGACAAAAAGGTTCCAGCTGTTGTTTGCATTTGCTCTTCTGGTCAGCTCATTCCTTATAAAGTTTCCTCTCTTTGAGCGAAAGTTCTTCCTCTCAGTTCACTCTGAAACTATCAAACCTTTCAGAAAAGTTCCACAGTATAGTGTTGCCTCGTTTTTGAGTGAATGGAAGTTTGGCCAATCATTAGCCTTATATACCACCTCATCAATAACTTCTATTGATGGTTTCTGCACTGCGTTTATCTGATTTGTTTAATGATCTTCGAGGCGTGTCCCTGTGATGATATTGGTCCCTGGGCTGACAGAAATCCACCCTGGCAGCTCTTTTATTTCTTTATTTTTTTCATTTTAACTCACTCACCTAGAAACAATCGGTAGTTCAGCAGATGATTCGTTACAATCCAGGTTTCAAGAAGCAGGGACGCACTTTAACAGGAAATCACACGTGTGTTCATTCATCTCCTGCTGTTGTAATCCAAATGCGCTTTTGTTTGGATCAGCTTGCTTTCCTTTTTTCCACTCAACTCTCCACTCAAAAAAACATTCGACATATGCTGGCCGTTCATCTAAGCGATTTCTTGATCGGTTGACGTCCTTGAAACAGCGGTGCTGTTCCTTTCCATCACTGTAGGTGAGGACAGGGCGCGCTACGGTGCAGCTCCAGAAGCGCAGCGGGGAATTGGACTAATTTCAATATATATGTAAATATATATATATATAATCCAAAATTAAAGAAGACTTATTTAAAGAAGTGGCGGACATTCCCCAGCATACATCCAAACTTGAAATCTTGACAGGAAATGCAAGAGCTCACCCCCTATGTTACCCTCTGTTCCATCATGGGAAGTCTGGTGCGCTCTCAGATGAAGTCCTCGCGTGTTCTGCTAGTCTCCTTCCTTTACTTTTATTTTTAGTCATTTTTTGTAGTGCAACATTCATTGAGATTACCCTGGGATGGCTCTGCAGTCTGACTGCGCGCGGAGAGTGACGGGAATGACTCTCAGCTCTCCAAGAGCATGTTTAATGCGCGCTCCTCTCTCTCCGCTCTGCTGCTGCTGCTGCGCGCCACGGTCTCCACTACAACCGCTCCAGCCAGAGGAAAACCGACAGAAAAAACACAAACTACTGGCATGTCAACTATTTTAGTCTAGAAATTGTAATAAGATGTCCGTTAAAGCATCAATCAAAACCCTTTACGCGCACTTCTGCCGAACCTAGAGCCACATTCCACTGACATAAATGTTTAAGTTTAGTAGTTTATGCTCTCTAATTACTTCCACTTACATCAAATTTTACTGCCATGAGGGTGTTGAGGTTAAGGATGAGCTACAAATCGACGTCCTGGCTTGAACTTGTTGCCAACAAGCACGCAATGGTGCCATCTACAGGAAACGTGAATTCAGAAAGAAACGTGCGAATAATCTGAAAGAGATTGGTTTGGTCACTTGATTAATGGATTATAAATACTGAAGTAAAAAAAGAGCCTCTGCAGTAGAACGATCTTTGCTGGAAATATAGGTACACAGTGGCTCCACACTTGAATAAATTAAAGGAGGTGGACACCCAATCAATAAAAGAATGTTTAAATTATTTGAAGGTGAGGTAAACTTTTTGCTGATGGAAATGTGTGTGAGTCAGTGGCACACACACAGAGCCACCCAGAGTGCTGGATGTGAATTATAGAATCTGCTGCTATCATGACACTGGCTCCCTGGCATGCTCAGCCGGTCTGACTATTAACTATTTAGCAAAATGAAATCTTCAATGCCACCCCCCACCCCCAACCCCCCTGTGTGCGTTTCTGTGACTGCAGTTATTTTTGTAAGTGTGTCTGTGTGCATGTTCCTGGCTGTGTACACATGTATGTGTTTGCGAATGTGTCTATGTGTGTGAGTAATGCATGTAGACAAGCCAAGTGTAAGAGGCCTGGCAGACATGACGCCCACATTTCCCTGTAGCTCTGAGTCGGGGTGTGCGTGCAGCTGACAAAGTTCAAACCGAGACCACGTCACATACAAACACACTCGGCCTGGCCCATGCACACACGCACGCACACTGGCACACACAACCAGCCATGCAGGGTAATTCATGTCTGCTCCAAAAAGCAAACAAAACAAAATAGAATAGAATAATGCTATTGCAGGCTTTGACCATTTGTGTCTATTTTAACTGTTTTGTTGACACAAAGTCATTTTAACATTTGAAAAAAGTCAGTCCAGACTCCCATCTGCAACTCCAACATCACTTGCAAACAGCCCTTTTTTCTGTCCCCCAAACTCCCACAACGCTGACATTTTGACCTCCGCCTGCATCCTTGCATGATATCATAATGCAACTCTGTCTGCTATTTTTTTTTTTTGAGGGGTCATTGGGTGGTGTGTGTGTTTAGATTATGTCAGAGCTTAAGACTGTTTGCCAAAATCCAACATGACAGTTTTGAAGACCATCTAATGTGGTATAATTATGTGTCTGTCATTTGTGATGCTATTGTCATGTTTAGTTAGGGCTAAATCCTTCAGACTGTCAATGAATTCGCTTGAAACAGTACACTAATTAAAAAAAAACCCCTCTGTTTTATTTTCTAAATCTATTCATTCCTGTATGTACTTTTACCATGTTCTGCTACATTATTAATGATTTCAAAAACAGGTCTGAAAATTGTTGCTTAGTGTGGAAATTTGTTTTGTTAAATGTCTCATAATTTTTAAATAAAATACCTATTGTAAAATAGAACTTATTGTGACAAGCTATTGAGTTGATAACATACATGATATATTTTTTCAGTTTAAAATAAGCAATCGAAAAAAATATTCTTCTGAAAATTGAAAATTGTGATTTTTTTTAATGGCATAACTATTTCTGGGAGAGTATGTTTTCAAATGTGCACCATAAGTTAAATTTGGCCAAGACTGATTAATCTGTGGCAACGAGTCCCTTAAAATCAAACAAAAACAAAGAAATTCTTAGTTTGTGCAGATACAAATTCTCTCCCCTTAATCCATTTTGCAAACATGCTTAATCCCTGTCAGGGTCATGGGGTTGCTGGAGCCTATCCCAGCCAATAGTAGGCGAAGGTGGGGTGCATCCTGGATTTTTTGCTGATCAGTTGGAAGGCCACATAGAGACACACACACTGAAATTCACACCTAGCGGAAATTTTAATTGTGTTTTTTCCCTTCTTCTAAACTATTGTAGCTGAACTTGATAATAATAAAAAAACAGAACATGTCCCATCTCAAAGGTTTGCCAGCTGACTTATTCATAGAAACGTTGAATATTTGAAATAATTCACATTTATTGACTGTACAGCTCAGTCAATAAATTATATTTATATATATTATATTTATATGTATTTGTGTTTGACAATGACCTTGTACTGGCTCCCTTGTTGCCAAGCAAGTTCAAGTACAAGTAGTTCTATAGAAAATATATACATATATATTTTAAGTTAAAAAAATGTTTTTTGTGCTCATTTTAACCCATGCAATATTCTGACATGTAGTGCAATTCTCGATTATTTCTGTTAGATTGTGTAAATGTGTGATACATTTTATTATTTTGAACTGTACATACTTTTTCCCGCTCTTTATCTGTCAACTGTAATGATGCACCATTGTGGGAAGAATAAAGGGTTATCCTATCTTATCTTATTTTTAACTGTGCATGCTTGTCAACACATGATCGGTTAGGACTTCTTCTGCTACTCCTCCCATCATTCTGATGTCCCCTTCCTCCATATCTCGGGATAAACATCTCAATACAGTTGATATTTTGACCATCTGCCTGCATTTTAATATGGCAAAGTAGGTTAATAAAGAAGTGGTACACTGGTCACGCTAAAGGTTAATCTCTTAGCATTTTGCTCAACACGCGTCTTTGTCTTTCTATCTTTGGGAGGACGCTTGTTGATTTAATGCATTCCATGTGGCTTGGTGCCATGATTTGGAGATGGAAAACACAACATTACAGGACACAACACTGAGCACACTATGAGGGTCACAAAATCTGCACAGCTAAGGGAATTTATGAGGAGTTGCTACTTAACCTTTCAGTAAGTAATGAGTATGATGACTGTTAAGTAGTTTGGGACAATTAGTAGTGAGGTTCAAACAGAACAAATGAATGACAAAATTAACCTACACCTGATGATGAATCACACACAGAAAGTCATGCACAAACCTACATTTTATGTATTGTAAGGTATGTTGCGCTCCACTGTCTACATTTTCTTTTCTTTTCAGTGAAGGAAATCTTCCACAATATGTATGAAACATATAGGGGATCAACTTTGTGGTGGAGGTCAGGATGTTGCTTCTGAAATCAGAAGGAAATCAAAACTTAATGGATATTAATTAAGCAGAACTACAATTGCAGTTAACCAAAGATAGCTTCAGTTTTCTTATCTTTCTAGGTCCTCGCAGTCATGCGACACACCGGGAATGTGACGCAAATTTAACAACTATATATATATATATATATATATATGAATATACACAGTGTATATTGAAGACCAGGTGTCATTTAATTCCAGCCAAACACATGTCATAATTATTAATTTCACCTCTATGATCAGTTTTCAAACAGTTTGCACTTCTGTGGGAATAAAAGGGAGACCATTATTTTGTCACTACCAAATCAGAGTCCCTGATTGGTCAGAGTTTGACTTGGTATACACTTTGTCACATATATGTATGTAGAGCCCAAAAACAGTCGCAGAATCTTGCGAAACATGCTAATTCTAGAAACACGTTTTGAAGTTTTGAATCCAATTCATTGGAAGTGGTTGCTTGAACGCCCATTGCTGAGGGCAGTGTGAATATAGGTTTACATGACCTCGTAATTTATTTCAACTGTTTACTGCAGTTTATGTTTTTACAGAATCACTTCTAAGTCCATCATAGTTACTTTCCTAGTAACTACTCTAACTTTTGTTGTTTACAGTTTTCTTTATACGTCAGCAATGTGGAAATGCCCCCCCCCCCTTTTTATTTTGTTGCATTCTTCTCCATAAATGGAGCAAACTCATATTTGGAGAACTTTATGTAGACACTCATGCTCTACTTTTCCTACCTGTGGGCTGCACAGCACAACCACAAATCCATCTGTGAGGGCCAAGCAGCTCCACTGGCACGAGCAGTCATGCCAGTGGAGCTGCTTAGAGCTGCTGGGGTTAAAGACATTGCTCACCCACCCAGGTTTGTTCCTGCTGACCCCAAGACTTAAACCACTAAAGCGGTTTAGGAAGGTGGCACACAACACAGCATACCTCTACTCTCCTTAATGGTTTCATAGTTCTTTGGCAGACTCGGAAAAAAACGCTGGAGGCTGCGCAGAGACCAGACTCCTAAAGTTCAGAAGGAGTTGCAAAAACAGGGAGAAACAAGAAGAAAAATGACCTTTTTTCACCAATGAATAAAAAGTGAGGCGAATATTGGCTTTTATGGATTCAAACTGAGCTTTTTTGTCTTTGAAAAAAAAATCATTTCATGTCATTCATGTCATCAGATCATCTTGTTGTCCGAAGAAATACGCTATAGCATGTCACATGAAAAAAGATTCATGTGTACTTTTGATTTGTCTTTGCATATGTTTGCCAGGGTTTGGGTTTCCAGCCGACTCCTCCCAAAGCATTGTAGCTTTTTCTTTTAAAGATTTTGCAGATCAGCTTAACAGAGGATTGCTTTAGATCCAAGTCAACGCAGCTTACATCCTGAACTGATCAAAAGACGTCTGACCCCTTTAAACTGCGAGCTGGGGACGTGCTGCTTTAAGTGGTGATTTGCACTTATGGATGAGACAAGGACGGGGCGGAGTGACACGGGGGAATTACACAAATGCAAATATGGGTGAGGCATCTTGACAGTTTAATCTGTTGAAGGATTTGCTTGGCAGATTTAATATGCTTATTTTAAGAGAGGATGCTGCATTGTTGCAGGAAACTACAAGGGAGAAAAAGGGAAAAGATAGAAACATAGTGTTCAGCAGGCAAAATGTGAGATCATGTGATTATCATGTTTGTCATTACAGTTTTGTCTTTAAATTTATAATTTAGGCAAAATGTAAACTCCCAACTAAGCAGGAGAAACTATTTAAAATAGAGATTAAATGAAATCCATTTTTATTACAATTTAAACACAACAACAAGTCAACCATAAGAAAAAAAAGGTAAAACAATCCTTATCAGTATAAAAGAAAGCAGTATATTTGGAAAAAAAAGTATTCTCCGTTGGGTCATATAGACATTTGTTACAAAGTGGTCAAGGATGCATCTGGTTTAAAATATATCTGGTAACTTCAAATAATTTTTGTGAGACAGTTGAGTAAAGTCAGTTTTTATTGCTTAAGCCATTTAAAAAAGCTATGTGATTTTTTTCAAAGGATTTTTAAAGAAAAGAGTTATTCTAGACTTTAAGCATAGACAGAAATATAAAAACTGAGATTGCAATTGTTTGATTTTTTTAAGATTTGTCCTTCTATTTTAATAGCAGTGGCAACACATTTTTTGTCATGCTATTCAAAAAAATAAAAAAACTCTCAACAGAATGCATTTCCACAAGCACACATCAAAAAAATGTTATTTCGCCTGTTTGGTTTGCAGCCACCTGGAGCTAAAATAGCCCGTGTGCAGATCGCAGGGATGTGTCACCTTGTTTTATTTGCAGTTTATCAAACTGTGTCAGTGGAGAATCAGATGTTGCAGTTTCTGCGCAAGGATATAACACTCCTATTGTGCAAATGTCAACTTAAAGCCCAGCTACACATCACTGGAGACACAATTTTATAATCATACTGTTTTTGTAGCATACCTTTTCTTCACCAAAAACAGAATGGAATAGAATAGAATAGAATAGAATAGAATAGAATAGATTGGAACAGAACGGAACAGAACAGAACAGAACAGAACAGAACAGAACAGAACAGAATAGAATAGAATAGAATAGAATAGAATTCCTGGAAATTCAAAGTCAGCATGGTGGATCTTAATGCATACTTTGGTTCCATCTGAACAACAAAAATGCTCCCATGATGCAACTTATTTTTAAAGTTTAGACAAAGTGTTGCGCTAAAAAGTAAGCCAGAGATTTCTTTCTAGAGTGTTCTCCAAACAGAATTGACATGATGCTGTGTGCTTCACACTGAGCTGTCACAGGAACTCCACTTTCATAGCTAAACCCCTGCCAAGTCTGAAGCCTCTGCAAGACGTTTTTTTTTTTTAAGAGCTAGTTTGCTGGTTTGTGCAACACTGCTTGTGCAGTGTAGTTTCAGCAGGATACTTCTGATTAGTGGCAGAATGGCTCGTTTTGCACTTCCTCATTACTGCTTTGTGTTGTTGGTATCCAGCTTTCCTGAACTGTTTTGTGATTTTGCTATTTTCAAAACTTTGTGTAAGTCTTTAATGTGTGGAGACACCCTGAGTTACACAATCTGAGATTGAGCTTTACTGCAATGGGGTGCTTTTAATGATTAAAATGATCAAAAAAGCTTTAATTTGGAAATATTTTAAGAAAGGTTTTGTTTAGAAACTAAATAAATGAAACACGACAATGCCTTAATCACCTAAAGATCCTCTTTTGTCAAACAAACCTGTCAGATTCTTTGGTCCAGTTTCCAGTTTAATTATTTTAGTACACTTGATTTCAGACAAAACTAACTTACAGTAACTCCTTAGTAAGATATGACTTGTTTTAAGATATTTTAAATTTTTGATTTCTTGTTGAGTCATTTGATTTTGAAAATATCTTAAGCAATATCTAATTAAACTAGTTTTTTGACAAAAATTACATATAATTTTATATTTCTTTTAAAATGTGAAATTATTTTCTTAGAATTGGCCTGATAATAAGCATATTAGACAGTTATACTACTTAATATAGGGTATTTTTTGAGGAAAAAGTATTAACATGTTTGGAAATGTATCTACTTTAAAGATCTATACTTTTTTAATAATACACAGTTGTTTTAGAACATAATATTTCAAAAGAATTTTGAGTTTTATTAGCTAATTTTGAGATTATATTGTTACAATATTTAAAAGAGCAGGACAATACAACTTATTTAAAGAAATCTCACCAAGATAGTTCCATTAGTAGAGTTATTCACCTGTAACAAGGGAATTATTATATATTATCATATACGTGTTAACTTGTTTTGAGAAGGACATTTTTTCTAGTGTTATTTCAATCCCTACTTACTTTTACCCTACTCGTTCATGTCTCTATCCCTCTCTCCTACCTGCTTTCAATCTTAATCCATTCCTTCTTTGACCCATTTCCTTTTCCTCTATCTGCACACTTTACTCCTATGTTTTCCTTTTTTCAAGTCTCTGATAACCAACCAGCATTCCTGATCTATCAGTGACCAATATTTCCTCTACATTAGCGACCTCTTTATACAATCCACTTTATGGATGAGTCCATACATTATTTCCATATTGACTCTCATTTGTCCAGCTGACAATCCCTTAGCCTTTTCTTTCCTCTTTCCGTCTCCATTCAAACATTCAGTACTTCTGTTGGAACACTGTCCTCATTCATTCATCCTTCACCCATTTCTGTTTAACAAATTGTTGTTATTGTCTACTGCGTCGTCGTGATAATATGTGCTTTTTGTGTTTAGACGGTGTACTTTTTTTCTTGTATCTACACATTGTAACAACAGTGTTGAGATACGACTTTTTTTCTGTCACCAATGACCCAGACCCTCCCCATTGGTAACCCATCTACACCCATCCTAGTAAGGCAGCGCATTTATTGCTGCAGCCTCAGTCAACTCTGAACTGTATATGTGTATCTGTTGTATGTCTGATCTTGTTCAGGTTGTACTGGAACTAATTTCGCATGTCAGTGTAAGCTGTGCATATGACAATAAACGAATTCTGATTCTGAATTCTGATTCTGATTCTGAAAATGGCACGCAGGGGTGAAAAGTCAGCGGGGTACCCGAAATCAAACATGCCCCTCGAGTAAACAACAATACACCATCATTCAGCCAGTGATGAGAAAATCAGAGTTTCATCAGTGTTTTTTTTCCTTTATTGCCTGTCAAACGCCGTCAAAGAGAATCACTTTTGTGGAAGCCTCACATGAGCTGTCAGCACCTACATGCTGAGTAAAATCACTGTGAACAGCACTTTCACATCCCTGAGAAATTACTAAAAATGACAGACAGCAGGGGAATTCTGAGAGAAATTTCTCTTCATGTTGTTGTAACATGTCAGATTTTATCTGAAACATTTGCATTTTGGATTACTATATGTTATCATATGTATGGTATATATGGTATCATATAGTCAAATCTGTTTAGGTTTTGAATAGTGAAAAAGAAAATCTCAGAAATGCAAATAAATAGAAAATAGGAATACATCCAAGTCAACTTCTTAATACTTTTTGAGCAAATTCTTTGGGTAGGTGTGACATATGTGATAAAATATATAATGATTAAGAAAACAAAACGTCAAGGTTTCTCTTAAGAGAATTGAGTCATTAATATTCTGCACACAACAATCAAATCAATAAAAAAAGTTTAAAGTGTAGTTTGGCTGTGTTTTTTGGGAAAAAAATTATCATCTTGCAAAGATAAATTCTTTTGAAGCCCAAAATGAATAACTTTTCCCCATAATAATAAAAAACAACAAAAAAGTGTACAGAATACTTTTATGCTGCATATACAGTGTTTATTGCTAAATTGTGGTGGGTAATTATATTGCACCAATATCTCATAATACCCCATCCTGAATTTGTATTTTTTCGTTCTCTCAATTGAAACTTACTGAAATCAGGAGAAATACACAAAAAAACAACAACATGTATTTATAGTTTTTAGCTACTTTCGACATTTTTTTCATAGGAGTCAAGACCAAAATTAAACTTCCACTATTGTCAAATAAACTTTAAAATTCCTTGCAACACAAATTATATTAAAAATAAGACCACAAAGGAATAGATCTGCAACTTTACAAGAAATTTCGACAATACTTTCATCATTAGCTCTCATTCATTGCTTTCCTTCTTGCTATCTGTTCTAAGTATTCACTTGGCATTGCCTCCTCAAACATTATACAGTTACTCCTTTGTCATACAAAATGTTTTGACGCAAAGCCTGCTGCTCTCAGATCACAGAAGGAATATAGCAGCACAACCTTAACTACAGTCTATTGGCTCAAAGTGACTGTAGCATACGTTCTAAAGACAAGGAGCATTTTTGTAAAAAAAAGCATTTGACACATAGCCTAAAGAAGCTTATGCAGCATCAACCTATCAATTGGGTTTTACACTGATCAAATGCTTCTCCAAACTGGAACTGCTATTAGATTATTTAGAAATGAAATTCTGTCATGCAAACATTTATAGTAGAACAAAAAAGTACAAACCTGTCAATAGTTATATAAAGTTTTTTTTAAATCAGATCTGCAGTAAAAGTAGTTAAAGTAATCTTTGGTGGTGTGGACATTTCCCATTGACTGAATATGTAAGTGACTCCTCCCCCGTGGCGTTACAAATAGAAAGTACCTGCTGGCTATAAAATGCCAAATAGACTTCCTTAGAGAAATAAACAGTTATTTCCGTTTTTCAGTTTCTTTCTTTGGCAGCGCCATAGATTGGCCAATCAGATGCCTTGATAAAATGATGTGTTCTCACTTACATTTCAAATGTTTGGTTGACTGATTTTGTGTAGCCAGAAGTAATGGGTGATGTCACACTCACTCAGACCATTTCTCATATGGAGTCAATGGCATTTCCTTTTGTGCAGTCTGTCATCAACAATTTGTGAAAATAATGTCCTAGTTTCATTTTTCTGTTCACTGCTGAGTCTCTGAACATGTTTGTCTTCTTCCCTCCGTCTCTGAAAAAGGATCTTAACTCATATTTAATTAAAAAACACGCACGCCGTGCCGCATGTGTGTTCACGCTTGCGTGAGTGGATTCATCTCCAAAAATCTTCCTGCCAGAACACCGGCCACGCAATTTTGCGTCTTCGTGTGAGTCTGGGGATGAAGTCGCAAACAAATGGAATTGTTTTACTATTGCTTTATCTGTTTCTGTCAAGCCTGAGTGGTGTGAACAAATTTACCACACTGAGCACGCACATTTCAATCAGAAGAAAATATCCACCAAGCCAGAGGGTGTTATGAGTCCCTCCTCCCACAAAATTTGAAATGAATGAAAAATATTCCACCAAAGTGAGCTCAAAGGACGTTTCATGCAACTATTTTCTAAATTATCTATAGAATGAGGAATCTATCCAGGATTATCTTCCAAAGTTTGTTGCCAGCTGTTGTGAAACATTTTAAGATGAAATTTGGGTTGTATGGTTGTAAAAAACAATTCGTCACATGTTAATATGTACTGTTGAGCTATTTCACAGGAAGTTCGGTCAAGGCAAAAAAAAAGACTGCCAGCCCAGGTTGAGAAGCAAAAATGTTGAATAATCCATGTTTTATTAAGCTGTCAAGATCCTCTCTTGGGGAACTGGCCCGTTGCCACAGCTCACAAGGCCACCACTATCTCTATCCTCAGGATTTATCCTCTTTGACAAACCTTGAAGTTAAGACTCGCCCAGGTGACCTTAAGCTGTGCTTTTCGTAATACGGTGCGACCGATTGCTGAATAAAGTAAAGTCCCATCAGTTGTCACACACCTGGGTGTGTGGAATTTGTTTTCCACATTTCACCCATTCCCAGGGGAAGCAGTGAGCTACAAACACAGCCATGCTCGGGAACCATTTGGTGGTTTAACAACCACAAACCAACCGCTTGAGCCAGGCTACTGAGCTGGTTTACAGGAAGCCCCGCAGCATTTTCCTTTAAGACCATGTTGCACAGCCACTACGTACATTTTGGCAATTTTTCACTTTTACATTTGGGTCTTTGGTTATACATGTGTGATATGTGTAATTCATAAATGAATCAATTAAATTAAACCGTCACTATGTGCATATACATATGCACATATTTTATTTTTATTTTATTCTCCACATGTGCAATAATACTATGTGCAGGATTAGAGTTTTAAAACCCTTTCAATTACTCTGTCTTTTATCATTATTATGGCCCGCAGCACTCACAGAGTGCAAGGACCATATTGTAACTGGTACGAGGGCCGAACACTCAAAAAGTCCAAAACGTCAAAAAAAAGCGTCAAAACGCCAAAAAATGGGGTCAAAAGTCGCCCAAAGCACAAAACAACACGACAATTGTGTAACGCAACAAAAATACACACACACACGCACAACACCAACGCAAAAACGTAAAAATTGTAGTCGCAAAAATGACGACAAAAACACAAAAAAGCCCCAAAAAGCCCTCAAAAGACAGGTTTAAAGCCAAAAAGACATGACCAGCCTATAGTAAAAGACAGGCCGCATTGAAATACATAGGAAATCCTAACCGCAAAAACTTCTATATTGTTTTTCGAATGTTTATTATTATGGCCCGCAGCACTCACAGAGTGCAAGGACCATATTGTAACTGGTACGAGGGTCGAACACTCAAAAAGGTCCAAAACGTCAAAAAAACGCGTCAAAACGCCAAAAAATGGGGTCAAAAGTCGCCCAAAGCACACAACGACACGACAATTGTGTAACGCAACAAAAATACACACACACACGCACAACACCAACGCAAAAACGTAAAAATTGTAGTCGCAAAAATGACGACAAAAGCCCAAAAAAGCCCAAAAAAGCGCTCAAAAGACAGGTTTAAAGCCAAAAAGACATGCCCAGCCTATAGTAAAAGACAGGCCGCATTGAAATACATAGGCCACCTGACTGCAAAAACTTCTATATTGTTTCTGCTTTGTTTCATTATTATTATTATTGTTATTATGGCCCGCAGCAGTCATAGACTGCAAGGACCATATTGTAACTGGTACGAGGGTCGAACACTCAAAAAGTCCAAAACGTCAAAAAAACGCGTCAAAACGCCAAAAAATGGGGTCAAAAGTCGCCCAAAGCACAAAACGACACGACAATTGTGTAACACAACAAAAATACACACACACACGCACAACACCAACGCACAAACGTCAAAATTGTAGTCGCAAAAATGACGACAAAAAACCAAAAAAGCCCCAAAAAGCCCTCAAAGAACGGGTTTAAAGCCAAAAAGACATGCCCAGCCTATAGTAAAAGACAGGCCGCATTGAAATACATAGGCCGCCTGACTGCAAAAACTTCTATATTGTTTTTGCTTCGTTTTTTTATTATGGCCCGCAGCAGTCATAGACTGCAAGGACCATATTGTAACTGGTACGAGGGCCGAACACTCAAAAAGTCCAAAACGTCAAAAAAACGCGTCAAAACGCCAAAAAATGGGGTCAAAAGTCGCCCAAAGCACACAACGACACGACAATTGTGTAACGCAACAAAAATAGACACACACACGCACAACACCTCCGCACAAACGACAAAATTGTAGTCGCAAAAATGATGACAAAAACCCAAAAAAGCCCAAAAAAGCCCTCAAAAGACGGGTTTAAAGCCCAGAAGACATGCCCAGCCTATAGTAAAAGACAGGCCGCATTGAAATACATAGGCCGCCTGACTGCAAAAACTTCTATATTGTTTTTGCTTCGTTTTTTTATTATGGCCCGCAGCAGTCATAGACTGCAAGGACCATATTGTAACTGGTACGAGGGTCGAACACTCAAAAAGTCCAAAACGTCAAAAAAACGCGTCAAAACGCCCAAAAATGGGGTCAAAAGTCGCCCAAAGCACAAAACGACACGACAATTGTGTAACGCAACAAAAATAGACACACACACGCACAACAACACCGCACAAACGACAAAATTGTAGTCGCAAAAATGACGACAAAAACACGAAAACGCCTCAAAAAGCCCTCAAACGACGGGTTTAAAGCCAAAAAGACATGCCCAGCCTATAGTAAAAGACAGGCCGCATTGAAATACATAGGCCACCTGACTGCAAAAACTTCTATATTGTTTCTGCTTCGTTTCATTATTATGGCCCGCAGCAGTCATAGACTGCAAGGACCATATTGTAACTGGTACGAGGGTCGAACACTCAAAAAGGTCCAAAACGTCAAAAAAACGCGTCAAAACGCCAAAAAATGGGGTCAAAAGTCGCCCAAAGCACACAACGACACGACAATTGTGTAACGCAACAAAAATACACACACACACGCACAACACCAACGCAAAAACGTAAAAATTGTAGTCGCAAAAATGACGACAAAAGCACAAAAAAGCCCCAAAAAGCCCTCAAAAGACAGGTATAAAGCCCAAAAGACATGCCCAGCCTATAGTAAAAGACAGGCCGCATTGAAATACATAGGCCACCTGACTGCAAAAACTTCTATATTGTTTCTGCTTCGTTTCATTATGGCCCGCAGCAGTCATAGACTGCAAGGACCATATTGTAACTGGTACGAGGGTCGAACACTCAAAAAGTCCAAAACGTCAAAAAAACGCGTCAAAACGCCAAAAAATGGGGTCAAAAGTCGCCCAAAGCACAAAACGACACGACAATTGTGTAACGCAACAAAAATACACACACACACGCACAACACCAACGCAAAAACGACAAAATTGTAGTCGCAAAAATGACGACAAAAACACAAAAAAGCCCCAAAAAGCCCTCAAAGAACGGGTTTAAAGCCAAAAAGACATGCCCAGCCTATAGTAAAAGACAGGCCGCATTGAAATACATAGGCCACCTGACTGCAAAAACTTCTATATTGTTTTTGCTTCGTTTCATTATTATTATGGCCCGCAGCAGTCATAGACTGCAAGGACCATATTGTAACTGGTACGAGGGTCGAACACTCAAAAAGTCCAAAACGTCGAAAAAACGCGTCAAAACGCCAAAAAATGGAGTCAAAAGTCGCCCAAAGCACACAACGACACGACAATTGTGTAACGGAACAAAAATAAACACACACACGCACAACACCAACGCAAAAACGACAAAATTGTAGTCGCAAAAATGACGACAAAAACACAAAAAAGCCCCAAAAAGCCCTCAAAAGACGGGTTTAAAGCCAAAAAGACATGCCCAGCCTATAGTAAAAGACAGGCCGCATTGAAATACATAGGCCACCTGACTGCAAAAACTTCTATATTGTTTTTGCTTCGTTTCATTATTATTATGGCCCGCAGCAGTCATAGACTGCAAGGACCATATTGTAACTGGTACGAGGGTCGAACACTCAAAAAGTCCAAAACGTCGAAAAAACGCGTCAAAACGCCAAAAAATGGAGTCAAAAGTCGCCCAAAGCACACAACGACACGACAATTGTGTAACGGAACAAAAATAAACACACACACGCACAACACCAACGCAAAAACGACAAAATTGTAGTCGCAAAAATGACGACAAAAACACAAAAAAGCCCCAAAAAGCCCTCAAAAGACGGGTTTAAAGCCAAAAAGACATGCCCAGCCTATAGTAAAAGACAGGCCGCATTGAAATACATAGGCCACCTGACTGCAAAAACTTCTATATTGTTTCTGCTTCGTTTCATTATTATTCTTCTTCTTTCTTTCTTCCACTTTGAGCCAAAATTTGACCCCCACCACATACCCGAAAACTCACGAAAATTGGCACACACCTAGGATAAATTGAAAATGAATTTTCGGCAAAGAAAAAGTCACCCCCCCCACGATGATGACATCACGGCGAGCAATCCCGTCAAAAAAATGAATGGGCCGAAAATCGCTTATGGGGCCAAAAAAAAATATTTCAAAATACAGTTACGAAACCAAAACAGGCGTGTTGGAGATATCCCAAAGAAGTTATGAAATTATTATGGGATGGCCACACGACCTGCGGCTTGGCGGCCATTTTGTGGCGAACTCAGAGAAATGGCGATTTTCGTGTTTTTTGACAATATGGGAAAATGACACTTTTGTTTAAGCGATTGTCACGAAATTGCACACACATGCCAAGACCCTGATTCTACAATAACCAAAGAAGTTTCGTTGACCTTTGACCTTGGGAAGGGGCGGCCATGTTGAATTTTCTTAAAAAAGCACCTTTAGTAACGTATACAAACGAAAACTCGTCCTAGGGATTTTTATCGATCTTTTTGAAACTTCTCGGGCATCAATGGCAAGCTACTGTGGACAAAATGTTGGAATTAGAAGTTGTAGAATTTGAAACGCGTGCGCGTGGCGAATTCGCAACCGTCGCCATTTTAGCTAGCTCGCACATATTTTATCGGAATAGCCTGAAACTGAAATATGCGATACCCTGGCCCACACTGAACAAAACGATGTCACATACGACAAAATCGATAAAGGAATGTGGCCGTGGTAAACAAAAAACCGTCGCAAAAAAAAGTGCTGAATCGGCAAAAAAAAAATTTTTCGGATTTTATTTTTAAGAATCGGCTAACGAAACCCAGATAACTTTGTCGGGTATATCCAAAGAAAGTTTTGGAATCATTGCGTGATGGCGACACGACCTACGGTTTGGCGGCCATTTTGTGCCAAAATATGCCATTTTGCGTTTTTCGCGTTTTTACACGATATGGAAAAATGAACTTTTTTTCGAGCGATTTTCACGAAATTTGACGCACATGTCCTTAGCGTAAGTCTACAATCACCTTTGGAGTTTCGTCGACCTTTGACCTCGGGAAAAGGCGGCCATCTTGAATTTTCTATAAAAAACACCTTAACCACCAGATTCAAACGTAAACTTGTCGTTGGAATTTTCTTCGATCGTCTCAAAACTTTTTGGGCATCAATGGCAAGCTACTGTGTAAACAATGTTGGAATTAGAAGTTGTAGATTTTGAACGGCGTGCGCGTGGCAAGCTAGCAAAGTGGCGCACTGTTATAACTCCCATGCATTTCAATACAATACAGTGAAAATTGAATGCATGCATTAATGCCTGAAACTGAATACATTGAAAAACACTGGATATGGACATATAAGGAATGTGGGCGTGGTTAGCATAAAACCACTGTTGCTAAGGACAACAAAAAGTTTACTTTTACCGATTTGTCCGAAACTGACGTCAATCTGTTCATCATCCCGAGGGGACCAAAACATAAAATGGTTGCTATGGAGATAAAATCAACAGAAAAGCCGCCATTTTGGAAAAAGTGGGTTTTTTATCAACTTATGACACATAGCTCTCACCAATGGAGGAATGTGTTTTTCTGAGTCAGTTGATGATGCAGATCGCTATGCTAGCACTTTCAGCCACATTAGCATAGTTAGCATAGTTAGCATAATTAGCATTTTAGGTAATGTATTTTTCTGAGTCAGTTGATGATGCTGATCGCTATGCTAGCACTTTTAGCCACATTAGCATAGCTAGCATAGTTAGCATAATTAGCATTTTAGGTAATGTGTTTTTCTTAGTCAGTTGATGATGCTGATCGCTATGCTAGCACTTTTAGCCACATTAGCATAGTTAGCATAGTTAGCATAATTAGCATTTTAGGTAATGTATTTTTCTGAGTCAGTTGATGATGCTGATCGCTATGCTAGCACTTTTAGCCACATTAGCATAGCTAGCATAGTTAGCATAATTAGCATTTTAGGTAATGTGTTTTTCTGAGTCAGTTGATGATGCTGATCGCTATGCTAGCACTTTTAGCCACATTAGCATAGCTAGCATAGTTAGCATAATTAGCATTTTAGGTAATGTGTTTTTCTGAGTCAGTTGATGATGCTGATCGCTATGCTAGCACTTTTAGCCACATTAGCATAGCTAACATAGTTAGCATAATTAGCATTTTAGGTAATGTGTTTTTCTGAGTCAGTTGATGATGTTGATCGCTATGCTAGCACTTTTAGCCACATTAGCATAGTTAGCATTGTTAGCATAATTAGCAAATCCAGCCTTGACTAGCTTTTAATTTGCAGGGCTGTGAGGGCCGTGAGGTCAGCATAATTAGCATAATTAGCATAATTAGAGTTGGGCGTGGAAGGCGGGTTGCGTCTGCGGGCCATACAACGCCGCTTGCGGCTTTAATTATTATTATTATTCTTCTTGTCCTATAACGGCGTCTTTGAGCTTAATTTTGACCCCCGCCACATACCCGAAAACTCACCAAAATTGGCACACACCTGGGATAAATTGAAAATGAATTTTTGGCAAAGAGAACGCCACCCCCCCGAAGTCGATGACATCACGGCGAGCGATCCCGTAAAAAAAATGAATGGGCCGAAAATCGCTTATGGGGCCAAAAAAAAAAATTTTGAAATACAGTTACGAAACCAAAACACGCGTGTTGGAGATATCCCAAAGAAGTTATGAAATCATTATGGGATGCCCACACGACCTACGGCTTGGCGGCCATTTTGTGGCGAACTCAGAGAAATGGCGATTTTCGTGTTTTTTCACAATATGGGAAAACGACACTTTTGTTCAAGCGATTTTCACGAAATTACATACACGTGCCACAAACACGATTCTACAACTGCCAAAAAAGTTTTGTTGACCTTTGACCTTGGGAAGCGGCGGCCATCTTGAATTTTCATAAAAAAGCACCTTTAGTAACGGATACAAACGAAAACTCGTCCTAGGGATTTTTATCGATCTTTTTGAAACTTCTCGGGCATCAATGGCAAGCTACTGTGGACAAAATGTTGGAATTAGAAGTTGTAGAATTTGAAACGCGTGCGCGTGGCGAATTCGCAACTGTCGCCATTTTAGCTAGCTTGCTCATATTATATCGGAATAGCCTGAAACTGAAATATGCGATTCCCTGGCCCACACTGAACAAAATGATGTCACATACGACAAAATCGATAAAGGAATGTGGCCGTGGTAATCAAAAAACGATCGCAAAAAAAAGTGCTGACTCGGCTAAAAAAAAAAATTTCTGATTTTTTTTTTAAGAATTGGCTAACGAAACCCAGATAACTTTGTCGGGTATATCCAAACAAAGTTTTAAAATCATTACGTGATGGCGACCCGACCTACAGTTTGGCGGCCATTTTGTGCCAAAATCTGCCGTTTTGAGTTTTTCGCGTTTTTACAGAATATGGAAAAATGAACTTTTTTTCGAGCGATTTCACGAAATTTGACGCGCATGTCCGTAGCGTAAGTTTACAATCACCTCTGGAGTTTCGTCGACCTTTGACCTCGGGAAAAGGCGGCCATCTTGAATTTTCTATAAAAAACACCTTTACCACCAGATTCAAACGTAAACTTGTCGTTGGAATTTTCATCGATTGTCTCAAAACTTTTTGGGCATCAATGGCAAGCTACTGTGGAAAAAATGTTGGAATTAGAAGTTGTAGATTTTGAACGCCGTGCGCGTGGCGAGCTAGCAAAGTGGCGCACTGTTATAACTCCCATGCATTTCAATACAATACAGTGAAAATTGAATGCATGCATAAATGCCTGAAACTGAATACATTGAAAAACACTGGATATGGACATATAAGGAATCTGGGCGTGGTTAGCATAAAACCCCTGTTGCTAAGGACAACAAAAATTTTACTTTTACCGATTTGTCCGAAACTGACGTCAATCTGTTCGTCTTCTCAAGGGGACCAAAACATAAAATGGTTGCTATGGAGATAAAATCAACAGAAAAGCCGCCATTTTGGAAAAAGTGGGTTTTTTATCAACTTATGACATATAGGTCTCAGCAATGGAGGAATGTGTTTTTCTGAGTCAGTTGATAATGCTTATCGCTATGCTAGCACTTTTAGCTATGTTAGCATAACTTGCATAGTTAGCATAATTAGCATTTTAGGTAATGTGTTTTTCTGAGTCAGTTGATGATGCTGATCGCTATGCTAGCAATTTTAGCCACATAAGCATAGCTAGCATAGTTAGCATAATTAGCATTTTAGGTAATGTGTTTTTCTGAGTCAGTTGATGATGCTGATCGCAATACTAGCACTTTTAGCCACATTAGCATAGTTAGCATAGTTAGCATTATTAGCAAATCCAGCCTTGACTAGCTTTTAATTGGTGGTCGGTGAGGTAGGTGGGGGCGGCGGTGGTGCGTAGAGTTAGGCGTGGAAGGCGGGTTGCGTCTGCGGGCCATACAACGCCGCTTGCGGCTTTAATTATTTTTCTTCTTTCTAACGGATCCGTTGAGCTCAAATTTGACCCCCGCCACATACCCGAAAACTCACCAAAATTGGCACACACCTAGGATAAATTGAAAATGAATTTTCGGCAAGGAGAACGTCACCCCCCCGAAATCGATGACATCACAGCGAGCGATCCCGTAAAAAAAATGAATGGGCCAAAATCTGTTTATGGGGCCAAAAAAAAATATTTTGAAATACAGTTACGAAACCAAAACATGCATGTTGGAGATATCCCAAAGAAGTTATGAAATCATTATGGGATGGCCACACGACCTACGGCTTGGCGGCCATTTTGTGGCGAACTCGGAGAAATGGCGATTTTTGTGTTTTTTGACAATATGGGAAAACAACACTTTTGTTCAAGCGATTTTCACGAAATCGGACACACATGCCACTAACACGATTCTACAATAACCAAAGAAGTTTCGTTGACCTTTGACCTTGGGAAGGGGCGGCCATCTTGAATTTTCAAAAAAAAAGCACCTTTAGTAAGGTATTCAAACGAAAACTCGTCCTAGGAATTTTCATCGATCTTTTTGAAACTTCTTGGGCATCAATGGCAATCAATTGTGGACAAAATGTTGGAATTAGAAGTTGTAGATTTTGAAACGCGTGCGCGTGGCGAATTCGCAACCGTCGCCATTTTAGCTAGCTTGCACATATTTTATCGGAATGTCGTGAAAATGAAATATACGATTCCCTGGCCCACACTGAACAAAACGATGTCAGATACGACAAAATCGATAAAGAAATGTGGCCGTGGTAAACAAAAAACGATCGCAAAAAAAGTGCTGACTCGGCTAAAAAAAAAAATTTATGATTTTTTTTTTATGAATCGGCTAGCGAAACCCAGATAACTTTGTCGGGTATATCCAAACAAAGTTTTAAAATCATTACGTGATGGCGACCCGACCTACAGTTTGGCGGCCATTTTGTGCCAAAATCTGCCGTTTTGAGTTTTTCGCGTTTTTACAGAATATGGAAAAATGAACTTTTTTTCGAGCGATTTTCACGAAATTTGACGCGCATGTCCGTAGCGTAAGTTTACAATCACCTCTGGAGTTTCGTCGACCTTTGACCTCGGGAAAAGGCGGCCATCTTGAATTTTCTATAAAAAACACCTTTACCACCAGATTCAAACGTAAACTTGTCGTTGGAATTTTCATCGATTGTCTCAAAACTTTTTGGGCATCAATGGCAAGCTACTGTGGAAAAAATGTTGGAATTAGAAGTTGTAGATCTTGAACGCCGTGCGCGTGGCGAGCTAGCAAAGTGGCGCACTGTTATAACTCCCATGCATTTCAATACAATACAGTGAAAATTGAATGCATGCATAAATGCCTGAAACTGAATACATTGAAAAACACTGGATATGGACATATAAGGAATCTGGGCGTGGTTAGCATAAAACCCCTGTTGCTAAGGACAACAAAAATTTTACTTTTACCGATTTGTCCGAAACTGACGTCAATCTGTTCGTCTTCTCAAGGGGACCAAAACATAAAATGGTTGCTATGGAGATAAAATCAACAGAAAAGCCGCCATTTTGGAAAAAGTGGGTTTTTTATCAACTTATGACATATAGGTCTCAGCAATGGAGGAATGTGTTTTTCTGAGTCAGTTGATAATGCTTATCGCTATGCTAGCACTTTTAGCTATGTTAGCATAACTTGCATAGTTAGCATAATTAGCATTTTAGGTAATGTGTTTTTCTGAGTCAGTTGATGATGCTGATCGCTATGCTAGCAATTTTAGCCACATAAGCATAGCTAGCATAGTTAGCATAATTAGCATTTTAGGTAATGTGTTTTTCTGAGTCAGTTGATGATGCTGATCGCAATACTAGCACTTTTAGCCACATTAGCATAGTTAGCATAGTTAGCATTATTAGCAAATCCAGCCTTGACTAGCTTTTAATTGGTGGTCGGTGAGGTAGGTGGGGGCGGCGGTGGTGCGTAGAGTTAGGCGTGGAAGGCGGGTTGCGTCTGCGGGCCATACAACGCCGCTTGCGGCTTTAATTATGGCCCGCAGCAGTCATAGACTGCAAGGACCATATTGTAACTGGTACGAGGGTCGAACACTCAAAAAGTCCAAAACGTCGAAAAAACGCGTCAAAACGCCAAAAAATGGAGTCAAAAGTCGCCCAAAGCACACAACGACACGACAATTGTGTAACGGAACAAAAATAAACACACACACGCACAACACCCCCGCACAAACGACAAAATTGTAGTCGCAAAAATGACGACAAAAACACAAAAAAGCCCCAAAAAGCCCTCAAAAGACGGGTTTAAAGCCAAAAAGACATGCCCAGCCTATAGTAAAAGACAGGCCGCATTGAAATACATAGGCCACCTGACTGCAAAAACTTCTATATTGTTTCTGCTTCGTTTCATTATTATTCTTCTTCTTTCTTTCTTCCACTTTGAGCCAAAATTTGACCCCCACCACATACCCGAAAACTCACGAAAATTGGCACACACCTAGGATAAATTGAAAATGAATTTTCGGCAAAGAAAAAGTCACCCCCCCCACGATGATGACATCACGGCGAGCAATCCCGTCAAAAAAATGAATGGGCCGAAAATCGCTTATGGGGCCAAAAAAAAATATTTCAAAATACAGTTACGAAACCAAAACAGGCGTGTTGGAGATATCCCAAAGAAGTTATGAAATTATTATGGGATGGCCACACGACCTGCGGCTTGGCGGCCATTTTGTGGCGAACTCAGAGAAATGGCGATTTTCGTGTTTTTTGACAATATGGGAAAATGACACTTTTGTTTAAGCGATTGTCACGAAATTGCACACACATGCCAAGACCCTGATTCTACAATAACCAAAGAAGTTTCGTTGACCTTTGACCTTGGGAAGGGGCGGCCATGTTGAATTTTCTTAAAAAAGCACCTTTAGTAACGTATACAAACGAAAACTCGTCCTAGGGATTTTTATCGATCTTTTTGAAACTTCTCGGGCATCAATGGCAAGCTACTGTGGACAAAATGTTGGAATTAGAAGTTGTAGAATTTGAAACGCGTGCGCGTGGCGAATTCGCAACCGTCGCCATTTTAGCTAGCTCGCACATATTTTATCGGAATAGCCTGAAACTGAAATATGCGATACCCTGGCCCACACTGAACAAAACGATGTCACATACGACAAAATCGATAAAGGAATGTGGCCGTGGTAAACAAAAAACCGTCGCAAAAAAAAGTGCTGAATCGGCAAAAAAAAAATTTTTCGGATTTTATTTTTAAGAATCGGCTAACGAAACCCAGATAACTTTGTCGGGTATATCCAAAGAAAGTTTTGGAATCATTGCGTGATGGCGACACGACCTACGGTTTGGCGGCCATTTTGTGCCAAAATATGCCATTTTGCGTTTTTCGCGTTTTTACACGATATGGAAAAATGAACTTTTTTTCGAGCGATTTTCACGAAATTTGACGCACATGTCCTTAGCGTAAGTCTACAATCACCTTTGGAGTTTCGTCGACCTTTGACCTCGGGAAAAGGCGGCCATCTTGAATTTTCTATAAAAAACACCTTAACCACCAGATTCAAACGTAAACTTGTCGTTGGAATTTTCTTCGATCGTCTCAAAACTTTTTGGGCATCAATGGCAAGCTACTGTGTAAACAATGTTGGAATTAGAAGTTGTAGATTTTGAACGGCGTGCGCGTGGCAAGCTAGCAAAGTGGCGCACTGTTATAACTCCCATGCATTTCAATACAATACAGTGAAAATTGAATGCATGCATTAATGCCTGAAACTGAATACATTGAAAAACACTGGATATGGACATATAAGGAATGTGGGCGTGGTTAGCATAAAACCACTGTTGCTAAGGACAACAAAAAGTTTACTTTTACCGATTTGTCCGAAACTGACGTCAATCTGTTCATCATCCCGAGGGGACCAAAACATAAAATGGTTGCTATGGAGATAAAATCAACAGAAAAGCCGCCATTTTGGAAAAAGTGGGTTTTTTATCAACTTATGACACATAGCTCTCACCAATGGAGGAATGTGTTTTTCTGAGTCAGTTGATGATGCAGATCGCTATGCTAGCACTTTTAGCTATGTTAGCATAACTAGCATAGTTAGCATAATTAGCATTTTAGCTAATGTGTTTTTCTGAGTCAATTGATGAAAATGATTGCTATGCTAGCACTTTAGCCACATTAGCATAGCTAGCATAGTTAGCATTATTAGCATTTTAGGTAATGTATTTTCTGAGTCAATTGATGATGCTGATCACAATGCTAGCACTTTCAGCCACATTAGCATAGCTAGCATAGTTAGCATAATTAGCATTTTAGATAATGTGTTTTTCTGAGTCAGTTAATGATGCTGATCGCTATGCTAGCACTTTTAGCCACATTAGCATAGCTAGCATAGATAGCATAATTAGCATTTTAGGTGATGTATTTTTTTGAGTCAGTTAATGTTGCTGATCGCTATGCTAGCACGTTTAGCCACATTAGCATAGCTAGCATAGTTAGCATAATTAGCATTTTAGGTAATGTGTTTTTCTGAGTCAGTTGATGATGCTGATCGCTATGCTAGCACTTTTAGCCACATTAGCATAGCTAGCATAGTTAGCATTATTAGCATTTTAGATAATGTGTTTTTCTGAGTCAGTTAAAGATGCTGATCGCAATGCTAGCACTTTTAGCCACATTAGCATAGCTAGCATAGTTAGCATAATTAGCATTTTAGGTAATGTGTTTTTCTGAGTCAGTTGATGATGCTGATCGCTATGCTAGCACTTTTAGCCACATTAGCATAGCTAGCATAGCTAGCATAGTTAGCATAATTAGCATATGCAGTTTTGACTAGCCTTCATCAAAAGTGTGCGGTGAGGGCGGTGAGGGCGGTGGTGCGTAGAGTTGGGCGTGGAAGGCGGGTTGCGTCTGCGGGCCATACAACGCCGCTTGCGGCTTTAATTTTTCTTCTACTTTCTTTCTTCCACTTTGAGCTCGAATTTGACCCCCGCCACATACCCGAAAACTCACCAAAATTGGCACAGACCTAGGATAAATTGAAAATGAATTTTCAGCAAAGAGAACGTCACCCCCCCCACGATGATGACATCACAGCGAGCGTTCCCGTCAAAAAAATGAATGGGCCGAAAATCGCTTATGGGGCCAAAAAAAAATATTTCGGAATACAGTTACGAAACCAAAACACGCGTGTTGGAGATATCCCCAAGAAGTTTTGAAATCATTATGGGATGGCCACACGACCTACGGCTTGGCAGCCATTTTGTGGCGAACTCTGAGAAATGGCGATTTTTGTGTTTTTTGACAATATGGTAAAACAACACTTTTGTTCAAGCGATTTTCACGAAATCGGACACACATGCCACTAGCAGGATTCTACAATAACCAAAGAAGTTTCGTTGACCTTTGACCTTGGCAAGGGGCGGCCATCTTGAATTTTCATAAAAAAGCACTTTTAGTAACGGATACAAACGAAAACTCGTCCTAGGGATTTTTTCCGAGCTTTTTGAAACTTCTCGGGCATCAATGGCAAGCTACTGTGGACAAAATGTTGGAATTAGAAGTTGTAGAATTTGAAACGCGTGCGCGTGGCGAATTCGGAACCGTCGCCATTTAAGCTAGCTCGCACATATTTTATCGGAATGTCGTGAAAATGAAATATACGATTCCCTGGCCCACACTGAACAAAACGATGTCAGATACGACAAAATCGATAAAGGAATGTGGCCGTGGTAAACAAAAAACCGTCGCAAAAAAAAGTGCTGACTCGGCAAAAAAAAATTTTTTCGGATTTTATTTTTAAGAATCGGCTAACGAAACCCACATAACTTTGTCGGGTATATCCAAAGAAAGTTTTGAAATCATTACGTGATGGCGACACGACCTACGGTTTGGCGGCCATTTTGTGCCAAAATCTGCCATTTTGAGTTTTTCGCGTTTTTACACAATATGGAAAAATGAACTTTTTTTCGAGCGATTTTCACGAAATTTGACTCGCATGTCCCTAGCGTAAGTCTACAATCACCTTTGGAGTTTCGTCGACCCTTGACCTCGGGAAAAGGCGGCCATCTTGAATTTTCTATAAAAAACACATTAACCACCAGATTCAAACGTAAACTTGTCGTTGGAATTTTCATCGATCGTCTCAAAACTTTTTGGGCATCAATGGCAAGCTACTGTGTAAAAAATGTTGGAATTAGAAGTTGTAGATTTTGAACGGCGTGCGCGTGGCAAGCTAGCAAAGTGGCGCACTGTTATAACTCCCATGCATTTCAATACAATACAGTGAAAATTGAATGCATGCATTAATGCCTGAAACTGAATACATTGAAAAACACTGGATATGGACATATAAGGAATGTGGGCGTGGTTAGCATAAAACCACTGTTGCTAAGGACGACAAAAAGTTTACTTTTACCGATTTGTCCGAAACTGACGTCAATCTGTTCGTCCTCCCGAGGGGACCAAAACATAAAATGGTTGCTATGGAGATAAAATCAACAAAAAAGCCGCCATTTTGGAAAAAGTGGGTTTTTTAGCAACTTATGACATATAACTCTCACCAATGGAGGAATGTGTTTTTCTGAGTCAGTTGATGATGCTGATCGCTATGCTAGCACTTTTAGCTATGTTAGCATAACTAGCATAGTTAGCATAATTAGCATTTTAGGTAATGTGTTTTTCTGAGTCAGTTGATGATGCTGATCGCTATGCTAGCACTTTCAGCCACATTAGCATAGTTAGCATAGTTAGCATAATTAGCATTTTAGGTAATGTATTTTTCTGAGTCAGTTGATGATGCTGATCGCTATGCTAGCACTTTTAGCCACATTAGCATAGCTAGCATAGTTAGCATAATTAGCATTTTAGGTAATGTGTTTTTCTTAGTCAGTTGATGATGCTGATCGCTATGCTAGCACTTTTAGCCACATTAGCATAGTTAGCATAGTTAGCATAATTAGCATTTTAGGTAATGTATTTTTCTGAGTCAGTTGATGATGCTGATCGCTATGCTAGCACTTTTAGCCACATTAGCATAGCTAGCATAGTTAGCATAATTAGCATTTTAGGTAATGTGTTTTTCTGAGTCAGTTGATGATGCTGATCGCTATGCTAGCACTTTTAGCCACATTAGCATAGCTAGCATAGTTAGCATAATTAGCATTTTAGGTAATGTGTTTTTCTGAGTCAGTTGATGATGCTGATCGCTATGCTAGCACTTTTAGCCACATTAGCATAGCTAACATAGTTAGCATAATTAGCATTTTAGGTAATGTGTTTTTCTGAGTCAGTTGATGATGTTGATCGCTATGCTAGCACTTTTAGCCACATTAGCATAGTTAGCATTGTTAGCATAATTAGCAAATCCAGCCTTGACTAGCTTTTAATTTGCAGGGCTGTGAGGGCCGTGAGGTCAGCGGTGGTGCGTAGAGTTGGGCGTGGAAGGCGGGTTGCGTCTGCGGGCCATACAACGCCGCTTGCGGCTTTAATTATGGCCCGCAGCAGTCATAGACTGCAAGGACCATATTGTAACTGGTACGAGGGTCGAACACTCAAAAAGTCCAAAACGTCGAAAAAACGCGTCAAAACGCCAAAAAATGGAGTCAAAAGTCGCCCAAAGCACACAACGACACGACAATTGTGTAACGGAACAAAAATAAACACACACACGCACAACACCCCCGCACAAACGACAAAATTGTAGTCGCAAAAATGACGACAAAAACACAAAAAAGCCCCAAAAAGCCCTCAAAAGACGGGTTTAAAGCCAAAAAGACATGCCCAGCCTATAGTAAAAGACAGGCCGCATTGAAATACATAGGCCACCTGACTGCAAAAACTTCTATATTGTTTCTGCTTCGTTTCATTATTATTCTTCTTCTTTCTTTCTTCCACTTTGAGCCAAAATTTGACCCCCACCACATACCCGAAAACTCACGAAAATTGGCACACACCTAGGATAAATTGAAAATGAATTTTCGGCAAAGAAAAAGTCACCCCCCCCACGATGATGACATCACGGCGAGCAATCCCGTCAAAAAAATGAATGGGCCGAAAATCGCTTATGGGGCCAAAAAAAAATATTTCAAAATACAGTTACGAAACCAAAACAGGCGTGTTGGAGATATCCCAAAGAAGTTATGAAATTATTATGGGATGGCCACACGACCTGCGGCTTGGCGGCCATTTTGTGGCGAACTCAGAGAAATGGCGATTTTCGTGTTTTTTGACAATATGGGAAAATGACACTTTTGTTTAAGCGATTGTCACGAAATTGCACACACATGCCAAGACCCTGATTCTACAATAACCAAAGAAGTTTCGTTGACCTTTGACCTTGGGAAGGGGCGGCCATGTTGAATTTTCTTAAAAAAGCACCTTTAGTAACGTATACAAACGAAAACTCGTCCTAGGGATTTTTATCGATCTTTTTGAAACTTCTCGGGCATCAATGGCAAGCTACTGTGGACAAAATGTTGGAATTAGAAGTTGTAGAATTTGAAACGCGTGCGCGTGGCGAATTCGCAACCGTCGCCATTTTAGCTAGCTCGCACATATTTTATCGGAATAGCCTGAAACTGAAATATGCGATACCCTGGCCCACACTGAACAAAACGATGTCACATACGACAAAATCGATAAAGGAATGTGGCCGTGGTAAACAAAAAACCGTCGCAAAAAAAAGTGCTGAATCGGCAAAAAAAAAATTTTTCGGATTTTATTTTTAAGAATCGGCTAACGAAACCCAGATAACTTTGTCGGGTATATCCAAAGAAAGTTTTGGAATCATTGCGTGATGGCGACACGACCTACGGTTTGGCGGCCATTTTGTGCCAAAATATGCCATTTTGCGTTTTTCGCGTTTTTACACGATATGGAAAAATGAACTTTTTTTCGAGCGATTTTCACGAAATTTGACGCACATGTCCTTAGCGTAAGTCTACAATCACCTTTGGAGTTTCGTCGACCTTTGACCTCGGGAAAAGGCGGCCATCTTGAATTTTCTATAAAAAACACCTTAACCACCAGATTCAAACGTAAACTTGTCGTTGGAATTTTCTTCGATCGTCTCAAAACTTTTTGGGCATCAATGGCAAGCTACTGTGTAAACAATGTTGGAATTAGAAGTTGTAGATTTTGAACGGCGTGCGCGTGGCAAGCTAGCAAAGTGGCGCACTGTTATAACTCCCATGCATTTCAATACAATACAGTGAAAATTGAATGCATGCATTAATGCCTGAAACTGAATACATTGAAAAACACTGGATATGGACATATAAGGAATGTGGGCGTGGTTAGCATAAAACCACTGTTGCTAAGGACAACAAAAAGTTTACTTTTACCGATTTGTCCGAAACTGACGTCAATCTGTTCATCATCCCGAGGGGACCAAAACATAAAATGGTTGCTATGGAGATAAAATCAACAGAAAAGCCGCCATTTTGGAAAAAGTGGTTTTTTTATCAACTTATGACACATAGCTCTCACCAATGGAGGAATGTGTTTTTCTGAGTCAGTTGATGATGCAGATCGCTATGCTAGCACTTTTAGCTATGTTAGCATAACTAGCATAGTTAGCATAATTAGCATTTTAGCTAATGTGTTTTTCTGAGTCAATTGATGAAAATGATTGCTATGCTAGCACTTTAGCCACATTAGCATAGCTAGCATAGTTAGCATTATTAGCATTTTAGGTAATGTATTTTCTGAGTCAATTGATGATGCTGATCACAATGCTAGCACTTTCAGCCACATTAGCATAGCTAGCATAGTTAGCATAATTAGCATTTTAGATAATGTGTTTTTCTGAGTCAGTTAATGATGCTGATCGCTATGCTAGCACTTTTAGCCACATTAGCATAGCTAGCATAGATAGCATAATTAGCATTTTAGGTGATGTATTTTTTTGAGTCAGTTAATGTTGCTGATCGCTATGCTAGCACGTTTAGCCACATTAGCATAGCTAGCATAGTTAGCATAATTAGCATTTTAGGTAATGTGTTTTTCTGAGTCAGTTGATGATGCTGATCGCTATGCTAGCACTTTTAGCCACATTAGCATAGCTAGCATAGTTAGCATTATTAGCATTTTAGATAATGTGTTTTTCTGAGTCAGTTAAAGATGCTGATCGCAATGCTAGCACTTTTAGCCACATTAGCATAGCTAGCATAGTTAGCATAATTAGCATTTTAGGTAATGTGTTTTTCTGAGTCAGTTGATGATGCTGATCGCTATGCTAGCACTTTTAGCCACATTAGCATAGCTAGCATAGCTAGCATAGTTAGCATAATTAGCATATGCAGTTTTGACTAGCCTTCATCAAAAGTGTGCGGTGAGGGCGGTGAGGGCGGTGGTGCGTAGAGTTGGGCGTGGAAGGCGGGTTGCGTCTGCGGGCCATACAACGCCGCTTGCGGCTTTAATTATTATTATTATTCTTCTTGTCCTATAACGGCGTCTTTGAGCTTAATTTTGACCCCCGCCACATACCCGAAAACTCACCAAAATTGGCACACACCTGGGATAAATTGAAAATGAATTTTTGGCAAAGAGAACGCCACCCCCCCGAAGTCGATGACATCACGGCGAGCGATCCCGTAAAAAAAATGAATGGGCCGAAAATCGCTTATGGGGCCAAAAAAAAAAATTTTGAAATACAGTTACGAAACCAAAACACGCGTGTTGGAGATATCCCAAAGAAGTTATGAAATCATTATGGGATGCCCACACGACCTACGGCTTGGCGGCCATTTTGTGGCGAACTCAGAGAAATGGCGATTTTCGTGTTTTTTCACAATATGGGAAAACGACACTTTTGTTCAAGCGATTTTCACGAAATTACATACACGTGCCACAAACACGATTCTACAACTGCCAAAAAAGTTTTGTTGACCTTTGACCTTGGGAAGCGGCGGCCATCTTGAATTTTCATAAAAAAGCACCTTTAGTAACGGATACAAACGAAAACTCGTCCTAGGGATTTTTATCGATCTTTTTGAAACTTCTCGGGCATCAATGGCAAGCTACTGTGGACAAAATGTTGGAATTAGAAGTTGTAGAATTTGAAACGCGTGCGCGTGGCGAATTCGCAACTGTCGCCATTTTAGCTAGCTTGCTCATATTATATCGGAATAGCCTGAAACTGAAATATGCGATTCCCTGGCCCACACTGAACAAAATGATGTCACATACGACAAAATCGATAAAGGAATGTGGCCGTGGTAATCAAAAAACGATCGCAAAAAAAAGTGCTGACTCGGCTAAAAAAAAAAATTTCTGATTTTTTTTTTAAGAATTGGCTAACGAAACCCAGATAACTTTGTCGGGTATATCCAAACAAAGTTTTAAAATCATTACGTGATGGCGACCCGACCTACAGTTTGGCGGCCATTTTGTGCCAAAATCTGCCGTTTTGAGTTTTTCGCGTTTTTACAGAATATGGAAAAATGAACTTTTTTTCGAGCGATTTCACGAAATTTGACGCGCATGTCCGTAGCGTAAGTTTACAATCACCTCTGGAGTTTCGTCGACCTTTGACCTCGGGAAAAGGCGGCCATCTTGAATTTTCTATAAAAAACACCTTTACCACCAGATTCAAACGTAAACTTGTCGTTGGAATTTTCATCGATTGTCTCAAAACTTTTTGGGCATCAATGGCAAGCTACTGTGGAAAAAATGTTGGAATTAGAAGTTGTAGATTTTGAACGCCGTGCGCGTGGCGAGCTAGCAAAGTGGCGCACTGTTATAACTCCCATGCATTTCAATACAATACAGTGAAAATTGAATGCATGCATAAATGCCTGAAACTGAATACATTGAAAAACACTGGATATGGACATATAAGGAATCTGGGCGTGGTTAGCATAAAACCCCTGTTGCTAAGGACAACAAAAATTTTACTTTTACCGATTTGTCCGAAACTGACGTCAATCTGTTCGTCTTCTCAAGGGGACCAAAACATAAAATGGTTGCTATGGAGATAAAATCAACAGAAAAGCCGCCATTTTGGAAAAAGTGGGTTTTTTATCAACTTATGACATATAGGTCTCAGCAATGGAGGAATGTGTTTTTCTGAGTCAGTTGATAATGCTTATCGCTATGCTAGCACTTTTAGCTATGTTAGCATAACTTGCATAGTTAGCATAATTAGCATTTTAGGTAATGTGTTTTTCTGAGTCAGTTGATGATGCTGATCGCTATGCTAGCAATTTTAGCCACATAAGCATAGCTAGCATAGTTAGCATAATTAGCATTTTAGGTAATGTGTTTTTCTGAGTCAGTTGATGATGCTGATCGCAATACTAGCACTTTTAGCCACATTAGCATAGTTAGCATAGTTAGCATTATTAGCAAATCCAGCCTTGACTAGCTTTTAATTGGTGGTCGGTGAGGTAGGTGGGGGCGGCGGTGGTGCGTAGAGTTAGGCGTGGAAGGCGGGTTGCGTCTGCGGGCCATACAACGCCGCTTGCGGCTTTAATTATTTTTCTTCTTTCTAACGGATCCGTTGAGCTCAAATTTGACCCCCGCCACATACCCGAAAACTCACCAAAATTGGCACACACCTAGGATAAATTGAAAATGAATTTTCGGCAAGGAGAACGTCACCCCCCCGAAATCGATGACATCACAGCGAGCGATCCCGTAAAAAAAATGAATGGGCCAAAATCTGTTTATGGGGCCAAAAAAAAATATTTTGAAATACAGTTACGAAACCAAAACATGCATGTTGGAGATATCCCAAAGAAGTTATGAAATCATTATGGGATGGCCACACGACCTACGGCTTGGCGGCCATTTTGTGGCGAACTCGGAGAAATGGCGATTTTTGTGTTTTTTGACAATATGGGAAAACAACACTTTTGTTCAAGCGATTTTCACGAAATCGGACACACATGCCACTAACACGATTCTACAATAACCAAAGAAGTTTCGTTGACCTTTGACCTTGGGAAGGGGCGGCCATCTTGAATTTTCAAAAAAAAAGCACCTTTAGTAAGGTATTCAAACGAAAACTCGTCCTAGGAATTTTCATCGATCTTTTTGAAACTTCTTGGGCATCAATGGCAATCAATTGTGGACAAAATGTTGGAATTAGAAGTTGTAGATTTTGAAACGCGTGCGCGTGGCGAATTCGCAACCGTCGCCATTTTAGCTAGCTTGCACATATTTTATCGGAATGTCGTGAAAATGAAATATACGATTCCCTGGCCCACACTGAACAAAACGATGTCAGATACGACAAAATCGATAAAGAAATGTGGCCGTGGTAAACAAAAAACGATCGCAAAAAAAGTGCTGACTCGGCTAAAAAAAAAAATTTATGATTTTTTTTTTATGAATCGGCTAGCGAAACCCAGATAACTTTGTCGGGTATATCCAAACAAAGTTTTGAAATCATTACGTGATGGCAACACGACCTACGGTTTGGCGGCCATTTCGTGCCAAAATCGGCCATTTTGAGTTTTTCGCGTTTTTACACAATATGGAAAAAGGAACTTTTTTTTGAGCGATTTTCACGAAATTTGACTCGCATGTCCGTAGCATAAGTCTACAATTACCTCTGGAGTTTCGTCGACCTTTGACCTCGGGAAAAGGCGGCCATCTTGAATTTTCTATAAAAAACACCTTTGCGATTGGATTCAAACGTAAACTTGTCGTTGGAATTTTTATCGATCGTCTCGAAACTTTTTGGGCTTCAATGGCAAGCTACTGTGGAAAAAATGTTGGAATTAGAAGTTGTAGATTTTGAACGGCGTGCGTGTGGCAAGCTAGCAAAGTGGCGCACTGTTATAACTCCCATGTCTTCCAATACAATACAGTGAAAATTGAATGCATGCATTCATGCCTGAAACTGAATACATTGAAAAACACTGGATATGGACATATAAGGAAAGTGGGCGTGGTTAGCATAAACCACTGTTGCTAAGGACGACAAAAACTTTACTTTTACCGATTTGTCCGAAACGGACGTCAATCTGTTCGTCTACTCAAGGGGACCAAAACATAAAATGGTTGCTATGGAGATAAAATAAACAAAAAAGCCGCCATTTTGGAAAACTGGTTTTATTTTATCAACTTATGGCATATAGCTCTCACCAATGGAGGAATGTGTTTTTCTGAGTCAGTTGATGATGCTGATCGCTATGCTAGCACTTTTAGCCACATTAGCATAGCTAGCATAGTTAGCATAATTAGCATTTTAGGTAATGTGTTTTTCTGAGTCAGTTGATGATGCTGATCGCTATGCTAGCACTTTTAGCTGTGTTAGCATAACTAGCATAGTTAGCATAATTAGCATTTTTAAAAATGTGTTTTCCTGAGTCAGTTGATGATGCTGATCGCTATGCTTGCACTTTTAGCCACATTAGGATAGTTAGCATAGTTAGCATAATTAGCAAATGGCGTTTTGATTAGCCTTTATCAAAAGTGGGCAGTGAGGGCGGTGAGGGAGGCGGTGGTGCGTAGATTTGGGCATGGAGGCGGTGGTGCGTAGAGTTGGGCGTGGAAGGCGGGTTGCGTCTGCGGGCCATACAACGCCGCTTGCGGCTTTAATTATTATTATTATTACGTTTCTTGTTTGTTACGGACGTTTTGAGCGAAAATTTGACCCCCGCCACATACCCGAAAACTCACCAAAATTGGCACACACCTAGGATAAATTAAAAATGAATTTTCGGCAAAGAGAACGTCACCCCCCCGAGGTCGATGACATCACGGCGAGCGTTCCCGGAAAAAAAATGAATGGGCCGAAAATTGCTTATGGGGCCAAAAAAAAATATTTTGAAATACAGTTACGAAACCAAAACATACGTGTTGGAGATATCCCAAAGAAGTTATCAAATCATTATGGGATGGCCACACGACCTACGGGTTGGCGGCCATTTTGTGGCGAACTCAGAGAAATGGCGATTTTCGTGTTTTTTCACAATATGGGAAAACGACACTTTTGTTTAAGCGATTTTCACGAAATTGCATACACATGCCACAAACACGATTCTACAATAACCAAAGAAGTTTTGTTGACCTTTGACCTTGGCAAGGGGCGGCCATCTTGAATTTTCAAAAAAAAGCACCTTTAGTAACGGATACAAACGAAAACTCGTCCTAGGGATTTTTATCGATCTTTTTGAAACTTCTCGGGCATCAATGGTAAGCTACTGTAGACAAAATGATGGAATTATAAGTTGTAGAATTTGAAACGCGTGCGCGTGGCGAATTCGCAACCGTCGCCGTTTTAGCTAGCTCGCACATATTTTATCGGAATGTCCTGAAACTGAAATATGCGATACCCTGGCCCACACTGAACAAAACAATGTCACATACGACAAAATCGATAAAGGAATGTGGCCGTGGTAAACAAAAAACGATCACAAAAAAAAGTGCTGACTCGGCTAAAAAAAATTTTTTGGGATTTTATTTTTGAGAATCGGCTAACGAAACCCAGATAACTTTGTAGGGTATATCCAAACAAAGTTTTGATATTATTACATGGTGGCGATATTACCTACGGTTTGGCGGCCATTTTGTGCCAAATTCTGCCATTTTGCGTTTTTCGCGATTTTACACAATATAGAAAAAAGAACTTTTTTTCGAGCGATTTTCACGAAATTTGACTCGCATGTCCCTAGCGTAAGTCTACAATGACCTCTGGAGTTTCGTCGACTTTTGACCTCAGGAAAAGGCGGCCATCTTGAATTTTCCATAAAAAACTCCTATGCCATTGGATTCAAACGTAAACTCGTCGTTGGAATTTTTATCGATCGTCTCAACACTTTTTGGGCATCAATGGCAAGCTACTGTGGAAAAAATGTTGGAATTAGAAGTTGTAGATTTTGAACGGCGTGCGCGTGGCAAGCTAGCAAAGTGGCGCAGTGTTATAACTCCCATGCCTTTCAACACAATACAGTGAAAATTGAATGCATGCATTCATGCCTGAAACAAATTACATTGAAAAACACTGGATATGGACATATAAGGAATGTGGGCGTGGTTAGCATAAAACCACTGTTGCTAAGGACGACAAAAAGTTTACTTTTACCGATTTGTCCGAAACTGACGTCAATCTGTTCGTCTTCTCAAGGGGACCAAAACATAAAATGGTTGCTATGGAGATAAAATAAACAAAAAAGCCGCCATTTTGGAAAAATTGGGTTTTTTATCAACTTATGGCACATAGCTCTCACCAATGGAGGAATGTTTTTCTGAGTCAGTTGATGATGCTGATCGCTATGCTAGCACTTTTAGCTATGTTAGCATAACTAGCATAGTTAGCATAATTAGCATTTTAGGTAATGTGTTTTTCTGAGTCAGTTGATGATGCTGATCGCTATGCTAGCACTTTTAGCCACATTAGCATAGCTAGCATAGTTAGCGTAATTAGCATTTTAGGTAATCTGTTTTTTTGAGTCAGTTGATGATGCTGATCGCAATGCTAGCACTTTTAGCCACACAAGCATAGCTAGCATAGTTAGCATAATTAGCATATGCAGTTTTGACTAGCCATTATCAAAAGTGGGCGGTGAGGGCGGTGAGGGCGGTGAGGGCGGTGACGGCGGTGGTGCGTAGAATTGGGCGTGGAAAGCGGGTTGCGTCTGCGGGCCATACAACGCCGCTTGCGGCTTTAATTATTTTTCTTCTTTCTAACGGATCCGTTGAGCTCAAATTTGACCCCCGCCACATACCCGAAAACTCACCAAAATTGGCACACACCTAGGATAAATTGAAAATGAATTTTCGGCAAGGAGAACGTCACCCCCCCGAAATCGATGACATCACAGCGAGCGATCCCGTAAAAAAAATGAATGGGCCAAAATCTGTTTATGGGGCCAAAAAAAAATATTTTGAAATACAGTTACGAAACCAAAACATGCATGTTGGAGATATCCCAAAGAAGTTATGAAATCATTATGGGATGGCCACACGACCTACGGCTTGGCGGCCATTTTGTGGCGAACTCGGAGAAATGGCGATTTTTGTGTTTTTTGACAATATGGGAAAACAACACTTTTGTTCAAGCGATTTTCACGAAATCGGACACACATGCCACTAACACGATTCTACAATAACCAAAGAAGTTTCGTTGACCTTTGACCTTGGGAAGGGGCGGCCATCTTGAATTTTCAAAAAAAAAGCACCTTTAGTAAGGTATTCAAACGAAAACTCGTCCTAGGAATTTTCATCGATCTTTTTGAAACTTCTTGGGCATCAATGGCAATCAATTGTGGACAAAATGTTGGAATTAGAAGTTGTAGATTTTGAAACGCGTGCGCGTGGCGAATTCGCAACCGTCGCCATTTTAGCTAGCTTGCACATATTTTATCGGAATGTCGTGAAAATGAAATATACGATTCCCTGGCCCACACTGAACAAAACGATGTCAGATACGACAAAATCGATAAAGAAATGTGGCCGTGGTAAACAAAAAACGATCGCAAAAAAAGTGCTGACTCGGCTAAAAAAAAAAATTTATGATTTTTTTTTTATGAATCGGCTAGCGAAACCCAGATAACTTTGTCGGGTATATCCAAACAAAGTTTTGAAATCATTACGTGATGGCGACACGACCTACGGTTTGGCGGCCATTTCGTGCCAAAATCGGCCATTTTGAGTTTTTCGCGTTTTTACACAATATGGAAAAAGGAACTTTTTTTTGAGCGATTTTCACGAAATTTGACTCGCATGTCCGTAGCATAAGTCTACAATTACCTCTGGAGTTTCGTCGACCTTTGACCTCGGGAAAAGGCGGCCATCTTGAATTTTCTATAAAAAACACCTTTGCGATTGGATTCAAACGTAAACTTGTCGTTGGAATTTTTATCGATCGTCTCGAAACTTTTTGGGCTTCAATGGCAAGCTACTGTGGAAAAAATGTTGGAATTAGAAGTTGTAGATTTTGAACGGCGTGCGTGTGGCAAGCTAGCAAAGTGGCGCACTGTTATAACTCCCATGTCTTCCAATACAATACAGTGAAAATTGAATGCATGCATTCATGCCTGAAACTGAATACATTGAAAAACACTGGATATGGACATATAAGGAAAGTGGGCGTGGTTAGCATAAACCACTGTTGCTAAGGACGACAAAAACTTTACTTTTACCGATTTGTCCGAAACGGACGTCAATCTGTTCGTCTACTCATGGGGACCAAAACATAAAATGGTTGCTATGGAGATAAAATAAACAAAAAAGCCGCCATTTTGGAAAACTGGTTTTATTTTATCAACTTATGGCATATAGCTCTCACCAATGGAGGAATGTGTTTTTCTGAGTCAGTTGATGATGCTGATCGCTATGCTAGCACTTTTAGCCACATTAGCATAGCTAGCATAGTTAGCATAATTAGCATTTTAGGTAATGTGTTTTTCTGAGTCAGTTGATGATGCTGATCGCTATGCTAGCACTTTTAGCTGTGTTAGCATAACTAGCATAGTTAGCATAATTAGCATTTTTAAAAATGTGTTTTCCTGAGTCAGTTGATGATGCTGATCGCTATGCTTGCACTTTTAGCCACATTAGGATAGTTAGCATAGTTAGCATAATTAGCAAATGGCGTTTTGATTAGCCTTTATCAAAAGTGGGCAGTGAGGGCGGTGAGGGAGGCGGTGGTGCGTAGATTTGGGCATGGAGGCGGTGGTGCGTAGAGTTGGGCGTGGAAGGCGGGTTGCGTCTGCGGGCCATACAACGCCGCTTGCGGCTTTAATTATTATTATTATTACGTTTCTTGTTTGTTACGGACGTTTTGAGCGAAAATTTGACCCCCGCCACATACCCGAAAACTCACCAAAATTGGCACACACCTAGGATAAATTAAAAATGAATTTTCGGCAAAGAGAACGTCACCCCCCCGAGGTCGATGACATCACGGCGAGCGTTCCCGGAAAAAAAATGAATGGGCCGAAAATTGCTTATGGGGCCAAAAAAAAATATTTTGAAATACAGTTACGAAACCAAAACATACGTGTTGGAGATATCCCAAAGAAGTTATCAAATCATTATGGGATGGCCACACGACCTACGGGTTGGCGGCCATTTTGTGGCGAACTCAGAGAAATGGCGATTTTCGTGTTTTTTCACAATATGGGAAAACGACACTTTTGTTTAAGCGATTTTCACGAAATTGCATACACATGCCACAAACACGATTCTACAATAACCAAAGAAGTTTTGTTGACCTTTGACCTTGGCAAGGGGCGGCCATCTTGAATTTTCAAAAAAAAGCACCTTTAGTAACGGATACAAACGAAAACTCGTCCTAGGGATTTTTATCGATCTTTTTGAAACTTCTCGGGCATCAATGGTAAGCTACTGTAGACAAAATGATGGAATTATAAGTTGTAGAATTTGAAACGCGTGCGCGTGGCGAATTCGCAACCGTCGCCGTTTTAGCTAGCTCGCACATATTTTATCGGAATGTCCTGAAACTGAAATATGCGATACCCTGGCCCACACTGAACAAAACAATGTCACATACGACAAAATCGATAAAGGAATGTGGCCGTGGTAAACAAAAAACGATCACAAAAAAAAGTGCTGACTCGGCTAAAAAAAATTTTTTGGGATTTTATTTTTGAGAATCGGCTAACGAAACCCAGATAACTTTGTAGGGTATATCCAAACAAAGTTTTGATATTATTACATGGTGGCGATATTACCTACGGTTTGGCGGCCATTTTGTGCCAAATTCTGCCATTTTGCGTTTTTCGCGATTTTACACAATATAGAAAAAAGAACTTTTTTTCGAGCGATTTTCACGAAATTTGACTCGCATGTCCCTAGCGTAAGTCTACAATGACCTCTGGAGTTTCGTCGACTTTTGACCTCAGGAAAAGGCGGCCATCTTGAATTTTCCATAAAAAACTCCTATGCCATTGGATTCAAACGTAAACTCGTCGTTGGAATTTTTATCGATCGTCTCAACACTTTTTGGGCATCAATGGCAAGCTACTGTGGAAAAAATGTTGGAATTAGAAGTTGTAGATTTTGAACGGCGTGCGCGTGGCAAGCTAGCAAAGTGGCGCAGTGTTATAACTCCCATGCCTTTCAACACAATACAGTGAAAATTGAATGCATGCATTCATGCCTGAAACAAATTACATTGAAAAACACTGGATATGGACATATAAGGAATGTGGGCGTGGTTAGCATAAAACCACTGTTGCTAAGGACGACAAAAAGTTTACTTTTACCGATTTGTCCGAAACTGACGTCAATCTGTTCGTCTTCTCAAGGGGACCAAAACATAAAATGGTTGCTATGGAGATAAAATAAACAAAAAAGCCGCCATTTTGGAAAAATTGGGTTTTTTATCAACTTATGGCACATAGCTCTCACCAATGGAGGAATGTTTTTCTGAGTCAGTTGATGATGCTGATCGCTATGCTAGCACTTTTAGCTATGTTAGCATAACTAGCATAGTTAGCATAATTAGCATTTTAGGTAATGTGTTTTTCTGAGTCAGTTGATGATGCTGATCGCTATGCTAGCACTTTTAGCCACATTAGCATAGCTAGCATAGTTAGCGTAATTAGCATTTTAGGTAATCTGTTTTTTTGAGTCAGTTGATGATGCTGATCGCAATGCTAGCACTTTTAGCCACACAAGCATAGCTAGCATAGTTAGCATAATTAGCATATGCAGTTTTGACTAGCCATTATCAAAAGTGGGCGGTGAGGGCGGTGAGGGCGGTGAGGGCGGTGACGGCGGTGGTGCGTAGAATTGGGCGTGGAAAGCGGGTTGCGTCTGCGGGCCATACAACGCCGCTTGCGGCTTTAATTATTTTTCTTCTTTCTAACGGATCCGTTGAGCTCAAATTTGACCCCCGCCACATACCCGAAAACTCACCAAAATTGGCACACACCTAGGATAAATTGAAAATGAATTTTCGGCAAGGAGAACGTCACCCCCCCGAAATCGATGACATCACAGCGAGCGATCCCGTAAAAAAAATGAATGGGCCAAAATCTGTTTATGGGGCCAAAAAAAAATATTTTGAAATACAGTTACGAAACCAAAACATGCATGTTGGAGATATCCCAAAGAAGTTATGAAATCATTATGGGATGGCCACACGACCTACGGCTTGGCGGCCATTTTGTGGCGAACTCGGAGAAATGGCGATTTTTGTGTTTTTTGACAATATGGGAAAACAACACTTTTGTTCAAGCGATTTTCACGAAATCGGACACACATGCCACTAACACGATTCTACAATAACCAAAGAAGTTTCGTTGACCTTTGACCTTGGGAAGGGGCGGCCATCTTGAATTTTCAAAAAAAAAGCACCTTTAGTAAGGTATTCAAACGAAAACTCGTCCTAGGAATTTTCATCGATCTTTTTGAAACTTCTTGGGCATCAATGGCAATCAATTGTGGACAAAATGTTGGAATTAGAAGTTGTAGATTTTGAAACGCGTGCGCGTGGCGAATTCGCAACCGTCGCCATTTTAGCTAGCTTGCACATATTTTATCGGAATGTCGTGAAAATGAAATATACGATTCCCTGGCCCACACTGAACAAAACGATGTCAGATACGACAAAATCGATAAAGAAATGTGGCCGTGGTAAACAAAAAACGATCGCAAAAAAAGTGCTGACTCGGCTAAAAAAAAAAATTTATGATTTTTTTTTTATGAATCGGCTAGCGAAACCCAGATAACTTTGTCGGGTATATCCAAACAAAGTTTTGAAATCATTACGTGATGGCGACACGACCTACGGTTTGGCGGCCATTTCGTGCCAAAATCGGCCATTTTGAGTTTTTCGCGTTTTTACACAATATGGAAAAAGGAACTTTTTTTTGAGCGATTTTCACGAAATTTGACTCGCATGTCCGTAGCATAAGTCTACAATTACCTCTGGAGTTTCGTCGACCTTTGACCTCGGGAAAAGGCGGCCATCTTGAATTTTCTATAAAAAACACCTTTGCGATTGGATTCAAACGTAAACTTGTCGTTGGAATTTTTATCGATCGTCTCGAAACTTTTTGGGCTTCAATGGCAAGCTACTGTGGAAAAAATGTTGGAATTAGAAGTTGTAGATTTTGAACGGCGTGCGTGTGGCAAGCTAGCAAAGTGGCGCACTGTTATAACTCCCATGTCTTCCAATACAATACAGTGAAAATTGAATGCATGCATTCATGCCTGAAACTGAATACATTGAAAAACACTGGATATGGACATATAAGGAAAGTGGGCGTGGTTAGCATAAACCACTGTTGCTAAGGACGACAAAAACTTTACTTTTACCGATTTGTCCGAAACGGACGTCAATCTGTTCGTCTACTCATGGGGACCAAAACATAAAATGGTTGCTATGGAGATAAAATAAACAAAAAAGCCGCCATTTTGGAAAACTGGTTTTATTTTATCAACTTATGGCATATAGCTCTCACCAATGGAGGAATGTGTTTTTCTGAGTCAGTTGATGATGCTGATCGCTATGCTAGCACTTTTAGCCACATTAGCATAGCTAGCATAGTTAGCATAATTAGCATTTTAGGTAATGTGTTTTTCTGAGTCAGTTGATGATGCTGATCGCTATGCTAGCACTTTTAGCTGTGTTAGCATAACTAGCATAGTTAGCATAATTAGCATTTTTAAAAATGTGTTTTCCTGAGTCAGTTGATGATGCTGATCGCTATGCTTGCACTTTTAGCCACATTAGGATAGTTAGCATAGTTAGCATAATTAGCAAATGGCGTTTTGATTAGCCTTTATCAAAAGTGGGCAGTGAGGGCGGTGAGGGAGGCGGTGGTGCGTAGATTTGGGCATGGAGGCGGTGGTGCGTAGAGTTGGGCGTGGAAGGCGGGTTGCGTCTGCGGGCCATACAACGCCGCTTGCGGCTTTAATTATTATTATTATTACGTTTCTTGTTTGTTACGGACGTTTTGAGCGAAAATTTGACCCCCGCCACATACCCGAAAACTCACCAAAATTGGCACACACCTAGGTTAAATTAAAAATGAATTTTCGGCAAAGAGAACGTCACCCCCCCGAGGTCGATGACATCACGGCGAGCGTTCCCGGAAAAAAAATGAATGGGCCGAAAATTGCTTATGGGGCCAAAAAAAAATATTTTGAAATACAGTTACGAAACCAAAACATACGTGTTGGAGATATCCCAAAGAAGTTATCAAATCATTATGGGATGGCCACACGACCTACGGGTTGGCGGCCATTTTGTGGCGAACTCAGAGAAATGGCGATTTTCGTGTTTTTTCACAATATGGGAAAACGACACTTTTGTTTAAGCGATTTTCACGAAATTGCATACACATGCCACAAACACGATTCTACAATAACCAAAGAAGTTTTGTTGACCTTTGACCTTGGCAAGGGGCGGCCATCTTGAATTTTCAAAAAAAAGCACCTTTAGTAACGGATACAAACGAAAACTCGTCCTAGGGATTTTTATCGATCTTTTTGAAACTTCTCGGGCATCAATGGTAAGCTACTGTAGACAAAATGATGGAATTATAAGTTGTAGAATTTGAAACGCGTGCGCGTGGCGAATTCGCAACCGTCGCCGTTTTAGCTAGCTCGCACATATTTTATCGGAATGTCCTGAAACTGAAATATGCGATACCCTGGCCCACACTGAACAAAACAATGTCACATACGACAAAATCGATAAAGGAATGTGGCCGTGGTAAACAAAAAACGATCACAAAAAAAAGTGCTGACTCGGCTAAAAAAAATTTTTTGGGATTTTATTTTTGAGAATCGGCTAACGAAACCCAGATAACTTTGTAGGGTATATCCAAACAAAGTTTTGATATTATTACATGGTGGCGATATTACCTACGGTTTGGCGGCCATTTTGTGCCAAATTCTGCCATTTTGCGTTTTTCGCGATTTTACACAATATAGAAAAAAGAACTTTTTTTCGAGCGATTTTCACGAAATTTGACTCGCATGTCCCTAGCGTAAGTCTACAATGACCTCTGGAGTTTCGTCGACTTTTGACCTCAGGAAAAGGCGGCCATCTTGAATTTTCCATAAAAAACTCCTATGCCATTGGATTCAAACGTAAACTCGTCGTTGGAATTTTTATCGATCGTCTCAACACTTTTTGGGCATCAATGGCAAGCTACTGTGGAAAAAATGTTGGAATTAGAAGTTGTAGATTTTGAACGGCGTGCGCGTGGCAAGCTAGCAAAGTGGCGCAGTGTTATAACTCCCATGCCTTTCAACACAATACAGTGAAAATTGAATGCATGCATTCATGCCTGAAACAAATTACATTGAAAAACACTGGATATGGACATATAAGGAATGTGGGCGTGGTTAGCATAAAACCACTGTTGCTAAGGACGACAAAAAGTTTACTTTTACCGATTTGTCCGAAACTGACGTCAATCTGTTCGTCTTCTCAAGGGGACCAAAACATAAAATGGTTGCTATGGAGATAAAATAAACAAAAAAGCCGCCATTTTGGAAAAATTGGGTTTTTTATCAACTTATGGCACATAGCTCTCACCAATGGAGGAATGTTTTTCTGAGTCAGTTGATGATGCTGATCGCTATGCTAGCACTTTTAGCTATGTTAGCATAACTAGCATAGTTAGCATAATTAGCATTTTAGGTAATGTGTTTTTCTGAGTCAGTTGATGATGCTGATCGCTATGCTAGCACTTTTAGCCACATTAGCATAGCTAGCATAGTTAGCGTAATTAGCATTTTAGGTAATCTGTTTTTTTGAGTCAGTTGATGATGCTGATCGCAATGCTAGCACTTTTAGCCACACAAGCATAGCTAGCATAGTTAGCATAATTAGCATATGCAGTTTTGACTAGCCATTATCAAAAGTGGGCGGTGAGGGCGGTGAGGGCGGTGAGGGCGGTGACGGCGGTGGTGCGTAGAATTGGGCGTGGAAAGCGGGTTGCGTCTGCGGGCCATACAACGCCGCTTGCGGCTTTAATTATTATTATGGCCCGCAGCAGTCATAGACTGCAAGGACCATATTTATGGCCCGCAGCAGTCATAGACTGCAAGGACCATATTGTAACTGGTACGAGGGTCGAACACTCAAAAAGTCCAAAACGTCAAAAAAACGCGTCAAAACGCCAAAAAATGGGGTCAAAAGTCGCCCAAAGCACACAACGAGACGACAATTGTGTAACGCAACAAAAATACACACACACACGCACAACACCCCCACACAAACGACAAATTTGTAGTCGCAAAAATGACGACAAAAACACAAAAAAGCCCCAAAAAGCCCTCAAAGAACGGGTTTAAAGCCAAAAAGACATGCCCAGCCTATAGTAAAAGACAGGCCGCAATGAAATACATAGGAAATCCTAACCGCAAAAACTTCTATATTGTTTCTGCTTTGTTTCATTATTATTATTATTATTCCGCTTTCTTATCGCGCCTTTGAGCTCAAATTTGACCCCCGCCACATACCCGAAAACTCACCAAAATTGGAACACACCTGGGATAAATTGAAAATGAATTTTCGGCAAAGAGAACGTCACCCCCCCCCACGAAGTCGATGACATCACGGCGAGCGTTCCCATCAAAAAAATGAATGGGCCGAAAATCGCTTATGGGGCCAAAAAAAAATATTTTGAAATACAGTTACAAAACCAAAACACGCGTGTTGGAGATATCCCAAAGAAGTTATAAAATCATTATGGGATGGCCACACGACCTACGGCTTGGCGGCCATTTTGTGGCAAACTCAGAGAAATGGCGATTTTCGTGTTTTTTCACAACATGGGAAAACGACACTTTTGTTCAAGCGATTTTCACGAAATCGGACACACATGCCACGACCTTGATTCTACAATAACCTAAGAAGTTTCGTTGACCTTTGACCTTGGCAAGGGGCGGCCATCTTAAATTTTAAAAAAAAATCACCTATAGTAACGTATACAAACGAAAACTCGTCCTAGGGATTTTTATCGATCTTTTTGAAATTTCTCGGGCATCAATGGCAAGCTACTGTGGACAAAATGTTGGAATTAGAAGTTGTAGAATTTGAAACGCGTGCGCGTGGCGAATTCGCAACCGTCGCCATTTTAGCTAGCTCGCACATATTTTATCGGAATAGCCTGAAACTGAAATATGCGATACCCTGGCCCACACTGAACAAAACGATGTCACATACGACAAAATCGGTAAAGGAATGTGGCCGTGGTAAACAAAAAACGATCGCAAAAAAAAGTGCTGACTCGGCAAAAAAAAAAAATTTCGGATTTTATTTTTAAGAATCGGCTAACGAAACCCAGATAACTTTGTCAGGTATATCCAAAGAAAGTTTTGAAATAATTACGTGATGGCGACACGACCTACGGTTTGGCGGCCATTTTGTGCCAAAATCGGCCATTTTGAGTTTTTCGCGTTTTTACACAATATGGAAAAATGAACTTTTTTTTGAGCGATTTTCACGAAATTTGACTCGCATGTCCGTAGCATAAGTCTACAATTACCTCTGGAGTTTCGTCGACCTTGAACCTCGGGAAAAGGCGGCCATCTTGAATTTTCTATAAAAAACACCTTTGCCACTGGATTCAAACGTAAACTTGTCATTGGAATTTTTATCGATCGTCTCGAAACTTTTTGGGCATCAATGGCAAGCTACTGTGGAAAGAATGTTGGAATTAGAAGTTGTAGATTTTGAACGGCGTGCGCGTGGCAAGCTAGCAAAGTGGCGCACTGTTATAACTCCCATGCCTTTCAATACAATACAGTGAAAATTGATTGCATGCATTCATGCCTGAAACAGAATACATTGAAAAACACTGGATATGGACATATAAGGAATGTGGGCGTGGTAAGCATAAAACCACTGTTGCTAAGGACGACAAAAAGTTTACTTTTAACGATTTGTCCGAAACTGACATCAATCTGTCCGTCTTCTCAAGGGGAACAAAACATAAAATGGTTGCTATGGAGATAAAATAAACAAAAAAGCCGCCATTTTGGAAAAAGTGGGTTTTTTAGCAACTTATGGCATATAGCTCTCACCAAAGGAGGAATGTGTTTTTCTGAGTCAGTTGATAATGCTTATCGCTATGCTAGCACTTTTAGCCACATTAGCATAGCTAGCATAGTTAGCATAATTAGCATTTTAGGTAATGTGTTTTTCTGAGTCAGTTGATGATGCTGATCGCAATGCTAGCACTTTTAGCCACATTAGCATAGCTAGCATAGTTAGCATAATTAGCATATGCAGTTTTGACTAGCCTTCATCAAAAGTGGGCGGTGACGGCGGTGAGGGCGGTGGTGCGTAGAGTTGGGCGTGGAAGGCGGGTTGCGTCTGCGGGCCATACAACGCCGCTTGCGGCTTTAATTACGTTTCTTCTTTCTTACGGATCCGTTGATCGCAAATTTGACCCCGGCCACATACCCGAAAACTCACCAAAATTGCCACACAGCTGGGATAAATTGAAAATGAATTTTCGACAAAGAGAACGTCCCCCCCCCCTACGATGATGACATCACGGCGAGCGTCCCCGTAAAAAAAATGAATGGGCCGAAAATCGTTTATGGGGCCAAAAAAAAATATTTTGAAATACAGTAACGAAACCAAAACACATGTATTGGAGATATCCCAAAGATGTTATGAAATCATTATGGGATGGCCACACAACCTTCGGCTTGGCGGCCATTTTGTGGCGAACTCAGAGAAATGGCGATTTTCGTGTTTTTTCACAATATGGGAAAACAACACTTTTGCTTAAGCGATTTTCACGAAATTGCACACACATGCCAAGACCCTGATTCTACAATAACCAAAGAAGTTTGGTTGACCTTTGACCTTGGGAAGGGGCGGCCATCTTGAATTTTCATAAAAAAGCACCTTTAGTAACGTATACAAACGAAAACTCGTCCTAGGGATTTTTATCGATCTTTTTGAAACTTTTCGGGCATCAATGGCAAGCTACTGTGGACAAAATGTTGGAATTAAAAGTTGTAGAATTTGAAACGCGTGCGCGTGGCGAATTCGCAACCGTCGCCATTTTAGCTAGCTCGCACATATTTTATCGGAATAGCCTGAAACTGAAATATGCGATACCCTGGCCCACACTGAACAAAACGATGTCACATACGACAAAATCGATGAAGGAATGTGGCCGTGGTAAACAAAAAACGATCGCAAAAAAAAGTGCTGACTCGGCAAAAAAACTTTTTTTCGGATTTTATTTTTAAGAATCGGCTAGCGAAACCCAGATAACTTTGTCGGGTATATCCAAAGAAAGTTTTGAAATCATTACGTGATGGCGACACGACCTACGGTTTGGCGGCCATTTTGTGCCAAAATCTGCCATTTTGAGTTTTTCGCGTTTTTACACAATATGGAAAAATGAACTTTTTTTCGAGCGATTTTCACGAAATTTGACGCACATGTCCCTAGCGTAAGCCTACAATCACCTCTGGAGTTTCGTCGACCTTTGACCTCGGGAAAAGGCGGCCATCTTGAATTTTTTATAAAAAACACCTTTACCACCAGATTCAAACGTAAACTTGTCGTTGGAATTTTCATCGATTGGGTCGAAACTTTTTGGGCATCAATGGTAAGCTACTGTGGAAAAAATGTTGGAATTAAAAGTTGTAGATTTTGAACGGCGTGCGCGTGGCGAGCTAGCAAAGTGGCGCACTGTTATAACTCCCATGCATTTCAATACAATACAGTGAAAATTGAATGCATGCATTAATGCCTGAAACAGAATACATTGAAAAACACTGGATATGGACATATAAGGAATGTGGGCGTGGTTAGCATAAAACCACTGTTGCTAAGGACAACAAAAAGTTTGCTTTTACCGATTTGTCCGAAACTGACGTCAATCTGTTCGTCCTCCAGAGGGGACCAAAACATAAAATGGTTGCTATGGAGATAAAATCAACAGAAAAGCCGCCATTTTGGAAAAAGTGGGTTTTTTATCAACTTATGACATGTAGCTCTCGCCAATGGAGGAATGTGTTTTTCTGAGTCAGTTGATGATGCTAATCGCTATGCTAGCACTTTAAGCTATGTTAGCATAGCTAGCATAGTTAGAATAATTAGCATTTCAGGTATTGTGTTTTTCTGAGTCAGTTGATGATGCTGATCGCTATGCTAGCAATTTTAGCGACATTAGCATAGCTAGCATAGTTAGCATAATTAGCATTTTAGGTATTGGGTTTTTCTGAGTCAGTTGATGATGCTGATCGCTATGCTAGCACTTTTAGCCACATTAGCATAGCTAGCATAGTTAGCATAATTAGCATTTTAGGTAATGTGTTTTTCTGAGTTAGTTGATGATGCTGATTGCAATGCTAGCACTTTTAGCCACATTAGCATAGTTAGTATTGTTAGCATAATTAGCAAATCCAGCCTTGACTAGCTTTTAATTTGCGGGCTGTGAGGGCGGTGAGGTCAGCGGTGGTGCGTAGAGTTGGGCGTGGAAGGCGGGTTGCGTCTGCGGGCCATACAACGCCGCTTGCGGCTTTAATTATGGCCCGCAGCAGTCATAGACTGCAAGGACCATATTGTAACTGCTACGAGGGTCGAACACTCAAAAAGTCCAAAACGTCAAAAAAACGCGTCAAAACGCCAAAAAATGGGGTCAAAAGTCGCCCAAAACACAAAACAACACGACAATTGTGTAACGCAACAAAAATAGACACACACACGCACAACACCAACGCAAAAACGTAAAAATTGTAGTCGCAAAAATGACGACAAAAACACAAAAAAGCCTCAAAAAGCCCTCAAAAGACGGCTTTAAAGCCAAATAGACATGCCCAGCCTATAGTAAAAGACAGGCCGCATTGAAATACATAGGCCACCTGACTGCAAAAACTTCTATATTGTTTCTGCTTTGTTTCATTATTATTATTATTATTATTCCGCTTTCTATCTGCGCCTTTGAGCTCAAATTTGACCCCCGCCACATACCCGAAAACTCACCAAAATTGGCACACACCTAGGATAAATTGAAAATGAATTTTCGGCAAAGAGAACGTCAACCCCCCGAAGTCGATGACATCACGGCGAGCGTTCCCGTAAAAAAAATGAATGGGCCGAAAATCGCTTATGGGGCCAAAAAAAAATATTTTGAAATACAGGTACAAAACCAAAACAGGCGTGTTGGAAATATCCCAAAGAAGTTATGAAATTGTTATGGGATGGCCACACGACCTACGGCTTGGCGGCCATTTTGTGGCGAATTCTGAGAAATGGCGATTTTCGTGTTTTATCACAATATGGGAAAACGAGACTTTTGTTTAAGCGATTTTCACGAAATTGCATACACATGCCACATACACGATTCTACAACTACCAAAGAAGTTTTGTTGACCTTTGACCCTGGGAAAAGGCGGCCATCTTGAATTTTCATAAAAAAGCACCTTTAGTAAAGGATACAAACGAGAACTCGTCCTAGGGATTTTTTTCGATCTTTTTGAAACTTCTCGGGCATCAATGGCAAGTTACTGTGGACAAAATGTTGGAATTAGAAGTTGTAGAATTTGAAACGCGTGCGCGTGGCGAATTCGCAACCGTCGCCATCTTAGCTAGCTCGCACATATTTTATCGGAATAGCCTGAAACTGAAATATGCGATACCCTGGCCCACACTGAACAAAACGATGTCACATACGACAAAATCGATAAAGGAATGTGGCCGTGGTAAACAAAAAACCGTCGCAAAAAAAAGTGCTGACTCGGCAAAAAAAAATTTTTTCGGATTTTATTTTTAAGAATCGGCTAACGAAACCCAGATAACTTTGTCGGGTATATCCAAAGAAAGTTTTGAAATCATTATGAGATGGCCACACGACCTACGGTTTGGCGGCCATTTTGTGCCAAAATCTGTCATTTTGAGTTTTTCGCGTTTTTACACGATATGGAAAAATGAACTTTTTTTCGAGCGATTTTCACAAAATTTGACTCGCGTGTCCCTAGCGTAAGTCTACAATCACCTTTGGAGTTTCGTCGACCTTTGACCTCGGGAAAAGGCGGCCATCTTGAATTTTCTATAAAAAACACCTTAACCACCAGATTCAAACGTAAACTTGTTGTTGGAATTTTCTTCGATCGTCTCGAAACTTTTTGGGCATCAATGGCAAGCTACTGTGTAAAAAATGTTGGAATTAGAAGTTGTAGATTTTGAACGGCGTGCGCGTGGCAAGCTAGCAAAGTGGCGCACTGTTATAACTCCCATGCATTTCAATACAATACAGTGAAAATTGAATGCATGCATTAATGCCTGAAACTGAATACATTGAAAAACACTGGATATGGACATATAAGGAATGTGGGCGTGGTTAGCATAAAACCACTGTTGCTAAGGATGACAAAAAGTTTACTTTTACCGATTTGTCCGAAACTGACGTCAATCTGTTCGTCCTCCCGAGGGGACCAAAACATAAAATGGTTGCTATGGAGATAAAATCAACAGAAAAGCCGCCATTTTGGAAAAAGTGGGCTTTTTAGCAACTTATGACATATAACTCTCACCAATGGAGGAATGTGTTTTTCTGAGTCAGTTGATGATGCTGATGGCTATGCTAGCAATTTTAGCCACATTAGCATAGCTAGCATAGTTAGCATAATTAGCATTTTAGGAAATGTGTTTTTTTGAGTCAGTTGATGATGCTGATCGCTATGCTAGCACTTTTAGCCACATTAGCATAGTTAGCATAATTAGCATTTTAGGTAATGTGTTTTTCTGAGTCAGTTGAAGATGCTGATTGCTATGCTAGCACTTTTAGCCACATTAGCATAGTTAGCATAGTTAGCATAATTAGCATTTTAGGTAATGTGTTTTTCTGAGTCAGTTGATGATGCTGATCGCTATGCTAGCACTTTTAGCCACATTAGCATAGCTAGCATAGTTAGCATAATTAGCATTTTAGGAAATGTGTTTTTTTGAGTCAGTTGATGATGCTAATCGCTTTGCTAGCTCATTTAGGCACATTAGCATAGCTAGCATAGTTAGCATAATTAGCATTTTAGGAAATGTGTTTTTCTGAGAGAGTTGATGATGCTGATCGCTATGCTAGGACTTTTAGTCACATTAGCATAGTTAGCATAGTTAGCATTATGAGCAAATCCAGCCTTAATTAGCTTTTAATTTGTGGGCGGTGAGGGCGGAGAGGGCCCGGTAGTGCGTAGAGTTGGGCGTGGAAGGCGGGTTGCGTCTGCGGGCCATACAACGCCGCTTGCGGCTTTATTACGTTTCTTCTTTCTTACGGATCCGTTGATCGCAAATTTGACCCCCGCCACATACCCGAAAACTCACCAAAATTGCCACACAGCTGGGATAAATTGAAAATGAATTTTCGACAAAGAGAACGTCCCCCCCCCCCTACGATGATGACATCACGGCGAGCGTCCCCGTAAAAAAAATGAATGGGCCGAAAATCGTTTATGGGGCCAAAAAAAAATATTTTGAAATACAGTAACGAAACCAAAACACATGTATTGGAGATATCCCAAAGATGTTATGAAATCATTATGGGATGGCCACACAACCTTCGGCTTGGCGGCCATTTTGTGGCGAACTCAGAGAAATGGCGATTTTCGTGTTTTTTCACAATATGGGAAAACAACACTTTTGTTCAAGCGATTTTCACGAAATTGCACACACATGCCACAAACACGATTCTACAACTACCAAAGATGTTTTGTTGACCTTTGACCTTGGGAAGGGGCGGCCATCTTGAATTTTCATAAAAAAGCACCTTTAGTAAGGTATTCAAACGAAAACTCGTCCTAGGAATTTTCATCGATCTTTTTGAAACTTCTCGGGCATCAATGGCAATCAATTATGGACAAAATGTTGGAATTAGAAGTTGTAGATTTTGAAACGCGTGCGCGTGGCGAATTCGCAACCGTCGCCATTTTAGCTAGCTTGCACATATTTTATCGGAATGTCGTGAAAATGAAATATACGATTCCCTGGCCCACACTGAACAAAACGATGTCAGATACGACAAAATCGATAAAGGAATGTGGCCTTGGTAAACAAAAAACGATCGCAAAAAAAAGTGCTGACTTGGCAAAAAAAAAAAATTTCGGATTTTATTTTTAAGAATCGGCTAACGAAACCCAGATAACTTTGTCGGGTATATCCAAAGAAAGTTTTGAAATCATTACGTGATGGCCACACGACCTACGGTTTGGCGGCCATTTTGTGCCAAAATATGCCATTTTGAGTTTTTCGCATTTTTACACAATATGGAAAAATGAACTTTTTTTCGAGCGATTTTCACGAAATTTGACGCGCATGTCCCTAGCATAAGTCTACAATCACCTCTGGAGTTTCGTCGACCTTTGACCTCGGGAAAAGGCGGCCATGTTGAATTTTCTATAAAAAACACCTTTACCACCAGATTCAAACGTAAACTTGTCGTTGGAATTTTCAGCGATCGTCTCGAAACTTTTTGGGCATCAATGGCAAGCTACTGTGGAAAAAATGTTGGAATTAGAAGTTGTAGATTTTAAACGGCGTGCGCGTGGCGAGCTAGCAAAGTGGCGCACTGTTATACCTCCTATGTTTTTCAATGGACTACTGTGAAATATGAATGCATGCAATAATGCCTGAAACTGCATACATTGAAAACCACTGGATATGGACATATAAGGAATGTGGGCGTGGTTAGCATAAAACCACTGTTGCTAGGGACGACAAAAAGTTTACTTTTACCGATTTGTCCGAAACTGACGTCAATCTGTTTGTCCTCCCGAGGGGACCAAAACATAAAATGGTTGCTATGGAGATAAAATCAACAGAAAAGCCGCCATTTTGAAAAAAGTGGTTTTTTTTACTAACTTATGACGTATAGCTCTCACCAATGGAGAAATGTGTTTTTCTGAGTCAGTTGATGATGCTGCTTGCTATGCTAGCACTTTTAGCCACATTAGCATAGCTAGCATTGTTAGCATAATTAGCATTTTAGGTAATGTGTTTTTCTGAATCAGTTGATGATGCTGATCGCTATGCTAGCACTTTTAGCCACATTAGCATAGTTAGCATTGTTAGCATAATTAGCAAATCCAGCCTTGACTAGCTTTTAATTTGCGGGCTGTGAGGGCGGTGAGGTCAGCGGTGGTGCGTAGAGTTGGGCGTGGAAGGCGGGTTGCGTCTGCGGGCCATACAACGCCGCTTGCGGCTTTAATTGATATTTGATTTTTATTTCCTTTTGTACAGTGTGTTTTTTCATAGGAAGCTTGACTCAGGGGGGAAACGCACAAGAATTCCAGTGTATGTGTTCTGCGATATATCTGTGCAAATTGCAAACTCTACTCTATTCTACTCTAAATGTCTTTTGTGTTTGCCATTGGCTCAGATGTCCGTCGAGGGTTTTGGTTAATGCTTCCTGCTTTGAGCTGTTGTTGAGAATTACGCAGCTATGCGCATTACTGTAGTCTATGCGCGATTATTTTATCAATCTTACGCAAATGTGCATAATTTTTGCAATATACATGCATATTTGCAGCGTTCCACAACTGTTCCACGTATGTCCACATATGTCCAACCTACTTTTTCATGTATCACCGACGTATAAATTTTATATCATGTATATGTGGCACATATCGCATCAAAATTACACAATTGATGCATGAATTAATTGCATTAATACAGTGCAATGCTCACGCACGGTTCATGTTCTACGTGGATATACGTGTTCTTTGTGTGGTTTATTCGTACTCCCGTGGTTAATAACATTGATCATTTTGTGAAAATTTACAGAAAGACCACAACTTTTCTCACTTTTTCCACGTATATTCACATATGACAAATTTTCATCCACGCAATATGCGAAAAATGTACACAGCGGCTGAGTGATATGGCCTTTACTTCTTCACTATAGATCTGACCTATAAGCTCTTTTTCTGCCTTAGAGATTTGTGTATCATTTTTGTCTTTTAACACATGCTTTTGTAATATGTGTCTTTCTGTCTTTTTCCTGTTTTCTCTGTCCAGCTGGTCTTGGCGTTTTGTCAACATTTCTAAGGCTGGGACTTTCCTCGTGTTAATGTAATTTTGAATCACCAAAATCACCCAACTTCAATCTCAGAACAAAAGTTTTTAAAGATTTTGTTTTCTTTCTTTTTTTTAGATTACTTGAGAAATATTAAATAATAACAATAATAAATAAAAATCATGGATTGGATTTGTCTGCGCTTTTCCAAATGCTCAAAGCGTTTAAATTGTGTCCATTATTCATTCACTTATTCATACTTGGTGATGGTAGCTACTGATGTAGATACAGCTGCCCAGGTACAGACTGGCAGAGGCGTGGCTGCCAGTACGCGCCTACAGCCCCTCTGACCATCACCGGGGCAGGGGTCTTGCCCAAGGACACAACAACGGTTGGCTGGGGGGAGGTGGGGATCGAGCCGCCAACACATTGATCATTGGCCGACCTGCTCAACTGCCTGAGCCACTGCCACCCTAAATACGGTATTATTAAAATACCGTTTAACCCTTGTGCTATCCTAGGCACTTTAACATTGGGAGTTGGGTCATCTAGACCCATTAGACAGTGCGCTGAACCTTTTTTCTTCAATGATTCGTGATCTTCACTGGTGTCCATGGATCACATGAAATCTTTCCACCTTTATCCACCTTGGTCATGGTGGGGAGAACATGTCAAAGTAAGGGTGGGGTCATCTAAGAAAGCACAAGGGTTAAATGGTTTAATCTTTATAGAATGACATGGATGAAACCTTGTGGATTTGTTAATGATTTAGAGCGATTGGATTATACTACCTTAAAAAAAAACAAGATTTCCTTGATTTGACCTTGAAGACATAGTTAGTTTTTGAATTGGTGCTTTATAAGAAAAATGAATTTAAAATCAAAATAATCCAATCTGGGATCATTTTTGTAGTATAGTGGCTGTTTTGTTACTTTATGGATGTACATTGATAACTCTATTGCAGTCAGATTTTGCAACACTGTTTATATGAAACACATTTTAACTGGAGCCTTCTCAAAGAAATCAAATTTATTATGACGGTGCATCCGAACAAAACTTCTCTCTTTTTGAAAGGATCAACTATTTTACAGAAATCTGCTTGAGATGATTTCTCCATTTAAAGAAAATTAGTGAAGCACATCAGGAATTTTCTGTAACCAGATCATGGAGAGCAAAAAAAGAGCTGGATCTTTTCTCACAGTGATCGAAAATCTTGTCTGTTTAAATGGTTGACAAGTTTAAAAAAATGAATACACTTTTTTGTATTTCGGAGCAGCTGCAGTTTTCACTGCTTATCTGTTAATATGCTGTGAATTAAACTTGGCAGGTTTGAATGTAAACTAACAGAAAATATAGTCAGAACTGTTTTCTAAGTACTCCATTTCACACTGTCAGGGGAATTGTGTTGTGGCTGTCCATAAAAATGTAACTGCTTTAAATAAAAGCTGTTTAACTGTTGTTTATGAGTCTGACTTCATCTGTAGCACAATAATAAAATTAATGGCTGTAAAATAGCTCACCACAAGCACCTTTTCAGCAAAACATCAATGTCATAGTTTATTATTTAAAAAACTGCTGTTCCAGTCACTAAACAAATATGAAAACCAGAGTTAGACAATGTGTCTTAGCCTCCCGAAAGTATTTGAAATATAAAAATGGAAGAAAAAAATGACAAAGCTGAAAGGAAATGGTTCCCATTGAAGGTCAAAGACCAAAAAAGCACTTTAATGCTTTTTCAATGACTCAACAGATTGGCTCTAAGCAGAGAAACTTTTTTTTTTCCAACAAGAGAGAATACATAGAAAAGGTGAATTTGCTTCCACACCACTACCGTATCAAATCCAATAAAAATCTGTGTCTGTGTGACATGCTGCCCTTCAGGGGGCAAACATGAGCCCCATCTGGACCTCAGCTGATCATTGGTGCTGTTCCACAATAACCATACAGCTGTTTTAGTGTACTGACTCATTAGGGCTCGACACTGTGAGTACAGGGGCACACCAAGATGACAGAGGAAACACAGTGAGGGCAGATTAATCAACACTTTTATATCAATGAAAAAACCTTTACAAATTTTAAAACAGTCATTTAGAGACATTTCTTTCAAGTACACAAGAGCAGAAATAGGAGAAAAATGTGACTCAATTTTACAAAAAAAGCCCCTTGATTTTATTGGCTCATTAATTACACCTCATAGAGGTGCCCCTGAGCCCCCAGAATGCCCATTCAAATAGCCTTCTTTTGCTGCTAGAACACTAACAGAACAAAAACGTTTATTACTGCAATAAAAAGCCTGAACGGTTTTCTAAACCAGCAACTCTATTTTCATCCATTTGACTCAGTTTGTCCTTTGTTCTCATTTGTCATGTGGCCAAAGGACGGGTTTTCTTAAGTTTGCAAACTCTTAGTTGAGATTGCCAACACGAGATCAATATTTTAGTTTAAAAAATTTAATATTTGCAGTAATCAACTTAAGTGTGTTATAGACAATTTAACACAATATTAAGTATTTAGCATAATTTATTGTTGTCTCTGATTTAAATGTACCATCATTGATCTGTTTATCAACTTATTCTATTTCTTTTGCCAATTTGATCCTGTCACTTGTCATTTTTTGATTACTTGTGAGCGATCTGAGAACATTTGGGTGAACTGAATTTAATTTTTTTTTTTTTCTTTGTTGCTTTGATTTATCCTCTTTTCATGTCTCTGCATCTGTGCACATGAATTTAACTCTTTGTCAATAGTCACAGTTGTTTGTTTTTCATTCAGAGGTGGCTGAATTTAAAAGCATAAATACAGAAACAATGATTAAATAACTCCTTTCCTCCAATATACTTGTGGGAAAATGTGTCTTCTTCAAAGAACAGATGAGACCTCTCTGTATCCTATACTCCTGTTTTAAGTCATGTCCTCTTGAAACTAAAGAATAATCATGCATCCATGTGTAAAGTCATTGTGGTGTCTTTATTGAAGGACACATTAAAAGTAGTGATGGATCCTACTGTGCCAGAGGAACATTTTAGGTCACGTTAATTTACGAGTGTAGTTTAAAAGCAAAGTTCTTTATCCTGTGAATACCATAAATTTACAAAAGTTTCTTTTTAATTTAATATTGTGAGAAAAATACTCAAGAACGATCTGTTCCTGTTGAATTTATTTGCTGCAGCTTTGAACTGAAAAATGTCAAATCCTTTCATTAGGAGAAAAAACCCTGACTGTGGGATAGATGCTGCACAACAGCCTGCATGTACGTCAAAAGAGAGAAGGACGTTTCACACGGAAAAGCCCAGAGGGTCATGTGAACTCAAGAGCCAAAAATGTCACTGTATCAAAGTCAAATTCTCCTGAAAAATAGTTTCTACTGTAGAAATTTTAGTTATAGACTGGTGTCTTTACTTAAGGTGTGCAATGAAAAATAGATTTTACATTGTTTGCACTCAATTCTTCAGTTACAAAGTGTCGTCTTTCAGCATTTACCCATTACACAAAGTGCATGTTTTTAGAAACAAGCAGCGCCAATGACGAAAAAGAAGAGTTTGGAATAGTATTGATGCTTGAAAGGGTATGAATTCTGTAAAATGCATACAATTTGACACATTTGGATGAACACTGACTCACCATTGAGCTTTGGTTCTTTTTATATCAGCCCTCTTTTCTCAAGACACATTCCAGTGAGCGAGCAGCACTACAGCTGATCTGCCATCCAAACAGCCCTTTGGGACTTCACATAACATCAGCTCTCCAAGTTTTTTTGTGAGAAGGCTTCAAGAAATGTCAAAAAGCAGACAGCTCTGCGGAAGGTAGGACTGTCAGTTGGCTTTGTGTGTCTCCTGACTGACTATTGATTGAGTTGGGCGAATTATCCAAAATACCCAACTCAATCATTTAAAAAAAGACCGACCTCATATCCTTTTTTTTCCCCATCACGTTTCCTTTTTTTTGAATGTGTTAAGGCTGTCAAAAAAAGTAAAAGCAGCTTTTAAAAAGGAGCGGTGACAGCGAGCATGTGCGAGTAAGCATTAACTCTAACACATATGATAACACACATGCATCCAACAGATCGACACAAACACACAAGGTCATGGCATTTTCCTTTCAGGATAGGACGAAAATAGAAAGAAGGCCACGAGCTGGACAGGCTGAGGCACGATGAGTCAGTGGACTGATAACGCAGACCAACTAAATCAGTGGGCTGAAAGCAGGAGGCAGTTTGTGGGAATTTGTGTGTCTGTGAGTGTGCGCAATGTGCAAATTTTTCAGGGAGGGGAGATAGACTGGAGAGAACATCAGAGAACTGACGCTATGGGGTTTTAGGGGGGTCGCTGCAGGTGGGGAACACCAGACCTGCAGGTCCCAGGGGATTGTGTGATGTTTTTCAGTCCCACACACAAGCTAAAAATAACTCTTTCTTTATTCCAGCTGAATTCTCCCTTTTTTTGGCTTGCACAGACGCACACACACACACACACAAATGCACATACTTTGCCTCCACACTCTCTTATGCGTGCTGTTGCTATTCTATCTTTTACAATAAGCCTATTGTATAAGACGCCATAATTAAAAAAGAAATTTCCTAAAAGATTTTTTGTATGTTTTTAATGAAAAGAAAACTAATATTAACATTTCAAATGCTAGTACAACAAATGCTGTGTTAAATTGAGTTCCACACATGATTCATTCAGCCTCATCACACACAGAGAGAGGACTTCTATCTGTAGCACCATTTCCTCTACCATAAAAAAAACATTCTGTTGTGTTGGATCCAGCACTGCTAAAATGAAATCCCAGTGTCCCCACATGCATATTCTGGAGAGGATTATTTCATCACACACAGTTCTCTGTTTTTAACCTTCCGCCCCGCGCAGTGGATCTCTGCTTGGTTAGTTAGAGATAAATGAGGGGAAAAAAATGCATGATGGTTGTTGTGTTGAAGCAGTATTTACAGTGAGATGTGCCTGTCAGCGCACTTAACCTATGGCCCATTAGGACCATCAGTCTGGGTGCAGGTTTTCAGCTGCAATCCAGCTGCAGAGCTATGGGGCAGGCATTTTTTAATGGAAAATTGCTGCTAATGATCAGTCATAAGAAACAAGGACTACAAGAAATCTTCAATAGTGTGTACTGATAGCATAACTGATCTGCATTTGCCATGTTGATTTCTAAAAGAGTTATTTTTTACATAATTTAAGTAATTTATCTTTTTCATGTGCTTTATTGATACTTCAGGATTCTTAATTCTGTCTGATAAAAGTTATGAACCGGACAATGATAAATTATGTCATAAAATGGTTACGGTATAATTGTGCTTCTTTCCACTCCCTTTCAAGCATTTTTTAGTTATATGTCTAATTATCCTAAGTTTAATGTGTCATTGTATGAATGTGAAACTGATGATTGTATTGTTTTTGTGTATTATTCCTATTTGATTGCTTGAAATAAACCATTTCAAATAAAAAAATAAAAATAAAAAAACAATGTGTCAATATCACATTTTTTCACCAGTAATACAACTAACTCACAAAGTGACATCAGTTTTGTCCCAGAGCTTGATTTCCTGCAATTAAATCTTTCCAGTACAACATGATGGAATACCACAAAACTCAAGCGTGTGCAGTGAAGGGTGAGACAATCCAGATGTTTAGGTTGAAGAAATAAGGTTACTTATTTTTTGGGCCATTGGGCACACTTTAGCCGCTTTAATGTTCTGGAAAATTGACAGAGCACCTTTGTTACTACAAAGACTTACCAACTGATGTTAATGTTGGAGCATTAAGGTGACCGTGGATTAATACATACATAGGCGTGTAACGACCCCAAAATCGCACGTGTTCTGAAACATGCCCATGAAGTGGATTTTAAACTCAGGGCTTTCAGTTATGCAGTAAAACGTGGGAATAGAGCCGCTGCGAGACAATTCAGCATCAATGAATTGATGATGCGAGAGCGGAAGACGCAAGAAATTAACCTGTATCAAGCCAAGAAGACCCAACGGAGTTTGAGACAGAACTAAGTGAAATGAACAGAGGATAGTCTCGACTCAGGGAAAGAGTGGAAGCACATGACATTCAGATGGGCGACTTTCAAGGAGGTCCTTGGTGCTTCTGTTTTATGGAAAGGTGTAACTTCTCCATCCACACAAGAACGACCCGCAGCAACTGCCAGATCATGAGGAAAAGCTGGCCATGAAAATAACTTTAAGACACAGATGCTGTGGTTCTGAAAGTTGATTTTAGTGGGTTATTAAATTGAAAAATAAAAAATGCAACATTTTTTTGAGGTAAAATTAATAAGTTGTTGATCCCTTCTCCAAATATAGGATGCAACACCCCCCATTGGAACATCTGGATTGTTTCAAAACAGCGTGAGGGATTTTATAGTGGAGAGGACAGATGCTGGGATCATTCCAGGTTTGGCAGCACAGGTTTTTCAGCAAGAAAACACGGCCCTCTTGTGGGTAGTAAATGCATTAAAATGAAAGACATTCAACCTGAATAAGAACAGAGCATTTTCAAAGCTGTGGGATTAGTCCTGGATTTTGCAAATAGTGAGTGTTGGATTTTTTTCACATGAAATGATTTGTGTAAATAAGAGAAGGAGTTGCAATGTGAAAGGAATATACTTTTTAACTGAACAAATTCAGTATCAAAGGAGACCTGGGCTTTGTATTATTACTCACACCTCATCAATCAAAACCTGAATTTGATTGTATTGAACCACATCTAAGTCCTTAAAAGCTTGTTTTCTTTTTCAGCATTGCTAAAATTCTTCACTGAAGACTTAAAAAACGAGTTAATGAAACTGATAAAAACATGTTTTTTCCCCCAGTTTTTGTTCAAAAGGTGTAAACAATTAAACATGTTAAAAATAATTTTACATGGCTATTACATGGAGAAATAATAAAAACAGATAAAAAAATTTGCTTTACTTTTCTATAGACGTTTAGAAATGTCTGGATACAATCAAAAAGAAATTATTTGATTGGCAGATTAAAATGAATTGAAAGTCAAGTAAGACATGAAAACGTAATAAGCATAAAGGCTCTAAAGCTGTGGTGTGAAAAACAATAATCAGCTATCAAATAACGGGAAAGTAGTGCAAATCTGAAACACATCTAATTTTTACAGCTTTATAGTTCATCATTTATAGAAGCTAGTGTGCGTTTTATTTTAAAATGACCACTTAATGTTGTTTAATAAAAGTGATCAAAACCTTCATTTTCAAACAACTTTATTAAAAAAGAAATAGCAAATTAAAATAGCGACCGACATCGACCAAAAACACAAATTTAAGTTACAGTGGAGTTACGTAAATAAATAAATAAATAAATAAATAAATAAATAAATAAATAAATAAATAAATAAATAAATATCTACATGACAAAATACTTTAACTTTATTCATAGTACAACAAATTACGAGCGAGCGTGGCGAAAAAAGAGGTAAATTTATATTTCTTGTTCTTTTTTAAAGTACCGGAAGTGGGCTGTGACATACGTCACTTTCCTCCAACAGCGCGAAAACTTGGGTTTCATGTTAGCGAAAACGGAACCACTAACATAGGTGAGTTGAGTGGATAATATGATTCTCCAAACCCAATCTGTCACCGAAAGTCATTTTAAGTAACTTTACAGTAGCTCGGTCTCATGGGGAGGGCAAATAAAGGAGCCGAGCTACAAAACCAACAGTAGTTGTTAGCTAGCAAGAAGAAGCAAGCAAGTTGCAACGCATTTCGTGTCCGACCAGCGTAAAGGTCAAAAGCAACCTTTACGCTTCTGGCTCATCTCACATTGAATTGTTTAGCTCTACTTTTGTGGCTTTTGTTGTAATTTGTGTTTTCTCTCTGCCTTTGTCTGAAAGCAAACATGTCAAAAATCGACAAAATGAGCATCCTTGGAGTGAGGAGTTTTGGGATTGAGGATAAGGACAAGCAAGTCATAGCTTTCTTCAGTCCTCTAACTGTTTTGGTTGGACCCAATGGAGCAGGAAAAACGGTATGAAAGCATTCAGAGGGGAATGAACATGCAAGCTGCAGGTCAACATAAACAATCAAGTCATTACAGACTGAGCAGCATGAATAACATTTATACACTATCTCTGCAAATGAATCATACAGATGGGAAGAATACAGATTTCATCTCATGTTTTCTGTTGAGTTTTTGTTTACAGTTAATTTTTTGTTAGAATTTCTGTGCCTATGAATAATAGTGAGAGCCAGTCAACTCTTGGGAGAAACAAGAAAACTACATTTATTGGTTTCAACAAATGGGGGCAGATAAAGAACCAATCTCTGTTAGCGGCATTACAGCTCTGACTATTTAAACATCCTTCTTAGACAATTAATGTACCGCTGGGTGTTTGTTTTCATGCCTTCTAAAGATTTTGAGTTTGGTGTTGCGCAGAATTTAATGAAGTTTAGCCTCCATCCTTGTCTCTGCAACATGCAAGAAAGCTACACAAATGAGAGAAATTAAAAACACTGGCTCTTAAATTTTCGTGCAACTGCAAAACCAAACTATTTCTCTGCTCTTATACTGTTTATAAAACCACAACACGCCCTTTTTTCCCCTTTAAAACAGTTTCGTATCTACCCTGTCTTGTGTTCTGACCCTTCTGGGCCACCGTAGTCTTTAGTGTATGATAAAACAACACAGAAAAAATATTTTTAAACTGACTTTATTACTTAACTTTAAATAGCATAACCATAACGTTGCTTTTTATTATTAGAAAATCGAATATTGAAAATAATTGTAACAAAGAATTAAAAACCAGAAGAAAAAAAAAATCTCCTGTATTCAATTTTCAGGAATGTGAATTTTGCTTTCAGACTATTATCGAGTGCCTGAAGTATGCAACATCAGGAGAACTTCCTCCCGGGTCCAAAGGAGGTGCTTTTGTTCACGATCCAAGGGTCAGTTTTGTGAAAATCTCAACAGATGTCTGGAACGAACTTGTTTGAGAGGTTTCTTTTAATAACATGTGTGAACCTAACATTAAGAAGAATTCTAGAAGTGATCTTGTGTCATTTCAGGATGCCCATGAGACAGATGTACGAGCTCAGATTAAACTCCTTTTCACAGATGTTAATGGAGAGAAAGTTAGCATCCAGCGCTCCATGTCCTGCACTCAGAAAGCAAAAAACAACACCTTTAAAAGTTTAGAGCAGGTCATCACCAGAATGAAGTAAGCCACTATGAAGTTCCATTATCAAACATTTTGTGTAATTTCAATTTAAGGGATTGTTGTTAATGTTTTAAGATGCTTTAATTCATATGTCACTCTTTGTAATCGCTCAGAGACGGAGAGAGAGTTAGCTTGTCCTCAAAGTGTGGTGAGCTGGACCGAGAAATGATTTCTTCACTGGGTGTATCAAAGCCAGTGCTGAATAACGTCATCTTCTGTCACCAAGAAGAGTCGAACTGGCCACTTAGCGAGGGCAAGGCCCTGAAAGACAAATTTGACTCCATCTTTGCTGCAACAAAGTAAATTCCTCTTTCTTTCTAGTGTAATAAATCAATCATCTTGTCTCTTGTTACTTAAAGTCAAATTTCTGCATAAGTAAGAAATGGCAGCAGAGCTTGAAGACATTTCCGGAGTAGCTCTTTTATTGCAATGTGTCTTTTTTTCCAGATATATCAAAGCTCTGGAAACAATGCGCCAGCTGCGGCTCAAGCAGAGTGTGACGGTGAAAGAGTGTCAGGTGGAGCTGCGCTACCTGAAGGAGAACAAGGAAAAGGCTCAGCAAATCCGAGAGACCGTGGCGAAAAAGGAAGCTCAGCTGATGGCGTCTAAAGACAGCATTCAGCTCATCGATGGCCAGATTGAGCCACTTGAGGTGGGTTGATTGCATACGTTTTTAGTGACGGTACTAGTGGTGGGTATTAACTCTAAAAAAAAGGAGCACAAGAAAACCTTTCACTCTTATTGTTTGTTGTTTATAATTACCTGACATTTATGCGATTATTGCAGAATCGCTTGATTGAAATTGACACCAAGCTTGGGAAAGTATTAAGACTGGATAATGACATAAGGTTGCTGGAGAGCAGAAAAAAACAAATGGAACAGGACAACAAGGAGCTGCTGGAAACAATGGAGCAGGTAACACAAGAACCATTTTAAGTCTTAACCCAAACCTTTTTTTCCCCTCACTGCAATTTATAGACTAGAGATTTCAGTACCATCAACGGATCAGGTGACTGAAAATATTTCAAACCACTTTGTTACAGGAGAAAAATAATAATAAACAGATCTGAAATTCGGAAATGTGCTTGATTTGCTGCTCTGTGCTAAATCATATGAATTCAGCTCTTTTTGTTGAGCTGGACTTAAATTGCCATAAAGAAGACATATTTTGTTTCTCTTCAGAAATGATCAGTTTGGTGTCAGACTTTTAGAATAGTGTGTGTCTGTGTGCTTTCCCATGTGTGCTGCAGGTGTTTCAGGGTTCAGATCAGGAGCTTCAGGATGTTTACCAGAACCACCAGAGGACTGTGAAGGACAAAGAGCGAAGGCTTGCAGACTGTCAGAAAGAGCTGGAAAGAGCTGGCAGAGAGTGTCAGAGACTCAACAGAGTCAAAGCGGATCTCCTGGTGGAACAAGGTAGACTGAACACCAGAAAGAAAGATGTTTATGATGGATCTATTTCTGTAAGTAAATGATCACTTGTGTAGTTTTTTTTATGGTTCAATGAAATGTTTTTTTTCCCTGTTGTTCTTAATTTAAAACTTTGTACCCAGTTTATCTATCTTCTCTCTATTCTGTGCTGTGATTGGCTGATTTAACTGAAGCATTTTACAGATTTATGAAATACACTCATTTATGTTTTTTTTCATATTAACTAGATTTTCTTCTAACATGAGAGCATTGCAAGAATAAGCAAATTAAAACTTATTGAAGTTTTAGAATTTGAAAAGTTTATAGCTTTAGAGGAAGTCAAGTCAGATGCCTTTTTTTTCCGCAATTTACACGTTGAAGCCAGACGTCGTCATAAAGCAGTGATAGATCCGAGTCACTATTTCTTTGGCAACCACTCTCACCAATCAGGAGTGAGCTTGTTTGAAGTTCACCCCCTGAGCACTTGAAAGTGGGCTCATCATTGATTAGCAAGGACATTCTAAAAAGTTATCAGACCAAGAAAGGTTACTCTGACAAATAGTATGATTGAGTAAAAGCGGTTTAGTTCACACTTGTAGTCTATGGGGTTTTGGCTTCTTGGATCCAGTATGAGGCAGGAGTCACTCAGTCCAGTTCTCATAAATGGTTAATGATAGGCCTGCACAATATACAGCAAATTTATCGTTATCGCGACATTAAGCTGTGCAATATGCATACCGCAAAAGACGGCGAAAATCGCAATAAATGGTTACCTTAAATGTGCTAAAACAATCTCATGGCAGCTTGAAATATTGAACAAATGAAATAAATCCCTTTATGCATTTAACCAATCGGAAGGACCCGTTTACCTTGTTGATCAATCAGATGGAGCCCTTTTATGTTTGATGTTTGCCTCCTACGTCGACAAGGGTCATTTGGAGTATAATTTTTAAACTGTTGCAGTGAACACGGAAATTATGTTTTTGGTTGTTTTGCTATTTGTTTCTATACCGCAAATTATATCGTTATCGCAATATTAATCACCAATATCGCATATCGCGAGTTTTCCTTATATCGTGCAGCCATAGTTAATGATCTAGAGTTGCCAATGTGTCGTTATTGAAACATTTCCTTGTCAAAGTAAACAAAAAGTTAACATGATTTTTAGGTCGCCTTCAGCTGGAAGCCGATCGCCAAATGCAGTGCATCAAGAACCGTGACACTCAGGTGAGACTAGAGAGAGGGGGCAAAAAGGACAAGATATCAGACATACATGAAGCTACTGAGGTTTACAATGTGAGCCCATAGCTAAATCTTCTACAATGTTCCTTTGGTTCCTTCTTGTTGTGCAGGTTCGCTCTTTGTCATCGTATCTGGAGATGGAGGGGTACGACCGATCCCCCTTTACCGCTCTGCAGCTTGAGAGTTTCCACCGTCACGTCACTCAGAGACTGGAGCAGGAGAAGGAGACGTTCAGTCAGGCTATGGTAAGAAGCAAATTCTGTAAGTGGAAATAATGATCAATATAAAGAAGACAGAGAGAAAGACTGCACATGTCTGTAAAGTGACAATGCTGTCATTTGTTTCTATGTTTGGGAAGGCTGACTTGCAGGAAAAGGAGCAACAAAAGCAGCAATCGATCGATGAAATGAGGGACAAGAAGACCGGCCTGGAGCGAACCGTGGAGTTGAAGAGAGACATGCAGGGCAAGAAGCAACAAGAACTGAGGAGCATCAGGGCAGACCTGCAGAGGCTTGAGGGTTCGTCCACGCGGCTGCAGGAACTGGATAATGAATTAACTAAAGCGGTAAGTAGATGATTAACCTGCACGACTACAAAGTCTTTGTTTTTAGTGTCTGTTTTCAGCATTGGGGGGAGAAAGTCACAAAATAACATCTGGAGCTAAATTATTAAGCAAACGATCGTCAGCTGTTAGTTTGAAGTCTTATTTTAAAGTTGCAGTTTTATTAATCATAGCAACAGCAAATGGTTCTGTGCTAACAGTAAAAAACATGTTTTTTGTTTTTTTAATACTCGGAAACTTTAAATAACACCTTAAAAAACCCACTCGGATAAAAATTTAGTTTTTGATGTTTTTAACTTGTTTGTGTGGCAAATTTCTGGTAATGGATGATATATATTAAAAAATATATTTAAAAAAAAACTAAGTTCTCCATATTTGTGGATTCACAGATGTCTCTGATCCCTAACCCTGTAAGGGGTCCACTGTATTGCTGCTCTGCAGATACTATGTTCTCAAAAACAAAAATATTTTTTGCTTTTGGCTAATAACAGCATATTTATGTATAAAAGACCAGTGGGACTTTTATTTTAGATAAAAGATTATCGGAGTGGGATTTTAAACTCAACTTCTATGAAATCTTATGAAATCTCCTTTTTACTTAAGGTGTAAAATAAATAAAATAAAATAAAATAAAAAATAGCTTTTTTAATCTGTAAATTGTTACAATGAGGATCTAAATGAAATGTTTTACTCTGTTTGGTAAGTTGATTACATTTAGTGATTGATCCCTTTTAGAAAAGACCTTGTGATCTATTTATTTTTTATTCTGAATTATCAGGAGCACGATCTGCAGAGTGCAGTTCAGAGCTCCAATGTGGAGGAGCTGAAGGTGGAGGTGGAGGAACTGCAGAAGGAGAAGAGTGAGCTGGATCGCACACAGAGGCAGCTCGACCAGGAGATGCAGACTCTTAATGTGCACACGACTGCTCGCACACAGATGGAGATGTTAAAAAAGGACAAGGTATGAATAAATGTTACTTTAAATACATTTTGATATCAAAGACTGTCACATGAACTCAAACTACAGTTGTCTCACTGATAGTCTTATTTCCTCAAAATAAACCATTAAAAAGCTTTAACCTTTGTCATTGTTTCTTTGTGTTTTCTTTTTCTGATTCTTCTTTTTTGCCTTTTTTTTTCCAGCTGGACAAAGAGGAGCAGATACGGAAAATCAAATCTCGCCACAATGAGGATCTCGTGACACTTCTGGGTCACTTTCCCAACAAGAGAGAGCTGGAGGACTGGCTCTATTCCAAGTCAAAGGAAATCAACGGCACCAGAGACAGACTGGCAAAACTCAAGTCAGTTAGATCCAAGTAAACACGAGTCTTATGTAGTTTTTCATATCTCTGCCAATGACCTCTCTTTTTGTTTTTTGATTCTCAAACCTCAGTAAGGATTTAGCATCAAATGAGCAGAACAAAAGCCACACTGCTGCAGAGCTGCGTAAGAAGGAGCAGCAGCTGACCAGCGATGAGGAGAAGTTCTTTAATGTGTGTGGCAGCCAGGATCTGGAGCAGGACCTGGGAAAACTGCAGGAAGATCTGGAGAAGGCTTCCAAGCAGAGAGGTAATCTACCCAAATCCAGAAGGAAGGGCCTTTGGTGTTTTCTAATAGTATTGAAGACTTTTAAATCCCACTCTGATCCTCTTTTGAGCTATTGTAAATGTGTTCCCAGTGGTCTTTTATTTGTGATCATGCTGTTTTTAGCCAAAATGAGAAAAACAAAAAACTGTTGTTTTCTATGACAGTTGCTGCAGAACGGCAGTAGTTCATTAGAAATCCACCTCTTGAGTATTGAGCGGCAGCAGTGATGCAGAGTAAGCCCGCCCCTACTTTCCTGTCATCTATCTGCATACACTTTCCCGCTAGCTTACAGCCCCCCACACCCTAAACTAAAAACGGCGAGCATTATTGGAGCTATCCAGCCGTACAGTTATGAGCCAGATGCCAACTCAGACGAGGAAAATGGGGACGTACATGAATCCATTTGTCTGCAATTGGATGCATCAGAATGGAACGGAGCAGGAAACCTTTGGGTTTTTTTAATACGTGCCTCCATCGTGAGAAAAATGTTATAAAACACAAATTCTCATTGGAGCAGGTCTTTAAACAGAGAACTGAGATAACGTTTTTAAAAACACAAAAAAAACATCTGAGGTAAAGCTGTGAAACTTACTGCTTTGGTACATGTAGAGGTGTAGAGCCGACTGACTCTTGGTGTTGTTTTCCCTTTTCTACCTTTGCTTGCACAGCCATGTTAGCTGGAGCAACAGCGGTCTACACCCAATTCATCAGCCAGTTGACAGAGGAGAGGGAGCCCTGCTGCCCCGTCTGCCAGCGAACGTTTCCCTCTGAGTCCGATCTCCAGGACGTCATCAACGACATGCAGTCCAAGCTTCGTTTGGTGCCGGACAAACTGAAAAACACAGAGCAGGACCTGAAGAGAAAGGAAAGGAAGAGAGATGAGATGATGGCCCTCAGGCCTGTGCGGTGCGTTCCACGTTTCTTAAGGGTGTCATTCGAGCTCAAAGGCTTTTTGTCTTTTTCTTATTCAATCTGTGTAAAGTTGTGTTTGGTTTAAAGTATTTATTTTAATCGTTTTTGGTACTAAATCCCTAAAACGTCAAACACTTAAGTGGAAAAGTGAAATTTAATTAAAACATTGTTAAAACGTTTAGTTTACAGTCATAGAAAAAAGAGAAGCAAAAATAAAAATCACAAGTATTTTAAAAGTTTTCACACAATTAACATTTCTGAATAATATTAGGGTCTAAAAACCTTATTTTTTTTGCAGGCACATTTTCAAACATGCAGAATAGGAGGGGGAGGCAGAAAAAAGTGACATTTTTATTTATTTTACTCAACAATAGCACGTGATCCAAAAATGAATGTTCTGCTCATTCAAACAGGAACTTTGACAAAAGCCACAATATAGACGAGTTCTTTGTGGTTTTGAAGCACATAACTGTTTTTCTGAATTGAATTTACAAAAGTAAAATCATTTCTGTAATTTGAAATGATGACAGAAGTTACATTTCAGAGTTTCTTAACCTCTGTTAGCAAGTAAATTATACATTTATACATACTTTTTTATTAGTATTTCGTTAGTTGTTACCTAACAAAATAAAAGGAGGAAAAAAAGTAATTTTATTTTGTAAGACGTTTGAAACAATATAAATATCTATATATATAATTAAGTGTAAAATATGTCTAATAATGATTTTAGAATATTTCATATAAATGAGTCTAAGATTTTTTCCTCTGTACTTTTTCTTTCAATTTCTTTATGTGAAGCTGTGACTCTCTGGTTCCACTAGATGGCGCTACACATCTGTAGGACCCTCAGTCATTCAGGATGGTTCCATAGCAAAAACCGGTTCTAAAAGGGTCATCCAGGCTCAATTTTTAGGGTTTTTTTTTGTTGCAGATGTTTCACCTCTTGTTCAAGAGACTTAATCAGTTCTGCTCCTTCTCAGAGTTAACCAAGTCTCTGAAAAACTAACTGAAAAGTTTCAGATAATCAAACACAATTAAATAATTAACAGAATCAAACAAGTTAACACATATAACAGTTTTTAAGCAAAGATATTTCTTTTTCAGTCAAAAAGGCATGTATGTCACTCCACATAAAGTGAGTCATACATGCTCCCTATAAACTACTCTCCATTGATAATCCTCCTTTAATGTCTTTCAGGCAGTCGATTGTACAAGTGCAGGAAAAGGAGCTTCCTGAGTTAAGAAATCGTCTGCAGACTGTGAACAGAGACATTGAGAGGCTCAAGGCAGACGTGGAGAAACAGGAGACGCTGCTCAGTAGATTGATGTCTGAGGAGGACACGGCCAAGTCCTGCCTTCAGGACATCTCTCTTATGGACAGATACATGGTACCGCCTTCCTGTCGGCATGATCTGCACCCCTGAATCCTCTCCAATCTCTATTTCCTTAAATGCACTGGATTTTCTGAACTTTACTGCTAAAGAAATTACAGTTTTTCTGAGACACATCCTGGCCTGTAATCATTTTTTTTCTTCTCTTCTGTCCCGTTTTCTCCACAAATGTCTTCTATTCCCAGATGGATCTTAGAGAAGTAGAGAGAAAAATAGCTCAGCAAGCAGCCAAGCTCCATGGGGTCGACCTGAACAGAACCATCCAGCAAGTCAGTCAGGAGAAACAGGAGACCCAACACAAGCTTGACACCAGTAAGATTCATAAAACACAACTTGCCACACTCAGAATTACAGATGTGTAGCTGAAACGACAACCAAATCCAATCGCACATTGTTGGCGTTCGTTGAATATTTGATTAGTTTCACGTTTACACTCGTTTTTAAAACTTAACTCAACCAATCAGATTATTTTTCAAGTGTGAACAGAAAAAACTGATGCCTTTCATCCAAAAACCAGATATCAGATTAACACATCGATTTTTGCCCATGAAATCGATGTTTTGCGACATGTATCCTCATGTAATTGATTTTATTTTGTCGTTTTATGTCTAAAAAGTAACACACGAAACAACAGCCCCATGTTAAAAAGATAATCCACTTCCTTGGGTAGGAAGTGCTGTACATCCAAATGTGAAATGTTCTTTTCTCCTGTTGACAAAATGATTGTGTACAGCTGCATTGTGGTGACTATTTTACAGACATTCGTTCCTACATTAGTAAAGGTAACGTTATGACTATGGGCGCAAGGTATTACCAAGAACAGACCCATTGTATAAGTCAGAGGAATTTTTGAACTTGCGTCATTGCGTATCTTCTCCATATTAAATCAGATAATGGACTAAACCACATAACTGGATTTTTGAAGTCTATTTGCTAATATCTGATTTCTGTGGGCAGTTTAAAAGGTCTCACTGCAACAGTTATTTGTCACGACTGTTCTTTATCTTAATGCATTTTTCTCTTGATGGAGGAAACATGTAAAGAAAATTCTAATGAAAACGGCATTCCTGAGTATTTCTAGATTCAAAGTGTGGTGAATCAGGAGCAGATGAAAATAGCAGCTTGAAAAAGATTGTAGTTGTTACGTACAAACTACAACCGGCATGCCACCAGCACCCTGCTCTGCTCGATTCAGATGCATCCACTTGTAGACAAATAGATCCATGTTCGCTTTCATTTTCCCCGTTGGAGCTGACATCCGGCTCAGAACTGAACGGCTGGATGGCTCTGATGTTGATCGCTGTTTTTGTTGCATCACCAATGTTAGCTTGGGATCATGAGGGGCTGTAAAATAGCAGAAGATAGTGTAAACAAAGGGATCATGGGAAATGCTGATAATCAAGCTGACTCTGCACCTACAGTTCCCTCCACAATTCAGAGGCTTTTCTGTTTCTGTTGAACTCCTGTAGCTCTGCAGAAACTATGTCCTAGGACACAACAGTTTTTTTTTGTCTAAAAACAGCAGAATCATCATTTAAAGACCACTGGAAATGCTTTTAAAATTGATCAAAATGGGATTGGAGTGGGACTTTAAGCTTTTACTTTCACAGGATTTTTCCCAGCTCTGCCAAAGAAGAATGATCATTCTTACAGACCACACCCTTACCTAGCCTTTTCCCTCTTCATCTTTTCAGTTTCCAGCAAGATGGATCTGAAGCGTAACCTCATCCAGAGTCAACAGGACCAGATTCAGATGCTGAAGAGTGAAGTCAATGAGAGGAAGGCAGAGAAGCTGCAGCTGAGCAGTGACATGCAGAAACAGCAGCAGCTGGAGGAGCAGTGTGTGGAGTTCACCACAGAGATACAGGCTCTGACCAGAGACATCAGGGTACATTTAGACATTTAGACATTTCTCTTGTTGATTTGAATGTTTTTCATCTATATAACAATGTTTAGTCATTACAGTTTTTTCCTATTGCTAAAACACTAAGCGCCATTCTCCAAACCAGTCGATCAGCTGCTTTAACTCTTTTCTCCAAAACATCACTCTTTGGTCTGAACCTAAAACACAATTTGCAAAACTCTCATCTACTCTTTGCACAACACATGACACATAGTTGGCATTCACCACACAAGATGCAAAAAGTTAACACAAGGCAAGAAAACAGTTCACACAACCATCATCGTCACCATAACAAGCAACTGATCAAAACTGAACTGCAGTGAATCTGAGGACAGTTCTGGAACAATTGAGCAGCTTTTTAAAGATGGATAATGGAGGAAGACCCAAACCTGCACCAAGACCTGGACTAGAGCTGCACGATATGAGGAAAAACGTGCAATATGCGATATTAATGATCAGTATTGCGATAACAATAAAACTTGCGGTATGTGAACAAATAGCAAATCTACCAAAACAATCATTCCCCTTTTTATTGCAACAGTTTAAAAATTATACTCTTATTGACCCTCGTCAACATAAGAGACGAACATCTAAGATAAAAGAGCCCCATCTGATTGGTCAACAACGTGAAGGTGTCCATCTGATTGGTCAGATGCATAAATGTATTTATTTGATTCATTAAATACTTCAATTTGCCATAAGACTTATTTAGCACATTTAAGGTAACTATTTATTGCAATTTTCACAGTCTTTTGCGATATCCACATTGCACAGCTTGATGTCGCGATAACGATAAATTTGCGACATATTGTGCAGGCCTAACCTGGACCCAGACAAAGAACCAGAATTTCTGATGAGATCCAGATCAAAGTTATTGAAAATATTTTTGTTTCTGAAATAATGACCATGGGAAAAGCAGGTCAAAAGGTAAACCCTCAGTTCAGCAGGCTAAGGTGTTAATTTTCATAATTCAGATGGACATTCAACAAGAAAATGACAGAAGATTCTTGTTTTTTTTCTGGAACAATCTTGTCAAGGCTGGATCAGCCACACAAGATGATTGTTTCCCTGTTGTGTGGCTGGGGGTAAACGTTGCCTGTGATGTGGATGAAGTTCTTTGGTCGTACAGAGATACCATGGTTAAGTACAGTAAATGTGAACCAAGGCTTACAGTAAAAGTCCTGAATGTTATTGTTCTCTAATTTATGGGGGGTGGGGGTATGGTTTTCCATTCTTTACAAACTTTTTGTAAAACGGTGTCAAGTATTTTGTCGTGTATCGTGTTGCGTTTGCTGTGTGTTTGTTAGTTTTGATGACAGTCTTCATTGTGACCTCAAAGTGAGCTTTTGACTCAAGTGTTTTGTATATCTAGTCTATCATTAGAATATTGTGTTTGGTGGTTTAATGTTTCAGAAAATGTGTTTTGGCAATTGGAAAAAACTGCAACAAATTGCTCTTCTGTTTGTGGATTTTAAAAGTATGTTGTGTTTTAGATAAATATTAAGTAGAAATTCATACTTTTCTTTGTTGACTCAGGAGGCAAAAGAGCAGTTGGCTCCTCTGACTGCTGCTTTGGAAAAACTGCAGCAGGAAAAACAAAGTTTGATGGAACTCAAAAAGCAGAAACAGGAGGAAGGACGTGAGAAGGTAAAACATCACTCCTTTGTTAACCCGGTTTCTGTCTGCGCTCGTGTCAGTTTAACACTAAATATTATTTATGGTTTGAGTGTCTGGACGTTAACGGTGTGGCTGTAATTTATTAAGCTGTACTTCTGCAGTTTCTGTTTCTCTGTAGTTCTTGAACCTTTTCTGGTGTTGACAGATCAATGGTATTAATGAGAGAGTAAAGGCAATCACCACTTTGGAACGAGAGATCCATAAGTACGTCAGTGATGGGAAAGATCAATACAAAGAGGTAATGTAATCTCACTCTTTTGCCACTTTTTGAATTCAAAATTCCTTTTTTTTATCTTGTGATGTGTAAATGTTTTCTACAAAAGCATTTATTTTTCCCAAATCAGACATTCTTGACACATTCTTGACATCTTTCATGCTTAATTTGTTATTTAAAAAACTTTCTAAACTCTTCGCAGCAAAAAGAGTCTGAGCTTCAAGAAACAACCACTCAACTTCATGAGGCGGAGAAGCAGAAAGAGAAAATAAACAAAGAAATGGGGAACATTCGCCAAGATATTGACACTCAAAAGGTACTCGCTCTGTTAACTCTTTCAAATCCAGAGCTCTGCAGTTGTCCTTCTAGAAAAGGTCACATTTCATTGAAGAAATTATGGATTTTTAGTGTTTTTGACCTACAGAGAGGAGATATAGAGATCTATAAAATCAAATGAATATTTTTTTAATTAGATTTTTTCACATTATATAAATTAAATAAAGTGAGTCCCTGACACATGTTGGCTTTTGATCGGTTGGTTAAGATTCAGCATATAGGAAATGATTTCATAGAACCAAAACACAATTTTAGTTAGTTTTTTTCTTAACGTACTGAACATTTCTCAGGTCCAAGAGCGTCTGCTTCAGGACAATCTGACTCTCAGGAAGCGTGAAGAGGAGCTGCGGGAGGTTGTGGCAAAACATGAGGCTCTTCTTAAAGACATCGGCAACATGCAGGTCCTACAACTGCGCCAGTAAGAGTTTTCTTCTGCTACTCTCATAAAGCTATCCTGACTCTTTCTTTGTCTCCTAATGTGACATCAGTGGTCCTAACTGGGTTTAACCTTAAACACTGAAAAGTTTGCTAGCATCACCCAGATATAGTCTTTCATGTACCGTAAGTCTTCGACCGTGTACACGATCAGCGGGATTTCAAGTGATTCTGGCGCTGAGAAGAGGATTTTCATATTGGCACTTTGATACAACACATTACAAATTACATTACAAAACTGCTTTTCTTCACGAAAGAATCGGCTTATTTACACTGATGGCGTGAATAACACAGTGAAGTGTAGCATATCAGTTCAAAGCTGCTTTTCTGCTGAAAAAACGCTAATTCTGTAAACAGTTGAAGAGTAGTCGAAAGAATTTAAAAGGGTTCAAATATCACGCCTTTGGTGTTTCACAGAGAACGTCGTGACGTGGAACGCAAATTGGAGGATTTAAAGAAGAACCGCAGTATTGCACTGGGCCGCCAGAAAGGCTTCGAGGATGAGATACTTCATCACAGGTGAGACGCTCTCGCACAGGAATGTTTTCACTAACGGCATCGTCATTACTCTGTGCAAACAAAACACACAACTGAATTGTGTTGTTGTGAAAAATAAAAGATAGAAATGGACAATTTTGTTATTCAGATCAACAACTGTTCATTCGGATTGTTTTACAGTGCTGTGAAAAAAATTCAAATAAAGTAACAAAGCTTCGTCTTTTTGCAGAAAAGAGCTGCGAGAAGACCAATACGACAAAGCTGAGGAGCGATACAAAAATAAGATGATCACTATGAGGACTACAGAGCTGGTGATCAATGACCTGAACCTTTATTACAAAGCCCTGGATCAGTAAGTTTGGAACCTCACACGCTTTTCTGGTGCAGCAGAAACTATCAGTCCAGCAGTGCTTAGCTCTCTGCGTCCACAGGTGGAGCTGCTGCACAGAGCAGCTCCCAGCTAAGAACATAGACCTGCTTGAGTGTGAACAGGTCTGAGTTTCAATGACAAACATTTGTATGAAAAACATTCAGTGTTACCAATGTTTTTATATTCCAGTCTAAAAATATGTTCATTTGCACATTTACTTTTGAATGTGGCCATCCATGGAACAACATGTCGGTTTTTAAGCTTAAAATCATTTACAGCAACAGTTTATACAGCCAACAGCCAGTTTATACTCAGATTGAGTCCATATTTGGATCTTTTGCACTTTTCATAGATTTGCATGAAAGTCGTGTTGATTATATCAACCTCAAAAATCTAACGCTTCCCTGTGTCTGCTTGATCACCATCATCTGTCTCAGTTTGTGACCCGGTGGATCTTTTACTTGTAAACTATGACCAACTGAAGTTTTTCCACCTTGATGCAGAAAAAATTTTTTTTTATTAGTTTTTCTTTGCCAGTGGAATAAAATGGCAGCCCAACATGAAAGCTCAATAGAAGTCAACCTGTCATTCTATGTTGATTAAAAACACAACAGTTTAGAACGCACAGTAGCATAAGCACAATTTCACTGTGTAATTGCTTTAAATAACTGCCAAAAAAGCTGAAACATCGTCTCACATTATAATTCTGTAACTGTAAAGCTATCAATGCCAGGAAAGCATTAGCGTTGCCATAGTAACCTATCGTTTGCATTGTACTAAAGATTCTTCCTCTAAATCCTCACCGCCTTCAACATGTACCAGATGCTGACCTTGTGGTGTTTGACCAAAACCATCATTTTTCCTTTGGTGGAGATCTGCTTAAAAAAAGTTCCTCAACTAAAACATTTGATCTGCACTTTAAGAAATGAAGACAAATGAGTTTGATGTTGTTAGTTTTCTCTTTGGCAGAGATCAAAGCCATGTCACTAAATCCAAAATCCTCTCTCGAGGCGTCATTGCACCTTTAATGACCTAAAAGTTTGAACTCTTTCAAGCAAGATGTGGCCCAGGTGCAGCACGGTAATCTGCAAGATCTGGCTGAAAACCATTTTTATGTCACACTTTCATGAGCTCTGTGTGTGTGTGTGTTTGTGTGGGAAACTTAGATTTCCTCTGTAGTGCTTTTCTCATAAGCGCTAGAGGGAGGCCACAGCACAAACACAGAAGCCCTTATTTGGAAGCACGGCAGGAGTGACACAAACTGAAAGTATTTTTTTTTACTGTTGACACATGATAGATGCTTCATCTCAAGAACCTGTCAGGCAGTTGGAACATGTTAAATATGAAATGGTGTTTCTTCACCTTTCCGCACACCCGTGCAGGTGTTGCCACAGCAACAGCTTTCACTGATTCACACAGGTGGTTGTGCTGTGTATTTCCTAAAAAATCCCCAATATAAGTACTTCTTAAAATATCTTTGCTCCGATTGATTTTCTGCATTTATTTGGCTAAAACATTGCATTGCATAGAACTAACACGACCCAAATCTGTATTTTATTCTGAATAAAAATCTAAACAGCTTTTTTGAAGAAAAAAGCTGATCATGCTTTTCATCGTAGTATTTGTCACTCATTTCTCCTTAGCTTGAGTATTAAAAAGCGACTTGTCACCACAACCTTTTTATCCATTTTAGATTATGGAGACCTTTTGTATATGAATGCAACAGCTCAATGTTTGAGTAAGATTTATCCTGTGAATCACGCCGCTTCAAGGTTTGTAACAAACTGTAAGGCCTCGGCTGACCATTGTGAACTGTACTCTGGAGTGGGATGGTCTTCTCTGTCCACCAGGAGGCTCACACTCATTTTTATTTACTAGTCTTGGACTTTTACCTTCCTACATTTGCAGCCTGATCAAGCTGAGGACTGGAATCATAAGGACTGCGTTCCAATGACCATGTGTTGCTTAATGTTCCATTTGCCTGTACAGATCTGGAAAAAAGGCTTTTGTCTTTTCTGCCCCCTCCACACGGAACACGCTACAAAAAAGTTGGAAATTAAAAGAACTCATTCCTCTGAATATTTTCCAGGCTGAGATGGGAGGAGAAAATCACTTTTAACTGTACCTGTTTTACATAAGCTTTCATTTTTATTTATGTTATCTTTTTAATGTTGACATTTTTATTATAAATTAAATTTATTGTCCGTCCCCCACCCCCCCCAGCCAGGACTCCCTTAAAAAAGATATTCTTAATCTCAATGGGACAATTCCTGGGTAAATAAAGATTAAATCAAAATTACTAGATTTTCAGAGCGGCGAAAAGTCTGTGATGGATCCAGATTAATGCTTTGTTCATAACTTCTCAGCCTAAAAAACATTTAAAAAATGTTGCAAATACTAAACATTTTACTGTCCATATTCAGCATGTCAAAAGTACTCTTTTTTTTTATTTTTTATTATTTAGGAAGGAGGCGTGGCACAAAAGAGCCATTTAAGATGAGAATTTTAACAGCTGCTCAATTGCTTTTAAAAGTCTCAGACTTTTGACTTTTCATTTTTATTTTGGGTTAACCATCCATCTGCGTTCCCAAAGTCCCACTCCAGTCCTATTTTGATCTATTTTTGATTCTCCGTGGTCTTTTAATTGTGATTATGTCGTCTAAGCCCAAATCTAAAAACCTGCTTCGTTTTCTAGGACACAAGTTACTGCAGAGTGACAAAAGTTCATTCGAAATGTGTCACTATGTTGTGGGCGGGAATGTTGGTGTGTGGTAAGCCCACACTGATTTCCCATCATCCCTTTGTTTACATGCTTTCCTGATAGCTTACCATCCGTCACACACCCCTAACATTACCGGTGCAACAAAAATGCCAATCAATATTGTAGCTTTTCTGTTGTCTAGTTGTCTAATTTTGCCAGCTCAAAGTCGTACATGGATCTAGTCGTCTAGAAGTGAATGCATCTGAATGGAGTGGAGCAGCGAGCTTGTGGCTTTGCTAATAGCTTCTACGTCACACCTACGAGCTTTTTTAAACGGCATTTATGTGTCTGCTCCTGGTTCGCCACAATTTGAATAAAGGAATACTCAGAAATGCAATTTCAAACTTAATTTATGTCTTACATCGAGTGAAAACTGCCACAAGAAGATGATCAATAACATGTTAGTCATCAGAGGAGACTTTTTTAAATGAAGGGCCCAAACTTGATGTAACTATTGAAAGACAAACTTCCCCTAAATTAGGGGGGAGTAAAGGCTCCCCTTTATTTTCAGGTGTGGGAAAAATCAATAATTTCACATCTTAGTTTTTGTGTGTGAACTGCATGTCAAGTCCAGTTTATGGGATTCATTTATAGATTTCAGTTTTAAGTCTTGTAGTCACAGCTTTATATGTTAAATGTGGAAAACACCTGCACAGTTTGAATTTATGACAGATTTCTTTATCAAAGCAAATTATATTGCTTATAAGTGTCTGGAATACATTTGCTTTGTGCATTTTACTTCTAAACATCTTCAGTGCTTTTCCTGTAGCTGCTTGTAATTGTGTGGCTTTACTTCAAAGGGTCCAGATAAGACTTTGCTATGACATCTTCTAGCGTCATCTGGAGAAAAGGGGTCATTTCTTAGACTCGGTAGTCAAATCTAAATATTTCAATCAGATGTATTTGTGTTTTAAGTAACTCAACGCCACTTTTTGTTGCAAATTTAAAGACTTTGTTTTCAAAGGCGTCTTTATAGCACATGACTTCTTAGTTTTGGCAGAAAATTACCAATGCACAAAATGTGTTCAATATATTTTTATAGCACATTTCATACATCTTTTAATGGCCCAAAGTGTTTTTCTACACCTGAAAAACCTAACAAAAAATAGGTCAAATTAAAATACCACAGAACTCACCTATTTATTACATTACACAGTACATCAATGTTTCATGCCAGTTCAATGGCAAATGCATTGTTCTCACAGATTGACAGTCTGCTGACAAATGATAAAACTGACTATTCACAGATGCTATCATCTGTGAATAGAGCTGAAACATCATTTACCCACTTTATGCAGTTATCAAGATAAAAAAAAGCCTTCCAGCCGTTCACCACACATCTGTGTCAGTGTTTCTACCAGAATACACAGAAATGCTCTTCAGGGTTAAGATTTCTTGATCAGAGAGTTGAGCGAAAACCTCAAATGAAGCGGTGTCTCTGGAAAGAAACCAAAATGCTAAAGTGTTGGTACTGATTGAAAGGGTCAGAAAGTGAAACGATGTCAAAGGTCAACTTATTAGTGCATGCAACTTTTGGTCCTTTGCTTTTTTTCCCCAGAGTTTCCTAAATATTTAAAGATTTTGCAGCGTTTTCAAAAACGTTGTTTATTGGGGGAAAAAGACATTTTATAGCCACGCCTGTCCATTGATTTGAATGGCTAAACGTATCCACACTTTGGAATTGTCTCGTACTTGAAATATTTTCATTCTGTATAGTTTACAGAAACATGTTTCAACAACAAATTAGTCTTATTTTAATGCAGTTTTCTCTCTAATGTCAACTATTAATTTTCTGCAGTACACTACACGTATGTTGAATCATTTTGCTTGCGCTTTTACTTAAGACTTTCTCTTTCCGGACGGCATTTGAACATATCAAATATCAAACCCTAGTTGTTAGAAACAGGAAAAATTGGAATGGACTAAAATGACTTCTAGGCAACTTGGGTGTAGCATCTCCAGACCGACAGCTTTAATGGGGTCTTCCAGGTTATGGCGAAGTCACAGCTGCTGTCCGTCTAAATGGGAGCTATCTGCAGGCAGAACACGGGCAAACCTGAACAGGGTATACAGGTGGCCCACACAAAAGAGCAAAGCTGTAAACGTCTCTCTAAGCTTGTAGAGTGAAAATCATCATTCCACCCAAACAGTTTGCAGTTTGTGTGGGAATCCTACAAACTTCCTATGGGCACTTGTATATCACTGGAACACCCCATGCATGCATCATTCACATGCAGTCAGTAAGGGACTAGTACTGGCACCTCACTAACGACTATAGTGTCATGTTAGCACGTTATGACAGCATCACCTGAACATGAGTGTGTGCAACTTCCATTAACCTTACAAATACTTATCTGTACATTTACCACACGCATGACAATTGTACGTTTTCATGACATCCCTTGAGGTGACCGTACCAGCATTAAAGGAACTGGAAGACACATGTGTGCGCCTCCTTGTGGCCACTCCTCTCTACTAACCTCTGTAGTCCAAGGACAAACTAAGGCTGCATTTACACTGCAGGTCTTGATGCCAAATCCGATTTTTTGACTATATCCAATTTTTTTGACGACCCGCTTACATCATCTTTTAAAAGTGACCCGTACCTCTCTCTTCTTCCCCTCTTTCCTTTTCCGTCCGGTCCAACACCAAAGATCTTCAAACATGTTTGAAATTAATAAAGTTTGGCCTCAATTACAAAAGGGGTTTATTCAGACATACCTTTGGTTTGTCTGAAGATTAATAACCCCTCTTGTTAAAGTAAAATATGTCCAACACAAGAGGCCCTCAGCTCTCATCTGTTTGCCCAGCTGTTGGACAGGACAAGGTAAAAAAAAAAAAAAAAAAAAAAAAAAAAAAAAAAAGTGACCCGTATCCGATTTTTGCATTTACACTATACAATGTTGAAACTATCAAACATAGACGTTCTGAGGACTACGTAGAAGCATTTCCGCCTTCCGCGGACCTCCTTTGGACTTTTGTGTGACTGCGGTTGTCATGGAGGCAAGGCAGCGACTGAAGGAGACGTTGCCTTGGGCGCTCCAGGATGAGGCAGGTGTACGAGAGGGGATGCGCGGGAGAAAAAAAAAGGAGGGCTGCTCGGCCGGCTTATGTGCTCTCGCTGAGTTTTAAATGAGTAAGTGTTTGAAGACGTTGTGCTGTACTAACAGTTTGATCCACGCAAAGAAACAAACGGCTTCTAGCCTGTTCCAGAGCAACGGTGCCCCGCTTGGTTAGTTACCCGACCGGGACCGGACCAGAAATAATGAAGTTTGAGGCTGAAAGGTAACACGCTGATGGGGCTCCAGCTGTCCTCGAACAGCAAAATCAGTGCACAAAAGCACCTTAATAAGTCATGTGATCTCAGTTGGTGGTGTCCTGAGTTGACGTCACTGATGTACGACTCGCATTTTTTATTTATTTTTATTTTATTTAACCTTTATTTAACCAGGAAAGTCCCGTTGAGATTAAAAACATCTTTTTCAAGGGAGTCCTGGCCAAGCGGCAGCAGCGACTAAAATGCAGTTACATAATTACAAAGAGCAAAATAACAGGAAATAACAAACCGATTATAAAAAACAAGTGCATGTTAAGGAGTCAGCCTCGAGACCTCTCAGTTTAACTTTAAAAGCATTCAAGGAAATCAACTCTGTCAACTTCCAGTCCTTCTGCAACATGTTCCATGCATAAGGTGCAGAGTGGATTTACTGGGGAATAACCGATTTGTCTGCTTACATGGCACACGCAAATGCACATATCTGATTTGTATCCAATTTATTTCCACATGTGAGTCAGGCCTGAATCCGATCTGAGAAAAATGGAATCCATGCGTTTTTTTTCCTGCTTACGCGTTCACCGGTCAAATCCAATCTGTGCCACATTAGAGGAAAAAATCGTTATTGGGCCACTTGAACCATGCAGTGTCAATGGGGCCTAAAAGTATGCTGCACCCGTACGGGTCAACCACCATATGGTTGCATGTTACTACACCATCAGTGGTGGTCAGTATCCCCCCAAAAGTGACTACAGAAAGGAACATTGTTTAACCTGCAACAGTGTCATTCAATTCCCCACTTTTATTAAAGCCTTGGCCTTAAGATGGCTGCAAAAGCTAAAAAGCAGACAGTGGAGATCGAAAGTTTGGGCACCCCAGGTAAAACATTAGATTATTGTCCATAAATGTATAAATTCATACATGTATTTATTTAATGTGAATGTCATTTGTGAATGTCGTTTTTGCTGCCACAGATACGTGAATTTCCCCATCGTGAGATAAATAAAGACATCTAATCTAATAAAGAAGCCAAGGATTGAAAACTCTTCAAAAGGCATCAGATTACAGATGAGACATTCTTGTAAGATGTCAAAAAGGGCTTTATTTCCATCATTTACCCTTTCACAATAACAGAAAACAAACTAATGCCAGGTGCAAAAGTGTGGGCACCCTGCAGAATTTACAGAATGCACCAACACTCTTTGAAAAGCTGAGACCTGATCGTGTCATGGATCATTCACAGTCGTCAGGAAAAAACAGCTTATTTCAATTTCAAAGATTTTTAAATAAAATGAGTCATCCGACCTCGCCCCAACCATCAGCATCATGGGTTCTTCCAAGCAGTTGTCTAGAACACTGAAAATCAAAATAGTTGACGCTCACAAAGCAGAAGAAGGCTGTAAGAAGATAGCAAAGCCTTTTCTGATGCCAATAACCCCATGTTCGGAAAATAATTGCATATGGCAGTCCACAAGAACAAGATCTGGGAACCCCAGGTATCAGTGCAAAAGCATAAACCGTGATCAGAATTATTGTGTGAATAATTGTGTTTAAATTCAGACATGGATTGGAAGACCATGAAAAATCTCAGACAGAGCAGCTCGCAGAAACTGGCGGTGTCTGCGGGTTAAAGTTTTATTGAGTAGTCCACCTGCTAATCAAAAAAAAGGAAGAAAATCCTACCCCTAATAATGCGCTGATTAAAAATAAAACACCTCTTTTTACCTTAAAATCAATAAACATTTTATAAGCTATTGAAACCAGGTTTCTATATGTATACACATGTATATATATATATATATATATATATATATATAGTTTTTTTTTTTTTTGAGTGAAATTCGACTTTTTAACATGCTAGTTGAAGGTAGATTACTTTCTGAACTGCATTACCTCTGGGTTTGCATCTAAATTAGGAAAGGTAGGTGCGAAACAAAAAAAGCCAACAACAACAACTTCATGTTACCTCCAGAGAAGCCTCTGGGTTATAATAATAATAATAATAATAATAATAATAATAATAATAATAATGGATTGGATTTATCTGCGCTTTTCAAGACACCCAAAGCGCTTACATTATCAAATCAAATCAAACTTTATTTATAAAGCACTTATATATAAATATAACTCAAAGTGCTTTACATTAAAACACAACAAAATATAAAAACAAGCATTGACGATTTAAAAATAAATAAAATAAAAATAAATAAATAAATAGGGCCCCCCTCCCCGTACCTAGCCCCCCACTCCTTTCACACCTCCCACCCCCTAAGTGATGGCCAAGGACAATGAGAAATAGGCTGAGCACAAAAAGAGGATGCTGGAAACGCTAATAATTGGAACCTCCCCCTCTGTGAACAGCCGCATAGACAGCCAAATGCAGCATCACAGGTGGGGACCGCTCCACCACAGCTAAGTGGTGATGCAGGTCCCCATCCAGAGCCGCAGTGGCTGAACAGCAGCCGACCCAGAAGGAGAGGTTCCATCTGAGGAAGCACCGGAAATAAAAATGAATAAAAACGAGAATAAACAAGTAAACATATTGATAAAAACAATAAAACATTAAAATAAGGTAAATTAAAATAACGCGTTAAAATCAGATTCAAGTTCATAAAACAAGATAAAATGGATGAATGAAAAAAAATAAAAGTGCATATAAATAAATAACTGAATAAATACATAAAAGTAGTAAAAAATTAGCTAAAAGCCAGGTTAAAAAGATGGGCCTTGAGCCTTTTCTTAAAAGCGTTAAAGCTCTGTGCGGCCCTCAGGTCCTCCGGCAGACTGTTCCATAAACGGGGACCATAGTGCTGAAATGCAGCTTCTCCATAGGTTTTAGTTTTTACAGTTGGAATGGTTAACAGACCAGTGCTAGAGGAGCTCAGGGTCCGCGAGGGTTCATATCTTACTAAAAGATCTGATAAATAAGAAGGCGCAAGACCGTTAAGACATTTAAAAACGGTTAAAAGTATCTTAAAATCAATCCTGAAGCATATGGGGAGCCAATGCAGGGATTTTAAAATTGGGGTGATGTGAGCTCGCCTCCTGGTCTTTGTAAGAACTCGTGCAGCAGAGTTCTGGAGAAGCTGAAGGTTCCTAATGTTGGTTTTTGGAAGACCAGAAAGCAGAGCGTTACAGTAATCAACTTTACTCATGATAAAAGCATGCATTAGCATCTCCATATTAGCAAGAGAGAGTAGTGGGCGGACTCTAGCCAGATTTTTGAGATGATAAAAACCAGTTTTAACCACCTGTTTTATATGGGGGATTAAAGTCAGCTTAGAGTCGAAGATAACGCCCAGGTTTCTGACTGTTTCTGAATGACTTAATGAAAGTTCCTGTAGCTTCAGAAACTGTTTCTCCCTCTTGGCTTCAGGACCGATAACTAAAATTTCCGTTTTGTCCTGGTTGAGCTGCAGAAAATTATTTGCCATCCATAATTTTTACATCTAAAATACAGTTAAAAAGGGCTTCTATTGGTCTTGTGTCATCAGGAGACATAGCTATTATGTCCATTATTCATTCACTCCTCATTCATACTTGGTGACGGTAAGCTACGGTTGTAGCCACAGCTGCCCTGGGGCAGACTGACAGAGGCGTGGCTGTCATTTCGCGCCTACGGCCCCTCTGACCATCACCGGGAGCATTCATGCACATTCACACACCAGTGGAGCCACACTGGAGGCAAGGAGGGTGAAGTGTCTTGCCCAAGGACACAACGACATTTTGGCTGGTGGGAGCGGGGATCGAACCGCCAACCCTTCGATCACCTTCGACGACCCGCTCAACCACCTGAGCCACTGTCGCCCGTTATGGGGCTTGATCCAAAATCTACTACGGTAGTTTAGTTGGTGTGTAGGAATAAAGAAACGCGGTTTATCCTGGAGAGCTGATAAATGAACCACTAATTATTGTTTCGCCAAAACAGAACAAAAAATGAAAGTCACATTGTTCAGTAAATGTTGTCCACAACACTAAAAGATTCTTTAAAGCTTGCCCTGTCAGAATGTATACACTACAATCATTCACGCAAGAATTACGGTTTAGTTTATTCGTTTGTACTAAACTCCTTGAGTTACATTCTTTAATATAGTGTTTATATAGTGATTATTAAATCAAACTATTATTCCACTTTCGCTTTTTGCTCTTTTCATTACAAATAATAAATAATCCAATGGAAGTTTCATTTTTAACTTTACTGTTAAGACTAAATGAAATGCATTCAAACTGCAAAAGCTTCTCACATATAGACTGACTAGTGTTGAGGATGGCGACGTTTTCATTTGTTAGAATATTATATGTGATGAAAACATATTAACGGATGTTGAAAATCCTAACGCCTTTCATGCACAGAGCTAAATGCTGTTGGTTTTGTAATATTAACAAATGTTTGGTTTTTTGGAAAGCGCGCCTTAGCGCTGTGGAGGTCTAGTCATTCCTCGCATCTGTTAAGTAAGCATTTGCGCAAAGAAGACGCACTTTGTCTGATTGATGGATAACGGCTGCATTTCTCCATCTGTCTTTGTGGTGCAGCATCCTCCATGTAAGCCTAGTACGATTAGACTTCTTGCATTTCTAACCACATTAGCTTTTTTTTTTCCCCCTTTGGCTAGATTTGAGACAAAATGCTTCTTAGAAAACAGGAAATTCATTTCAGTGTCTTGTCCATACATCTTGCATAGCCGCATATCTTGTCAATAATCAGAGTTCAGTGGATTAAGCAAAGCCAGATTTGCTTCCGTTTTATTTTTATTTTTTTTATAAGGCTGAAAATTGGAGCACATTCTTATTTAAACTAATGCTTTTTATGCTATATAAAGTTTCAGATTTTATTGGAAAGATGAGAAACAGGATGCCACCTATATGCATAGGGAGGATTTAAACAAAAACAATCAAGGATTTCTTTTTGTTTTCCACAGAACCATCATGAAATTCCACAGCATGAAGATGGATGAGATCAATAAGATAATAAGAGATCTGTGGCGCAGCACCTACAGGGGCCAAGGTGCTCCTCTAAAAATTACACCTATTTTACTGATTTTGCAAATGAATATTTTTACTTTCTATTTACTTTCCCATGTCTCCTGCGTTTCAGACATTGAGTATGTGGAGATCAGGTCTGATGTGGATGAAAATGCCTCTGCCGGAGTCAAGAGAAGGGTCTACAACTACAGAGTGGTGATGGTGAAAGGAGACACGGCCCTGGACATGAGAGGCCGCTGCAGTGCCGGACAGAAGGTGCTGCATTCAGCGTCTGTCGGGTTTGCTAAACAAAAACACAAAAATATCTGTTTTAAAAGAATACCTGTGCATCAGTCCAGAAAACCTGAACGTTTTGAATGCTGGAAATGTTTGGAAATGTGATGTCGAAAGTCAGACTTTTGTGAGTCAATGCAGCAAAGCTGCAGAAACCACGGAGGAGTTTGACCTTTTGGCCTCTAAGCTCAAAATGTGAAGTAGAGAAAACCTGAAGAAGCAGCTTTGCATAATGGCCTTTTCTTATCAAGGCAGCTATTCACAATAAGACTAATTTTGAATCTTTTCTAAAGTCCCTAATTGCATGCATATATTTAAAGTCCCAATAATCATCTGTCGATCTGTTGTAAAGGCGTTCCCAGCAGTCTTTTAATTATGAGTATCCCCATTTTAGCCACAAAAAAAGGTGTCACTTTCTAGAAATGTTTTTGCAGAGCACCAGTAGTTGGTCAGAAATGCGTCTCTTGAGTCGTGGATGGGACTGTAGGTGTGGAGTAAGCCCGCCCCTACTTCCCAACATCTATGTTTTTACACTCTTTCTTACTAGCTTACAGCCTCCTGTTTTTCTGCCTAACATTAGCGGTGCAACAAAAATGTTGAGCAATATTGGAGCTATCCTGTCATGGTTTGAGTTTGTTGTGTCTTGTTTTTCGTTTTAGTTCTTGTTCTGTCTTGTTTGGTTCTGTTTCCTGTTTTATTTTGAAAGGTTTCCTGTCTTGTCTTGTTTCTTGCGTTTTACTTCCTTTGGTCCCCATCAGCCCTGATCGTGTTCACCTGTGTCTTGTCTGCCCTGTCTGTATTTAAGTCTTGTCTCTGCCTTCCTCCTGTGCTGGTCCATTAACCCTTGTCATGGTGTTCATGTCTCCATGTTTCTAGTCACGCTCACGTTCCATGTTTCTAGCCATGCCACAGTAAGTTTTGTTTTTGTTTTGTAATCCTGCTCTGAACCGTGTGCCTCCGCATCTGCATCTGGGTCCTACCGGCTCTCGAGCCACCCCTGCATCTTGACATGCTTTGAGCCAGATGTCAGCTCAGACGAGGAAAACAAAGATGAACATGGATTTATCTGGTCATAAGTGGACGCATCAGAATGGAGCGGAGCAGGAAGCTTGTGGCTTATATTCAATTTTATTTGGATAGCCCAAATTCACAACAACAGTCGCCTCGATGGGCTTCGAGAAAGACTGGAACATAAACTCAAAAGGATCATGAACACAAAGAGTTCAATATGAAAATACTAAATTGAACTAACAAACTGACTAAGCTAAACTGGCATCCCTGCCCTTAGACCCCCCCTCGCGGTAAGGTGTGAAGAGTTTATTTACAATCTTAATTTTTGATGGGACAATTTTTACGAAAGAGGCTTTTTATATTCTTAGTTAAAGTTAATAAACCATAAAACATCTTCAGCTTTTCTGCTTTGGATCCTGGATGAATGAAAGTCTTCACAGATCACTTTATAACTTTATTTATACCTTTATTTACTCTGATTTAAAATAAAACATTGCATTCATAGATCTATTCTTTTTAGGTGCATTAATTCAGGATATAAGTGCTTCTCTGACTTCTCTACAGATCATTATTACCCTTTTCAAAAATATGTGCTACACGCTGTTGGTTTTAATACTTAGGGTCAACATTTTAACATTTTAACAGTTCACAAAGGCAAGTTCTACTAACAGGAGAGCTAACAAATCACAGCAAAGTTCTAGTTTTGTTGTCTTTAACTGTTTTAATTGTATTTGAACCTGTGCAGGTTTTAGCCTCGCTGATTATCCGCCTGGCTCTGGCAGAGACGTTGTGCCTAAACTGTGGGATCTTGGCTCTGGATGAGCCCACCACCAACCTGGACAGGGAGAACATCGAGTCACTGGCACTGGCACTGGTGGAGTGAGTACACTCTCAAGGGTCAATGACTGTGTTTACTACATGCTTTTATTCTGAGCTAATTCCAATAAACACTTTTTTACTTTCCTTTTATATTTAAGTTTTAATTGGGGCAAAAACGCAGTAGTTAAAATAATGTTTTTCACACCTTTTATTGAAGGTAAAATACTGTGTGATGATGTTAAACATCAAGTCTTTATTCTTTGTCATTTCCAACTCTGCGTTTTCAGCATCATCAAGAGTCGCTCGCGTCAGCGGAACTTCCAGCTGCTCATCATCACTCACGATGAGGACTTTGTGGAGCTGCTGGGACGCTCCAGCTACATCGAACATTTCTACCGCATCCGCAAGAACCAGGACCAGAACTCTGAGATCGCCAAGTGCAGCATTTCTTCACTGAGTGAACAGCCGTGATTCTGTGCTCTTCCTCAGAAATGCACTGCAGTTCTGTGATGAAGGGCCGGACGTTTAGGATCAGATTAGTTTTCAAAAGGTTTTGTCACCAAACGTTCTCTATGTTTAAAGTGTTTCTGAAAGAGAGTTTGATTTTCTTTAAGCACAAGGAACCCTTTCTGTTAGTGAACTAGTGAAGAGTTTCAATAAAATTATTGCAAATCATTTTTTCTTCTGACTGTTGAACCACTTAAGAAAAGTTATAAAAACTAGAACATTATATTTACACTAATTATTTGTTACAAATTAAATGTTTACTCAAGTATACTTAGTAAGCTTTGATTATTCCTTATACTGTAAGTGTCATAATTATGGCCCATATTTAATATCTCATTTAATATAATACAACAAGTTACATCATAATGAAGGTGGTTTATCAGAATACGTTGATGTCTGTGTTTCACTATCAAATAAAATGTTTGATTTCTGAAAATGAGGAAGATATCATTATTGGTTTATAAATATCCGCAAAGTCAGAAAGCCAAAAGTGACAAAAACCCAAGTGTTTGTGTTGTGGATTGTATACTTGCCCTATATTAATAGATTATTCATTCATTTGGGGTCACGGGGGCTACTGGAGCCTATCCCGGTCACTTACAGGTTAAGGCAGGGGACACCCTGGACGGGTCGCCAGTCTGTCACATGGCTATTAATAGATTATGTTGTTATTAAATGCATTTCTTTAAGCATCAAGCCTCATATTTTAACGTCAGAACTTACTTAACCTGACAGCTCACTTCACTAGGTTACTGATTTTGATGTAAACTTGCCCTATCTTTTTTTTTTCTTTTCTTTTTTTTCTGTTTTTGTGGTTTTGCACACCCAGACTTTTTTTTTTTTGGTCTGTGGTGAGTAAAAAAGGCGTGAACATGCAGAGTATAAATGTACTCTCGCTCAGGGCTTTAGTGCAAACTGATAGCTGATCACCGAGCTCTTGAAGATCTTCACCGGCTTCCTCGACCACCAACGAAGCAAAAGTTATGGAGATCGTTTCACTTCTGCTGGTTGCTGGGATGGCGCAGCTCTTCAGCCTGACAGCCTGTAGTCCAACAATTCAGCCAAACCTCAAGGACATCATCAACGAAATCCCTAAATTAAATGAGAGCATCCATAAGGTAAGAACCTTATCAACGGACGAAAAATACATTTTAAGTCTTCTTTTTTTAACGTTTTTAAACCTTTTTAAAAAAAGCTTTGTAATTGTTTTTTTTTTTTTGTTAGGAGTACTTTGTGGAAGATGTGCAGGACCTGGCTGATAATTGCATGGTAGGAAGAAGCATACATTATGGTAGACCTGAGTATTGCATCAGAAGGTGCACCACAATTATATAGTTACCTTCTTTTTTTATTTAGATTTTGAGGCAGAGCTTTACATTTACTGGAGAATGATTTTTATTACTTAATCGTACAAATCACATCATGTAATCCAGTGCAGTTCTGCCATGTTTTTGGTAACACATTAAACAAGTAGCATTTTTATTTGTTATTCAAACCCAAATACTTAAATATATATAATAATAATAAGCTTCAAACCAGATAATACGTTGAACTCCCTGTATTTGTGTATGAGAGTATTCATTCATGTTTCTTTTTTTTTTCCATAGGATGACTTTTTCTGCAAAGTCTTGCACATCCTGAAGAACCATCAACACTTTTCCAAAGCAGACCAACAGCAAGAACACAAAATTGTGAAAAATCTTCTCCAATTTACCAAAAACGTAAGTTTGTCCAAAGGACAAGAAAAAGTCTAAATTTCACGTCAATGACTAAGAACACAAACAAACTGCAATGTTTCATTTTCTGTCTGAGGCGTTAAGCTTGCATGGAGCAACATGAAGTCAACAGCAGTCATCCTGCATCTAATGTATTTTTTTTTTGTCCTTTCATCAGATGAAGTGTGAAGAGAAACCAAAGAAAGAAAGCGGTGTCAAAACGGCAATCACAGTGCTGCTGGAGAACCTCAAGAAGTGTAGTCAACATAGAAACACTTTTCAAACAACAACAACTGTTGCCAACTGATGATTACTACTGTTATCTATTTCCAATAACATTTTATTTGTATTATCAGTATTTTAAAGTAATATTCACTGGGGAGTTCAATTTGAGAATGACATGATTCTCGTGTTTTCATTATTGATGTTATTTAAATACATGTTCATATACATGTTACAAATGTTTTATACCTATATTTGAACATTATTTACTGTAATTTTTACACAATGAAATCATGTAGTAAAACAATAAATCTTAGTGCCCATTATAATATCTGTGCTGCTTTTTTTGTTTTTGTTTTTACTCATTTTGACCTTTAATGACCCCGTAGTTTTAACTGCCTGGTCATTTTGGTTTCCAAAATATGATAGCTTTTAAAACTTTTGATTAAAAAAAAAAAGTTTTAGCCTCAGAATATCTTAAACCGCTTAATGATTATCAGGGCTACCGAATGTAAAAAGACCTTTGCACTCTGTGCTTAGAAACTAATTATTTATGCAGGACATTTCTTCATTTGATTTAATTTAAATCATCTACGCACTTCTTGATCTGTTATGCTACAAAGGACTTTAAATATGTAAAAGAAATTTGCAATCAGTGTACAATTCTATTTAAAACCTATCACTGGCTAAAACGGAAAACTAACTTATTTTTATTGATGTTTTGAGTCGTCGTGCCATTAAAGCAAAGAAATGTAAAGACATCATAGTTTCTAAATTTTGTGAAATTTTATAATGTGAAATTGTTTATTTTTTATCATGAGCAATTTTTTAAACTTAGTTTCTCAGAAAATTAAAATGAAACGACTGAATGTTGCAAACTCAGGTGTCCCATCCTAATCAGCTGATTGACTCAAAACACCTGCAAAAGATTTCTGAGCTTGAAAATAGTCTCAGTTTGAAGCAATGGGCTAAACGGTTTGTTTCCATAAGACGGGTACATAGTATTGGCATCAACATTCTTCACAAAAATGTGATCTACAAAGTGCCTTTGCTAAATGAGCTGGTTGTTTATAGAGTGCTGTATGAAAATGTTTTAACAGAAGATTGTTGGGGATAACCGCAGCCTTAAGGGGTTCATCAAGAAAAAGGATGTGGTGGGGGGGCATCTATCGGCTGTATCTGAGAACTGGAGTGTGACCTTACTCACAGACATGACTTACTTCTGGATCCAACGAAATGAAGGCAAATCAATCACCATTTTTTTATGGTAGGGATGTCACCATGTTGGAGCCAGATGATGTCAGTAAGGACTAATTTGTCTGAGTTGGTCTTACTCATCATTTCTATGGTAACCACTCTTGACAATCTGCAGTGAGGTTACTGGTTGTCACTGCTGGAAGCAAAAAAAAAAGAAGAATCCAGAAAACACTGGATGGGGTCTTTTTTATCTCTTGATCTAAGTCTTTTACCGTTGTTTGTTTTTGTTCCGATTTGAAGTCCTGCAGGTCATAGCCCTTAGCGACCAATGTAACAAGTTCTTCCTTTAGGAATTCTTTGTTTGGTGGATAAGTTGAATATGGGTGACAGTGGCTCAGGCGGTTGGCCAATGATCGGAGGATCGGCGGCTCGATCACCCCCCCTGACAACCGTGCCCCCAGGTGTGGCATCTGGAAAAGCGTAGACAAACCCAATCCATTATTATTATTAATATTAATATGAATATTATCTAGAATCCAGTTCAAGATGCTCCTGCTAACCTATAAGGCCTTACATGTTATGACCCCATCCCATAATTAAGATCTCGTAATACCATCCAAACAGAACACTTTGCTCCCAAAATGCAGAAATGCTTGTGGTTCCTAGAATTAGTAAAAGTACAGTTGGAGGTAGAGCGTTTAGTCAACAAGCCCCTGTTTTATGGAATAAACTCCCAGCTCATGTAAGAGAGGCCAACACAGTTTCTACATTCAAAGTTAGACTGAAAACATTCCTCTTTGGACAGACTTCAATTTAAATTCAATTCAATTTTATTTGTATAGCCCAAATTCACAACAACAGTCGTCTCAATGGGCTTCGCACCGGTAATTGTAAGGTAAACATACAATCAAAAGTATCATAAATGCATAGAATTCAATAGGAGAATACTAAACTTTAACTAAACAGACTAAACTAAACTGGCATCCCTTCCCTTAGACCCTCCTTCGCGGTAAAGAAAAAACCCTAAAAAAACGGATTCCGGAAAAAACGAAGAAACCTCAGGGGTGCCCACATGAAGGAGGGATCCTCCCCCAGGACGCACAGGCGATTTACCAGAACTCAGAGAAGAATTAACTTATCTAACACTACAACTACATATTAAAAGTCCAGCAAATGATCTTCATCCAGATGGAGTTGGTGGACGGCTGGTGGCGCGAGACGAGCCAGAGACAGGATCCACAACCAGGTGTATTCAATTCAATTCAATTTTATCTGTATAGCCCAGATTCACAGTGTAGGAGCAGTAGTTGAGGCAAGCCAGAGACGAGGTTCTTGGTCAGGTACAGGAACACGGAAGAGCCAATTGGAATCAAGCTTATTGCCTCCAGTCGTGCCCCAACTCCATCTGGTTTTAGTGTATTCATACTTGTGCAACACTTTGGATGTCTGGCAGATTTTAAAGCGCTATATAAAGATTGATTGATTGATTGATTGATTGATTGATTGATTGATTGATGCCCAGTTTAGCCTAGTCTGTTTAGTTTATGTCTCTGTTTAAATTCTATGACCTGATGTTTTTTATGATTTCATATTTATTATACAATGAAGCCCACTGAGACGACTATTGTAATATTGGGCTATATAAAAAAAATTGAATTAAATTAAGAGCTTGAAAGATTTAGGGCTTCAAAGTGTTGTGCAGCAAACAGCGTAAAAAACAAACTAACGAAAAAAATACAGGAAAACTTGTAATTCTTCAACAAATAAGCTTAACCACCAATACTTATGACTTTTCCAAAATAAGAATTTCCTCTTGCCAAAGCCTGGAAACAGTGCAGATTTTGGCTAAAGTCAGGGTGCTGACGGCCTAGATAGGCCATCAGGCTTACACAATACAGAGGCAAAGCAAATAATTTGAGGGTGTCCGTCAAGAATATTGCTCTTGTTAATGTGAGAAATGAAAGGGCAGCTGGCCCCCTTTGTCCCCTTGTAGTGTTGCCTGTGGACTATAAAAAAGTGATAGTAGAAAGTTTAAATAGAATCTATGAATTAAATGATAGTATTGAAATTAAAGCAGAACTGTTGGGACAATCTATAAAATTTGAAGCCCATATTTGTTTCTTTGTTTTTTCACTGTGCATATTTTGCCTCACATAATCAACAGGGCCTTTTTTTTTAACCCAACCTCTCTCAGAATGTTGTCTTGAAGTTGAGTCGTGGGATCTGGACTTAGAGTCCTCATTATTGAAATGTTTCACCACTCATTGAAGTGGTTTCTGTAATGGTTTTCAGTTTCTCTGCCTTTGTGTTTGGTTCCTTGTTGTTCTGTAGAGGTCTGAGTTCATTTCCTGTTTTATTTTGTAGGGTTTCCTGTTTTGCTGTTATAGTGAGCTTTACTTTGGGTCCCCATCTGTCCTGAGTGTTTCCACCCGTGTCTCGTTGTCTTGCATGTATTTAATTCTTGTCTTTGCCTTCCTCCAGTGTTGGTCCATAGTTTGTAGTTTATGATGCTGTTCCCCTATCTTGGTGTAGTTTTGATGTTTCCCTTTTTGAGTATTTCGAGTTTCGAGTTTTCTAAACTGTGTAAGCAGTGGTTTTGGTTTTGTAGTTTTGTTTATTAAAGCCACCGTTCACCTGGCACTCTAGCGTCTTCCTCTCTGCATCTGGGTACTCTCGCCAACCCCGCGCCGTAACATTATGGACCAGCCATACCAGGACCCAGCAGAGAGGACCTGTTTTCGGTGGGTCCCTGATACACAGGTCCTGGACCAGGACCTGTGGCTCTAGGACACATATTTCAAACTCAAGGCCCGGGGGTCCTTCATGTCATTTTATGTGGACCGTGAGAGCATAAACGTTTTTAATTTCTTAAAATAAAAATAAAAATTGGTATGTATTTATATCTTGAAGGAATCACACTTCAAATATCGAATTGGGCAACTATACATTAGGATTTAAACACTGTCCATATAACCATAACTGAGAGAATCACATTTAAAAGAATTTATGCTAGGGTGACAAGCAAACATGTTTGTTTGTTTTTTCATTACATTTAGTTACATGTATAAGTTATATCTGGCCCTTTGAGGACAGCTACTACGTTGATGTGGCCCTCTGTGAAAATGAGTTTGACACCCCTGCTCTAGGAAGAATTTTGCGAGGGGGGGGGGGGGGGGGGGGGGTCGAAACCCAGTGGGCTTTGGACTGTTTCCAGCTCCCCACCTCCATCTTCGATGGGACTCGTCTGGCTCTGAGGGGGGGGGGGGGACGCCGTCGCCGCCGCCACCCTACTCGACATTCAATCTTAGCTCCGGAGGTGGTCCTCGACACAGCCCAACCCATTCCTGTTTCCAGAAGGGTGCTGGAAGCACCTCGACCTGTCCCTGCTCCAAATGCCTAGTCCGAGCCGACTGCCGCAGACGCCGAGCCCGAGCCCCCAGCTACAGGCGCCTGGCCCCAGGCCCCTGCCCCAGACGCCTGGTCCGAGCTCCCTGCCCCAGACGCCTGGCCCGAGCCCCCTGCTCCAGACGCCTGGTCTGAGCCCCCTGCCCCAGACGCCGAGCCACAGCCCCCTGTCGCAGACTCCGACCCCGAGCCGGCCTTCCCCGACTCCGAGCCCGAGCCGGCCTTCCCCGACTTTGAGCCCGAGCCACCTGCCGTTTGCCGGCTGGACACACCAGACTGGACGGCATGGCCTCCCGGCCGTCCTCCAGACCCGCCTCGCCAGGCCGCGCGGCCTCCCTGCCGGGCTCGCTCGCCTCAAGTTCAGAATCTGAACTCTGTTGGCCTTGGACCGTTCATCTTTCGGGCCCCCTCCTCCTTGGCTCTATGTGGAACCTTGGTCCGGTTATTTGAGGGGGGTTATGTAACAGTTGTCAGTTTCTTTGCCTTTGTGTTTGGTTTCTTGTTGCTCTGTAAAGGTCTGAGTTCATGTTTCCACCCGTGTCTCGTTGTCTTGCATGTATTTAAGTCTTGTCTTTGCCTTCCTCCAGTGCTGGTCCATAGTTTGTAGTTTATGATGCTGTTCCCCCGTCTTGGTGTAGTTTTGATGTTTCCCTTTTTGAGTATTTCGAGTTTCGAGTTTTCTAGCCTGTTTAAGCAGTGGTTTTGGTTTTGTAGTTTTGTTTATTAAAGCCACCGTTCACCTGCAACTCCAGCGTCCTCCTCTCTGCATCTGGGTACTTAGGGGTGCTGGGTAGTTTATGATGCTGTTCCCCTGTCTTGGTGTAGTTTTGATGTTTCCCTTTTACTCTTGCCAACCCTGCGCCGTAACAGCTTCAGCAGTCTGTGTGGTGCTGGGTTCAAGCCCTACATACTGTATATCCTGCAGGCATTTTTAATGGTCTTGTTCAGAATGTTCAGAATTTTATATGTAAAACCAAACTGGAATGACATCTAATCTGCTTCTGACAGTGTGCTTAGTGAATGTCTCAGGCAACGGAGAGCAGAGGAAGCAGTGCTGGAGGACAGATCCTCATGGGAAGACAAACCCCTGCATGGGATGTACCACCGGACCATAACTGAAGTGGCTGATATCAAGAAGTCCTACCAATGGCTAGAAAGGGCTGGCCTACAGGACAGCACTGAAGCACTCATTATGGCAGCTCAGTAACAAGCCCTGAGCACCAGAGTGATAGAGGTTCAGATCTACCACACCAGACAAGTCCCAAGGTGTAGGCTGTGTAAAGAGGCGCCTAAAACAATCCAGCACATAACTGCAGGGTGTAAGATGCTGGCAGGTAAAGCATACATGGAGCGCCACAATCAAGTGGCTGGAATAATATACAGGAACATGTGTGCAGAATATGAACTGGAAACCCCAAGGTCAAAATGGGAAACACCTCCAAAGGTGGTAGAGAATGAAAGGGCAAAGATCCTGTGGGACTTCCAGATCCAGACTGATAGGATGGTAATGGTGAACCAACAGACATTGTAGTGGTGGATAAAGAAGAGGAAAGCCGTTGTGGTGGATGTGGCAGTGCCAAGCGATGGAAACATCAGGAAGAAGGAACATGAGAAACTGGAGAAATACCAGGGACTCAGAGAAGAACTGGAGAAAGCCTGGAAAGTGAAGGTGACAGTGGTGCCTGTGGTAATTGGAGCACTCGGGGCAGTAACCCCCAAGCTGGAGGAGTGGCTACAACAGATACCTGGAAAGACCTCAGACCTCTCAGTCCAGAAAAGCGCAGTGCTAGGAACAGCTAAGATACTGCAGGACCCTCAAGCTCCCAGGCCTCTGGCAGAGGACCCGAGCTTGGAGGAGAAACCACCCGCGCAGGGTGAGAAGGGCGTTTTTTTCATGAGAAATTAGATAGACTATCTCAACATAAAAGAAGAATGTGACATAGATCAGTAGAAAGAGAGGTTGTGACGTAGGTAAGGGAGTCAATTGTGTAAAATGTTTGTGTTATCTTTGGGTTAGTAGTGCAAAGCAGCCAAACTCAGAGGGTTTGACTTCCTGTCTGTGGTTGAATAGATTTTTGTTGTTCCTTTGAGCTTTTACTTTGTATAAATTTGGGTGCATTTTGTGGTATGACACATTTCTCACAAGTTTTTCTCTGGAAACAAAAGCACAGAAATGTAAAGGTGTGCTTTTTGATTAAAGAAATAAATCTTTAAATGATTTACACATTTCCAAAACAGGTAAAAGATAACTAGAGGTAAGGAAAACTGTTAGGTGTTTCTTTCATTTGGAGTAAGATTTTGTTTCATTGAAACACATGAGGTAAGATGTTTAAATTAACATTAAAAGTAATTCATTTTTCGCCTCTAACAACAGCCTTCATGATACACAATATTGTCAACATGCTTCTCAGTTTCCAGAACAGCAACATTTAGTCTCACAGGTTGGTCATATAAAGTTCTGCCTTTGTCTTACACGTCACTGTTGCATTACCAGAAGTCAAATGTGGTTTTGTCAAGTGGTTTAGAATCAGAAAACTGTTTTAATGAAGTTAAAAACAGAATCTTCCAACCCATGTTCAACCGTGTTTGCACAAACAGGTGCAATGCAACACTTTGTCTCTGAGTTCTGTATTAAATGTAGCGAATTGGCAAACTCCTAGTTTTCAGAGAAAAGTTGGCTAATTTGCATAAATTTCCTCCTTAACCACATTTGAGGTCAAAGAGGATGTGTGTGAAAACGGTATAAATATGCTTTAAGCAAAGGTTTCAGAGCATTTGAAAGGGGGTGAGGAAGACTTCAAAGACTCTCTTTGGACAAATCTTCAGTTGGAAACAGACTAAGATGGAGATGATTGCACTTCTGCTCGTTTGTACTGCGTCCCAGCTGATCAGCCCAGCTGCTTGTGCTTCATCCAAACTTCATCCAAACCTTAACAACATTATTATAGAGGTGGAAACATACAATAACACTTTGGCTAAGGTAGGAGTTTGTTTAAGAAATTGCTTTTGGCAACCCTTTTTTTCTATTAATATGCAAAAGATGTGACATTTAATGATCTTTTTTTTTATATACAGGACTATTTTGTTGAAGATGTGCAGGACTTGGCTGAAGCTGGATGTAAGGTAGCTACAGAATTATTACATTTGAAAAAAAAAAAAAAACTAAACTAAACAGGGTGAAGGTACTTTTACCAAATTTCTTACACACAGATGCAACAAGCCTCTTAGTGAGTTTAATCATGCACCAACTTCCTCCACTTTTAAAGATCTAGACTTTATTGATATTGAGCCACATTTTTGGTCTCTACTATCACAAGAATACTACGGGGGAAAAAAAACTACAGGTACTTCATTTGTAGTGACATTACTGTATTCTGCCTGTTCAATTTCTGTTTCGTTTCCTTTTTTTTTGGTCTGTTTTTTACTATTTATGTTATTTATCTTTTTAGCTTAAACACTTTTTGTGAGGCTGTTTTTAATGATTATAATGCATCAAAAGCCTGTTTAAAAAAAAACAAAAATGGGTTATTTTCCACACAGGACGACTTCTTCTGCAGAGTCTTGGATATCCTGAAGACCCACACTAATACTGCACGTCTTGACACAAATACCAAGGAGCAGAGAATATTGAGAAACCTTGAGGCATTCACCGCAGAAGTAAGAATGTCTTCAACAACTTTCAGAATGATGTTTTCATGATTCACCATCATATTTTGCTTCTGACATTTTTCTGGACGTTAACATGATGTGACAAGTAAATTGTAAAAACGTTAAGTAACCGTTGAGCATTTTATGTTTTTTTTTCTTTAGATGAAATGTGAGGAGAAACCAAAGATGGAGGTAAATACAGTCAAGAAGTCAATCACAGCTCTACTGGACTTCCTTAAAAAATGTAGTAGAGGAAGAAACACATTTGGCTTGAATTAGGGAATTTCTTTTTGCTTTATGAGTTTAATATTTTATTTATTTAAACATTTACATTTTTTTTCTGTCGTACTTTTGTTTACCACATTTCATGGATTGCATTAATTTATCTTGATCAACAAGTTGTAGCTGTACATGTTTTTCAATGTACCATTGTGACCAGCTAAACTTAAATATTTATTTGATCAAAATGTTTAATCTGCACAAAAACGATATTTGTTAGAGATGGAATACAAAAAAGTTTTAGTTTTTAGAGGCAATAAACCTTTTCATTCATAAATCAAGATTGTGTGAAATTATTTTGTTCAAAAACTGGGAAGTTGTTCTGATATTTTTTTAAACTGTCTCAACTCTGCACTTCTTTATTATGCATGCAGTTTGGTGTCAATAACTAATACAATGTTCTGCAAATATCAGTAAAATTTTAAACTTTATCAAATGTATGCAGATTTTAGATTGTCCTTGAATTCTATATTTTTTCTACTTTTCTTAGATAAATGTACTGATTTAATTTAGTCATTTTCATTTCCTAGAATTTTATTTAAAACATGTTTGGAAACCTTTTTTATATTCACGTTTCTCAAGATAATAACTGAAATAATAATAGATTTAATGGTATATATTTAAGCTGTAGATGATCAAAAACTCACATTTGGTTCTCAGAACCGTAACATACACTGGTCCGCAGAGCGCAATGACCTAAGGGGAGAATGTTTTAAAGCAGACTACAAAAGTAAGAAGGTGCAGTACAATGAGTCAATGAGTTAAAAACAAAAATAATTTTCATAAAATTAAATATTGCACAGGCAGCCAGTTTAAAGAGACTTCTTGGTATCACAAATAAATCTGGCTGCTGCATTTTGAACCAGCTGCAGTCTCGCTATTCAAGCCTTGAGCAACCCGGCATATAAGGAGCTGCAATGATATAGTCATGACAACACAAAAGCATGCGTCACAATTTCAAAATTTTGACTTAGATATATAAAAAACAGACTTAATCCTGGCCAGAACTGACCCCTGAGGAACTCCCCACCTCAGGGGGTAACACTTGGATGAGTGACTGAAAAACCTGTATGTGAGATAAGACCTCATCCACTGCAGGGCTTCGCCAGAAAACCTCACACAGTGTTCCAGCCGCCCAATCAGGATCTCGTCAACAATTGTGTCAGAAGTTGACGATAGATCAAACATCAAAGGAACCACCAAATCACCTGCATCTATTGCCAGCAAAACATCATTAAAACCTTTTAAAGGGCAGTCTCTGTGTTATGTCCAGGCCTGAACCCCAACTGGAAAGGTTCAAGGATCATATGTGCATTTCAAAATGTAACCAACTTTTTATGCACAATGTTCTCAAGGACTTTTGCACAGAAAAGAAGGTTAGAAATTGGTCTTTAGTTTGAAGCATCCAGACCACTTGTTTTTTAAACAGTGGTTTCATTACTGCCTGTTTAAAATAAGTGGAACCTGACTGGAAGCAAGACTAGTATTCATTATGGTTGAAACAGCTGGAGCTGTCACTGCAAAGGCTTTCTGAAAAAAACAGGCTGGCAAAACATCACGAGAAGAATAGGCTAGTTTCAGATTTGATACCAACCTTTCTAGTTCAGTCAGGGACGCCAATGAAAAGGATTAAGGCTTAGCTACTGGTGTCGGTGGAGATGGTGGAGAATAAATGGAGCATTGAGTAAGAGAGCACCTAATACTAGCAACTTTGTCCATGGAAAATCTTTTCCCAGAACTTTCAAGATTTTCATTTCGATTTGAGTCCATTACTGAGCCTGATGTCTTAAAAAGGATGCCTTGATCAAGCAGAAGAAATATAATCAGAAAAAACAGTCTTCTAGCTTTTCTGACAGCCTCATTATACAGGTAGAGTTTGTCTCTAAGAAGATGGTGGGAAATTTGGAGTCTATCCTTTATCAATTTTCTTCCAGCTTTCCTGCAATCCCATCTCAAGGAGTGTATTTCCTCCAAGATCCAGCGTTAGGTGAAAAGGAAAATCTCATCCCAGATTTGAGCACACAGCAGTTTAAACTACAGGAGTTCCGAAAGAGTCTGTAGTGATCTGGGATGAGTATAAGCTCGGCTTTTCCAACGAAAATAAAACGGAGAATTCAGCAGCTTTTTCTTCATCCAAACAGCATATCTGTCAAGACCAGGTTTGGGGACAATTCTAAGTGCCGAGGTAAAGTCGAATAATACTGCTGATCAGAAATGGCAGTCTTCACAGTCTCAACCGAGGCTGTAGGAGACCCTAAAGAAAGGGCTAAGTCTAGCATATGACTATGCGTTGGGTCAGAAACCCACTGCACACGTTAAAAGAATCCATTCCGATAAAAAGGTCTTTGACAAATGGTTTGTTAAGACTGCATACATGAATATTAATATCACCTGAAAACAACACATGTTCATCTGTTAAAAACTTAGCATTAAACTTAGGGGAGCGATATAGTAAAAGTCCTTAAAAGTAGAGGAAGGGCCCAGGTCAAAGAGACAAAACTCAAGAGTCATACAATAATGGTGGTGTAAGGTGTCTAAAATTAAAATGTGACTTAAAAACACAGATCAGTCCACCGCCTCCGCCTACAGATCTTTGGACACTAAAACACAAACAGTCATCAGGAAAAAGTTCCAGCAGAACACCTGATTGACCAGCTGGAATCCAGCTTTCCACAATGCCCAGAAAGTCCAGCCTCTGGGCGTTTAAAAAGTATTTCCAAATAAACGCTTTGTTCATGACAGATCTGGCGTTTATTAATCCAAACCTCTTTGGAGTCTAGTCCACATTCTCTGGTGATGAATCAGCAGCAGAACGTGTCATCCTTGGAACCTCCACAAAATTTGAAGGGTCGCTCTTCCTCCAACAAATTTGAAAACGTTTTGTCCTGGCGAGCCAGACTCTGGGTTACCCCACAGGGATCAGTCACAACTTAGGACACAAAAGAAGCCTCTACAGGGTAAACAGGCGATTTCAGGGGGCGGAGGCACCAAACACGTCAGCTCAAAAATGGGGACAGCAGGCATGAAGCCAAACTACTCTCCCGCTTCATCTCCCCCCGGCGCCGCTGATGCTTGGCGCTGCATGGAAGCCCAGTTGCAGACTAGCCAATGCAGACTAGCGGATCCAATGACTTACAATCCAGTCAATCAATCAAAGAAGCCGGGTGGAGAAAAAATGTATATCCAGATAGTGTGCCTCGGTCGTACGAGAGGAGCGCGCCAGTATTTTGCCCTAACCAGAATAAAAATAATAAAATAATAAAAAGGCACATATAAAAGGCTGGGCTGCACAGTGGCAAAAACACAACATCAATGGGGAACCTTTCTGTGTGGAGTTTGCATGTTCTCCCCATGCATGCGTGGGTTTTCTCCGGGATCTCCGGCTTCCTCCCACCGTCCAAAAACATGCTTCATAGGTTGATTGGCAACTCTAAATTGTCCATAGGTGTGAGTGTGAGAGTGAATGGATGTGTGATTGAGGATATTCTACCCTGCGACAGACTGGCGACCAGTCCAGGGCATCCCTTGCCTACGCCCAAGTGGCCGGGATAGGCTCCGGCAACCCCGTGACCCCGAAAGGGAATAAACGGTTAAGAAGATGAATGAATGAAATAATAAAAAGTTGAACAACAGACAGATGGCGTGCCATGAACATCGCCGCCATCTTGGTCCTCAATCATTATTTGTATTAAAACAACAGTTCTTTGAGCTGAGGTGCTATTACTGATGTAAAGCAGTAACAATTTATTTTAATGAGTTGAACTTCTTGAAAGATAAATATGGCATTCAATTATGCTTGTATTGATGATTTATTGGGGGCAAGTGGGGTGTCAAAGCCTTTTGTGGGGAGGGCTAGTTGAACACTCCGCCCTGTAGCTTCACCTCTGTTTTTTTGGATTACAGACTGATGGAATTTTGTTTTGTGTGATGGATTAAAAGAGCACAGATTTGATAAGTGATCTGGATTAATGAAGAGGAGCTGGTTGTGCATTATCAGAAATCAGAATCAAAATCCTTTGATATCATTGTACACAAGAAGCTTGTTACAACCAAATTGTTCAACTAAATTTAATGAGGAGATTCACACACAGAGGAGAAGAGGAGAATAGGAGGACATTTTTAGTAACATCAAACAAGAATGAATATCTCATTTCGTCTTCATGGAGTCCTACTTGACAATGGTCTTGTGCAAATCACCTCAAAAACCAAGATGATCATTGACTTTAGTAGGAAGCCCTCCCACCAACCAGTGATCATCGATGGAGGGAGAATCGAGGTGGTTGACTCCCATAAGTACTTGGGTGTGCACCTTGACCACAAACTGGACTGGTCAGAGCAGGCTCACGCTCTGTATAAGAAAGGGCAGAATAGGCTGTTCTTCCTGAGAAACCTATGTTCCTTTGATGTGTGTGCCAACATGTTGCTCCTCTTTTATAAGTCGGTTTGCGGTGAGTGCTGTCTTCTATGGGGTTATATGCTGGGGTGGTAGCAGGACCACAAGGGATTGCAATCGATTGGACAAACTCATTAAGGGGTGTGCATCTGTGATCGGGAGGAGGGTGGACTCTGTGGGATCTGTGCTGCAGAAGAGGATGAGGGCCTTGACTCAGAGCATCCTGGACAATCCCAGACATCCCTTGTACAACACGATGTCTGGTCAGAGGAGCTCACGGAGTAATAGGCTCCTTTCACTGCGCTGCAGGACAGAGCGCTTTAAGAACTGGGAGATTAATAAAGTTTCTGTCTGTCTGTCCGTCCGTCCGTCCGTTCGTCCCATTTTTATGCAATGTTTTTGTTCAACCCAAGGAATAAAAGCTGAAAGTCTGCACTTCAATGGCATCTGAGTTGCTTTATTTAAAATTCCCTGTGGTAATGTACAGAAAAAAAATTAGAAAGAATGTGTTTCTGTCCAAATATTTATGGTCCTGACTGTATACTAATCAAAATAAGTGTGACTTGATGATAAGAGAAGTATTTATTTTATATTTTTAAAGTTTAATTTTTTTATGCTTTACAAAATTTATATTTTTTTAATTGTAAATTAATTTTAAATTAATCTTGGTTTGATAAAACACTGACAAACTTCAGTAAAGCTGATGAGGTCACAGGCGAAATTGACATGTCACCATTTCCAGTGTTCCACTAAAAACCACAAGATAAGATCAACAAATTCAAGAAAAGGCAACATTTCCCTTTGCTTTGAGAATGACACAAATATTAGTTTTCACAAAGTTTGCTGCTAAACAGCTTTTAGATCTTTGTTTCAGTTGTTTCTGTGATGTTCTTAAATATAATCACAAGCACTTCTTATCAAAGGCTTTTATTGACAATTACATGACATTTATGCAGAGAGTCAGTGTTTGCAGTGTTGGCCCTTCTTTTTCAGGACCTCTGCAATTCAACTTGGCATGCTGTCAATCAACTTCTGTGCCAAAGCCGGACTGGTAGCGACACATTCTTTCATAATCACTTCTTGGAGTTTGTCAGAATTGGTGGGTGTTTGTTTGTCCACCCGCCTATTAAGGATTGACCACAAGTTCTCAATTCAAATCTGGGGAGTTTCCAGGCCATAACCCCAAAATTTAAACGTTTTGGTCCCCAAGCCACTAAGGCTGTATTTACACTGCAAGGCTTGATGCCCTAATCCGATTTTTTGACTATATCCGATTTTTTTGACGACCCGCTTACATCATCTTTTAAAAGTGACCCGTATCCGATTTTTTCATTTACGCTATACAATGCTGAAACTATCAAACGTAGATGTTCTGAGGACTACGTAGCAGCATTTCCGCCTTCTGCGGACCTCCTTCAGACTTTTGTGTGACTGCGGCAAAGCAGCGACAGAAGGAGGCGTTGCCTTGGGCGCTCCAGGATGAGGCAGGCGCACTACAGGGGATGTGTCCCACAGTCCTCAGCAGTCCGTTTGCCATACTTCTTGCAGAAGACAAACCTGTCCCTGATGCTTTTTTTGGATAGAACTGGTTTCTTTGCTGCCTTTCTTGACACCAAGCCATCTTCCAAAAGTCTTCGCCTCGCTGTGCGTGCAGATGCACTCACACCTGCCTGCCGCCATTCCTGAGCAAGCTCTGCGCTGGTGGCACTCTGATCCCGCAGCTGAATCCTCTTTAGAAGATGATCCTGGCGCTTGCTGGTCTTCCTTGAAGCCTTCTTAACAAGAATTGAACCTCTCTCCTTGAAGTTCTTGATGATCATATAAATTGTTGATTTAGATGCAACCTTAGTCACAATATTCTTACCGGTCAAGCCATTTTTATTGACTGATTGATTTTATTTCGAGCATTGTAGTAAAATCAATATAGAATGCAGACATTTGTCAAACTCATTACAGAAATGATGAAATGCATATATAAAAAAACAGAAAATAAAACAAAAAAAGACCCTTAAATCACATTATCTTAATCAAATACTCTAGCGTTAATGAACTTAAAGTTTATGCAACGCGATGGCTGCGCTGCACGTGTTTCTTTGCAGGTCACCATAGTTAACAACGGAAGAACAATGATTTCAAGCTTCATCCTCATTTTTAAAAACTTAGGCTGCAACTTTGCCGATTTCCAATATTTATGTATTTCTCAAAACTTTTAGCCACGAGTGTACGTAAGAATTTTTTTGCTTTTATCTCTGTGTCACTGCAGAATCAGTAGAAGTTCATTAAAATTACTGGTGGTTTGAATCAGGTAAGAAACCGTTGAACCCTTAACCCACAAGTATAGTCTGCTTCCTGTCAGGTTGATCTCAGTGGGAAAAAAAACACAGAAAAGTGACGTTATTAGAAGCATTGTTGAGAAAAAGAAGGGGATATTTGAAGATTACGGTCTTAAACTTTATCCACAAGTTTCCTTCACTTTCGTCATCTTTTTTTGACCCACATTCCTATGAGATACGCTGTACTGATTCAGTTTTTAACGTTTTTTAAACCGTAACGAGTCCAGAAAGTAAAAGCCTGTCTATTAAATAAAACCTTTCTGTCTACATTAGAGGAAAACATCTTCAATTTAAAAAATTATAAAAAGTACAAAAAGAAGTTTAAATCTAAATGCATTTAGTTTAAATGTCATTTGTAATTACATTTTAGCGACAGGCTGACATCTACTGGTATCTTCTTCTGCATTCGTTTGTTTGTTCTGACTCCTAAAGTCCTCCATTAAGTGTTTTAATGTGGTTAATAAAACTTTAAAGACTCGTCACCTCTTTTTGATTTCATAGGGGGATTTTTGTTTTGCTGTATGTGAGATTTACAAAGTCACTGGATGTTATCAGATGACCAGTAACCGAAGTTACTGTTTGGTGTTTGAGGTTTGCATTTTCCTTTGGTAAGCTTTCAGAATGAAGCACTCTCATATTTCCTCTTAAACATCAAAGGAACTGCCCTATCAGAGATATTGTACAATACTTTACCTTTGGCTTTCATTGTATACGTAATTAAACAGCAAAGTCATACTTTTCACAGAAAAGTGAGGTGTAAATTTCCATATTTGAAAAGGCGCAGCCACGTGGGTAAACGGAGTATAAATGTCCTGCTCTCGCAAAACGTTTCAAAGCAAACTGAAAGGTTGCAATCTAGATTACAAAGGATCCTCTAAAGAGTTCCTTCAATCGTCAACAAGTCAAAAGTATGGATCATTCTGCACTTGTGCTGGTTTCTGCGGTGCTCTATCTGTGTAACTTGACTGCTTGTGCTCCACGGGGGCATCAGCCAAACCTCAAGGACATTATTTCAGTGATTGACAAATACAATGACACTACGGTAAGAGCTTGTTTGCATTTTACAACAGCTTTTACAAAATGATGAAAGAATTTCGTCCTTTGAATGAAACCTTTGACGTCTCATTTGTTTGTTTTGTATGACAGAGCCAGTTTGTAGAAGATGTGCAGGACTTGGCTGATGCTGATGGATGTAAGGTAAGAAGAATTAGAAATAAACTAAAGCTTTAAGAAATATGAATGAGTTCCTATCTATGGACTTCTGTTTTCTCATGTTTACTTATCCACACAGGATGAATTCTTCTGCACGGTTCATGGCGTTCTAAAAAACAGGGGTAACCTTAAACCTAAAAAATCTGAGCAGGAGCAAATAGTGATAAGGAACCTCGCAGTATTCATTAAAACATCAGAGGTAAGAATTCTCCTCGAGAACTTTCCAAAGTAAACTCTTAACGGTGTGCAGTGAAGTAGAAGGCTTTTAGTTTCTACAATTATTCTGCAATTCTACAATCATTCTCAACGACAGACAACGAATAAGGGTAAAATGGAATGAATACCTTTAAAGTCTTGTGCATTTGTGTTTCTTTAGATGAAATGTGAAAATAAACCAAAGACAAATGGAAATAAGGTCCCCATCACAACTCTGCTGGGATTCCTCCAAGACTGCTGTAAGAGAAGACTCTCCTTCGGGAAACCAAATGCTTGAGACACTTGTTTGTTGCTGCCTTCCTCCTAGATACTCACATTTAGTAAATGTTTAGTTGTTGACAGAAAAATGTTTTGACAGTTTATTTAAAATATGGAATATTTATATAGTTATTTATTACTTAAATTTTCAATGTGCTATTTGTGCATCTTCTGAAGTGACACGAGTGTTGTGCAGTGACTAAATGCCTAATGCTTTGTGGGTCATTTTTCATTCGGATCTCACTGATTTGTTGTGGTATGTCCCAATCATTGTGTTTAAAAAGCACTTTTATGTTTATAACTACTCGATCTGTTGCTAACACGCAATGCCTACATATTTATTTACATATTTATTTCCCCCTCCAGTAAAAATAATGTTTTTTCAGTGTTTTTCCAAGTACATGTGAAATTCTTCTTATTAAAGAGATCAAATGTAATGAGAAATCCTTTCATTTTTTCATTTCTGAGTATTTCTCCTTTTAAACCATGGTCAGTTAAACTGTCAGAAAGATGCTTGGTTTGAATTATTGAGCCATTGAGATGTCACAACGGCCCAGGAACGCATGCACATAGCGCAAAACTCCTAAAAACAATACATATTGCTTTGAATGACTTTGAATGAAAATTGTGTAGATGATTTTGTTTGATGATAAATGCTAAAAAAAAAAAATTGCCACTGGTCAGCTGGCTAGTTTTATGGTGTGAAGATAATCCTGTCATTCTGTTGTATTTGGTAAAACTAAGTTTAACATTTGGATTTTACAGATTCATTTTAAGATTTATGCCATGTAGCAAGGTTTATCTTAGTTTAAACTACATAGATTAATAATTTATTAAACCTAAATTTTATCAGTTTAAATATTTTTTTGAGCCTGTGCATTAAAAATAATTTGGTGAAGGCATCTCTTTAAGCAAATAAAAAAAACATGTAAATGCATTAATGTGACAGTGTTGCACATTTATAGCATTTTATAAGTAAAAATAAAACTCAAAAACTTAAATACAATCAGGAAGACACAGTAAGAACAGTTAAAGCAGGAATTTCTTTTTTTTTTTTTAAAGTCTTAACACATGTCCTGTAATACCACATCCACATCAAGTTTCCAATCTGACCCAATCATTTGTTCTGAGGGCTAACCTTACATCATAGTGCAAAAACATTTAAAAGTTTAGATAATCACTCAAAGATTAATGATTCTGTAAATCATTTAGCCCCCAGCGAACTTCCCGAGAACCCTGTTTTCGTGCAGCGCACTAAGCTAATCGGAGTGACCCAGAAATCCAAACGTGTAAATGCTCCACTCGGCTCTAGTGAGCTGGTTTCCGCTCTGAGAGAAACATGTTTCACCACTCTTTTCCCTCTTGCCTTGGACAATGTACCCATCACTCAGTGATTTGATGCAATGTGAGAGCTAAGGGGGGTTGCTCTAGGTGGTGGCTGGATCTCCATGTGGCATACAGCTGTGTGTCTTTGTGCTACTGAACCGTGGCTCCCTCATTACTTAATAAAGACAATCACTCTCTCCTTCTGAAGGGCTTTTTATAGAACTGCTGAAATATTCCTGATACTTTCTGCAATCTTTTTCCGTATTTTTTCTTGAAGGACATAGAGGGCAAAGAAGCTCTGAAAAGTTTGACATCATTTAGGGAGAGGATAGACTTCTGTATGGACAGCAGATCAATCCAGAACCATGTCTTTTGTTTGATATTCATCATAAGAGTCCTATATTTACAACATCATTAAAAAAAACTACAAGGTTGAGCGTGAAAACATCAGCATTTTTAGTGCAACTCTATCAATTATAAATAATTAATAATGTATTTTGAACAGGAACCTATCCCAGATGTGATGATGTGGGGGACAGAATGGTCTGCAACAGGGTCACACAGATTGAAACATTACAATTCAACATTACTAAGCACTAATTACTGACAAGTTGCTTTTTCACTGAGAAAGTGTACTAGGAAAGAATCATTTTAAAGATAAATGCTGCTGTCACACAGTGCAATGATTTTAGGGGTTTTAAATTTTTGGATTGGGTTTTTTCATCTGATTATATTCAATACACTTTTTCTTGTTCTTGTAACCTCTTTCCTTCCTTTCTCAAAAGGTCTTGCCTTTTGCCAGGCCACAGTTGTAAATAACAATGTTGTTCTTAATCTGTCCTCCCCGAATAAATAAAGGTTCAATTAAAAAAAAAAACAATAAAACAAAATAACATTTTCGAACAGGAAGAACTACTTACAGAAACCCTCTAGCTAGGACTGTCCGTTCTATTTCTGCTTTTTCCTGTCTAGGGTCACCGGGGCAGCCCGGGTCAACTAACCCAAATTAAGACCTGAGAAGAGGAACACAAAGTAGATATGTACTTTGGATGTCCGAATAAAAGTGTTTGTAAAATTAAAACCTAGAACTGATGGCCAGGTCACAGGACAATTGAGTCAACACCAACCCAAGCAAAAATTTGCATTCATTGATAGATTGTTTGGAGTTGTTGGTGAGGCAAAAGTCCAGCAGACTTTGATTTAAGGCAGTCCTTGATTTTAAAAAAAGTCTCCTGTTCTTCGGCTCAGGCATGACTTCAGCATGACAGGCTTACATCTGAGGATGAGCACAGCCCTGAGTTTAGTGACCACTTTATCTTGGTGTTTGCCTTCATTTCTGAAGGGATTTCATGTTAGCTTATGTGTAAAAATTCAAATTGTGCAAATCAAATATGTAATAAAATAATAATAATAATAAAAAATCATAACTATGACAAACCACTGTCAATAACACGGTCTCCTTCATTTTATAAATGACAATGATGTCCCATAGATCAATGTCTGTCTTTGTATTCTTCCACATTTTTGAACCAATTATTAAAAATATTTTTTGAATAGTTTTTACGCTAGTAGTAACGGCAGAAATGTTGTGTAATGAACATATTTTTAAATTCATTGTTGCACATACTTTTACCCAATTTTTGACCACTTGTTCATGTTTTTTTGGTTGTTTTTTTCAGCTCCACAACTTTAGAAGTTCAACATTCTTGTGTGACACGTCAATTTTTGTTTGATACTCATTGCAGGTTCAGTCATTTTCTCAGATGTGTCAGTGCATGTCTTTTTCAGTGGAGGTAATGACAGAAACTCAAGATTAATAATTTATCCTAATGTATTTTTAATGATTATAGAAAATAATAATCTTTATGGTGCATGTTTTTTAATTAAATCAGTTTGTGGAAAGTGATTAATCATATTTTTCTTTGATCGTGTTTTTGTTCAGATGTAATTTAAATCATTGGATTGTATTACTGTGTGTGTGTATTACTGACATCATTGTCAGTAACACACACACACACATACACACAAACATACATACATACATACATACATATATACATACATACATATATATATATATATATATTAATGTAAAACAAAAGCTTTTTTAAAAGCTTCTCTTATTTGATTTAGCAGATATGATGGCATTTAACACACTTTCCTGCAATGTTTCACAACAACGGCAATGATCAGACTCAAAGTAAACGTTGCTCCAAGTCTTCAAAGTTCTTACAAGCTGGTTAGTGGGAATTACATTTTATCTGTCTAAATATTGTTTTGTTGTGTTCTTCCCTTGATCTGTACGCACATGGTCCTGCTGGCCGCCTCTGCATGGTGTTCCTGGTTGCTTAGCCTCAGGGCTGTCTTCAGGGCCTGGAGCTTATGGGAGCAGACAAGGGGGAGGGCGGGTGACTGCATCTGCTTGGGGACCTCCTTCAGGGGCCCCTCTGCGGCCTGGCTCAGTTTATGTCTATCTTCAAAGACTCAGCTCTGTGGAGGGAGGTACAGAGAAAGTCTGTCCTTAAAGAGCCGCACTGCCATTGTGATTTTTCCACATGGCCTCTATTGGAATATGTCCCTACCCGATCTGTAACAGCTACCCATTCAGTCTGCGCATGCGCAAATATTACGTCACTTCCTCTAAAGTGGTTTACGGTCAGGGTATGTCTTCAGATGTTAATAACAAAAATTACCTCTTGGAATGGTAAGAACAATGAAAAAAACGTTTACTTTAATGTTGAAAAAGACGAAAGAAAAAGAAATGACAAGGCTCTAGAATGCGCCGTTCTTCTAAGGACTGCAAATGTTTTCTTCTTCTGTTTTGTTTGATGGCGGCTTACGTAACCTGGTAAGAGGACACGATGCCAATTACAGACACTTTAATAACTCCAAAACATAAACCCAATATGAAAAGCAAAAGCAGCTGCAGCAGGCCGTCACGTCCCCTCAGAGTGAAACGTGCTCTCTTCTCCTCTTTTCCTGTTGCCAACATATTAATAATGAAAACGATCAGACAGAGCAAAGGCCTTGTGGCAGTCATTCTATCACATATCATTGAGATTTTTATTTTCTGTGATGATAACAATGTACGATTATACACTGTTGCACTTAAGCAATGTTTTTTCTGAGCTGTAATCCAGTCAAGAATTCTGTTGTTGAGAAAAACATAAATTGTGATCACAAGGTTATCCGCTGATTCAAAGACTCTGACAGCAGGAAAGGAGTCAGAGCTGTCAGGAAATGCTCCTGGCAGCTGATCTTTTTAAAATGTTTTTATTTTTATTTTAATCTTTTTGATAATGAATTACAAGGTTTACAGTCTTGAAACAACAAACATGTAAAAATTATTCAAGTTACACGCTAATAGATATGTAAATGTAAATCAAATTAGCTAACTGTCCTAATTATATAGGAAGTGTTGTAATACGTGTGCATGCGCAGACTGATCGGCTGGCCGTTACTGACCTGGTAATGACAGTATACAATAACTTGGTTGATGGTCATGGCGACCCTGTGCTGCTGTTCACCCTAGAGGGAGAAGAATGACCAAAGTAACAAAAATAAATATGAAAAAGCAATTTGTGGTTCTCAGAAAGACAAACACTCAGCATGTGTCAAATTTGACTTGTTCTCAGTAATTTCCTAAAAAGAAACATCTACATCTAAAAGGTTCATTCACAAAAACACACATTTAGAAAGATAATTGTCAGCAAACAAATGCATTTTCTTCTAAACTGAAAATAAGGTAGTATTAATAAGTTGTTCTTTTGACGATAATAGTGGTAAAAGTTTTATTTATCATAACTATACACTTTTCCACTATGCTGTAAATATTCATGTTTCATCAATTTGGGCTTTGTATAATATTAATCTCATACATTAAGGTATAGACTTATGCGAGTTTTAACCTCTTAATGCCTTTTCAGTGTTAAAAGAGGTTTTCAATTAGATGTTTAAAAATCCACTCTGATGAAAATCGAGTTTTTAATATGTTCTTGTGGCATTTTTCTAATGATGGAAGATATAAATAAATAAATTACAATTCAAACTATTTATTTTCTCAAACTGTCGTGAATCAGGAGCAGTTGTAAAAAAAATTCCTTTGGAAAAAGTTTGTAGCTATGACGTAAGTGCTACAATTGGCAGGCCACAAGCTCCGGTCCATTTTGATGCATCCACTTGCAGATAAATAGATCCGTGTACATCTTCCTTTCCTCATCTGGCTCCAAACTGTACGGCTGGATACCTCAGACATTGTGTGCCATTTTGTTGCATTGACAATGTTAGCTTGAGAGTGTGAGGGGCTGTAAGCTAATAGGAGAGCGTGTCAAAAAAAAAAAAACAATGACAGAAAAGGGGGAGGGGCTTACTCTGTGCTAACAGTTCCACCCACAACTCAGAGAGGAATTACTAATAATCGCCCATCGCTCTGCAAAAACTACTGTATGTTCAAGAAAACAACAGGTTTTCTGATTTTGGCTCAAAACAGCATAAAGTTTTGAAAAAGGTTTAAAAGATGAACTTGATCTTATCAGATATATTTTTTTATTTTTGTCTCCCATTTCTTTGCCTTTTAAACTCCTATTAATTTCTGATTTATTTGCATCATCTTTTAAACTGTTTAATATTAAATCTAAACTAGTAAGTGGTTTTAGTTTGAATTTTTAAAAGTGTTTTTATTAATTGATGCAAATGAGGAAAGCCTCAATTAGTGACCTCAAAAAAACATTTGCTCTACTTCAAGAATTCTTACAGCTATTTTCAAACAGTTTACAGTCACTATTCTAAAATGAGAAAGATTTTTCACACACTTAAAAGATGTCCCTGTGAATTTAAATCAAGGTCAGACTGTGCAGTGCTTCAGGAAAATACAAAAAGATCCTTAAAAAAGGAACTGCCTCTCAGCTTCTGCATGCCTCAGTTAGGTTGTTAAATGTAGAAGTTCATGGTAGTAGGCAACTTTTTTAAAGACAATCTTATTCAAGCAGTTTTTAAGAACAGTCTCTCCTCTATGAACAAGCAATGATAAGGTGGTAAAACCCTGAAGATCTAAAAAAGTACAAAACTATGGGGCAAGTTAACACAATGAGTGTTGTTCAAAGTAAATTCAATTTCAAAGCCATTAATTAATTTTTTTACTGCATGTTTTTATCTTTCCGTGAGTTTGTAGACCTTTTTTTTTCTTCTAGTTGATGATGGAACTATAGCACTATGTGGATGGAAGAGCTATTGTCAGGCCCTGAAAACACACGGACAGAAGTGTAAAACTTATGAAGCTTCTGCTCTGCAGGATTTTGCAGCCGGTCCTTTGGGTGCTCCTGCTGTCACGAGGGTTTAGTGTCAGACTATCCGAGCCAGCGGGGATGCACTCACCTTGACGAGTTCAACGTGAAAATGAAAGAACTGAACGCAGACAGTCAGGATAACAGAAAGACCAGTCATTGGAGATTCCTTTTCCCTTATCCCTTTATCAGTTCCACTTTTTGGTCGTTTTTTATTTTTAGTTTAGACGTTCACAATACATATTTAAAACAACCAAAACACTTTATTTGTCATTAATCTGAAAACAGACTAAAACTCTGGAATAGGTAGAAGCCTGGGCTCATAACAGTCACCTCTCTATTTTATTTTTACACATTCCTCTTATTTTAAAAACCAGAATGTACATGAATAACAGAATTACAAATTAGTATTTAAATTTTTAAAACAAAAACTTTTAAGAATACAATAAAATAGTCAAAAACAGCTATTAGTCATCTTTTGGCTTTTCAACTAAATTCACATCCTGTTTTATTAAAGAGCCTAAATCCTAAAGCCTAATATATTACCCTTGGCACATTACAGAATGATTTTTTAATAAAATTTTACTTATTTTCACAACGGATTTTCTTATTCGGAATTAAGATGACCCAATCCCTGAGGCACCAACTCTTGCTTTGTGGGTGACTGCCGGCCATATCATGACATCAACCTGGAGTCAGCCTCGGCAGCATGTCGGCGTTTCTGCCTCTAATACAAACAACATCCAAACTTTTGCAAAGGTGGATGTGCATATTGTGCTATAGAATGAAAGCGTTTAGCTGATCACCGCTAGCCCCGTGGAGAAAGTATGTCTGTGTGTTAGCTTGGGGGCGGCGCTGTATGGGTAGACTGATTGGATTGGGAGGGGCTGGTGCTCATAGGTTTCAGAGGAATGCTCAGAAATGCTTGAATGGATCAAAGTAACACTTTGTTTTGTTTTTTTGTGAATTAACATTATAATACACTCAAACAGTTGATTTTGCATGATATAGGCCCATTTAAATCCTTCTAAACATATTTATAACTTGCATCTAGTTGTTTGCTTTTTTGGATATCAAAAAATGTCATAAAAAAAAACCACTAGGCTGCTTTTTTTATAAAATAAACATTTTCTGAAAGGTTGTATGAACTTCTTTACTTCTGAAACAAATTCCCACCCATTCAGGTACGTCGACATTCACCATCCTGCCATGAATTCTGCTGTTTTGGTCACAATAAAACCATTTTACTTTAGTTTATTTAACTTCATTTAAAAATGGGCTTATATATTCTCAACTAAATACGTTATTTAGTAAAATGTTCAGGAACTTTGTTTTCTTTGCACTATATATATTTTTTTACTTTTGCTTCTCCACATTCTACTTAATACTTCATGCGATGTTTTGTAATATTTTATTCCCTTCTTCCCTAAAACAGCCTTTCTCATTTACACCACATTTTTTCGACAAATACCCCCCCCCCCCCCCCCATTTAACTGTTGCTACACCCCCACCCCCATTTTCCCAGATCTGATTATGATGGGGAGATGGTTTGGTCACTGAATGTTCACATATTCAAACTTGAGATTGTGTGCAGACCTGCACTTGACCAGCTAAGTGCTTTGTAGGAATGAAACAGAAAAATCACGCCACAGTGAGTTATTTCTGGCTGGGTTAGCCTTATTTCTCTGGGCGCTTTGATAATGGAGAGGACTTGAATAATGAATGGGGTGTATAATACTGTTTTTCAGACCCACAGAATGAATTAGGCGAGTGCACGTAAGTGAATTTGCTGTAAGTGTCTCCAATAGACAGCATGACCCAACTTTGTCTTTTTAGTTTCAAGATTTGACTTTAGAATTTTTGGGAACGGAAATATTTGATAAACACATGAATAAACTATACGGAGTTAGTTTCCTGAAACATTTTTGGGGGGTTCTATTAAAGATGAAGCTTTTGTCATGGCTGCTTTGCATCTTAAGTGCATCTCATTTTTTCTGCCTCCTGCTTGTTAAAAGACAAAATGACCACAAGCTCCAAATCCGAATACACTATAAAGTGTGCATGGTCTCTTCAGACATGGTATAACACTAAATAAATGGACTTTGAAATTATTTATTAGGGGTGTAACAATTTATTTTAACAATGATTCAATTCACAGCATTATTTGTGGTTGCTGATATGATTCATATTCGATATCGGTTCATTATGAACGATCCTGAAATCAATCCAGGACATCTTTAGCCAAGAATTCAACCAGTGTGACTGAGATAAATAGCTGGTACTGAACAGAGCAGGTGAGGTTTTCCAGCTTCCTTCCATTTCTTGCAAGATAATCAAGTGTAAATCAAATATATGTATGTGGGCACCCCTGAGGTTTCTTTGTTTTTTCTGGAATCCGTTTTTTTGTAGGAATTTTTTCTTCCCGCGAAGGGGGGTCTAAGGGCAGGGATGTCCAGTTTGGTTTAGTCCGTTTAGTTAGTTCAATTTAGTGTTTTCCTATTGATATCTATGTATTAATGATCCTTTTGATTTTATGTTTTACTTTTTCAATTACCGATACGAAGCCCATCGAGACGACTATTGTGATTTTGGGCTTTAGAGATAAAATTGAATTGAGTTACTGACACATTTTAGTTTAATACAATTCAGCCCACTGTTGTTTTTCCACATCAAAAGAACCCAAACGGAACATTATTAGAGCCTTCTACCACACTGTGTTGTCACATGTCTGTAAAATTCAGTCTTTCGTCTTTCCCCACATTGGACAGTAATAATGGACTGTTCATTTTATTGCTGCCATGACGTGTTTGTTGTCAGCTGTGATGCACTTAGCTGTTTTTACATTATAGTGAAATAAACCTATCGTGTCGCAATTCAGATGGTATTTTCCAAGACCGATATAGTTCTTTTTTCATACTACTTTATAATGGTCTAAGTCAATTTGATTAACAATTTGACTCAGACAGATCAATAGATGGATCGTAGGAATATAACTTGATCCATATGTTATCCCGCATCAGCGAGATAACAGAAATACTTAAGAGTATCCAGATTAAAGTTGTAGTCATCCAAATTCCTAACTCAACCTTTCTTTTTTTATGACTAAACACTTATTTAGATGTTGCTAACTGTATTAACAGGGTAAAAAGAGAATCCGACAAATAGTTTTAAAATTATGACTTTTCCTTTGTAAAAGAAAAAAATAAAATAATAATAGCTACATTTAAACAAAGAATTTGGATTAATTTGGACAACAGACAAATAATTGCATCTAGTTAGAAAACTGAGAAATCACAATGTAATTATAATAAAGTCTGTCTTTTTTTATATAAATGTTCAGCAAACTAAGTTATTTTTTGTACATCATTTTCTAAATTTTCCAATTAGCTTTTCTCAAGGTTGATCTGTAATTGACTTCTGTTTCAGTTTTCCCATTACGAGACAATGTAAAAGTTTGTGGGGTTTACGGTTTGTTGTTGTGAAAAGTCATTCTGCTCGTATTTTGTACTGCTTTGTGTACTTTTTGTAGAGTTTTAGTGTCTTGATTTGTAAAAGTGCAGAACGACTGTCGGTCAAAAGTCTGGAAAAAAAGTTGTTGTTTGCACTGAGTGAACAAAAGCTGGGGACAAACAAGAACTTCATCCCGTCGGCCTCAGGTTTCTACTGGGAAACCCAATCTTCTTGTGTGTGTGTGTGTGTGTGTGTGTGTGTGTGTGTGTGTGTGTGTGTGTGTGTGTGTGCGCATTCTGAACACAGGTATGTGTGCAGAATCCAGCAGGATCCGGGCTGCTCCTGTGCTGGTTTGGCTTCTGATGATAACCGAAGGTGACTAATAGAGAGGTAGCTGTCTTCTTTCACTTTGGTCACATTTCCATTTGTTGCTACTGGCGTTGAATGAATTATTGAGTTGGGGTGTCTTGGCTCCCACTCTTTCCCTCACCTCACATTCCCCCCTTCTGCTCAGTGGATGACATCCGCCCCTGTGTGTATGTGTTAAATCTGATGTGTGCAGGCCAGTAAAAAAAAAAAAAAAAAAGTGCAAGCATTTTTCGGTAATTAAACGGCACTTCTATCCTCATTCTGTCAAAAATGGTCTTCCTGCATGAAGAAACATCAACAAAACATTGACTTTCTCATTCCTCTCCCCCTGCTTTGCTTTTCTTGACTTTTTTTAAACTGTTGTATTTCATTCTATCACAAATTATCTTTAGACATACGAAAGTTGGACTCAAAATGAGTTTGCTGATGTGAAAAAAAGGCCAGCCTGGCCCCTGAACACACCTCGATTACTGCACTAGAAACAGCAATATACCTTTCAGCTGCTGCTGAATAATTCAGGCACCCTCAGTCGTCACGCGCCGCTAAGGTTCACGGGCCTTCAGCTCAACTTACCGTGGAGCCAGGACGTTATGATAGCTGCCCTGGTATTACAAAAATTAATTATTCACAGCGCCATAACCTAGCATTTAGAAACTACTGAGAAAGAAACAGGGGCATATCGACTCAGTTGATCTCAAATGTGGCAGAATGGAGAAACCACCACCGCTCCGGTGTCTCGCCACTAAAAAAGAATTATTTAGCTAACATTATGAATTATTGACGGGAGTTAAGCGCCTCTTATCATCAAAGAGAATATTCATTAGGAGTCACAAACGTTTCCCCGTCGCATAAAAAGTATTGATGCCCTGCAACTATCGGGAGCCGAAGTCTCACGGGAATACACGAGCGCCCACCGAGATGACGAAGAGGATTCCCGTCATATTACCAGCACATTTTCACTAGCCAAAAAACAAGAAATATTAGACTTTTATCAGACTGTTGTTTTTTTCCTTACGCTCGTATTCATCATTTTAAATTTTCACATTTAATATATCTAGATATTTCGAGCGTCGGTTGACGTCGGTTAACTCTGAAAAAGAGAGACGTGAAGAAAAAATAAAGCTTTTTCCAAGCATTTGTCCGAATGCATGAATAGGCTGATAAAAAATTGTAATTATAACAATTAATTAAAATAATTCGTATAAAAATTTCATACCAGTTATTTACAAAAAAAGGTACACACAAAATTTTCCAAAACAAAACAAAAAAAAAGTAAATTGACGAATTGATAAAAGGTAGCTACTTCCTGTTGAACGTGTCCATCCGAGTCACTTCGCTGTCTGTCCCGTCAGACTTCTGCTCCCAGCTCCTCCGCTTCACGTGGTTTTATACCAATTTATAATCAATAATACATCGTACGTACTTAATAATTTCAAGCCTCATGCACGACAACCAGATAACACGAAGGCATCCATAATTGAAGCCGCAGGTCTACTAATTACACAGATGGAGGCCATCCGCGTGGCGCGTGAAGGACGCTCCTCTGCGGAGTGAGAAATAGTACCATCTACCTTTTCCTTCTTTGACTGTATCATACACCAAAAAATGCATTTTTAATCACGATGGAGATCCTGAGATCTATTAATAATACAGCTCATAAAAACAGCGTGTTTGCTGTGTCCCAAAACACCGCGATAAGCAGTTTAGACAGTTGCTCAGCAGGTACTTGGGCCCCGCACGCGCCTCACCTAAAACAATTAAACCAACACATTCTTATAAAACACAATAAATAAATGGAGATTTTTTTTAGTTTATTTTTTTTTAGAAAATAATCAATAATTTATTTCTTTTTAATCACACGTTATTCCAAGTGAATTCAGAAGTGAAGAAAAACACTTTCAATGTGGTGATCTGAGCTTATTTACCATATATAGCTGCGCTATATATAATAAATAATTAGACCCACAGATTACCAGCAGTTCTTTAAATCATGACATCAAAATTTTAAAATATTGCATCAGCCACAGCCAAATGGACGTGTCCCATAAAGACGGTGCCGTTTCATATTTCTTAACAATTCAAGATAAACAGTGTCAAATAGTGTGATGAGAGGTATACTGTTTAAATAATCACTTCTGTGTGCAGAAATCACGAACACACGGTTAACAAAGAGAACGGATTGGTTTGCAAAAGCAGTGATAGAAAGAAGTGAACTCTTTAAAAACATTTTCATTCCTAAAGCTCAGAAGTTTGACATAGAGAGTGGAATAATAGTGTATATTTGTGCATATAGGAGGTGGGGCACGTGGTCTGATCTCCACCAGTTTTTACAACAACAAAAAAAGAAAAAGAAAAAAGGTCTTCCGTTAAATAAAAGAAAAAAAAAACATCTTATGCTTTGCGCATTGAAGCAGCCAATAGATGTGATTTCTAAACAACAAATAATAAAAAAAAAAGATCCCTGAATGTGACAAACTGTCCTGGTGAATTTTATGAAAATGTGTGCAATAGAGCCATCCATCGACAACCTTCCCACGAATTAGTAACACTTGTAAATTCCCAGATCAACAAATGTAAAATGTGCAACAATGAAGTGCGTAACACCACATGGAAAACGAGAGGAAGTCTGTTTGGAAACGATCCCAGATGACACGCCAAGATTTGTTGATAAATCCCTGTTAGGCTACTCAGGCTATTATTAATCACTCGATCAAAAATGTAGCAGGCTATTTTATTCATGATGTGTCAAACTCAGTGCACGGCGGAGTACTTCATCCGTTTCTGTTTTTGCCTCTGGTTGCAAAACCACACTCGAACCACGTTCTTTTTCAGGTCCAGCTTCTCGGCTATAGCTGCAATTTTTTCCGAGGAAGGCCGGGGCTGGATGGCAAAGTATGCCTCTAAAGAGCGCTTCTCCGGCGCGGCGATGGATGTGCGCTTTCTTTTCCTCTCGTTTCCGTTGAAAAGGTCCGGCTTGTTGCTTTTCTCTCGGTATGCAGCCTCGGCTTCTTCCAGCCACGCCTGAAGAACGGGCTTGAGCGCGATCATGTTGTTGTGGGACAAGGTGAGCGACTCAAACCTGCAGATGGTGCTCTGGCTCAAGGACCCCACTCCGGGGATTTTAAGGTTTGCCAGCGCAGAGCCGACATCCGCCTGGGTCACGCCAAGTTTGATCCTCCTCTGCTTGAAGCGCTCGGCAAAGGCTTCCAGTTCCCTCGGATCCGACTCCACGTCGTTGGCGCACGCCATGCCGCCGTGCACCGACAGGGAATGAGGATGGCCCATGCTGGCCATCGCCTGGTGCAGTTGCCCCATGGTCTGTAGGTGGTGGTGCGGGTGCTGGTGGTGGTGCGCCGAGCTGGTCATCCCTGGAGGCTCTGGAGCACCCATCCCTGTCACAGCTAGGCTGGTGGAGAGGTGGTCCAGGAGGTCTCCGGCCTCCAGGGTTTGTCCGAGGTGGTGGTGGTGAGAGCCGAGGGTGGAGGGGACGTGGGAGATGGGCACGGTGGTGGAGGAAGAAGAGGAGGCTGAGGTGCAGGGGGCACTGCTCATGGTATGGTAAGTCACGTCTGGTTTGAACGGGTGGCTCTTGCCGTGAGAGACAATGCTGTCAGCAGCCGCCAGAGCCTCTGCCCGCGCCAGCAGGCTCTCATCAAAGCCTCCGAATATATTGCCCTGGAGCTGCAAGCAAGAGTGCGCATACTGGAGTCAGTGGGGAATTCTGTCAGGCAGCTCTCAGGATCTAAAAAACATTTTCCAAAAGCAAGCAGCGCCGAGGAGAGGCGAGAACCCTCCTCAAAGCACAGGTCATAAAAATTAATATGAAAGCTAGAGCATTGCTTGAACAGACATGTGGAAGGGGGGTGGGGTGGCAGAGAGGAGCGGGAGGGGGAGACAGTGGGGTAGAACAAAGTCCTGTCACATCAACTTTACAGACATTTTCCACAGTTACATATTTCCCCCCCTTCACCTGCGCTTCCCAGCCCTTCTCCCCTGACCTGAAACGTACCTGTGGGGCGGGCAGACAGACTCTGCGCATGCCCTCCGTGCCTGAGTGCAGGCCGGGATACTTGGGCTCGTGCAGGGCCGGGTGCATGGAGAAATGCTGCTTGCTGTTCATGGTCATCATCATCCTCCCCGCAAGCAATGTGGCCCCTGACATGAAAGCCGAGGGAGGCGGACAGACAGGGTTCCTGCTGCTCCTCACCACCAGACTGAACTCGTCACGTCGGATGCGCCTCCCGGCTTCCCTCTGCTCCCCCCCTACTCCTCCTCTTCTTTCAGTCCTCTTCTTCCTCCTCCCCTCCTAACTGCACCTCTGCTCAACTTACAGGTTAAGAATGTGTGGCCTGTGTGCGCAAGCGTGTAAAAAAATCTTTGCTAAAATCAATATCACAAATTCAGTCAAATATAAATCTATTAAACGTCATTCCTTTAATTGGTTCTGACCCCCTTTAGACGTTAAAACGTCATAGCTTTTAAATGTGGTGCTACTTTCATATTTAGAAACTTTTTAACACAGAAATGAAGTTTTTGGACAATTGTTTGTCACATGAAGCAGAAATTCCCGCCTGCATCTACAGAGTGGGTTCAGCACCATGGACAGCGCAGCTCAGACTGGGCCCGCGCGCGTTCCCTCCATCTGAAGGCCCCTGCTCTCTGCTCTCTTCAGTAGACTTCTCACGTGGCTGCCTGGTCGACAGTCTCAAGAACCTTGGGTGGACGGGACCCGAAAGAGGAGCCGTGCGGACCAAAGCGGGCTGATGACACAGCGGGTCCATCCGATCCCGCCGTCCACCTCTCTGGTTCCCCAGGCTGTGAATAATTCATCAGCACGGTGGGCATCCATTACCGCAGAGGCATGCTTCTGTTCATTACACAAATTAAAACAGCCAAGACCTTTTCTCAACAGGCAAACCTGTTGCAGCCAAACTCTGAGTGATGCATCCTCTGGTTGGTTGCATGCAGACACATAGTGCAGGAATCTTTCCTGATTCTGGGCTTTTCTGGTGAATCTCCAGAATTATCAATGCCTAAATTGTTTTAAATAATAATAATAAATACAACCATAAAAACGTATATTAAGAGAAAACATTAAAAAAAACTTTGGATTCTTCTTTAGAGATACTTTGATTATTTCCTTCTTGGTTCAGTCATGTTCAAATATCTTTTGGGTTACTTTTTTGGAGCAAGACAACTTTTTTGGGTTATGTTGATTTGATTTTACTCCCTTTATGTTTTTTTCCCCCCCGAGTTTTTCTTTTTCTTTACTAAATTAACCCAGAAGAAAATTAGTCCCCTTTTAAACTCAAAGTTGGGTTAAAATCAACCCAACCTTGGTCATTTATATCTATGGAGTTTTTAGTGTGTGGGACGTCTTAAGTGCTGTTATCAGATACCCCAGCTTGTATTTTAACAGTCAGTTTTAACAGTCTTACCGAAATTTCACTTTCTACAGAGGAAAAAGAAAAAAAAGAAAAACCTGCAATTCTCTAACAGAACAACAAAAACAAATCTGACTAAAGATGACTTCAGTTAAAAAAAAGGTTATAGGTAATGTTTCAAAATAGCTGTGTTTACCTTCAAACTGTTTCATTTTTATTAAAGAAAATCTGTGGTCTCATATTCATCTGTGTTTTTTGAGACAAGATTTTCTGCTTTAAAGCTTTTACTATCCTATATTGGTCAGCTCTTCATACAGTGGGGGCTTGAACCTTTTAGTTTGAGTCACTTTTACAGTTTTATTTAAAATATAAAGCTGTTTTATTTTGAGATAAAATGAAAAGCAAAAGCATCAGACCTATTCTGTTGGTCTCAATCAAGAAAAAGTTATAGAAAACCCTTCTGTTGTCTAGAAATTAAAAGTTTCTCACAGAATAAAGAGTTTTTTTATACTTCAAAGGCATGACACTTAGATCTGTCACTTTTACTTTAAAATATTCTCTATGGATGTTGATTCCAACAGGATTCCATTTACAAAAATATTGATAATTTTTCATTAAGGACATTTTGAACGATATAGGTTAGCCCTTATCATAACAACCAGATTTAGCATTCTTTAGTTTACAAATATTTATATCAAAACTTGTAGTATGAGTCATTTTAGACTTTTAAAATTCTTAATTTTAAATAAAGCCTATTGGCATCTTTGTATTCTGTCAGCATTCACACATGAATTTTTAAAGGACAATGCAGACTCAGTTTTTAAAATCCAAAGGGTTTTTAACCATCATACACAAAAGGTAAGACGGACTCTTAGCAAAGAACTATATATGAAGTAAAGGAAAAGTAATGCGCAGTTTTGGAGGAATACGACTGCATAACTGAGGGCCGGCAATGAAAAAGCAGTCATCCCAATGTTTCTGACATGACTCAGGCACATGTATATAAGCGAGGTAATTGTAATTGCATTATACATATATATATATACATATATATACATATATATATATATATATATATATATATATATATATATATATATATATATATATATATATATATATATATATATATATATATATATACTTTTGAACTTACTTTGAATATTCTACTAGTTAGTAGACATAAACAATATATCATAACTTTATGTGTAAATTTGTACACGGGTTTTTATTGATGATCTTTGACAACAGAGGCTTATCAACTTCTGCAGTCAATAAAATGTGTAAAAAGTTCTGTTATCTTCACTGTGGCAGCTGAGCTGGAAAAATGTTTCAAAACGAGCTTCCCTGCCTCTCTGAGGTTTGATGTAATATGTGAGATGGATCATCCAAGATGTCCTACAGGCTAGAACACCTCCATAAATTTATTGTTCAGTGACTTGTCCAACCTCTGAATTGGTTTGTTAGTCCATAGGTAGTCCTTTTCAAACCACAGTGATGTACAGAGCTTCAGCAAACACAGACTGGAAGATATCATAGCATCCAGCTGCAAACACACTAAGCAGATGTCTGATTTATTTTTTTATTTTACCCATAAAATATTTTAGCAAAGCATATTTCAGAGACATGTGTCATGGTTTTGTATGCAGTAAATGAAAACTGATTTTACTGAAGGAACTTTGCTTTTTATATTCCTCTGACTACTCTTCTTTAGAATGGCTTCGCCATTCGTTCTTATTTTAACCCTTGTGCTATCTTAGATGACCCCACCCTTCCATTGACGTGTTCTCCCTACCATGACAAAGGTGGATAAAGGTGGAAAGATTTCATGTAATCCATGGACACCAGTGAAGATCACAAATCATAGAAGAAAAACGGTTCAGCGCACTGTCTAGTGGGTCTAGATGACTCAACTCCCAATGTTAAAGTGCCTAGGATAGCACAAGGGTTACCCACCTTTGTCATGGTAGGAATAACACGTCAATGTAACGGTGGGGTCATCTAAGATAGCACAAGAGTTAAAATAAGAACCCCATGATATGTTTTTTTTTTTGGTTATGTAAAGAAAATCTATTGGAAGAATAATTCTTGACTTATTTCTAAGGGATCTGTTTTTGGATTATGTTTTTACAATCTGTCTTAAAACCATCATATATATCTATGCTTGTCCTAACTTTGGTTTTGCACATAAAAAGTATATTTTGTGTAGGAACACCTCCATCATGTAATGAAGATCATTTTTGCACCCAAGAAGAATTAGTTAGATTAATATTTTAGTTTTTCTGCCTAAAAAAGATGGGAAAATCAAACTTCAATGGTATTTTTGGTCATAGTATTAAGAAAACAGAAAATAAACAAAAAGAAAATGAATACAGATACCATGATGTAAAATATGTACATTGAAGTATAACAATATCCCACCAGTAAAATACACAAATTGGATGCCCTTGAGAAAGTGAGGATCTCAGCTGCTCCTCTAAAGCTGTTTGAAGGATGGATGTGTGGTTGCCCTGGATCTAAATGGGAATTTGACATATTTACAAAGTGTTTCCACTTTTTGTGCTTTCCCACTATTACTAAAAGTGGAAAATAGCAACATTTGAAACTGTACTCACAAAATGTCTCCTTACGACTTCTGGACAATTTTATATATTTAGCCTGAAGTAAATGCCACATTGATACCGGTATATATGAAGTTTACTTCATTTCTTTCTTCATTTATATTTTTTCCTCAAAACTTTATGGTTGTTAAGTAGCAGGTTTCCCACAGGAAAACATTGTACATTTTGTGTAAATGTTTTATAAAGACTATTAGAATTGACAAGAACAAGTACAGGTGTAAAGAAAATAAATTATTTTTGTTTTATATTGAGACATTTGTGAAATACTCTTTTCCCTTTTCCTACTTTTACTAAAACACTGGCTGGATTAAATGGATTACAATATCTCTGTTGGTATGTAAGCTCGCAAATGTGAAAGTTGAAATCCATACATAACTTTGTCTTTTGCTATTATACAGTATGTTTGGAATAAAATGTGATTTTTAAGGAAAGAAATTATTTATACAAACTTTTTTTATGTAATTGAATTTTGAGGAGTGTATTTTGTCTGAAAAGCATAAGGTGTGGACTTCAACACCTGCTTAAACTTCTATGTTACTGGAAATAATTGTCATTATTTGATAAAGCTCTGTTATTTCTTTTATTGTGGCTTTGCATGTAAAATAAATTAAATAATAAAAAATCTGCTACAAAAGCAATAAATGTAACCTTTTCTGTAAAGAAAAAAAAATCCAAATAGTTGTTGAATGGTCACCGTCTTTCAGGAATTGCCCTACGGTGACTTTTAAAATAAGCTGCTGATGGAAAATGAAGCATAAAAACATGAAAAATAAAGGAGACCACACATCATTTTATACAATGGTTTGTGGAATGCTTTTGCTTGCATTTTTTTTTTCTCTCATCTGTAATCTTTTTACCTTTTTTCTTTCAAATTTAGCTCTTTTCTTCTCTTTCCATGATCCAATTAGAATTTTTTTTTTCATCTTACAAGCACCCCATTCCTCTGTCTTTATTGGCAAAAGCAAACATGCTAGTAAATTAGAAATCCATTTTTACAAACAAAATAACATCAAGAAAATACATCCACATCCTGCAAATATAAACAGTAACAAATCCAAAAACTATTATCCAATAAACATTTTATACATTTGGAACTATTGTGTCATAGTAGCATACAGAGGACAGTACAAAAAGGTGGAAATGAGACGCTCCAAGTCCTGACTTGTAAGAAAAAACAACACATCCTAGGTTTGTCACTTAAACCTGCCTATGACTTTTATTAAAAACCAAGTTCTATATTTTAAAGATGAGTTAGAGGAGTTGATTAACCCTTAAAAAAACTTGGAAAAAGGAATTGTTCATATCTACAGGTGTGCTCAGAAGTAAAAGGAAACCAATTAGAAATGTGGGTTTGTGGGTTGTGTACATCACTCCTGTCTGCTCATCAACACAAAGGAAAGACTGCTACAGACTTGACTGAAAATCTATTGGCATCTTTTCATTTACCAGTAAACAAATAACTATTGATAAGGGGGGCAAGTCTGTACAAGGTTTTGTAAAGCTCTAATTGAATTTGGGACTTAAAATAAACAAGACAAAAGTGGATCTTTCAATCTTTTCAGTTGAAATGTGATTGTACTGATTGTGTCTAAACAGTTTAATAACATTCAAAGTGGCAAAAAGCTGCACCAGTGTTATACGAAGATGGTTAATTAAATCTCAGGTTTTTTGTTTTTTTTTAACAGTGTTCTCCACAACTTGGAGCAGCAGTCTTTAAAACAAATCAAAGTAAAGTTAGGGGAATTAAAAAAAAAAAAAGACTGTTCAACATAAATACTACACTTTGCAAAAAATAAAAAAAAATAAAGTAGTTAAGCATTCATGCTTGACCTCATCGACCTGAAACAACCATTTCTGAGAAATGACAGAAACACAACGTTAAGGGAGAAAAAGAATAACAGCAATTTCTCTTTCAAGCATTTACAAAATTTACAAAAGTAAATCACAAAATCCTGTAAAAACTCAGCAATCTGCTGACTGAGTAAGGCAAAGAAATGTTTATACATATTAAGGTTTATATTAAAATCCACTGTCCAGTATTACATTCAAACACCTGTCTATGGATGCTAATATTTTTTTTCTTAAGAAGCTCTGATCTTTGTCCTGCCGGGCCCCTTGCAGAACCACACCACAGATCAAAAGTGTTGCAAAATCCTAGAACACTGTCGCGCGCGTTTGGGTGATTATTCAGAGCGACGCCAGACTGAAGCAGATGCAAACGGAGATCCGTAAGCATCGCTTGTCCACCTATTGCACTGCATCCTTCTGTGCCAGTGTTGGCTTTGACGATACACTGTTTGGTAAACGCACGCCGTGGTGCCGCTAGAAGGGAAACATAAGTGTATCTTTCAACAATTTAGGGTCCGAAAAAAGAAAACTAAATGTGAAGAGAAGGAGCGTGATGAACTCTGCCAATATAGATCCAGCACGGATGCAGTGGAAAAATAAATCTCTCTTGAGGCTAAAGAGAATGATTTACTGATGATGGAATGGTTGTCCCTGAATGGAGATCTTTAGTCTTTTTACAAAAACTTGTGAGAAAAGAGCTTCAATACAGTATTTGTATAAAAATACCTATTCACAGTAGACACAAATGTTGTGCATTACTGATATTATTCATCTGGTAAGCACACTAAAACTTACATAGATTTTTTCCATCTATAAGAACAACTTAACATTTATTTTTCTCATCAAAAGTGAGATGCTTTTTGTGTTGATGAAGGGTTATTGACCTCCTCCAAGCTTTTTTTTTTTTTTTTGTGATGAACCATAAAGTAAAGCATTCTGCCTTCGACTTGTGTGGAAATTTACTGTAAAAAGGAAAATGTGAGTTCCTTTGCTCTTCCGTTCTTCTCAGTAGAGCAATGGAGTGAATCCGATTTTTTTCTCTCTCTCTATCGTCTCCAAGATCGACTCTCATTCTCGTCGTCTTCATCGTCGTCCTCTTCCTCTTCCTCCTCGTCTCTGTCCTCGCCTGGCAAATATGAGCTGGCGTCCTTCTGTTCAAATGACACTTGTATTTATTTCTGAGTGCTAAAAAGACGACAAAAAACTCATTTTTCGGCTTCACCTAAGAGAAATCCTAACATTAAAACCTCAGAAAAAATATTAAAGTAGCTTTAAAGTCTCCAAACGGGTCTAAGGACTTCACCTGACTGCAATACCGCTTCACTCGTGGGGCTAAGAAGCTCTTAGTACTTAGAGGCTCAGCTTGATTTTCCACTGGGAGTCACGCTAAAAGATTTAGCAGAGCTAGAAAGAAGAGTACCAGTAAAATAAAAAAAAAACCTACAAATTCAATTAAAACTCTCACTGGTTAAATATTCTGCTTTTACCGTCTTCTGCCCCGAGTGTTGCTAAATGAGTGAAGCTGTCTAGCAGCTGTGTGACCTCTCCTACCGTGCTGTCCTCGTCCTTAGCTTCTTCCTCCTCTGGCTCTGTTGTGACTGAGGGCGTCTTAGGTTTGTACCAGGATATTTGGAGCATCCGACCTTTGAACTTAGCTCCTTGATTGGCCGCCTGGAAAGCAAGAAACATGAATAAATACCAGCTTAAAAAGAAGAAGAGTGAAGTGGTATGGTCCATTTTCATTTACGTTCTCTGCTTCGCTTCTTGTCCTAAAGGTCAGGATGAGACTGTTGGCATCTTGATCTCCGAGTTCTTCAACTTCCCCAAATTTCTGGACACAACAGGACAAAGATCATCAGTTAGATGCACATCCTCAAAATGTCTGCAAGTTAACCGCGTTTACAGTCTTTTGACTATACAGTAATTCTGCAATTAACAGAATTCCAGTGGATTCTGAAGCGGAGAAAAGCAGCTTTGCGCTGCTATGAAACACTTTACAGCAGCGAAGTGCTTAGCCAATCGATGTAGATCTGCTGATTCTGTCCCAGAGAAAAGGGGATTTGTGCCATTATGAAGCACTTTACACTAGCTATGTGTTGCATATCCGATTTGAAAAGCCGCTCGTCTCTGTGGATTGTGTAAACAGTGGATTCGTTCCAGTATGTCAAAGAGCTTGTATTACTGAGGTGTCGCCAGTGTTAAAGAGTCCACAACAAAAAAACAACAACAACCACCACATTTTAGCAAAGTTTACAGGCCTTTTGAGCAAAAACAAACAAGAATCCTCACCACAAAATGCAGCCTTAGTTCCTCCTTCTCTTCCTGTGTGACCCCCAGAATGACCAAAGCTCTGGGTCTGTGGTCGATCACCATGCGGTTCACCAACCCGCCCCGCGCCGCCATGTCCCTTCGGCCCCGGCCTCCGTGTATCGCACCGGGCCCCTGTAGCATTTTTCCACGGCCCCGGCCTCGACCTGCTGGGGGCCGAATTAAACCCAACCGTGTCGCCTAAAAGAAAGACAAAAAGGACAGATGTGGAGTTGGAGTGTCATACTATTCACTGTACTGACGTTAACGCCTGTTGCAGTAAAACTTTTGATCTGGTTTGAATATTTCTATTAGCTGCAAACTTATGTGAGAAGTTGAAACCTTCTCTACATGTTCAGCTGCCATCTTTTGATCTGCCAGTCTCTTTGGTTGTCACTCCTTCAATTTTTGAAGCAACATCGCACCTCTTAACGACTCGACACCCTCCCAGCCGCCCTCTCCTCCATTTGTCCCTCAGTCGCCTCGCTCTTTAATCGTCATTCTGTGACTCTCCAACGCAGGGCGGCGGCTCAAACTTTAATGAGAGGGGGGGTTTCATCAGCGCCACGACTGATGTCTCTGATTCGGCTTCCTCAGCAGCTGCTCCTCTGGGTTTCCCTAAGTGGCTGCAGTTTAATGTGCAGAATGAGAGCGGGGATGGAGAAGTGGAAGAAGCGCTGGGCCTTTAATTTTTTAACAACAAGCTAATTAAGGACCCTGGGGCTAAAAGCGGAGAAAAGTTTAAATAACGTTCCTCACAAACGCAACACTGTGGTCATCATGCTTTCAAAGAAAAATACTTATTTACCGCGTGTCAATTAAGAAAAGCGATCTATGAGTGTCGATGTTTTTTCACCCACAAGTCAAGGGGATAGTCATTTCTGACTCGATAACTCAAAAATATGCAATTTGCAATTTAGAATACGATATGCAAAATAAAAAAATAAAATCAAATAAAAACAAAATCAATTGCATTTGAAATTTTTATGGGGTTTTGGTGTCATAATTTGACAGAAAATACATTTTGCAACTTAAAATGTATTTCATTCTAATTTTCTAGTGTTTTAGTGTCAACTTTCAATAGAAAATGCAAAGCAGCCCACTGTTTTATTCAAATAGAACATTATACAGAGACTATATGAAATTATTTTGACAATTTTTGCGATTAAAATTAACTGTGGCCAATATTAATAACCTGAATTTAACAGTACAGAGCCAATACTAGAAGAAAAAAATCAATAACGCTGTTCCCTCATTCATCCCAGGGATCCGTTCCAAAGATAACCTGAGATACGTGAAATCCACAAAAGACAACAATGGATGTTTTAAGGCTGTAAGCTCCTCACTACACACCTGATGCACTTTTCTCAGACATACATGAATATTTTCACACTTTCCTCTCTTGTTTAAACTTTCGTAGAAGGAAATCAAACATCTGCTAGTGATTGAAGATTTATGTGGATTTGGCCAAGTGAACACATTCTGTGCAGCAGACACGGCACAGAGATGTGGAAAGCAGAACACAATGCAATGCTTAAGAAAAAAACAATGCAATAAAAAATAGAAATAAAGGATGGCGGAAGGAGAACCGCCATATAGCGAGGGACCACCGTACACAAAGCATGCCCCCCCCCCCACCAACACCCCGGCCTCTTCTGATGCACAGCACGTTTTCAGTCCCACGGCTGCCTGTCAAATGGGTTTAAACCTGGACTTTGATTAAGACACAGCAAACCGTAAGCATTCAGGAATGTGGTACACTTTGTTTTGTGTGCCCCTAAAACAAAAGTGACTAAAGTCAGGTATGGCGTATCTAGAAACCACTAAGGGCAACTCACATTGGTTCTAAACTAAAACAATAATAAAAAAAAGACTGGCTCCCAAACCTACCATTTTCCTGGTCAGAGTTAACATTTTTGACATATCTAATGTGGTGAAGTTTTATCAAACTCTTTTAAAACCTAAAAAAAGTTAAAAACGAGAGATTTCTCCTTTAGATTGACAGAAGCCTCACCTCCACTGAGTGTATAGTGACTCTAATGTTTTAAAACAAACAGTAAATACCTAAAAATCAGACTCAGTGAACTGGTTCCTGGTTACTGTTACACTGTAAAAACGTCAAGTCTAAGACCAAAGCCTTGCAAATCTCACATTATTAGGAAGGCGGGTTCTGTCATCAGTTGCAAACTGGAAACCTTGGAAGCAGTGATGGAGAGCAGGTCGCTGAACGAGCTCTTATCCATCATGGACAACCCAGACCATCCTCTCCAGCCTGTTCTGGACAAACAGCGCAGCTCCTTCTCTAGGAGGCCAGACAGTTCCGCTCCAAAACTGCCCGGTACCGGAAATCCTTCCTACCCAACACCATAACACTGTACAATAAGTCACAGTGTAACAGATGACTTTTGCACATTGTTACCTATTTGTAAATAGTCTTTCAATTATACCACCCTATTTGTTTAAATTTATGCTACATTTTTGTTTTTTATATTATTCTATTTTCTCTTGTGTTTACTTGCCATGGTAACGCACAAATTATCCACGTGTGGGATCAACAAAGTACTTCTGATTCTAAATCATTTACCATACCAACAAGATAATGACCAATACTTAGCATAACAAGAGATTCCCAGTTAAAATCTTGAGAGGAACAGGTTGCAAAACGTTTTACAATTAGACTGAAATGCATGACGCCAAATAATGCAAATATACATCTATAATCAACCAACAAACCTTATTGTTTTTGGGTTTCTTGTCCCTAGAAATTTTTTTTCATCGCTCGATTAATATTATTTGCAATCGTTTCCACTAACTCTGTTTAGTCGTCTTCCCTCTCAGCAGAAAAAACAAACAAACTGCAACAACAATCTGATCTGCAAACTTCCTCAGCCATTTCTTGGTATCACCTCCTTCAATTTGGCTCTCAAGAAAAGTGCTGAACCTGCAAGATGCTGTCAGAATAACTCTGTGGCGCTTTTTTAGAGACGTGGTTTCAGTGCAGGGCATCTCTTCAGATCATAAGTCATTGATAAGAATTTTGCACACACATAAATGCAGCAGATTTTGGCTCAAAGCCGCTGCTGTGAAAGTGGCATTTACGGGCAACCGGAGTGAGTGGGTGGGTGGGTGGGGTGCATGGTTGGTGTGTGTGTCTGAAAATGTGGGGGGTTTTACCTCCACCTGCAGTTGCCCCAGTTTCCTCTTGAGGTCCGTGGTATCTTCTCCAGAGCTCATCTTTTTGTGAATTTCCAGCTCAGCATCCAGCAATTCCTTGTGGGTCTGCTGAAAAACAGGACAAAGTCTTAACATAATATTTGGGAAAGCTTACATTAAATTATTTATTTATATTAGAACTTAAGTTTTTTCACAAAGGTTTAGGGACACAATACATTTTAGAAAATGTCGTGCCACTTTAACCCACAAACAATTTTCCCAACAATCTCAGGGGGGGCTTATAGATTTTTACTCAGAAACTTTCATTTGTAAACTCACATCTGTTTTGGTCTTGGGCTGGTTGGGGCTGGTCTTAACTCCTGAGACCTGGGAGGCGGCGTTCATTTCATTCTGCAGCTGGCTGATCTTCTCTGTTAGCTCCTTCAGGGTTTTCATTATGTTGGCTCTCTCCTCAGGCTTCATGCTTCGGTTCTTCTCCAGCCGGTTTATCAGTGCCTAATAGAAACAAAAGCAAAAAATAAAAAAATTCCCCAAGAAGTCAGGGGTAAGACATGGGCAGGAAACAATTCAAACATCAGGAAGACCCAGAAGAAAAACCTCCTTACTTTCTGACACTCAATTTGTGTCTTTAACATCTCTTGTTTCTTCTTTCTCATGTCCTGTTGGAGTTTTAAAGCTTCCTAAAAAAAAGGAAAGACAAATCTGTCAAAATTTGCAGTCAAAAAGTAAAATCCTTTTATCTCTTTTTTCAACAAAACCTTCATTCTCTCTCTTTCTAAAGCAGCCAAAACATTGAAATCAGTAAAGAAACATGCCTGCTTCTTCTTGAGAGCTTCCTGTGCTTCCAGAGCTTTTCCTGTTTGCCCAAGGCTCTTTGAGGACGGCTTCAGAGCTGTGGATGTGTAGGGCCCCTTCTGGGTGTTTGTGTGTCCAGGCGCCACCTAAGGGTTAAACAGAGGAGGTGAAAAATAAAATAAAAAATGAAGCTCACCGAAACTAGAGTGCAGACGGCAGCAAACTTTGGTTGACACTAAAATATACTGTTAACCAAAGTTTGCTGGCATCTAAAAACGGTTTGAAGCTGAATAAAGGTATTCTGATTATGCTGTGAGCGTCTGATGGTTTAAAACTGAAACATACGGTGGCGGTGTCAGAGGTCGGAGTCAGGTTGTCTGTCTTTGATGGGTTTGTGGGTCCAGCTGTGGCGTTCTGCTGATGCTTGGGTGGGATGTTGTTCAACACATAAGTAGCTGCATTGTGCTGCTTAATACCCTGCAGTGACATGAAATGATAAAACTGTGTAAAGTGCAAAAAAAAAAAGCATGTTTTCTGTGTGTTTGAGCCGTTTATGCTAACCTTATGCATGTTGATGTGCTGCAGCCCTTGGCCAGGTGTGGCCCCAGGCCCCTGGTTTCCTAAACTCTGCTCCTGCTGCTGGAGACCTGCAGAGTTGGTGTCTGGCTCGCGGTGCCAATACACACAAATAAAGCGATTGTCCAGGACCGCCTCGATGCTGGATATGGCCCGCCTGGCTTCTTCGTTCTTTGTGTACTGGATCAGCGCGGCTCTTGGATCTCCACCATACACAACCTTGATTTGTATAACAAAAAAAATAATGACAATATTGAAGATTTGCAGGGGGAAAATATATTCCTTAAGTGAAGATGCTGCATTGTTCAATGCAAAAGAACAGTTCTTTAAAACACAGTTTATGGTGACGTTCTAACCACAGGTCACATCCTCCTCCTGACCTGCGTCAAACACTTTGTAAATGAGGCCGGGATCTACCTGGATGTTGACGATGGTTCCAAACTTGCTGAAGTGCTCGTTGAGCTTGGTGATGTTGTTAAGCTCCGGGGGGATCCGCCGAACCTCCAGCTTTGTATTCATGTAGTAATTTCTCTTGGGAAAAATCCCCTTGTGCCGGTTATTGAAGTTTGACCTGAAACAACAAACGATGTGGATGTTTTATGCTTTCAATAATACTTTTACTGTCAGAAGAAAAGAAAAAAAAAAAAGTATAAAAGATGAATCCATCGTCATCAAAAGAAAAAATAAATTTAGGCATTTTGAACTTAGTGCTTCCGCTTGTCATGATAAATGCATAAAAGTACAAACCTTAAATTTTGTGTTTAAAGACAGAAAAAAAATCTTACTGTGATGAAGCTTTAAATAATCTCAATTTGTAATCTATCAAAGTACTTAGATCATGAGAGGGACAAGGAAAGTCACATAAGATAACACTCTCAAATAGGAGAGATTCAGGGTCAAAGGAAGCTCAAGTTCCATACGGAAACCAGAGTTCCTCTGAAGACTTACTGTGAAGTTTCCTGAAAATACCTCAGGCTTAGGTGACCTTTAAAGACCCACTGATGAAATTTGTGTTTTTAAACATGTTCTTATGGCATTTTTCTCATGATGGAGGACAACATTTATGAAAAAAAAGCTTAAAATTGCCAGAGTATTTCTTTATTCAAAGTGTTGTGAATTAGGAGCAGATGCGGTTTGACAACGAACGCAGCTTTGTAGACGACATTTGAAGTAGCAGTTTCTGACATTTTTCCTATAGGTAGTTTCTATTGGTCCCCACTCCTTACTTTTCCATCCAAGGTTTTTTCATCACTGGTCCTTCAGCTGTGATGGCCCCCATGGACCTCTTCCTGCTGTCCTGTTCTGTGTTGAAACGTGACGCGTTAGCCCCAGGGGCACCGACTCCGGTTGCCGGCTCCGTCTGGATCACTATGTTGGCGGCTAAACATTCCACACAACACAAAGACGGACAATTGTGAACTCCTTCATGAATCTGGACAAAAGCCCAACTGAAAAGCCTGACTCTCTAAACAGCTTTAGGCTCAAATGACTGCAGTTGTTACCTCTGGAGACCTGCCCTTCGCTCGATGTCAGACCAATAAGGTTGGAGCGCTGGCTCTGCACCCGGGGAATAAACTGCCGATATGAATTGGGACCGGGAGCAGTCAGGCCTGGAGATTCGGGGTTGTAGCCTTCAGGATCATAATTATCTAATAAGCAAAACAAATAGAGGCACCGGCACATACATTTTACAATAATAATAATAATAATAATAATAATAATATATCTTTGATATATATATTTAGACTGAAACTTTTCAAATTAAAATGTCTAAAATAAAATTAAAAAAAATGTGTCAATACAAGACGCATCTCTCCAAAAATTAGGTTAAATGATTATAAATGTTAGGGACTCCAACATTGGGTGACTTCACATCAACTCCACAAATACTCCTGTTAACAAATAGCACCACCTGCTGGTGCACAACTGTAACTACATCCTAAAACTTCCACATCACGTCACACATAGCTAACAAACACACACACACACACACACACACACACACACACACACACACAAACAACAAAGATTTAAGAAAAAATGTCTTCTACTGAAGCGGCTCAAAAAACATCCCCTCTGCTTACATTCAGACTGAATATATTGTGGACGAAGAGACACGGTTGAGGATGAAGGGGGAGGCTGAGGAGGAGGATGAGGAGGAAGAGTAGGTCGAAGCCCAACCAAAGGTGGTCTAATGAGAGGAGAAGGCGTGACTGCAGACTGGTGATTGGGGGAGTCGATCCCACTCGTCGGTATTAGTGGGGGTCCTGAGGGAGACAAAACCTCCAGGTAATACTTCAGGTACAATCAGAAGAATGGCACAGAGCGTCTGGGACATCTAAACTGTAAACAGGATTCATCCAATACAGAACATAACACTATATGAGGACAAACATTTTGTAAATCATCTTCTTAAAAAACCAACACTTAGCAACAATTGCATGGTTATTTTTTTAGGGATGGTACACATAACCGACATTTCCCCTGCAACTGTGGCTGATAGCCAATATTTGCCGATACTTAAGTGTCTACTACAGTAACACAAAGTTTAGATTTCCTTTTTGTTTCTGTTTTAGAAATGCACAACTTTTCTTTACTGGACAATAATCTTGTACCTGACCTTTTTAACATAAAGCAAAGGATCTTATAGGAACAAGTATCACTTTAAAACTTTCATATAAATATATCTGTAAGCATTCAGACCATTTATTTCATTTTAGACTGTAAACCAGAAGCTCCCAATTGCCAGGGTAAGAACAACATGTATCCCTATCAAAAACAACAGATACTTGAAAACAGTTAATTACTGACTATGACTGTAAACATAAGCTTCCCAATCTTTTAGAAACAAATATTTATTACAATAATAAAGTGTTTCTGAAAACAGTCGGTAGAATATTGGTAGATTTTTTTATATAATACTGATAAACTCAAATGATGCAAATATCAGCCAATACCAATACTGGCACCAATATATCGTCCATCCTTAATTTCTTTGGGTTTTCTAAGAAGTTAAGGGAAGATTTTTGCTCTATTAAAGTTCAACTGGAAGTTCACTTTTGCATAAAACTACGTACAGAATTAAGGGATGTTAATTTTAAAAAAACAATGCTCGTATCACCAAAAAAAAGCCTCAGAATATAAATCATAAAATTCATTGATCCATGTCTTCTTAAAACAAGATTTTGTACTGTTTTAAGAAATAAAACTGATTCTTAAATGTAAAAATGTCTGATTATATTATTGAAAGCTCTGCATTTAAACAATTCAAGACTCCTAGCAGTAGTAGTTTAGTAGCAGTAGTTTAGTAGCAGTAGCAGTAGTCAACAGTTTTGATGACCAAAAATGTGTTTTTGAATGAGATCTAAAAAAAAAGGATCCATCCATATATAATCAAAGTGGCTCAAACTGTAAACAGAGTCAAGAATGTGGGAAACTATTTTGCATTGTTTCAATATTTTGTCGGTGCAAAGCATCCTTTTAACATTCAGGGTAACATTTCTACTCACTGGCCATTGGGAAGACGCCGGGTGGCGGATGGCCGTAGGGTGGCATCGATGGCATTCTGAGGGAGGGGGGTGGCTCTGGGATTGGCGGCATGGGTAGTCCAGGGGGAGGCATGACCGGCGGCGGCGGGAACGGAATCATATTGGGTAAATTGACATCGTCGACGATAAGGGGGTCGTTGCCGTGGTCGAAGAGACAGAGGTCACCGCGGACACAAAATCCTTTTTCTGTTTGGGAAAAAAAGACAGGATAGATAAGACATTGGGTTACTAAAACACTTTGATTAAAGTTATTTTTTATACATTTGCATTTCTTTGTATTTAGAAAAACAGGAAAGAAAAGGTAGAAAGGGGCTGGAATGACACATTTAGCATGAACGATAAAAAGAATCTCACAGGTTCTGCATTTACCCAACTGCCTCATTAAGACACACAACCTCCAGTGAAGCAGAGGGCTTCAGGGATGGGGGGGGGGGGAGTAAACTCTCTTGTGTGTCTGTTGTACAGGTCTGCTTGCTTTGCTGCCTTCCAGTGGGGACATGGGACTGACTACTTAACAGTGGTCATTAGTGAAGACACTAAACAAGGCAGTAAACTCTCGTGGGAGCAAAACAAATAAAGCTGAGAACGCCTCATCATGATCACGTTATCAAACACAAAGTCACCAACTGCCCTTTGAATTGAACCAACTTGAACTTAATTTCCCCCCCAAACTGCAGGCGAGCTCCTACCGTCGTAATCCCTGCAGCGCTGCTTGAGCGAGGCCCCCTTGTTGCCAAAGGCCTTGCTGACCCCATCCTTCCTCTGAGCGGCGTAGTAGCCCGACCAGCTGTCTGTGGTGCTGTCAGGGAGGTGAGCAGACGTCGCCACGGAAACACCTCCGGCTCCTGTGGCTCCAGCTGAGGATGAGGGAGGGAAGGGGTGTGGAGGTGTAGGAAGAGGCAAGAGAGGCGAGGCGTGCTGCTGCTGCTGGGATCCAGATGTGGCCGATGAGTTGTAGCCGTCCTGATCCTTTCGTTCCACCTCGAACTTTGACTTGAAGTCTGTCCAAGAGAAGCAAACAGAGTTTTAGAAGGTAAACTTATAAATGTTTGTAACAGATTTTTTTGTTCTTCTTCTAATGCGATGTAGATTAACCTTGTGGATAGTAAGGCCAATTCCAACCCTGGTTGTTAAATCCCCAATGATGCGGTGGCAAAGCTGTCCACATTGTTTCTTTATTTAAAAAAAAAATTCTGATAAATACTGACTACAATTGAACCAGAAAATGACACAAAGACAGTTTCCTCTGATCTCCTTCAAACAAAAAGCAGCAGGTTGTCTCCAGCAGCTCTGGTGCATCTCTAAAGCACAGAGGAGCTTCAGCAGCTCGTACACCTGGGTGTATGACCTGTCCTGTTCTGATTGGCTGTGAGGAGAGCTGCCTTCTTACCTCTGCCTCCTCTGTGCTCCCTGTCCCTGCTTTTTCCTCGGCTCCCGCTCCTGCTCCGGCTGTAGCTCCTCCCACGGGGGCTGCCCCTGCGCCGCTCGTGCCGCTCTCGATCGCGGTGGGAGTCGCCGCCTTTGCCTTGCCGCTCAAAGTCGCGGCGTTTGCGCTCATCTCGCCTCCGGTCGTCACGGCTCCTGTGTTTCAAACAGTTTGAAAAATGTGATCAATTTGATTACTTTTTTGATTACATTTCACTAAATGAAGACAGTGAACACAGGTAGTGATAAGGTCAGACTGAATGTCAGATATTTCGAACCTGGAATCGTTGAATTCTGGGCGGTTTCTCAAAGGGCTTCTTCTGCGCCGGTTCTCTCTCTCCTCCTCTGGACCTTCAGTCTGAAGGAAAACAGGAATCACAATCAACTAGACAGAAAATACTTGAATGAAATGCTAAAAGCAAATCCTCTTGTAGTGATTTATACAGTAAAGACCGTTTGAATGTACTTTTGTCCTAGTTTGAATAAGGATACATACCACTGCTCCCTCCTCTCCTTCAGTCTTTACAGCAGGAGCTTGAACCTCCTCTTTTGGAGCCTCTTTGGGTGCCGTATTTCCCAGGTAGATTTTGGTTGTCAGGCATTCAAAGAGTTTATCAACAAATCCAACCGTCTCTGCAACAACAACATCAAAAAACACGTCAACAAAAGGAATTTTGGTACAAATTAAGAATGAGAGTCCCACTCCCATCAACTTCACAGTGTTCCCAGTGGTCTTTTATATGCGATTATGCTGTTTTTAGGCAAAAAAAAACAACAAAAAACTTTGGCTTTTTCAAGGACAGTTTCTGCAGCTCATCAAAAATTCACCGCTGAGCTGTGGGCAGAACTGTGGGTGTTCAGCAAGCCTGTCCTCATTTCCCATCATCCCTCCGTTTACATGCTTCCCTTCCAGCTTACAGCCCCTCACACTTCCAACCTAACATTAGCGGTGAAACGAAAAAGGCGAGAAATATTGGAGCTATCCGGCCGTACACTTTTGAGTCAGGTGTCTGCAAAATGAGGATCTAGTCGTCTACAAGGATGCATCAAAATGGAGCGGAGCGGGGAGCTAGTGGCCTGCCGATTATATCCCCCAAGAAAAGAGGGTCCAACCCTTTTTTATTATGTGACAAAACTATATTCTTAAGTTATTACTCAGCACTTCCAGACCGTGATGCTGCCAATTCAGATTTGAAGAAAAAAAGAAAACCATCATCTACCACAAACTTAGAGAAGACATCTGACTGGAAACATTGAGGGAACTCAAGATCTTCTCTGTCCATTGTTTAAGTCAGTTTCATTCCTACATTTAGGGTCCAATAAGTTGCACCACCTTCCCCTACACTGCAGAGATGAAGATAATGTTTCCGTTTTGCTTAATCCTCTTAAAAAATGCAATCATCTACTCTGACTTGTTGCATAAAAAACTTCAAGTCCTCCTCCTCCTCCTCATTTCAAGAGAAAATGCAAATTTCGTCTGGCAACAGACCAGCTGAGCATGAATATCCCCACAGTAACACAATTCCTGTGGCAGAGAGTGGCTAGCTACCGTACTATGTTCAAAATGAATAAAACACAACTTTACTAAGTTTAAACCACTCAACTCTAACACTGTAACGCTTAAAGAATAGCCTGGTTTTCCACATCTGTGTCTGAGAGACTTGTGTGTCTGCAATGCCTTTCGGAGTGAACCTGCTTTGCTAAAACATTCATCAAAGCGTCATAATCGTCTTCTGTGAACGACGTACCCTTTTGTAGAAAGACATCGAGTTGATCAGCACAAAGGGCTTTCAGCTCCTTCTCGGGTTTGTCCTTCTTCACGAGAGCCACCACGTAATTCGCCAGCGCAGACGGGTCAGCATCACATCTGCAGGGAATGATGAAACACGACAGCTGTCTGAGTTTATGCAGGGAAACTTCAATGACAAAATAAAAGCTCAAACACATTTTTTTTAATGGAAAGATAAATAAACAAATAGACAAAATGGAGAGACGGAAGCAAAACTTCGTAAAACCAAAGACAAATATGTGTAAGAAGAGTGGAAGTAAAGAAACAAGGTGTGCTTTCTAGACTAGTAAAAAGAAGAACATTTTTAATAGATTTCTTTATGAGACTGACACAAATAACAATTCTGAAAAAGGTAAACAGTATATTCAGCGTGACAATGAAAATGTAGCACCACTGTCAAAGCTACATTTGGTGCGACAAATAAAAATTAGTACAGATAAAGACAAAGATAAAGTGACAAAAAACAGCAGAGCATAAAATAAACCATAAAGAAATATTAAAAAAAGATTATCCATTTCATTTATAGCTGCAGAATGCATCATGTCACATAGACTTGTGAGGAAGCTGTTAATGTCACAACTGGAAGGTGTCATAGTTTCTTTCCCTTCTCTTTTCAATTTAATTTCTTTTTTTGCTGGGACAGGACAGCTGTGGTGGTTAAAATCAAAGCAAAAGAAGGATATTTGGAGATTTAGAAGGCAACATAGCAAACATTTAAACTAAGTTTACATGCTTAAAAAATACCACTTTCTAATATTTTTTAGAGCTTTACATAACTTCATTTATTTTTCAGTCACTGCATAGACAACGAATTCAATGGTTCCACATAGGAACAAAAACAAAGCAGAATTTTATTATTTAAAAATATTTATATTGGTAAATATATTATACACTGCCATTTTGGGCCTGCACAATAAATCGCAAATTTATGGTTATCGCAATATCAAGCTGTGCAATATGCATATCGCAAAAGATGGCGAAAATTGCAGTAATTGCAATAATAATTGCAATTTATGGTTACCATAAATGTGATAAAACAATCTTCTGGCAGCTTGAAGTATTTAACAAATCAAATAAATCCATTTATGCATTTGACCAATCGGATGAAGCCCTTTTATATTAGATTTTCGCCTCCTATGTAGACTAGGGTTAACTGTTATTTAAATGAAGCAGTTGCAGTGAAATGATGTTTCTGTTTGTTTTTCTATTTGTTCATGTATCGCAAGTTATACCGTTATCGCAATATTCATCACTAAGATCGGGATTTTCTTTATATCAGGAGCTCATGTTAAAATGTTTCTTCATATCGTTCAGCCCTATGCCATATTAATAATTGTTACTGAAAAAGCATTTTACAACCCAAACCAGGCAGTTTAGAGTCTATATTGATCAAGAAAAGATACATTGCAAAACAACTTATGCAGTTACTGATAACATTAAGCTAAAACACACTTATTTTTGCTCATCAAAGGGCAGTTTTGACAGCGGTTGCAAAAAACAAAAAAACAAAGTAAAAATAACTTTCTTTCCTCTAAAAATTTTACTAATCTCTAATTCAATCCCTTAATTTAATCTCGACTTGATTTTAAACTCAGAGATTAAATCTTAACAAGATTTCATTTCATTTCATTTGTGTTGGTCAGTAAAATAGGAAAAACGAGAAAAATGAAAATGATTCCGCAGAGTTTTTAAATCTCCAGGCGGGTTTATTCTCTGTTTCATGTAAAACTATACGTTTCATTGTGTATTTTACACCCTCTCCCCCATCATTTAACACATTTTTATTATAAATCCGATTCATAATCACCCCGATGATGACTGGGGGAGGAAAAAAATCGTGTAATAATTTGACTTTTGTAATGTGTTCTTTAAAAGTGACATTTTTAAACGTGTTCAAGCACAGTAACGATGCGTCACTACGGAAACCAGCCAACAACAGTAACGTTTAAATATAATTTTGTTCAAAGTTGAATTTAACGCTCAATAATTTGATGTGAGCCGCAACAAAGTTGTGCGCCAAGTAGTAAATCGCGGGGAGCTGCTCTACAATAGCAGTGAAAAGAAGGCACGCTAATAATAATTCTGTTTTCATAGAACTACAGTAATAAGCACTATACAAAGGCCAGCTCGTGCCAATGGTGGCTTGCTAACTCGTGCATATATTTGCTATCCGAGTCCCACCACGGACCCATTGATGCCGAGCTAACCCGGCTAACGTATAAGCTAAATGTCATTTCATTTCAGCACTCACATAGGCTCCAGGAGTTTTGCCAGCCATGACTTCAAGGCATCCACATTTTCAATGATCATCTTGAGGAAGACTGAAGTACTGTCTATAATACGAAAGCGCCTTTTATCAACTCTATTTTCATCGTCTATATGTATTTATAAGCCTTAAGGCCTTATGTCTCTCTTCTCTGCCAGGTCGGACAAAACGGTTTACGGCTTTAGCGACACAAACAGATCTGTGTCGTAACGCATTGCCTGGCAGCGCGCGTTTATCTGTTTTCTTTTTTGCAGTAAAATCAACAACAGTGGCTCTAAAAATACGAAGAGACCAAATACAACGTTTAAAACTAGAAAAAATAATGCAATTAATTAGCTTTATAATAATAATAAAACAATCAATTTTCAGCTTTTTGATCGACTAACTACATTTCCCAAGAAACCCCGCGAAAAGCTGATTGTGGGTGTCATCATTCAGACACCGGTGGCGTGGTTTTTCTCTTGTCAAATTTGTAGAGTATTACCGTCTTTTCTTTTTCACCAACAGCAGAGTGACGAAGAGCAGATACATTTGCCGAAAATGACGGTAAGTTTAAGTTAACAAATTTTCAGAAATTCCTAATGGTTGGTCATTTTAGAAGAAACCAACTAAGTACATCAACTTGTGCGACTGTTAGCTAAGTTAGCTAACATCATGAGCTGTCGAACCAGCTGCAGGAATGGAAATGTAACCGGTATTAATATAGCATCATTCTGCACGTTCCTCTTTTATAGAGATAAATAATGCATATGAGCTTTTATTACAGTTCCGTGTTTGGCTATAATAGCTTTACAAATATCGTTTTAGATTTTTGTCACATTCATATATTTTATATATAGGAGCGAAAAGGAACAGCAAAGTTGGACTACCTCAGAAAGATTGAATTAGATATTCAGGAGAAATGGGAGAAGGAGAAAACATTTGAGAGGGATGCACCAACAACAGTTGGAGAAAGTTCAAAGTGAGTACATTCATTGTCAGGAGTGTCAATCTGAATATTCATTTTTCTTGTATGTAATGTTCCGAATCCTATTACCCAAGACTTGCAATTTTTACCCCTTTAGCTAAGAATAAAGTGGAATACAAAGTCTTCCTGCCCGTTCTTACCCATTACTTTTATTTATTTTTTATTTGTTTTTAGCAAAAACAAGTACTTCGTCACCTTTCCCTATCCTTATATGAATGGCCGTTTACATCTTGGTCATACATTCAGCTTGTCCAAGTGTGAGGTGAGTTTTTAATTACAAAGGTGTGTGTGTGTGTGTGTGTGTGTGTGTGTGTGTGTGTATATATATATATATATATATATATATATATATATATATATATATATATATATATATATATATATATATATATATATAAGCCTGAGATGTACATTTGCATTCATTGACCAATTATGTCTGTTGAGCTAAAAGGTCATAAATAATTCTCAAGTAATATTTATAGATTTGATTATCCTATTGTTATTTGAGGCTGGATTTAAGAAAAAAAAATATTTTTTTAAAGAGAAGCATTCTAACATCACATGAAGAACAGAGCAAGGCTTCTTGGAAAACTGATCTCTATGATTTCACTGATCTATCAATAGTTTGATATTTATATCCAGATCTTATTTTCTTTTTAACTCACTGATCTTTGTTTTTGTAGTTTGCTGTTGGTTATCAGTCTCTCAAGGGGAGGAAATGCCTTTTCCCATTTGGGCTGCACTGCACAGGAATGCCAATCAAGGTCAGTTTATTCCTGTGTTTTGCATTTTTTCCAGGTCTGAAATATGTTTCTTCATTTATGACTTGCGAAATAAAAGGAAAATTAGTTTGGAAGATTTTCATTGTTCAATAGCCATGTACCAAGAAAGACTGTTTTACATTGATAATGTCTAAATAAATAAAATATGAAGAAACAATCTAAGCAAAATACAGTCTCTGCTTAATGTGGATAGCTACAATAGTATTCAGGATGTTGCCAATATGCCATAAAAAAGTTAAAGCTCCAAACAGAATGTTATATTTTAATTGCTTTTTTCATTTCTGAAACATTGTTCTTCTTCTGATTAATGCAACAGCAAATCTCTAAACTCCACATTTTTTCAACCAGGCTTGTGCAGACAAACTGAAGAGAGAGATGGAGCTGTATGGGACACCTCCACAGTTTCCTGACGATGAGGAAGAAGAGAAGGAAAAACCAAAAGCATCTGATGAAATCATCATCAAGGACAAAGCAAAGGGCAAGAAGGTGAGAATCTGCAATTTATTTTGTAAACTAATTATCAACACTCCAGCAGGAATTGTTTTTGTTACCAATACCAACAATTATTTTTAACATCTTCTTATTTCTTTGTCAGAGTAAAGCAGTGGCCAAAGCTGGATCCTCCAGCTTCCAGTGGGACATCATGAGATCTTTGGGCCTTAATGACAAGGAAATTGTTAGGTTTGCGAATGCAGAACACTGGCTGGAGTACTTCCCACCCTTGGCTATTAAAGATCTTAAAAAAATGGGAGTCAAGGTAATTGTAATTTTTTATGACTTTTTCTCCTTCAGTTAAGCTTACACCAGAAGTTACCAAAATTATATGCAGAAAAATAAAATAAAAATGAAAAACATTGTTTGCGGCCACCTTGTGGAAGGAACTCGCATTGGCAAAAACACTCGTTGGCTTCCTCTTTCTAAAAAAGCCTTTTATTTTACTCGAACAAGAGTTATGGGGACAGAAGTTATGAGGATTTGTGGTTTCAAAAAATCTTTTCCTCCTCCCTCTCACTGACCCCTAAATACTAAGAGCTACTCCTAAGGATTAAGGTGAGCACAGATGGTGTGGGAGGAGTCATGAACCGACAAACCCACATTCAATTTCTGATTGATTGATTGATTGATTGATTGATGCTCATTAACCTTAACTAAAGGTAAGACTTGTCTTCCTGGGGTCTGCTTTAAAAGAATACATGCCTCATTACACACCATCATAAAAATACATACATCATTAAAACCTACATATGTGCATATTGATAAAATATATGCAAATAGAAATAATTTATTTAAAAATATAATGTGGTCTTAGCATTAGAAATTGAACATCTGGCTGAATCTGACTTCAGCAAGCATCTCCAGCTTCGTTGGTCCTAATTTACTGAACCTTTATTTCAAAGTTTTTTCCTTCCATCTCTTTAAAGGTGGACTGGAGACGTTCTTTCATCACCACAGATGTGAACCCCTTCTATGACTCTTTTGTGAGGTGGCAGTTTGTCACACTAAAGGAGAGAAAGAAGATCAAGTTTGGCAAAAGGTGAGTTTCAAATCTATAAATTTAAAAAATAAAAAAGCAATGCATTTGACTATTTTAGCTGTATTGGTTTTTTTTTTTTTTTACTGGAGGAAAGAAGAATATTTTTGCATCATAGAAGAACTAGATGGTGAATGATATGTTCAGCTGATGTACATTTTACTTTCATTTTTTATGGATATATGTTGTTTCTGCAATCTTTTGCAGGTATACCATCTACTCTCCTAAGGACGGACAGCCATGCATGGACCATGACAGACAGACTGGAGAGGTAGACCTCCTGCTCTTTGATTTAGAAAAACATAATTTACCTCAGTAAATCTACAACCACCACTGCTTAAAATAAAAGTGTTACCGATATGATATGAGAAAGATGTTTTTATTTAGAACTTGTGTTTCTTCCCTGCATGCAGGGTGTCGGACCTCAAGAATACACTCTCATCAAGATGAAGATAGTTGAACCATATACGGCAAAATTCAAATCCAAAGTATTTTACAGCAGGTAACAAGTCCAAAACTGTTGCACTTCTAACTCATTTAGTTTTAACCTGATTTTTCTAAACTATTTGTTTGAAGCCTACATTTATTTTGAAAGGCATTGACTTTATATTTGCTCCTACTTGACATTAAATGAACGTTATTCTCCTTACAGTGGCATGAAGGGAAAAAACCTCTTCCTCGTGGCCGCCACTCTGAGACCAGAAACCATGTTTGGTCAGACGAACTGCTGGGTGAGGCCCGACATGAAGTACGTGGCGTTTGAAACAGCCAGCGGAGACGTCTTCATCTCCACCAGGAGGTCTGCCAGGAACATGTCCTTTCAGGGCTTCACCAAGGAGAACGGAGTGGTGCCCGTGATCATGGAAATCCTGGGGCAGGTGCTTAAAAAACCCCCAAATCTTTTTATTTTTTTTATGCAGTCTGTGGTCATTTTAGGCAATTTGCTTTACTATGATTTAAAATTTTATAGCAACACGTTTTATAGCTTTTCTTATCCGTTTAAAGCAAATATTACAGTAAAACATTTTCCAGACGCAATAAAGGAGATCGTTGTCTGGGTGTGGGAAATGAAATGAGGCTTTTTTTCAAATTTCTATTTTGTAGGATCTCCTTGGTTGTGCCCTAAGTGCTCCTCTGACTTCCTACAAGATAATCTACGCTCTTCCCATGCTCACCATCAAGGAGGACAAAGGTACACGCATTAGACCTTTTTGTCTTTGTTTTTGTGATTCAACTTGAGTTTTGATCTTTTGTTTTCTCAAAGTTTTGAGAACAGACAGGAGCAGATAGGTTCCCATAGCACCGCCAGAGGAAAACGTAATGAAGAATTTTCTTATGGAATTGGACAATTAGCCAAAAACATCTTTTTCTGCTCCAAACTTTGTCTATTCTTCTGCTTAAACAGGCTTCAGGGGGGTTATTACCCATAATTCAATTGTTCTGTTGATGAATATCTGCAAAGCCATGTAACAGGAATTTCCAAATCATTAAGCTGAACCTTTTTTTAAGAGAATTTAAATAATAATGAATCTCCAAGGCTTGGTGTGTCACCACTTCTAATGGTTATGAAGTGGAGTAATTACCAGTAAAGCACATAATAGGTCGTTGTGTGTCTCTTCTCACAGCTGCTCTGTTTGCAGTCAGTGCGACTTTTAGAGGTTAGCTTTCTGCATTTAATGTGGTGTTTTGAACCGTGTTTACTCTCCCCAGGTACGGGAGTGGTTACCAGTGTTCCATCTGACGCTCCTGACGATATCGCTGCTCTCAGGGACATCAAGAAGAAACAGGTGATGTTTCAAAACTTTAAAAAACAGAGTGACAATAAATCCACTTTTATTCAGTTGGTTTCACCAACATGTGATGGAATTTAAGTTTTTATGAACTAAATTTGGTTGTCTGTTGTGTTATCATGTCGGCAAAACCCCCCTTTTTGTAAGACTTGAATGATTATTCAGCATTTTTTATTTATTAGTAACACCAGAACTTCTTTTGCATTTCCAAAAGGCTTTACGGGAAAAGTACGGAATCGAGGACAAGATGGTATTGCCTTTTGAGCCGGTAAGCAAATCCTATTTAAAAAAAACAAAACAATAACAACAATATTCAATTTAAGTTCACATATTGATCTGAATTTGCTGATTGGCTGTGTTTTGTATGCACGTCAGATCCCAATCATTGAGATCCCAGGCTATGGGAACCTGTCTGCTCCTCTGGTTTGTGATGAGCTGAAGATCCAGAGCCAGAATGACAAAGAAAAGCTGGTTGAAGCCAAAGAGAAGGTTTACCTGAAGGGCTTTTATGAGGGGGTGAGTGCGAACAGCTTCATGGGTCCAGCACACTGCTGCTTCTTTGTAAACCCACTGTGGAATTCAGGTTTGGAGCCTATTATCTGTACAAGTCTAAGTATGCAAATATTCAACTGTTTGCCATGTCTTTCCCTCAGATTATTAAATCCAGTCTGCCACTGAAAAACACACAAACAGGCTAAATTTCTATTCCATACTCCCTACTCATTGGCTGTAGGATTCAAATGCCCTTAAATGATTTACTTTTATATTTGAAGACACAATTTTAACCCAGAAAATCAACCTAATCAGTGCAGTTATACCCCTGAGTTGAGAATTTTTCCTAGACAATTTTTAGGATGTCCTGTAACATTTACTTGGCCCCCTTACTTTCTGTCAGTATCATTGGCTCATCCTTTGGACAATGAGATTTGAGTGTACTCAGAATGTGCAAGAAAAATGTCTCCACATAGTAACAGAGCTGTTATGAGTGTCTTAACGATCTTTAAACCTGTCTGGACTGCTCTGCGTTAAATTTGTGTCATCAAAAAATGTGAGAAAATTATCTGTGGAAAGAAGTTGTGACTGATTAGAGATGAGAATTTGATAGTCCCAGCATACAAGTCTGGTAGAGCTCCTATGTGAAGCGCCAGCAGATTTTACTCTTCGATTTTACTCGGAACATTCATACAATATAGGTTTAGTAGAATTCCAGGAGAAAATGTTATTTTTGTTCCTTGAAATTTTTTTTTTTAACTTTTGGGGCTTTATTTTATTATTTTAAACAACCTGCATTAAGTGAAACTGGAGAAGTAGAACTACAGATATTTTAAGGGCTGTAAAACCTCTCAGTACACACTTTATAGACAGACATGAACATTTTGACTCTTTTTCTCTCTTGCTTAAACTCTAAAGCCTTCATAGAAAAATAAAATAAATCCAGTATTATAGAATGAAAATAAACATCTGAACCCTATTGAGATTTATGTAAGCGTCTCTGTACAGAAGACATGGCACAGAAGAGATTTATTGACAAGATCAATCAGGAGGCAGAGCACAATGCATACATAAAAAAGCATGCAAAGCTGGGCTCAAAAAAATCTCAGCAAAGCAACGAGCCAGCGAAAGGTGAACCATGATGTAGGGAGGGATCACTCTATTACAGAGCTGAAGTATCAACGAATGAAAGAAGGGAATCCACTTGAATGTTCATTTGTAAATAAATCTCTGTCTCAGATTATGCTGGTTGATGGCTACAAAGGCCAGAAAGTCCAGGATGTTAAGAAGCCCATCCAGAAGATGATGGTCGAGAAGGTAAAACTCAAAGATTCTTCGAAATATTTCAACTCTCTTCATATTTTAGTTCGTCTCTTTCTTACACCTGTGCACATTTGAAAGAATTGTAATTGTACATCTACAATAAAAAATGAAAATGATTTCTGTCAAAGGGTGAGGCCATGATCTACATGGAGCCAGAGAAACAGGTCATGTCTCGTTCTGCTGACGAATGTGTGGTGGCTCTCTGTGACCAGTGGTGAGCAGCTCTAAAACCTCTCTTTCACTGTTCCTAATACAGTAATATTTCCAAAGTAGTAGTGATGATTTATTTCTACTGCGCCTAATCGGATTGTGGTTCAGTCTTTGTCAAGCATCACTTAAAAATGTGTGTTTGGGCTTTTTTAAGTTGTATTTTTGAGCCCTATGTTCTTATCTGAAAGGTATTTGGACTATGGGGATGCCGAGTGGAAGAAGCAGGCCACTGAGGCCCTCAAGTCTTTGGAGACGTAGGAAAACTTCCCAGCAGTTTTCTTGACTTTGAAACTTTGTTCCTTTGTTGTTTTATTTACTGTACAATCGTGCAAAATTACAGATTTTGTGAAGAAACAAGGAGAAACTTTGAGGCCACCTTAGCCTGGCTGCAGGAACACGCTTGCTCTCGTACCTATGGCCTCGGTAAGTCTTCTTCTGCAGGTGGAGTTGATCGTACAAACTTTTTTTCTTTCCCGCCTCAGCAGGACTGGGTCGTTATAGTCTGTGGATTATGTTTGCTGGTCTATAGGTGGAGGCAGAGGACCGATGATGAAGCTCCTAGCAACAGTCTGCTTGTGTTCATATAAGAACAGATGCAGAATAAAGGCCAGTTGCAATGCAGGACAGCCCTTTGCTGGACAAGCCGAACTTGTTGTAGAGTCTTAAATCTGTTCAAATATTTGTAAAAATTAAAGCAACTTCCATCAGAAACTTTAAACAAATGTGTCTGGTTCACGCTTTTTGTTTAGTTTGAACCAAACTAGTTTAATATTCAGATTATAAACAAGTAACATTTTATTTTGTACTTATTTTAACTTTTTTTTTAACATTTTGGGGTTAAAATGGTTGCCAAGTTTATGTTGATGGGGGTATTCTTTTGGAGACTATTGATTTCCTGTGATTTTGGTTGAGAGCTGCAGTTATTTTAACTTTTTCTGACTCTTAGCCAAAAAACGTTTTTGATCAAAAACAGTTAAAGTACCTCAGTGAAGTATTTTAATCAGCTGCTACTAAGGAATGTTTGAAGTCCCACTACGATCGTCTTTTGATGGATTGTAAAAGCATTTCCAGTTGTCTTTCAGGTTTGATTATGCGGTTTTTAGCCAAAATGAGGAAAAACTGTTGTTTTTTAGGTCGTCGTTTCTGCGGAGCAACACTCGTTCAATAGAACTACTGCCCCGCCCCCTTTTCCTTCCCCTTTGTGGAGCGGATTGAAGCAAGGAGCTTGTGGCCTTCCCAGCATATTTTCCATGTCACAAATACCGGCACTTTTTCCTCTGCTCCTGATTAGCAGTTATTTAAATAAAGAAATACTCAAATATGCAATTTTGAGCAAAATTTTCTTAAATGATGACAAGAAAAATGCCACAAGAAGTGTTAAAACACCAAAGACACGATTTTCTTTGGAGTGGATCTTTAAGGCTTTAAAGCTGGCTCAGGTTTCACATGCATAGACAGGAATTACAGTTAGTAACTTCTAAATCTTGTTGAGTGTTATTTGGTATTTGTTAACATATTAACACAAATGGCAAACCAAGTTTTTTTTTTTTTTTTTTTTTTTTAAGTAAACATGACTATTGACATGTTTTACTGATGTGGTAGATGTTAAACGATCTGCTGTTTGTGTGTGTATCTCTGCCTGAATGTGTGTTAATGTCTCTGGTTGCCTGTCCTTCGGTTACCATAGGAACACGACTGCCTTGGGACGAACAGTGGCTGATTGAGTCTCTATCGGACTCCACCATCTACATGGCTTACTACACAGTAGCCCACCTCCTTCAGGGAGGAGTGCTCAACGGACGGGGAGACTCGCCGCTGGGCATCAAGTATGAGCACGCACTTGCACACAAAAACAAGTGCTTGTCTTGAAGCAATGCATGGAGTTCTGCTTCAACTGTTGTTTAATCATTTCTGTAAAGGAAAATTGTTGTTAAAAGCAGGAGTTAAGTGACTTTACAGAAGTTAGATTCGGTTTGTTCTTGAACCCACCACAGCTCTTTTTCCTAATTGTGATCATTTCCATGATTTCTTGTCCCTCCTCCTCCTCTTTACCCAGGCCAGAGCAGATGACCAGGGAGGTGTGGGACTTTATCTTTTTTAAGACGGCTCCTTTCCCAAAGACAGACATTCCTAAAGAGCACCTACAGAAGCTGAGGAGAGAGTTTGAGTACTGGTACCCTGTGGATGTCCGTGTGTCCGGCAAAGATTTGGTGCCCAACCACCTGTCCTACTTTCTATACAACCACGTGGCTGTGTGGCCCAAAGACAAGTGAGTTTGACTAACAATTACACAATAAACACATCAAATCCACAATTTTTATTTATACATCTCTTTCCATACATGGTAACACAAAGTGCTGTACACCAACACATGCATACATTTATAAAAACAAACATCAACATTCCTCCTCTCGTCTCTCACCTCTTTAACCCGTGGAGGTAAGAACTGGACATCAGGCTGACAAAAGTTGGTAGGTTGAAATGCTAATAGTTTAAACCCGCTCTTCTGTGGATGAAAGCGTAGCCAGCCTGCCAGCCAAGTCCAGCATCCCAGAGGGGGGAGGGGGGCAGCCTCGCCACAGCAAGGCGGCGATTCAGATCTCCACCTAGAGCTGCAGTGACTGATCAGCAGTGACTGATCAGCAGCCGACCTAGAGGGAGAGAATCCAACTAAGGAAGCACTGGAAATAAAACTATTTTAAAAGTGGGTCTTTAAGCCTTTTCTTAGAAACATACCCTCTTTCTGTGGCCCTCAGGTCTTGTGGCTGAAAATTCATTTTTTACAATGGGAACAGGTGGCAAATCAGTGCCAGAGGATCTCTGGGTCTTTACAAAAAAGATCTTTACAAAAAAGATCAGTACGATAAGAAAGCACAAGACCATTAAGAAATTTAAAAGCTATTTAACCTTCAAATCAATCTTAAAGCAGAGGCATATGTTCTAGTTCTTACATAACGGACATTTTGCATGTTTATAGCCTAAAAACCAATGAAATGCTTTTAAGCAAGATGCATAGAAATCAGTAATAATAATCAACATGTATTTCACTTATGTAGAGAGTAGTTTTTTGTATGCAAGTCAACATTTTAGTGTTTTTTTCCAGTTGACTGTGACTTAGTTTGATTTACTTACAGCTTTGTTTTTACACCTCTTTGTACGTTTTAAGATCCAAACCTTCCTCTTTTTTTATTTATATAAACACAACTACTATTTAGGAACACAATAATGTCTCTAAACGGACAATTTCGCAGACACAACCAACCCACCTATTGTCCTTTTGTTTTTGGATTCAGAAAAAGGGTCACTGCAAATAAATCCAGAGTTATTTCTTGTTGTGAAACATGTCTATCCTGGTGGGAAATTTCTCTCTGAGAAATATGGGACTGTTATGCAGGACATACTTGAGATTCCTGAAAGGTTTGAAATTAAAATCATCAAGGCCTTTGCACTCATCAGTTCACAACTTGGAGGTTTAAGATGGATGTGATTGACAGCTCTCTCTACCACTGACATCCAAAATGCTAAATTTACAGAACAGGAACATTTTTCAGTTTTTCCAAATGCATCTTAGCTAAGAGCCCAGAAGGAGCTCAGAGAGGGACCCAATATCTGCGATTTCTGAAGCAATTCTTCATAGATTGTCAACAGTATGGAGCGTCAGACTCAAACAAGACATTTTTAGAAAAAATGCTATTATTGTGATTGGTGTTTTTAAACATTAAAGTTCTGTTGTTTGCAGTAAGAAGTGGCCTCAAGCAGTTCGAGCCAATGGACATCTGCTCCTCAACTCTGAAAAGGTAATTAATGAATGTCAAGTAAAGATTAAAGAATGTAACACAATCAAATGCAAATTGTTTTGAAGTTTATTTTGGGGCAGTTTTAATGCGATTATTCTTGAAAGATGAGATTTTCTTCTCCTGCAAATAGCATCCTGCCTTGTAAAATCTGTGGGTTTTTTTTCTTCTTTTTCCCACCAGATGTCCAAATCAACCGGAAACTTCCTCACTCTTAGCCAAGCTGTTGAAAAGTTTTCAGCAGATGGTAAAATCACTTTATTTCTGATTTATTCTTTGTCTACCATCTACTTTTTTCTGACTATTGTATATGCTTTTTATTTATTTGCAAAATTTAATATATTTTCTGTCTACTGGCGATGTTAAGATGGTTTATAGCATCAGAAACTTGTCATTAATTTACCTTGTTTTTACTAAACTGTCAAGAAAACATTGCACTCAGATGTTGTATCTCGTCTAAAGTCTCTGAAGGAAAACCTGTTAGGACATGTCTATGAACAAAGATATAAATAAAACAATCAGGACCTTCACGGTGCGTCTGATGTTTGTTTTTTTATCACAGGGATGCGCTTGGCTCTGGCTGACGCCGGGGACACGGTGGAGGATGCAAACTTTGTGGAGACCATGGCTGATGCAGGCATCCTACGCCTCTACACCTGGGTGGAATGGGTAAAGGAGATGATTGCCAACCAGAACAACCTTAGAACCGGACCTGCGGATACCTTTAATGATCGGGTCTTTGCCAGGTAGTTAAGTTGATGAAATTGTAAATGGATTGGCAAAATCAGGTTTTGTAATTTGATTGTTTGAATAATTAGTTTTTTTATCCAATACTATTTGCACATATTTATGTGTGACCAAGTACAAAACTGATGAAAATGGATGTTGTCCACTCGTAATTCATGCGGTCAAAACGCACATTGCTGCAGTGCCCGCACATCTTTTAACCCTAACAGTAACCCAGCCCTAATTACGTGTAAATGGTCTCTTCCTGTTTTGTTTATCCATTTGTTTATTCACAATAAAAAAAAAACTCTAAAGTAGGGGACTGCCGGTTAAATGTCTTTGCTAAGGATCCTTATGTGACCAACTGAAACAAGCCATAAATGTGTTTAAGGATGACCGCTATTTCCTGAGCTTCAACCTACACAACAGTTTGTTTGTTTGTTTGCTTGTTTGCTTGCATGATCTCCTTATTTGATGGTTTTTCTCTGTCTTCTTCAGCGAAATGAACGCAGGAATCATAAAGACGGAGCAGCACTATGAAAGAATGATGTACAAGGAGGCTCTGAAGAGCGGCTTTTTCGAGTTTCAGGTACAAATGGGAGCTAGATTAAAGCAGGGAGTACGTGGAAAAATGTAAAAGGTCCTAAAAATAATTGAAATATTTGTGTACAAAACTTTAATTTTGCCCTAAAAGTAAGTAATGCTGACCACAAAATTAGTCACAAATTAGGTTAAATTTTTGTGCATCCTTTTATGTCTTTATTCTTTGCTCTGAAAAAGTTCAACTGCACTGCAATATTTTATTTGTATATTTGGTCTCTTTACGTAGTTCCAGAATGTCTAGAGTTCTTTTAGACATTGACGTGTTTTTTATTCTTTTTTAACTTTTTAACACAGAACCACAAAATCAGTAAAATTAAAGAAAGGTATATTACTCAAAAGATGCAAGAGTTTCATGTCTGCATACGGTGGCTTTAGGTTTCATTTTTCAGACATGTCCTTGTTTTACTTTTATTTGTGTCCTTTTTTCACATTTCTGTCGTTCTAAAAATGCTTGGCAACAAAGTCTGTCTCCTTCAAATTAAGATCATGTTAAAAAAATTCAAATCTGTTAATATATACAATATATATACATACAACAAAAAAGAGGATCATGTAACAAGTGTTTTGATTCAAAAAGAGAGTGCAAGAGATTTGGAGCATCTATAACCAAGTGTCGGCTCTTTTGGATTAAGACATTTTCGTTTTATTTTTTTGGGAAGGGTAAAAGCTTTGAGACATCGGCTATGTCCGAATTCCCACCCTAAGCCCTAACTACTAAAAACTATATAGTGTGGGACTATCTGGTGCCCTGTATTTTAAAAGCGATTCGGACAGCATGTTCACCACTGTTTTTTTTTTTTTTTTATGGCAAATATGACATCCTAGATTTCACAAAATGAAAATCTAATTTATATGAGCGTTTTGCTGCAACCATTTATGAATCCAATGATTTAGAAGATAAAAACGTTGAAGGTTTATTAAAAAAATAAATGTAGATACAATTTTTTTCACAAAAATTGTTTAAACGCAATGCATTGTGGTCTATATTCGCCAATCTAGTGAGCATTGATGCACACTGGTTTTTCTTCTAGGGAACTTGATTTTGAAATTGTAGTTTCGGACAGCACTACAAAACGGTGAACACACTACATAGTGCACTATGTAGTGACTAGGGAAGGTATTCGGACATAGCCCTCATCTGTTAAAAACAAGTGATGCCATGACGGCGAGGAAATGTGAAATATATGTGAGGAAATATTGGGACAAGTCCATGTGCACTAGATAGTTTATTGTGACTCTAGTATGTGTAAGTATGATTTTTTTTTAAACAGTTCTAAATCCTTAAATCTTTTATTACAGCATTTTATCTAGTAAGAATAGTTAACTCAAAAGTGGAACAGGCCTTTATTTCTATAGATGAATGTTAAAAAGGCATGAATGTGTGTTTCTAGGCTGCCAAAGACAAGTACCGTGAGCTGGCCATTGAAGGCATGCACCGGGATCTGGTTTTCCAGTTCATCGAGAGACAAACTCTGTTGCTGGCCCCCATCTGTCCACACCTCTGCGAATACACATGGGGGCTGCTGGTCAAAGTAAGTGGTGATCAGACTTGCAACCACCCTGCCACACAGATATTACTGAGTCATATCTGTGCTGGAATGTGTTTCCAAGTTTTTCTTGCATCTTGGGATGGACTCTTTGCCTTGAGATTCATGAGGGGCCCGGGGTAGTGCCGGTCCCGCTGCTGCTTAACCCGTGTATGCCGGTTGATAACACTTTCCCAGAGTCTGCTGGGAGCCCGCCTTCAAACCGAGCTGTTGTCTCTGCAGCGTGAAGCAAATGCACACGCTGTTGCACACTTCCAGCAATGACAGCCCAGAATATTTTTACACTCAAATTTATGAATATAAAAGAGTGCTGCTGTGCTGGTAATGGCCTCCTCAGTTGTCGCTTAGCAACAACAAAGCCCCACAATCTTTTTTCGAAGCATTACTGTGTTTTGTAAAATTGTCATAATTGCCAAATGGCAAAGACACTCCTGACTTTCCTTTTTTTTTTTGTCTAATATTAATGCAACCTCTTGCTGTGTGTGAATGTGATTGTAAAGCTTTGATCGGCCTTATACCTGGCTTTTTTGTTGTTGTTTTTTTACACCTCCCTCCTTATCCTTTTCCTCATGACAGACGACTTCCCTGATGAAGGCATCATGGCCTGCAGCAGGTCCAGTCGATGAGATTCTGGTCCGCTCCTCCCAGTATTTAATGGAAACTGCACATGACCTCCGTTTGCGGTTGAAAGCATACATGCTTCCTCCTAAAAACAAGGTAACTTAACTGCTCTGTAATGCTGCATGGTTAACTTCACATGGCAGTGTTTCTTGTAATGCACACGGAAAGAACAAAAATACCTGAAAGCCGTCTGAATCGATCCTTCCCTTTTAAGACTTTGTGTATTTTTCTCTTCTTTTGTGGCCCAAACCTGCACACTCTCAATGTGGATCTATTGATGTCAAACTCTGTGATTTCCTCACGATATTCTCTATTCTGTAAGACTCGCATAAAGACTGGAGGGATGGTTGTGTTCACAGCAGGAATCCGGTCTATTGTTTGCTGACAAGTTTGTGCAGTTCAATACATGGCTGAAGGCAGCTGAGAGAGGAAAGCACAACCCATTATTGACAAGTTCATAGTCAGGTGATAAGTTGGGCTTTCAGCACACAAATATAGATTTTTGTGTTTTTTGCTGCTCTTCTGCTGTCAAGGCGTAACTGAAGAACTGCATACAAGTCCTTTCCATTCTGGCATTTATATTTTCAGTGATATTTCTCTATTTTTGTTCTTTCTACAAGAAAACACATTTTGAGTCGACTTAATAGCTGTCATGCAGACTTAAGTTTAGAGATTGTGACATTTTTTACACAGAAGCATCTTGAATAAACCACTTTCTTTTGTTATTCTAAATGAACATTTTAAATCTAAAATGTTTCTCAATCCTGTTTCTCCAACAGAAAGGTGACACAAAGCCCCCAGTCAAGCCCTCCCACTGCAACATCTACGTGGCCAAGAGTTATCCTCCCTGGCAGCACAGTGCCTTATGCCTGCTTGGCAAGCACTACAGGGTAGGGAAGCAAATCCACAATCTGACATGTACACAGAATGTAGTCTGCGAATTGAAACACAAATCAACAAAGACAGATTGAATGCTGTTATTTTTCAGCGAAATTTTCTGGAGCATCTTCTCCTGATTGTCACTTCTTTTGGGGTCTTTTCAGAGCAATAACGGAGTTCTTCCAGACAACAAGGTGATAGCAGGCGAGTTGGGAGCCCTGCCTGAGCTGAAGAAGTACATGAAGAGAGTCATGCCGTTTGTAGCCATGATCAAGGTAAACCATCCAACCAAACACCAACGGGCAGCTTTATCCTGGTATGATGTATTTTTTGTGTCTGGAGACCAACAGATACAAAAATAAGATGATTTGCGTTAAACTCCATATTGTGATTCTCAGGCTTTTGGGAAATTACAATAGAATACTTTTTTTTGAAGTCCCACTCTGATCATCTTTTGATGTATTTTCATAGGGTTCCCGGTGGTCTTTTACTTATGGTTATGCTGTTTTTAGCCAAACCTGTGTGTTTTTCTTGGACATAGTTTCTGCAGAGCTCAGAATTCATTTAAGAATTTGCCTCTGGGTTGTAGGCCCGACCCTTGGTAACTGAGCAAGCCTTCCCCCACTTCCCATCATCCATCTATGAACACTCGCTCCTGCTAACTTACATACGCGCACAACCCCAACCTAACATTACCGGTGCAACAAAAGTGGCGAAATTTATTGAAGCTATTCAGCCGACAATTTTTAGCCGGATACCGGCTCATACGATCTAGTTGTCTGCAAGCGAATGAATCAGAATGGAGCGGAGCACCGAGCTTGTGACCTGTCCATTGTAGCATCTGCGTCACAACAACAAGCTCTTTCAAACTGCAATTTTTTCATCTGCTCCTGATTCACAAAGACTTGAATAAAGAAATAGTCAGAAAGGCAATTTTAAGGTTTATTTTGTTGATATACGTCCTCCATCGTAAGAAAAATGCCACAAAAACGTGTTAAAAATACGGTTTTCATCGGAGTGCGTCTTTGAATGTTTAGACATGTTTTATTTTTCCTAGAGTTCTGAAAGACAACTTTTGCCTGAAATGCATTTTTTTGTCTGTTTTGTTTTGTGAGCTTAGGTGCAGGTTTGTTTTGACACTTCGACACCTCTATGGCTGCATTTCACACTTGCAGTTATGGTGTTATATCAGACACTGCTTCCTTTTTTTTATCATCACAAGAGAATCGTCAGTTTAGGCTGAAATTTTATGTTTTTCTGTCAAATGAAACATATATGCTGAAGCTGCTGAATTAGAACAGGCATTAATTTAAATGTGATAAATTCAATCTGTTAGATTATGTTTTTATTTCTCAGACATATTTTTTCATTTACATCTGAGACTGATTTTAATGCCAAGTCATTGAATTTGATAGAAAACATATTTTCTTAATTTTGTTTTAATGTTTCAGTTCAGCAGTTCATTTCAAATGAATGGCATGATTTAGTCTCAGTCAGTTATCTTTGATCATTCTATGTCTTGTTCATTAGGAGAACTTGGAGAAGAATGGACCCAGGGTCTTGGATCTGGAGCTGGAGTTTGATGAGAGGACCGTTCTCATGGAGAACCTGGTCTACCTTACAAATTCTCTGGAGGTTTGTTGTTCACCATCAGTCAACAGATGTAACCCTCAGCAGAAAGATTCCAGCCGTTCATCCCTATAAGAATCTTGGAGCTTAGCGTTGAACAGTGTTTGTTTCATTCTTAGTGAAAAACTCTAAACTTGACCAGCCTCTGTTCATTTAAGCATAAATGTAAAACTATGACATAATTCTGTTTCAGAGCTTCATCCCAGTCTGAGCTAAACTGTCATTTGAGAAATCCCTTAATACTTTTGTCTGCACAAAAGCTCAGACTTGTCAGGAAATAAAACTCAGAGTCCAGAAAATACTTTGGGGAAACGCGCTCAGAATGGAAGGCTTGACAGAAAGCACATCAGAGGGGAAAGCCTGAACCTTAATTCCCTGGTTTTTGATAAATCTTAGGCAAAGACAGGTTTAGAGCAGAAAAAGAGCTCATGAAAGTGAATTAATGCTGTTCTGTCAAGTCCCCATCAAAGGATATCGCTTTACGTTCTTCAAAATAAAATATTGAAGAGGTTTTTTTTCTTTCAGTCCAAAACAGTGATTTGAGCCATTGTTAGTTGGTTCAGTCCTTGCTACCACATGTTTTTTACTTTTAAGAAATCATGAAAATCTGCTAAAGTGTGTAAAGGAACAAATGTTTTTCTTCTTCTTCAAATAGAATCCCTTTGAACAGGATTGTTCTCTCTGGTACTCTCCCCTCATGTTCTAGATCCACATTCACAGGCTGCTGCAAAGCAGATCCAGATCAATCCCTCAGCCTGGTTAATGCCACCTGCATGGGCCGGTGTGCATACCAAACACACCCCTCACTCGTGGATTATGCAGCTAACAGAGCACTAATATATTTCCCATCATTCCTCCATGACAGCTGGAGCAGATCGATGTCTTATTTGCAACTGAGGCTGATGACAAAGTGAAGGAAGACTGTTGCCCCGGGAAACCGTTTAGTGTTTTCAGATCAGAGGTAAATGTTTCTGGATCTGTGTCTGCTGTACTGATAGACTGTATGTGTGTTCCTTTTTTTTGGTTTTTCCTCTTGGTCTTTAAATATTTTATGAGTGTGTCCACATTTTAATCCCTTCAACTACTTGTTTTTATACGTACCAACCTTATTTAGCAGTAGTTCTCTTTACCAATGAGCAAAAGATAAATCTATTTAATGCCTTTTATTCTATGACTGTCTTGTTCTTAGCCCGGAGTGTGCGTGTCCCTGGTAAACCCTCAACCGTCCAATGGCCTGTTCTCAACAAAGGTCGACATCCGACAGGGAGACAGCAAAGACAATGTCATCCGGCGACTGGCCAAAGTCAACAGACTCATCAAAGGTTAGTTAAAGACTGTAAGACCAAAAAATAATAATAATATTCAGTTCAGTGGATCAAAGTGTTTTTGTTTTTTAATGATCTGAGCAGAATTCTGGCACATATTTCTTGTGCCAAACGTTGCATCACGCATCTCCAAGGTTCAGCCGAGATGTACAAATGCTTCATTTGCCCTTTTTTTCACCCCCATCTTGCCCCACTTTGCTGTTCCTCACCATCTGTCATCCAAAAATGTTTGAGAATAATGAGAATATGCAGAGAGAGTAAATCCATCATGTACAACAATAGAGAAATTCTTTTTTAGCCGCTTCTGTGAAACAATTACATACGGATCAACTTTTGGGTCAGTTTTTATTTATCTTAAGACACGTCTATGAAGACTCATTCATCCAGGTTGATTCCATCATAGTAGTAGGTTTAGGGGATGTCATCTGGACTTTGTTTTAAAGTTAGAAGACGTTTCACCTCTTATCCAAGAGGCTTTGTCAATTCTGAATTAGCCTGTCGAAGAGCTGGTATATACCGTATTTTCCGGACTATAAGTCGCCCTTTTTTTCATAGTTTGGCAAGGGGTGTGACTTATACTCCGCAGCGACTTATATTAGAAATAAATTGAAATAAATACATTGTTAACCCTCCTGTTATGTTCATTTGTGAGGAACAGAGATGATGTTCCTGGGTCAATTTGATGTATGAGGTATGTTAAGTGTTAAGAGTATGTCAAGTGACTCAGAGAATCAGTAAACTTTTTTTTACAATAAGATCTTGAAGGCTAAAAACATGATATTCTATTTTCCAATGATTTCATAGATTCAGAAATGCAGTAAAAATGACAACTGTTTCTACAAATACAGGATGAAAACAGAGTATTAGTTGGCCAATGATGCTTCATGAAAGGAATAAATAAGTATGAGAAAGAATTACTGTGAAATTATGAGATAAACAGTCTGCTATGATTGTGTCATATGAGTTTGTGCAAGTTATTAGTTCTTGGTCTCATATTTTGTCAAATAAATTTCCTGTCAAAATGCGACTTATAGTCCAGTGCGACTTATCTGTGTTTTTTTCTACTTTATAATGCATTTTTGGGCTGGTGCGACTTTTACTCCGCAGCGACTTATAGTCCGGAAAATACGGTATGCGCTCATGGGGGAGGAGTCAGACCTTTGTCAGAATTGACAAAGCCTTTTGGATAAGAGGTGAAACGTCTTCTAACTTTAAAAACTAAGTCCAGATGACAGCCCCTAAACCTACTACTATGATCTATCTTAAGACGCATTTTTATTTTAAGGAAAAGGTTCTCCATGAAGACGTTTAAGTGTGATGATGGTTGGTCCTTTCAACATTACAGTGATACAAACCCAGCAAATCGTCTTCTCAGAAGAAAACTTACAAGGTTTTAGAATGAAAATGACCCTCAGAGGTGTGTGTGGGTGCAGTTAGCAAACTCCATATTTGGGAGCGTTCTGCTGGAACCTTCTAATGAAGCTCTTTAAACGACTTTGACAGAAAAACACAAATCCTTCAGCTTACAAAACCATTGGGAACCGACTTACAAAATAAGAGCCTTCAACTCTGCTGAAAGATTATGAAGTTAAAAAATAATAATTCAATCATAAAAATATATTTATAAACTGCAACAAATGATCCAATTTTCTTAGTCACCTGTCAGTCATTTCTGCCTTTTGCACATCTCACCCCTTTTTTTATTTTTAATCCTTACTGCTCCCTTGATCTAATTCATCCACTTTTCTCTTGCTTGCTCACACTTAAAAGCTCTTCATCACCATCTTTTCCTCTCAAGGTACACTTTTCATCATCAATGCCTTCTTTATACTTCTGCCCCCCTCCAGATTTGTCCCAGGTGAAGCTCATGAGGTACGAGGACCCTGTTTTGGGGCCTCGCCGGGTGCCTGTCCTGGGACAGGAAGAAAAAGGCAAACTACCCATCTCTGAAAAATCCGTCTTCCACGTAAACCTGGAGGAGAAGAGGGTAACTCTAGCCGACAACAGCCTCACCGTGGACATCGGGGACACTCTGGTTTATCTGATCCATTAGGGAAGCATTTGCTTTCATGTAGGCACACAGGAGCCAGTTGCAATGATCATTCTGTAAATGCATTCACGTCACGGTAAAACAGACGTTAGATCATATAACAAATGTCAGGGTTTTTTAATCTTTGTTTTGGACATTACATATTACTGACACCTGGATAATTAGTGTTGTTCAAATAAGAAGCAACCTAGTTGTGAATGTATAATGTTCAGTCCCACATAAAATCTCTCTAATGTAATTGTTCAGCTCTGAAAGCAGGGATAACACCACAATCTGTGGTTTGTTTCTTCTAAAAAAAAGTTCAGCTTGTAACTTTTTCTTTGTAATCCTACTATTTTCCTTCCCGACACGATGAAAAATAAAGAAATTTGCTTAATGAAGTTTTGAAGAACTTTGGTCCTCAGAGAGGAAATTCAGCATATGTCTCTCTTCAACCACTCATGTTGTGTTTTTGCATTGCAAGCCTGCTCCTGCGCCATCCTGAATGCCTGATGTCTTTCATATAGATGGTAATGTGTCTGTTGTATTCTTTTATACATCAAAGATGTGGCATATTGTTCCCTTATGGCTTGTCAGCCTGTCAGCCAGCAAGCGTTCCTATTTTCTAGCTGTCAATCACAGTCGTCTGGTTTTTGTAAAAGAATAAAATGTAAAAAAAAAAAAAAAGTGGAGATGTTTTTTTCTTTTATTCCCCTTTAAACATAGTAAAATAAGAGACGTGTTGCTGTAGTGAGACTGGTGTCAAAAGTGCCCTGGAGATTAACTTTTCCTATTTTTTCACCAGGATTTTCGGCTCGTCAGTAAAAAAAAAAACTCCTGTTGTGTTACATTTTAGAATATGTTCTGTTTAGTTAGGTATTAGAAAAATATCACTCTGACTTCTATCTGCACACAAGACGAAACATGGTACGTTTATGGTCGGGACATAACGATACACTGCAAACTGCTGGATACTGGATAACATTTAAAACCTTGTTTTTAGCTGTTTTACCTGCTTTTAAGTTACATTTGCTCTTTGATATTTTTGTCTCATTAAAAGCTAGGATCTAGAAATATGGAAATTGTTTTTAAAATGAATCAAAATCCTTTTGCTCCAAACTCTTGGCAAAAGAAAAATGTGATTTAGACTAAAAAGAAAAAATCAAATTGTACGTTTATTTTGTGGTTCAATCTTAAGATTGTTGTTTTAAAGTTTAACAAATGAAAAAAAGTTTGACTGGCACTCAGTGTCATTATTTTTGGAAACAAAAATGTAGATTTATGTTCAAAGAATAAGTGACACTTCTACAATCTGAGGATTTATTTAGATTTGCCAACTTGTACTTAGATCATCTTCAAACTAGTGATTTCCATTGATTACACCAGTGATCTTATCACCGTAATCAAAACAAACCACAACTGTGTGCATAAAAACTCAAAAGTTCCAAACCATTTTCTAGCAAAAAACTAGAACTAGCAATAAATACCTACTTTTGGACTGTATAACATTCAAATTGAAGTATTCCTTTTTTTTAGCCTATTTTTCCTTTTTAAATACTCATTTCTAGATTTGAGTATTTTATAAGATTGCTTTTTAAGTTAAACTGACTGGCTGTATGGACAAAATTTTACTACTTTCTAGTGATTTTCTTAAGATTAGTGTTCTTTTTCTTCCAAAGGATTAATTCCTTTAAAAGTACACTGTACTCTCAAACTGTTCTAACACGCGGAGGAGTTGATGGCCAAAAGCAAATCCCAACAGCTATTTCAATAAATCAGTTCAGCCGCTTTAGCTGTCGACAAAGGGGGTTTTCATGAATGCGGGCTCACAGAGATGTCTTCCTCCTCCTTATTGACTGCGATGTCATGTTCTCGACTCAGCTGTGGGTCGCTGCTCATCTTGTAGCTGCTCCATCTGTCAGACCAAACAAAATCCGTCTTCACAAGATAAGCTGGAAGAAACCGCGCATTTAACTTTGCAGCTTTGTGTTTGACAACACTAACAAAAATCACAGATAAAGACATGTCCATTCAGGTCTTAGTGTTAAGGAGACTGGTTGCCTGGTAACCAGGCTGAATATTTTCCTCTCAAATTGAGGAAGTTTCACTGCAGAAAAAATAGGTGAAGTAAACGCATTTTTTTAAAGTTTTATTGGACCTCAAATTTGTGCGTCTAAGTGCTCTGACAAGTTTGTGCTACTTCCCAATATGAGGATCACTTTTTTAAATCCAAATTCTTTGCTTCCATTGGTTTTTTTAGACCTGAAGGAAACAAAGCGGTTTGCAAGTTTGTCCTGAATGCAGGCAGCCAGACGTTTCTGCCTTCTCTAAAACCCCCTTTAAGTCGAATAGTGACTTTTCAGGCTCATAAGCAAAGGCATACATAATCAAATACATATTTATATAAACAATTCTCATGTCAAGGGCTGTGGAGATTTAATGGTGATTCATTCTAGCTTAACCTTTTACCAGTAAACAGACTATGACATTTTTACAACACGCAAGAGTCCCAGCGGTACTGGAGCTTTTCCCAGCTGGGATTAGCCAGAGGCAGAAAAGGCTTACACTCTGGACCAAGCTTCACTGAGACTAATGACACAATCAACCATGCACGCTCACATCCAATTTAGACCTACGAATTCAACTGAAAGTGCCTACTCATAAATTGTAGAGATTTCCACAGCACAGAGAAAAAACATCAATGGAAAAACTTGCAAATCCTCTCAAGACAATACAAATGATGCACTTGCTTTGCCACTTGGAACAGGTTTTTAAAAGGGGACATTTTTAAAATTTGTTCCCATTAAACATTTAATGTTGGATTCATGGCAACGTCTGCAATAACCCCTAAAATTCAAAAATTGCACTTCAAATAAAAGCAAACTTTATTCACAAAGCACTTTGTTATACATATGTAACATAAAGTACTTTACATAAAAAAAAACTAAAAGCAAAAACAAAAACCTTCATACACAAAAAAAGTTAACCACACACAATGCCCCCACACAAACAGCATAATGAAACATAAAATCGTATATCAACAAAACGCAAAGTAGAAATCTGGCTTTATACTGAGGTGTCCACCAGCGACCCCCGTAACGCACATTCACAGAGGATGCTACCACAGGACCCCCCCCCCCCCCCCATTCAAAGCAAGGAGCGAGACTCAGGAGGTCCTACTGCAGGACGTGTCCACGTCTTTTTCAAGGAGAGCTGGATTTGGTGGGGTGAAAAGGTTTGAGGGACAACCAATCGTCCTGCATCCTGTCAACCTTTAGAATAACATTAAATGCAAAACGAACTGCAATGGGATACTTTTCATTTCTTTACATAAAATCTTGATAAACATCTTAATGCGTTTTTATCAAAATTACTGCGAATTTCACATTTATACACCAGAATTAAAATAAAGTAAAAGTCTGTGAAAAAAACAACATTTGCCAACACTAAATATGGATTCAGATGAAATGTTACATGCTCATTGTGAACTTCTAAAATAAAATCATGTTAACAGGAAAATAAAAAAAACAAATAGTTATCTTAGTCAGAATTACAAACTGTGGTTCTGATCACAGAAACAAATCTGTTCGTTTCATTTGGCCCTTGAGGCACTGAAGGCCACATGTTTTTGCCACAGGTTTACAATGCCTTATAATGTAATTTAGCCAATCATAATCAATAAACAATACTTTTTAGAAAGTGCTGGGGGCCACATATTATTGATTATATGACAGGAACCTGAGGGCCGGTGGAAATTTGAACGCGGGCTGGATGTTGGACATGCCTGTCCTCCTGCAACGACCCTGACTGGTATTGATAATCCTTCTGAGGAAAAGACTGGAGTTGAAGCAAAATGTAAAAGGAATGAGGTACATAATAGTTATAACAGGGGTTAATAACCAGATAAATATAATTTATCATTAGTGCCTAATACATGAACCTGTTGTCCCTGTCTTAAGGTGAAATGTGTCATGTTTATTTATGCAGACTTCTTTTTGAGGTAAGTGAACGTGAGTTTGATTTAAGCTTTCAAACCTGTCATGGTTTCATTACGTGTCCTTGCACCATGCATGAAGCAACCACTGCATCCCTTTTCCTGTTTTTCACAGGGTTGTGCAAAAAAAGTCACTGTAGACACACAAAATGAGCCCCCTCTCAAACAGAAACCACACGTCTTTCATTCTTTTTCAAATGATTTCCGCCGTTCCCCAACAAGCCCGTTTTATTTCATTTTAGTTAAAATAAATCGTTTTATGCTTTTACTTTTTGATTCTTAGATTGCCAAGCTTGAGTGGGTAAATATGAAGTGATTGCAATCATTTCACATCAAATTTCCCGACCTGCTGTGGCACGTGTGTGTTTAAAGTCAGCAGCCACCTTATTTCATCCCCTTCTGCACCCTGATGTGCATCTGCCCTTTCGTCATTTGCTGTTTTTAGCAGGCAGTGAAAGAAGGTCTCAAACACAAGACAACTGCGAGACTTATCTCGGCCACGCAGCTTCTGGCCGAGCCATCTGACTGCTGACTTATCTGCGCCGACACACACCCTCACACGGGGAGAGTGTCACTCCACCCCCTCCACCTCCTCCTCACTGCTGCTGACTCCGTTGCTCACTCTCCTCTTGCCTCCCTGTCTCACTCGTCTTCGGATGCCAGTGGCTCCTAGTCATGGAGGAGACAACAGTCACAGACCAGTAAGTGTTTTTGTCCCTACCAACACACACAGTTGTCAGCACCGAACACAATCGAATTACAGCAAACAGCTATTTTTTTTGTGTGTAACTCAGCTTTTTCCTCACAGCTACTTCATTCTTCTGTGCCTCTGTGATAAATTATGATTGGAAGACAATAGATGGCCTTTTTTAATTGAAAACTCCTGCAGTAAATCTCTTACATTCAGTTATTATTAAACTTTATATAAGTTTGATTTCTGTAAATTAAAATTAAAATGAATGAAGGAAATAAAGTCACAGAATTAATTAGAAATGCAAAGATTTTCGAGGTCTTGCTCTTGTTTCAAAGCAGAACTTCACACACAGAGCACCTATCTTTTTTATTAACTTATTTCAGGCCAGAGGCATCAATCAGGAAAACGTCTGCCGGTGAAGATGAGGAAGTGAAGAGTTCCACTGCAGGAAGTGAAGATGGCTGCAAATTCAGCAAACTCCCTGCAGTTGAGGACGTCGTGCTCACGCAGCCCGGCCTCGGCGTCACCACCACGACCATCACCACCATCACCCAGACGGGAGGAAACTGGAGCACTGGCCTGTTCAACATCTGGGGAGACAAGACGACATGTAACACGAGCGCGCTGCATCGCATGAACACAGTTGGAACCCATCTGATCAGCACCACATGTGAAATTTAAAGCTCTCGATCAATACGTGAGGCTTGGACAGTGACCTCACAAATTATTTCCCTCGACAGCCAAGGACTCGGTGTTGTGGATGAAGTGGTATCTTGTTCCGCATGATAATTTGTTTTGCCATGGCTCGAATGTTCATTTTTAAACCTGACATGTCTTGCAGAGGTCATGTTGACAACCTGAGTGATTGCAGAGGATCATGCTTCTTAATTTCTCTATTTTTTTTGCCCAGAGCACCTCTCACACGATGTTGTAGTCTTATTAGAGGTTTCGATTCACCAGTCAGAAGTCCATCCATCTCAGTTCAGCACGCCATCCTTCTCTGAATTAAACAGCGTGAGAATTGGCGTCCATGTGCGTCAAAGCTTGATGCAAAATGCATCACTGTGAAGCGACAGGCTCCAGCGACAGCTGCAGTTTTATATTTCCCTTTATCACACGCTTACTGCAATCGCTGTAATTTTGACAGCACTAATTTGTGTTGTGGAAACACAACTAGGCATCAATCCATTGTATTTTTATGCTCCACAGCCGTGGCATTAGTTTTTTTTAAATCAAAAATTTCTGGACAAAAGACTGAATCACTTTTAAAAATACAAAAATGACTCAGAAAAACTTTTCTTATAACATTGACTTTTTATCACACAAAGCGTGATGATACCCGCTTACTAGTTTGACATCCTTTTCCTGGTTTTGTAGTTTGTTTTGATGCAAGACTATGTGGATCTGACAAGAAATCATTTTGCTTCCCCACTGGCTGCACTTGCAGGCCTTCTCGGGGCTCTGGTGCCATGCTGCTTGGACCTCAGTTTGGCTCACCAGTATGGAGAGTGCCTCTGCTTGCCTCTCCTACCAGGATCCACTTTTGCCATTCGGGTGGGGATCAGGGAGCGTTACAAGATACAGGTGAGCGTACAAATAAATATTTCACAGTGGGGGCAAAGATGTCTACTGGCTGTCCTTGAACACACTGACAGGCAGAATTTTTTATTAGACCGGATTTAAAAAACAAAATTTAGTGTCTTGCATTTTTTGTCTACAGGGAAGTGTGTGTGAGGACTGGACTGCTGTGTACTGCTGCTACCCTCTGGCTGTGTGTCAGATGATAAGAGAGATGAAGCAGAGGATGAAGACCCAGACCTATCATGTGTCCACGGCTCTGGAATGCTCCTGAAGACCCGGAGACCTTTCCTTTAACAGTGAAATAGAGATTAACCCGATGAATCAATACTGTAACTCTTGAACTTGCTTTAAAATGCCTCCAAGGATCCTTTGGGAAATAAATTAAGTCTATTGCTTGTCATTCAAAAGGACTTTGATTAATGGCTTGTACAAGTAAATCACAGCTTTAAACAGTATAAACCACTGCGCTGGGATTAAATCCCCCTTAAATGTTGCTGCTTATTAGCAGCTCATTTAATGTGTCAACCTCAGCCTTAGTTATCTTCTGGGACCAGTGCAATATGACTGGGGTAATTGTGCTTTTTAAAACAGAAGAAATAATAGAAGATGTACACTCACTGGCCATTTTATTAGGCACACCTTTCTAGTACAGGGTTGAACCCCATTTTTCCTTCAGAGCTGCCGTAATTCTTTGTGGCATAGTTTCAACAAGGTACTGGAAACATTCCTCAGAGAGTTTGATCCGTATTGACATGATAGCATCACACATTTGCTTCAGATTTGTCGGCTGCACATCCATGATGCCAATCTACTGTTCCACCACATCCCAAGGAACCACATCTGGTGACTGTGGAGGCCATTTGAGTCCAGTGAACTCATTGACATGTTCAAGAAAGCAGTCTGAGATGATTCTAGTTTTATGACATGGCACGTTGTATAGATAGATAGAATTATCGGTAGCCAGTCTCCTCTTTGATTTTCCTTGAGCTGTTCTCTCCATTTGGGAAGTAGCCATCAGAAGATGGTACACTGGGGTCAGATAGAAATGGACATGAACAGCAACAACACTCAGATAGGTTATGGTGTTGTAGCCATACTCAGTTTGTACTAAAAGGCCCAAAGTGTGACAAGAAAACATTCCCCACCCCTTTACACCACCACCACCAACATAAAACGTGGACATAAGGCATGATGGATCCATGCTTTAATGCTTTATGTCTAACCCTACTATCCAATTTTTGCAGCAGAAATCATGACTCATTGGACCAGGAAACGTTTTTCCAAACTTCTTTTGTCCCCTTTTAATGAGCCTGTGTGAATTGCAGCCTCGGTTTCCTGTTCTTAGCTGACAGGAGTGGCAACAGTGTGGTCTTCTGCCTCTGTAGTCCATCTGCCTCGAGGTATCCGAGTAACTGTTGTCTTTCTATCAGCTGGAACCATTCTGGCCATTCTCCCCTGACCTTTAACAAGGCATTTCCGCCCACAAAACCTTCTCTTTTTTTTTTGGGACCATTATCTGTAAACTCTAGAGATGGTTGTGGGTGAAAATCCCAGTAGATTAGCAGTTTCTGAAATCCTCAGACCAGCCCGTCTGGCACCAACAACCATGCCACGTTCAAAGTCACTTCAATCACATTTCTTCCCCATTCTGATGCTCAGTTTTAACTGCAGCAGATCGTCTTACATGACCAAACGCATTGAGCTGCTGCCATGTAATTGGCTGATTAGAAATTGTGTTAACCGACACTTGGACAGGTGTGCCTAGGTGACCAGTGAGCGTGTTTTCCAGGTTCGCTTTGCTTTTTCCCGTCCAGACAGAGAAGCCAATTAATAGAATGTGCACTGAAGAAAGTCCAGGAGTTCGTAAATTATTTATCCAGACTTAAAGCTGTTCTTTTGCACATAATCATGCTAAATGTCACCACATAAATGCATGTGAGATATTGGAGCAATTACATTGGAGCATTACCGATCCAGATCTCATTTAAATGTCACATTTTAGACTGGTGCAAATCTAGTAAAGGAAGCACAAATAGCCACATGCCCCTTTAGATTGATCTAAGAACTAGTTTGGCTTCCAAGGAACGGGCTATCACAAGGTCTTAAACAAAGTTCATTAGGCAAAACCACCTGCCCAAGTTAACCAGGGAATGGGCCAAAACCTGGCTTCTCAGTATTTGTAGAGTTGGGGGATAATAGATCTGATTTCCGTGTTCCAGTTATTCTTTCAGCCATTTTTCTCAGTTCTCCTCGAGGCCTTCATATCATTAATTCTGTCCTGATTGCCACAGTTCCTTGAACCTGAAATGCCAACCGGGCTGAGCGGATATGAAAATGATTATTTATTCGCAAACGGAGATGGATCCTCAAAGGGCAAACAAGTAATTTGTTAACTCATACAGATGTGCAGTCAAAGAAAGGAAACCCCAGAGATGGGGAAAATTTGGTTTGAAATCAAAATGAACAGAGATGTGATTAATAAAATCTGACCAAATTCTGTGGAATGAACTTCCCATTTCAGGGCGAGTGTCATTTAAGGAACATAACTGATGAATGTGAGTTAAATCTGTTTTAACTAAACAGAAAAGGGTTGGAGAACTGCTCCAGACTTGTGGCAGGTAGGTGGAGGGGAAGACTGAGTCACAGTTGGGATTTTTTTAGAAAGATTTTTAGGAAGCAGAGCTAAACGGAATAGGTTTTATTAGGTATTTCCAAAGTTCAGGAAGCAACACAAGGTCAAGGTGTTTGGTAGCAAGCCAATATCCCTTAATGAAATGATACTAATAAAAATAATAAAAACTATGCTCTAAACGTGTCTTAAAGGATCCTAACAGAGACAATAACACAGGACGTGAGACTAGTGCTGAGTTTGAACTCCTAACTGGCTGCAGGTGGTGGCGCTCTAACACCTGTTTCCTTTTCTGCAATCATGCTGCTCAAAGAGTTCGTGGCAGATGTTAACATTCAGGTAATGTGGTTAGAATTGCAATATTGCTCCTCTTTTAGATAAGTTTAAGATTTCCAGATAAGGGAAAAAAGATCTCAATTGTCCTTTTTACTCCAAGTTGTGGAGTTGTCCTGTTTCTGTCATTGTTGTAGCTGGAACGTTTGTAGCTTTCAGCAAAATTTAAATGAGCTCTGTTTTTGTCCAAAGTTTACTCTGTTTAAACTTCGTTTTAAGGGATTTTTTATTTTTATAATTGAAAACTGTTCTTTTTTGTTATAGTTCTACTGAAGTGAGCAGTGCTTTCTTCTGCTCTCCGTTGAGGCATTTTTAATATTCAGTAACTGTATTGATATGTTTGCATCCACCACGTTTGTTTGAACGTATGTTTTTGGTTTATACTATGTAAATAATACATCTGACATTTCTCTGCATTTGCAAAACTTGTAAATGAAATATTTTGGGTTGCAGCTTATTTTTTGTCAGCTAACCTGAATAAAGAGCACAGCCTCAGCATCAGCTTTCTAACTCTATCCCAATAAAGGTTTTCAACGTTTGAGTAAATTACTCAGTAAAAAATATTTTTTCATTGTTATTGCTTAACAATTTTAACTTGTGATAGGAAACATTTTATTTTCACATTTCTTAATAAAAGCCTTAAAAAAGATGCTGTTGTTGAAAATGAGGCTTTGTCTTGGCTTTACTATTTCTTCTTGAGGAGTGACGATGATTAAAACAGGTTTTTTTTTCATTGTTTTTGAAATTTAGAAAAATAATGTTCTTTCTGAAATGTATTCCTTTTAATTTTGGGATTTTGAGGTTTTCATTTCTCTTTCTTCCAGTTAGGTTTTTTTAGAGACCAATGTTTCAAAACAATGCAAACTAAATATGGTTTAATAGTTTTTCCTGGTCTTTCTAATGTTTCTGAATAAATTGAACAGAAGTCCACAGTGTGAAAATGTTCCATTCCAAATGCTGTGTTGTCTTGAAATTTAACATTTCATTTATTTAAAAAAATAGTATATGGTACATAATTTTCCCATTGTTTTAAATTGTAAAAAAAATAAAATAAAAAAAATAATCAGGACATCTTTCAAGGCTTTAACTGAACTGGCAATCTCCCCTTACGTCATCCCCACCAGCTTTACATTCACAGCTGAACCGTTAGGGGGCAGTGTTGTTCCAAATTCTTCTTTTTTTCACCCCTGCTTCCAAATTACTGTCTGGGGTGACATCAGCTTTAAGTGCTGATGTGGTGTTAGAGTTGGGATTTCCACAGCAGTTGTAGAGGTCAAGATCTGGAAGAGAGAAGCCTGTCAGCAGTCAGACATGCAGTATTATTATATTTTTTCTTTAGCACTTTTTTTTTTTTTTTGCAGCTTCAGCATGGAGATGCAAGAACCCTCACACAGACATCAGATGGAGTGTACACGCGGACAAAGGCCCTTCAATGAGGTATTTTTGTCTAATATATACAGGCCTTTCTAAAACTGCTTATGCCATAATTGTGCTCATAAACATGAATCGAACACAATTTGAAATCCATCCAAAGTCCTCTGTCCACGTCTTATATCAGCCGATTTTCTTTGCCTCACAGAGGAATTACCGGCATTTCCAATTCTTCAATGCTCTCTTCTACTACCCACAGTCCAGCTCGTCAATGTAGTAGTTCATCCGTGCTTGTAACCTGCCTGTGCTCATCATCCTCTTTCCTTTCTGAATCCTGGTGGTTCCATATTGTGAGGAAAAGGAAATGAATAAAAGAAGTGTGGAGAGACCTGCTAAGCGGGAACAGTCATCGTCCCTGGTGAATTCTGTGCAACTACGACACGGGGTTTATATAACTCATAGAACCACACACTTCCTTGCCCTCATATTTTTTCTAAGATGCAGTAAAATCATATATATTTTTCTTGTAGTCAAGTTTCCATTTCAGCTATTCAGCCTAAAGCTAGGAGACTTGGCGATTTATATTCTCTGGTTTAAAAAACTGTTTGTGTTATGCATTTGAATGTCCAGATAAGCATTAATTGGTCTTTTCTAGCAAAAGTTTGGCCATAATTTTAACCAAATCATGTTAAAGCAATTTGGACAACTGCACTTTGGTTTTGCACCATCTTTTATCTCCAGATTCTCCTTGGATGTATTCAGTAGTTAGTCTTATCTTTCCTGTCTTGAAACTACAAAACCTTCTATGTTTATCTCTGACTCCTGCATTGTTTCCCACAAATTCTAAATTATGATCTAATCTAAAGGTGTTTTTATTGTGTAAGTGGAAATACATTTTTTCTTTGGAAGTGAAAACTTGGCATATGAGAGCAGGGTCCAAACTTTCTTAGACATTTTTCTACTGCAAATGAACTGAGGATTTCCAAGTCCAGACCATTAACATTCATTCTCCATCAGAAAATCCCTTGAAATATCTACTTCTTCAGAAGTAACGAGTACTTTTATCTGTGATGAGCTGAAGGGGAAAAGTCTGTCCTTTGTCTGCAGTAAGAATATGTTCAGCCATTTTCCAGAGCACCTGTGCCTTGGCCCTAGGGCTGTTTTTCATCGATCTACAGTACCAACCAGGTTTAAGCCTGAATCCACCTGGGTGTTTCTTCTGAATGACACCCATGAAGTATGTAAGCAGGTTTTAACATTCCATTTAAATCACATCTAAATGGGTGAAAAGAGTCCCCATAATAATAAACAAACTCATTTATCATCTGATATATTTAAATTTCCACTAATGTCTCAAAACCACAAAAATCCCAGTTATCTAAAGACTCAAAAATGTCTTAATTTTAATAATTTCTAAATCTATATAATCAAAGCACTCCATACAACTCACACTAAATAAATTACCAGTTCAACCCATTTTTCAAGCATGTCTTGCTTTGAAAGGAAGCAAAAGGTGCCAGTTACACAAGTAGTGAGCGTTCTCCCAGGAGAGCAGAGTTCACTTATCAAACCCATGCAGATCTTTTTCTATTGCAACTTTCCATACCTTTTTTTGGTGTTTTGGAAGAAGAATGTATTTGAAACAAATCCTATAGATTAGTACAAGTGGTCCATCTGTTTTTCTTTTTAAATTGTTTGTAATGAGTCCCACTGCATCTGTAAACTTTCAATAGTCATGTGAATAGGATCTCACTGAAACTCTCAGCTTTAAAAAGATGTCCATGTCCATATAGCACTAGTTACAGCAATTTTATTTTCAGTTGTGTCATCAGCATAGAGGCATACAGGAATTCTGGGACATTTTTAGGTCAAGTGGACACATTTATAGGATGGTTACGAATGTTTTTAATGGTAAAGACAAACTTCTGCCTCACATGGATGTCAACATGCCTTTTATTCAAGAATTCCTCTTTTGAAAGTTGAACATCAAAATGTTTTGTTTTGCCAACTTTTAGGCAAAATCTAGCAATGAATACCAGGAATTTTTCAAATAATGTGGATGGATGTCTAAAAGCTCTATATAGGATGAAGGAACTTGGCATATGTCCAAATATATTTATATTTTGAGTCACCCGTGTGATCCAATCATGGTTTTTTTTGTCCTGTGACAATGTATTCATTCATCTTCTAAACCAGTTTTGTCCCTTTCGGGATCACAGGGCTGCTGGAGCCTATCCCGGCCACTCTTGGGCAAAGGGAGTGGACATCCTCGACAGGTCATGTTTAGTTTTTAGTACTGTATGTAGACTTAAAGGATCAAAACAATTGCTGCAAAATGCCCTGCAGGGCTTTGTTCTGTTCTGTGTCAGTTTTCTTCACTAGAAATACTAGATGTTTATCTATCCTGAAAAGCCTAATGTAACCTGTGACCATGTGACCCATTTGTGTGCATTGGAGACAGAATGTGTCACCACTGACATAACATGAAGCGATGTTGCAAGCTGGTATGAGTTACATAAGGTTTTCATCTCGACGGCGCACATGCTTCTGCAGTCCTGGCTTTGATGTAGGTGTGCCTTCATCTGCCAGCATCTCAAAAGTCTGTGTGTGCGTACATGTGGTACTACAAGATGCCAAAAGGCTGCAGCACAGTGAAATGTGTGGGCGTGCACTGCAAAGACAGTTGTAATCATGCAGAGAGGAAAGGGGTGTGAATGAACTGAGGTCTTTGCTTTTCATCTCCTCAAACATTTCTAATCTTTTCCCCTTTATCTTTTGTCTGCCATTGTTCGTTACATTCCAGTCAATATGATCATCACCATAAATGGGTGCAGGACACTAATGAATAGACTAGAAAAGCCATCATCTGGAATTTCATGATGATTCTGTCTGAAGTACCAAAAATCCATCAAACTAAAAGGAAATCAACTTCATAAACTTAAAAAAAAAGCCATTTTGACAATTTTGCAGTTGGGAAATTATTATATCAACAGTTGATGCAAAATTAAAAGTTACATCTGCTCATACAAATTCTGTACATTAACAATGAAATACATATGAAATATTGAACAAAAAAATTAGTTTAGTTTATTTTTAAAGCACCAAGGTTGTTTTAAGCGCTACACAAAAAGCAAAAACATCAGAGCTTCAGCAATTAGATATAAAATCTAATTTAATCAATAATTCCAATTAAACCATGATTATTTTAATTGTATGCTAATAGGTGTCTAACAGATTAAATGGAGGGGTTTTCAATTATCCCTGTTCTAAGCAAGCAAAAGACGACAGTGGAGAGAAAAGTCCTCTAAATGAAGACTAGGACAAAGTATTTCCACTAATTACACAGAGGGATACATATGGTTTTACTGTTAAACTTTGGTTTTTATTTAGCAAAATTTGTTTCAAAATTCGAATCCATTTACTGGTTAAAACGGAAAGTAATCATTAAATATTACTTAATACAGGTCCACGTCATGTTTATTTAGTTCTGTTTATTCTCCATGATGAAAATCAGTCTCTAACCAGCCCATTTGCCACTTTTTTTTAATGTTTTTAATGGACTTTTTTTTTCTTTACAAGAAAGAAGATTCAAATGTAACTTGGACATGGTTCAATGAAGCTAGTCTCTAAACTTTAATAACTAGTTTTTTAAATAGTAATGACATTTATAATCATAGTAGCAATAAATGTGGTGCTAGTGCAGGTTTACTTTTGCATAGATACAAAGCAGAAAAAGGAATCTTTGTGAATGCTCCCAAATGCACCAGATTTCAAAAGAACAACCGAATAAAACATCAAAACAGGCTGCTCTGTGGAGATCATTAAGCTACACACACACACACAGATGAATGTGCACAATTTCAACACTTTAGAAAAAGAAAAAAATGTGAGGTCCCTTTTTTGTGACGCATTTGCATGTACCACACAGTGAGTTTGTGTGCTGTACTGTAGTGCCACACATGTATTTCTGTCTCTAGCTCTAAAGCTGTCCACCTCTGGACATAACGGAACCTTAATTTCCAACAGTTTGAAAGTAAGTGATCTGTTGAGCTACGGACACACTGGACATGTGACGGTCGTTCACAAACGAACAGGGAGGGGCTTTGTCTTTGTCTACTTTTTCCTCACTAGTCCATGTCCGCCACCTACTGTGTGAAAAGGCTCGGTGTGAAATGTCGAAGCGGTGTAAATCTCGCTAATCTTGCTCCAGGCTTTTTCTTTCACAGTTTCATTAGAATATATGAAAGACTTGGTGTCATACAATTCCTTTCAGGAACAAACCACAAGTATTATTTTCCCCCTCATGATCACTTTTAAAGTAGTTGGCACTTTAATGAATTAAAAGGGACGCTATCCATAAGTCACTACAAAACCCTGATTGGTCAAAGTTCCACCTGGTTTAATTTTCAAAATGCTTTCACTGGCTGCGTGTTTTGAGTCCCAAACGGTCATAGAAACTTGGGTAGCTACACATGAAAGCAAGGGTTTTGAAAGCGAAGGCCCAAAATGCGTGTTTACATAGACATTTAAACGGAAGTGGTCACCGAACACGCTTTTCTGAGGGCGGTGTGAACCCAGCTTACAACAAACCAGTGTGTAAAAACGACATTTTACCTCACCAATGGCTCAAGTGTAAACATTACTCCATTTATCTAGATGAGCTCAAGTTTATCTCCTTGCCACTTACAAAATTGTTACAAAAGATTTATCTGTGAAAAGATAGAATGCATGTGTCTTACTGTTAGACAGGTACAGGAGATGGAGGGGTGGTTGGAGGATGACAGCTGTTTCCATCACCCGCATAATGATGGCATGGCACTAGTCATGACCAGTGAGTGGATTACCTTATCACAGACCGGTCGATGACTGTGGGTGTTTGCTTTTCACAGTTTGTCACTCAAATTACAGCAGCTTTCATTCAGGTTGGTGCTTAAAAAAACAACTCTCTTCCACCTGTCAGATCCAATAATCCAAATTAAAAATCTGTATTCCTATATATATATATATATATATATATATATATATATGTTTAAGGGCTCAAATTGTGAGAATGTATTCACATGTAGATGACTTATTTTATTGCCCATTTATAACTTTAAATGGATGTAGCAACTGTTTCACCAAAGTTATTTACATTTATGGGCCTTTTTTTCCAGGAACAGAACTAATCTGCTATAAATTCAGGACAAAGGATTCAAAGGTTGTAAAAGAAGATGTAAACAAGATTGCCTCCAAAAAGTAAATCAGCTTAAACAAGGAAGGCCTGGGGGCTTTACTCGGCTTCATAAGCAACAAGCATTGATTGATTCAGCCGTTTGTGCTTAGGAGGGACATGCCATGTTGAATTACACTAGTACGGTAAGTCTACAGGATTTCTCCCTACACTGTATTTCAACAAAGAGCCAAACCTTTTTGTCAAGTGCAATATTTCTCTATGATTTTAGACTGATCAGGCGCTCAGTGGAAGACAGCGTTGCCTTGGAAAAGAAGCTACTTAAGTTTAAAAAGCCTTGTAGTTAGGAAAAAAAAATCAGGATTAAATGCCATTAAATGGCAAAACTTTAAGTGATGCATTAAAGTAGAAGAAGACTAAAGAACAACTAGAACAAGAACAATGAGAAAAGATGAATCAAAGCCAAACAAATCGTTAAAAAAAAACAGTGTGCCCCCCCCCCCCCCCCCATTCATGTTTCAATCTTCGCAGTTTGACGCATTCGCAGATTTTTTTCAGTCACAAGACTCCTCTGGTTCATCACAAAAACTCGGCTCAAGATGCTTGTATGAGACTTTTATGTCCAAAGGAGGTGCTGAGGGGGAGAAGGGGGGCGGAGATGAAAAGCATGCCGGCCCGTCGCTTCCCGTATCGGCTGCTAAGTAATATTTCACATCTATTTCCACCACTTCCTGAATCCTGATTATCAAGAACATGTTAAAAAATATAAGGAAGCAGAGCAAGAATGTTATTCTGATAATTATGAATGAGTGATTATTCAATAGAGGTCCATAGGATTTTAGCTTCATGGAGCCAGCGGGTACTTCCTGTTTGGACCGCAAGGGTTACTCTGCCTAGTTCTCTTATACAGTCAATGGGCCTAACCCAAACTACCAAAACCAAAAGAAAAATTAAAGCCAGCAAATTATGACAACCAAGGCCCAACCTCAAACTATATCAAACGGCAGAGTTTCAGTTATTGATGTTGTTGTCTGTATTTAACGTTAAAACCGGTAAAACATGCATGCTGGTGTGTGTTTTATAAAGGCAGAGAGAGCAAAACTGAGTTAGTTGTGATTTATTTTTTCAGTCATCAATCAGCATACAAAAATCCATCAAAGTCCTCATGTTTTGTATCTGAAATGAAGCTGGGCTACATTTCTATCAAACACACCAGCTTCCCTTTCGTCATCGTGTCTCTTTGCATTTCCAGGGTTTCCAAAACAAAGTTTTTCTGCATTATGCACATATGTGCACCTTTGTACTATGGGGGGGTGTCTTCTTTCACGTCCTCACCTCTCTCCTTACCGTTCTCATGCTGTTCTCTCCTAGATCCTCTTTTGAAGTCAAACAACAACATGGCCGCTCTGTACATTTTGATGAAAATTTAAGACGCAGGAGTGAAGTGAGAGGGGAGGATCACCGCTCAGTTAGGATGTCAGTTTTAAAAAGCGGGGTCGCTCAGTTAGAATTGCGCCTTCCCGGTTGTAAGTTTCGTTCACTCAGTTCCTGAATACACCCACTCAGTTGTCTTTGCACTCGTTCAAATCTGTCCTACTCCCCCTGTGAATTTTTTTCCTACCCTGCTGTTCTTCCGAGCTAACATCAAAATGGTGCGTTCGTTCATATAAATTAGGTATTGAGTACTGGTAAGAACCAGCCCACTTAAAGCATTGCTATGAGTCCCTAAAGTCAATTTATAAAAGATCTTTATCAGTCATTTGAGCCAGTGGGCTTTTCTCACATGCTTTTAACCCTTTCACACAAATACTTTAGCTCCACTGTTTGTATTCTTTTGACTACCGTAACTCTTTGACCGTTTAAGCGGCTAACATAATTCCAGCGGATTCTGAAGCAAAGAAAAGCCAACGCTGGCTGATATGAAACAACTTACAGCCATTGAGTGCTAATACAATCCAAGTAAATCAGCTGATTCTGTTGCAAAGAAAAGCTGAGTCACGTTGATCGCGTAAATGGTTGAAGAGTTACGGCAAGTCAAAGAGCGTGTGTTATTTAGGCATCACCGGCAACCTCTTCGGTGTTGAAGGGTTAAGTAACTAGGGGCCTTATGCCTAAAACTGTGTGGATTTCAGTGTAGAACTTGGCATTTTCCCAAATCCAAAAATGTGTGAATGCAAGAAAATGTTCTGAATGAAAGAACTGTGCAGTGCATGTTTATATGCAGGTGTTTCTCTAAAATACCAGGCTGCTGTCAGCTGTGCTTTTTGACATTACCATTCATTTGATTTCTACAAATGTTTAACTTACTTAGTATTGACAAAATGAACACACCATTAGACAAACCAGTTGTCATAGCTGTATATGTGATCCCAGTCCTGTGACATGCAGTTTTTGGCTTTTTACCCTCAAGTCTTCAATTATTCTGTGAAAACCTTGCTGTGTCTCATGTGTGACTCCATTTTGATCTGTATGCAAATAAGGTTTTTATTTTTAATGAAGATAGACCTTTGAGTCAAAGATTGTGAACAGTTCACCCCTGGTATAACTTTCTTGAGGAAGCGGGTGTCATAACCACTTATTTAAAATAATGAATGAGGTTAAGTAAACTGGCTTAGTTAGGTATATTTCTGCCTTTTATTATTTATTTTTTGTACTTTTTTTCTACTCATTTGCATCTGGACTCCCTCATGGTCCAGCTTACATGTTTTAACCCCCAGATTATTATTCTCTTCTTGTAGTGACATTCAAAAGGTCTCCACCTCACAGCTGGTCATCCTCACATAACTAGGCCTTGAACTACTACATAAAAATATAAATATGCATAGTGTGAATAATACATCCACGCTGTTGAGGACATTCTATGCACACAATAACACTATTTTGCAGGGCATTGGAGCATCACTCAATCTTTGAGAGAACTATTTGCTGCCAATTGTCTTCAATACTCCAGTTATACTCAATACTCCTCTCATTCAGAGTTTACAACAATTTTTACAATGTGTGCAAATAAACACATCTTCCTCTGAATATTTTTTCTTTTTATTAATATTGAAAGTTTAGTTCAGGTTACTCACACTTCCACTGTCTTTACCTAGCTTTTTGCTCGCAAACACCTCTTTAACTAAGGCTCCTGATCTATTCTCTAAGCAAATTTTACATCTCCACTAATTTATAGATTTGAGGTTTTATGATATTATATCGGAGAGAAATTACTCTCATAAACTGTCCAGAAGAAAAAGATAGAATCGTGCTGAGTGAAGTTACAAGAGCAGTTTTTGCACGATGGTGAAAGATCTCTTTAATTACCTCACAAATTTGTAAGATAAACGGCTGCAATTTCTTCTTGCAAGAATTAGGTTAATCACTTTCCCTTACGTTCGTACTGCAATATTCCAACCAAATGACTCATCCAGTCAAGTTAAACTTATATATGATGGGACCCATTTCCTATGACATTATTGACACAAAATCCAATTTTTGACATGTACAATTATATTCATATTGCAAAAAGTTCAACAAACTCAAACATTTTGAAAGAGTAATATTTTACTCCACATTTTGGTCATTTATAGGTACACCCTTTGTACTCTGACTTGGATCTGTCTCTGCTTCCTTTTTTTGTTTGAAATTACAACAATAATTAAAATCACCAGCAGCCATGTATGGCGCACATGCAGGTGCTACCCTTTGACTCACTCTCACTTGCTGGGCGGCTGCTTACTACGCCGTTTTCTTCTCCTCTTCCCCGTGCCCATGTGACACATTCATATAGAAAACAAACAAAAAAAATATATATTTTTTTCAGAATTTTGTTGTTTATATTTCCATAGCAACCAACTTTTTTATTGGTCACCTGGGGAGATGAACAGGTTTATCGTGTTATTCCAAATATGTTTACATTGTATGTAATATTGTTTTTTTCAGCTTGAGCCAAGGATTCATGTCTTAAAATGTTCATTATACTTAGATAAAACATGTGCGAGCAACTGGAGAAAATCACATTTGCTGTCCTGCTACACTAATACTGTAAAAATATATATATTTGGAAGAAATCAGAAAAAAAAATGAATTCTGAAAAAAGTCCTAGCATATTCAGAAGAAATTATACCGTAGTTGACAAAGTTGGCCACACCCAAAACGTGAGTGCCCGCAGGTCATCCAAGGACAAACAAAATAAATGAACAGTTCATACTGGTCAATATTTATTACTTTCACAATGTTTTGCTCTTTAATGTTTGTGAATAAAGTAAGAAGAAAGAACAAAACAGACTGGAGATATTGTGATGAGAACATTTACAATATGGACTGTGTCTGACACTTTAAATTGTGGGACATCTTATGGTTTTCTTGAGCAGATGAGGTTAGAGCCCAGCCTGTTTGTAGTTCTTTGCTTTTGTAGTTTGGAAAAGAAAAGATAAAAAATATAAACAAAGATCACCTGTTTTTTTTCCTATATGAAAAAAAAAACAAGAATGAAGATCATCTGTTTCTTTTTTTCTTTTTCTTTTTTCTTTTTTTTTGTGGTTGCAGATTTAACCCTGTGGCATGTGTTTGAAATTCTGTGAAGATCACTCAAGCAAAAGTTGTCTTTCCCAAATTAGGGGTTAAAGTGAAAATTGTTTAATTTCACCATCCCCATAAGAGATTTTTTTTTTTTGACGGTTTCTCCTGATGTCATCATTTTTTAGGGGAATTAATTTAACAATGCCAGCAACTCGTTTTTTCTGCGTTGGCAAATTCTGGTGAGGTTTTGAGCATGTGGCGTGGGTGCAGTTTTTACTCAAAGGTGCAGTAAGACAGAAGAATTCTGAAAAAAATATGGTCCTTGCAGTCCTGGACTGTTGCGGGAGATAATTGTGACATTTTGAGCTACATTACACAATTATGATCATATTAGTGGAAGGACATCATAATAAATATGCAGAAATAATTATTACTGTCTGTAATACTAATCTAAAAATGAGATAAGAGTTGAATAGTCTATCTTCACAAGGCCATGCATGCTTGTTCAAAACATAGTCAGTAGAGTGCGAACTTCTACAGGATGCTATAAATATTCTAAATCCTGAAATTGTGTCTCCAAGGCTGGAATCCCACAAGCATGCTCATATTTAGAGCTCCTGCATGATGGGAACATCTTTTGACGGTGACATGTCACTCAAACTAACTGGAATACAATGCAGAGCAATGACACATGGCTGAGATGTCAAATACTGCTGAGCACCAGATGCATACATGCACATATGATAAAATGTCAATTTAAACTCACAGAAGATCTTAAACAGGATGCTAAAAAAATATTATTCACACTTTTTCAAAGAAACCACTATCTGACCTGGAAGGAAAATGAAGAAACGCATACACAAGAAGCAATGAAATATGGCAAGGAAGCAAGCGCTTTCCTCACAACAGATTGGCAGTAAGATGCCATTTCCACTGCGAGGAAGTCAGAGACAGGTACATGCTGACAACAGGGATTCAATTACAGACATTTGTTCTGACTCCCACTCTTCAAGACGGCTGAAAAAATATCAGACTGTCAGTGGCAACAGCATGGAGGGAGTATTGTGTGTGCATATGGATGGAGGCAGCTCTGTGGGTGTGTGTAGAATCTCACCATGGGATGTAATCTCCTGTGTTAACGCTCTCTGTGCTTAAGGTGAGCCTGGCTCAAAGCAAGCCCTGCAGAAACGAGAAAAAAAAAAGACAGGCTGCAGCTGAAAGTGAACACCTACATCAGCTTTAACTAATGAAGCCCTAAATTATGCCAGAATTGAGAGAACAATATGAAAGAATGACAGAGGAGACTGCAAAAATATGAACAGAAATTCAATTATTTAACTGACAGAGAAACAGTAGTGTCAAATCACCACTTTTGTGATTGAAAAATCCTTTAAAATAATATAGCTTTATTTATTTCAAGCATGTAATGAAAGAGAGATAAAAATATATTAACTGTGGAAACATAATTTTTCCTCTTCTGTGGTGACTGACAACAGAGATGAAAAAGTTCATGTTTCAAAAGGTAAGAATGACTGGTGATGACAAAGAAGACAATTCAGTTCAAATTCAATGATACGTTCTATTCCCCCGAGGAAAATTAAAGTGTGAGAATACAAAGAAAAGAATGAATTTGGAAGAAAAAGCACTCCGTCATTGGGAACAGTCATTGTATAGGGATGTCTGTGCGACACTTTAACAAAGAAAGTGGCGGCATGAGACCAAATGCTGGAAAAAAAGAAATGACTGCCAAAGAGTTTTTCATATCTAATTCATGACAATTTGTAAGGCAATACTTTTGATGCTTTTATTACCTCGACCTCTGTAAAAACAGCAACTTATAAAATGCACCTTATGGTGAAGCAATGTTCTGTTTCCTGAGTTTCTGCTTTCACATAATACGTTTTGAAGGGTCTTTTTTTTCACAGCTGGGATGAATTTAAACGGACTGTTAGGGGTCAGCAGAGGAGAATCTATTGCTGTAACGGGACAGGCACTTTAAAGGACAGTCACATTTGGTTAGAAAATATCACAATCATGCCAAATTGATTTTAAATTGAGCAGAATCATGTATTTGACAGCAGTGAACACATGCTAAACATACATGATTTACTTGTAACTCATATCTTAGTGCTGCAAATCACCAAAAATGATGGACACCATTTTATTTCATTTTATCATATAAACGTGTTCCATAAACACAGTAAAAACAGATTAGGAGGATTAAATAATAGACTAGAACCCTTGACTGTATATTAAAACTGGACTGAGTGACCCCTCCCCCCTGGCTTCCAAATAGGAAGTGCCGGCTGGCTCCAAGAAGCCACAATTCCATAGACTTCTTTAGAGAAATAGACAACTAGTCATAACCATCCTTGCTATACTATGTTCTTGCTGATCCTATCTTTTATCAGGATTTTTTTTAATGCAGGTTATCTACGTTACAAACTGACCACTGAGATGCCTCAATAAAAGTATGTGGTGCTGACTAGGCCCTACAAAGAATATTGAAACAGATTCTCCCGAGCCCGGTTTCAGTGGTAGGGGTGTGGACTTCCAACAAGCTCACAACTGATTGGTAAGAGCGGTTGCCATAGAAACATTTACTCAGACCGACTCGGACCAACCACTGCTTACTGTTGTCTGACTCCAACATAGGGGCGTCCGTATCGTCAAAAAATAGCGACTGATTTGGCTTCACTTGTTTGGAGCCAGAAGTCAGCCATTTTCTATAAGTGATGTCTCTTCTGCAGTCAATGGTTGGAATTAAAATAAAGTTTTGTGGTTACGGTCAAAGTGTTTATGAAGATCAATTAATAAATGTGAAAAGAAACTCTTATTGGACACATTTTTCAGCTCTGACAAGTGGTACAGACTGTCGTACCAGGCAACGTCTCATTGGAAGATCGCAGGTTTGTAAGTACATTTTATTTTTATAACACCTTTCACAGACAGAAGACACAAGGTGCTTCACAAGGTGTTTGGTTCCAGCCTTGCCTGCCTTTGTGTTGAAGTGTCCTTGGGCAAGACATTGAATCCCACATTGCTCCTGGTGGTTGTAGGTTGGTGCCAGCTTTAGGCAGTGGAGCTGCCATCAGTGTGTGAATGTGTGTGCATGGGTGAATGTGACTGAAAACACACTTAGAAGGCACTTAGGGCCTTCTAAGAAGGTAGCTATAAAAGTTTATGCCCTTTACCATTCATTCATTATGAACTTAGACTCTTAAGTTAATTTTAATTTTAATTGAAGCCAAGTTATACTAAATAGAAATATTTCTGACTTGTTTAAATTGCTTTGACAGACCGCAGACACTCATATTCACAGGTAATCACAAAGACATGAAGAACCATTTTCTCAAAGATGCAAAAAGCTGAGTCTAGCAGCTAAATGCACAACAGCTATTTAGCATTTTTCAACCTTTTAAAGGTGGCAGACAAAGGGCAACCCTCTGCTCTCCAGGGGTTGCTCCACTCAAACTGTGATATCCAATGAAACAAATCAGTGATACGTCATCTTGTCCTTAATTTTGCACCCAAATTCAAATATAATCTTTTCCTTTTTTCGCCCAAAATCAGTTATTTCTCCACTGTTGTGAATTTTGTTTCACCAGCGAACCTCTCTTCTAGTGCAATATGATATGAAGTCATAATAACATGTTGCTACAAAACAAAACATTATAGCAAAAAGTCTGTTGAAATGATTGCAAACTGCTTTTTAAGTCTTTGAATACAAAATATAAAAAACAGGGCATTGCAGGTCAAGGAGTTAAATAAAAAAAGACAGAAAAAGTTGACAACACCTGCACTGTCACACTGGCTGGACACATTTAACTTTCTTTTAAAGTCATGCAGCGGTTCTGTGCTCACGCAGGAAAATGTGCTGTTAACAGATCGACTGTCTGACGGGTAAATTACTAAAGAGAACAATTGAAACGTGAATTACAGGAAATCTTGAAGCCATTCTTTTTAGATGGATTCACTGCGGGAAGGTCATTCGACTGAGCTACAGACTCTTATCTCACTAACTCATTTGTCCTTAAATTCTCCTTTTCACTGGAACATGATCAAATCAGGAGAACCTTGATCTGTGATTTCTGAAGCAAATGTGGATGACTTAAAACAGCTGAGGATTACTTTTAGCCACTGTCTATAAAGTTCAGTAAAATGATTTTTTTCCTTTAAATTCAATTTTCAATTTTTTGCTTTTAATTCAAGCTATGCTGTAAAGTATATATATATAGTATATGTAAATCATAAACTCAATAGTAACACAACAAACTTTCTAGTACTTCTGCCAGAAGGCCTAGGAAAAAGCATATATATATATATATATATATATATATATATATATATATATATATATATATATATATATATATATATATATATATATCTATATCTATATATATATATATATATATATATATATATATATATATATATATATATATATATCTTTTCTTATTAAACCTTTAATTTACCCAGGAAATGTCTCGATGTGATTAAGAATCTCTTTTTCAAGTGAGTCCTGGCTATAGGAGGAAACGATAAATTACATTTACATTAAAAATTTCAACATTTAAAACATAAAATAAATAAAGACAGCTTATGTGAAACGTGTACATATAAAAGTGACATTCTCCTCCATTCTCAGCCTGGATTCAAAAATATTTAGAGGAATTAGTTCTTTTAATTTCCCGCTTTTTTAAGGGTGTTACATACACTCATACATATACAGTTATTATCTACATTTTTGTTCTTTCTACAGTTTTTAGAATTTTTGCAAATTAAACTTTTCATTTAGAAGAATTCTAGAATTCAGAATTCTATGTTGGAATATAATTATCTGTTCCTTTCCAAATTTCTTCCAGGTCTATAAAACAAAATTATATTTTTTATTGATCCTATAGTTTGTTTCTCGGCTGCTACTTTGCAAATAAACTGGTATACAAAGTGGAAATGATTTCTTCTTGAAATCTAGAAGAACTAAAGGAAAATGCAATCTTATTTATTGCATTGTCTGTTTTACTTTTACTTTTTTACCATCGCTTTCTTCTGAAATTGTTGTGATGAGTAAGTGTATTCATAGAGACTTATGAACCAGAGTGATGCACACAGTAATTTCAGAGCAGCCCATGTTCTCGAAAATGAGACCGAAGCTGACTTGTTGTTTGGAGAGAAAGCAATGTAAAGAGAGATTAAATAGTGTGTGATGAAGAAGGAATAAAGGATGACTTGTAGAATGAAACAGCTTGACAGGTGAATAAGCAGAGGAGAAAATGATCGGTGATGGAATGCAGGCTTGGAGAAGGAATAGGAGGTCGGGGGGGAAAGGTGAACTTCAGATAGATGTTTTCTTCCTGATGTTCTTCAAGTCTATTCAGCTCAGGTCTGTCACAAGATGTCAGTTAACAGCAAAGATGACAAGAGCCGCTCTTTTTGTGTATCATGCTTCAGGTAGTTCTGAAGAGTAACAAGGACAGATGTTTGCCGCAATATGTTTTTATCTTTCTTTATATATATATATATAAAGAAAGATAAAAACATATTGCGGCAATATTTATATACATTTATATATATAAATATATATATTTTAGCAAAGACTAAAAGTTGGAAGCTTTTTAAATAATGTTTATCGTTTCAAAGGTCAAAGGAAAGGTTTTCTTCTCGGCATGGATTCATTAACAAAAGAATTTAACAGATTGGTTTTTGGATGGAAACCTAAAGTAGAAAGGAAATGTTATTTCCTCTTCAATGCTATTCTCTTAGCTATAATGAAGACTTGAAACAGTGAAAAGGTTATTCTTTTTCTATATTAGAATATTGTCAAAGTTCCACCTCAATCGTCTTTCGATCTATTGTGAAGAAGTTTCAAGTGATCTCTTAATTATTATATTGCCATGTTTTGTTTTTTTAGCCAAAATTAAAAAATCTGTAGTTTTTTAGGACACAGATTTTGCAAAGCAGCAGGAGTTCATTAAAATTCACCTCTGAGTTGTGGACAAGACTGTTGGCGTGGAATAAGCCTGCTTTCATTTACCATCTTACCTTTATTTACAATCTCTCACACTAGCTTACAGCCCCGCGCAACCCCAAACTTAACATTAGCGGTGCAACAAAAATGTCGAGCAATATTGGAGCTATACAGGCATACAGTTTTGAGCTAGATGCCAGCTCAGAAAAATGCAGATTTTTTCTCAATTATCTTTGTGTCCTCCATGATGAGAAAAGTGCTTACAGAACATGTTAAAAAATAAAAAACAAAATTTTCATTGGAATGGGTCTTTAAGTTGAATCTCCAATGTGGTGTGGTGTGTGTGGTGTGTGAATGCGTATGAACGTCGCGGTGATGGTCAGAAGGTGAAGGCACATTATGGTAGCTACGCCTCTGTCAGTCGGCCCCAGGGCCGTTGTGGCTACATCAAGCACCAAGCATGGTGATGTATGAGAAGTTAATGAATAATAGAGATACATTTTAAGCTCTTAGAGTGTCTGAAAATGTGCAGATAAATCCATTCTATTATTATTATTATTATTAATTAACTTGGAAAATTATTGGCTATGTCAACAAACTGAAATAATCTAGTGTCATTGATGACAATTCTGTCAACGACACACATGTATCCAGTCTTGCTTTTGTGCTATGCGCTGTAGGATAGAAGAAGCAAATAAACATTGCAGTGAAATAAAGGCTTCTTTCATGCTGTTCAGTTCTGCCTCTGGGGAGTCTTCGTTGTGCCTTGCAGTGCTCCATGAAACGGTCTGATCAGCAAGGGCAAAATACCTTGTTCTGTCACTGATCTGCCTCCGCAGGTGGTCTCAGAGGTGAGAGAAAGGCAGAACAGATGCTGCATGAAACAGTGAAACGAGTCAACATAACGCCTGATAGACTGCAGTTTATAATAAAAATAAACTAAAAATAGTGATGGGCAGATTAAGTCTCTTGATGCTTGAAAGGCTTTCCTACCTGCTTGTTTTCCAACATGACCTGCTTCGGCATGTTCTTATTCAGCTAGACAAACCTGACCTAGAGTTCACGAACAATAAAGCTTTTTTTTTAAACTAACGTATTAAGACAACGTTTTGGTGCATGGGACACTCATATGCATGTAAAAATGGTTTTAGATAGTACAAAGATCACAGAATACAAAGAGAAAACTGTAAAGGCATCCATTTTCCAGAATCTTTGTAACTGTATTGATGAACAAGAATATTTTTGTTTTGAACCCCAAAGGAGATGCAGGGAAAATAATTATCAGTTGCAACTTTAAAGTATAAAAAGCATCTTAAAAGTTTGGTATTGCATCATGAATAGAGTTGCTGCCATTAGGGGGTGTTTGTGGTCTGTAACATTATTTATGGTTGGTGAATGGGTCAAAAAACATACATAAATACCTTTGCCTCCAAGGGATTTGCTTTTTTTTTTCCATAGTGGATCCTTTCATCTTCTCTGCATGTTTATAATGAACACGCCTCCGGCCGTCCATATCATATTACTGAAAATGTGGTTTAGAAGTCCTCTTTACCACTTCACAGTGCAGCAGCAGAGAAGGGGGCACAGTGGGCGCCCAAACCTGTCAGCATCTGCACAGCAAGCAATCTGCTATCCAAACAGGTTTTATGCGATTTATGCTACAAAGGCTCTTCTGTAAGACGTGGCTGCACTGGCCAGCTTTTGCTGAGCGCTCATCACCCAATTGCTGATTCAGCATTTGCAGAAGTAAATGAATAAAAAAAAGCATGCAACTCTGCAAAAGCAGTTTTGCAGATTATGCTGTGTGACTTTAAACTACCTGCTGTGAATGTAATTGTTTTCTTTTCTCGCCTTTGACAAGTTTATTGTTGCACAAGGAGAAAGAGTTGATTGTGATAAATAGTTCATGTTTTTCTTCATCTATGTGTACTTTTAAAGGAAATGAAATTATGTACCAACAAAAACATGTAAGCAGTCTTGACCAGTTTTATCTTCTTGTTTCACCTACATGGATTTAGTCAGCAGCTTCTGATACCAAGCTTTTACTTTTGTTTTATTTTGTGTGTATGTCTGTTTAAGCTTATCGCACATTGAACAGGAGGAAATGGACAAGCGAAACAAGCACACAATGCAGGCAACAAACACAGCCAAAAAAATGTTAAGCTACTCTTTGTTATGCAAAAGAGAAAAACAACTTTAATTGATAGAAATGTTTAAAAAAAAACATTCACAAATGCAAACATGCACACAGAAGGATTTGGGGAAAAGCCAGAATGCAGCAAATCACTTTCCACTTTGCTTTTATGGAAAATTGTTCAGAGAAGCATTTTCCATCAATTACTCCTGCTGTTTATTTAGTTTTGTTATTTTCACTGCTGGTTGCCTTTTTAATTTTGCTTTTTATTTTGGGATGGTTTTAGTTCATCTAAATGATGCTGTGCATAGGGCTTTATATTCGTTTGGGAATTACTGAGGTTGAAAGTGGATGAAACTAAAAACCGGCGGCATAGCTTTCATAAATCTGTGCTATAAGAAATATGAGGTAATGTTTGTTTTGTCATTTCCCAAACACAATCCTCCTGTGAGTGGTCATATTATTATCCATGCACGGTGATATTCCTCTGAAGGTCACAAGTGGATTTGTTTTTTGCCAACAAGAATAAACTTGTATGCAAGCTTGAAGAATATTACATTTTCATCTTTGTTGGCCTCAAAAAAGTATACATTCTTTATAAACTTAACATCACCTATTTTCTTTGAAAATCAGTTCACATAAAAATGACAAGCCTGGGCTTGAATAGTAGCAGCTCCTTAAATAAAATCCAGAAACTCCCTGACAGGTTAAAATGCTTAGAGAGACTAAGTTTATACGCTGAGCTCAAAGTCCCAGAAACGGGGTGTCTGCACCATAATTAGCCCAAATATTATAAACTGGTTGGGGAAGTTTGGAAAAAAGACCAGGAAAGACAGCTTGGATGAGCATCACATGTTGTACTCCAGGAAATCCTTCAAAGAATTTTACATGATGAAGCATTTTTTAGATTATGTGGTGGTTTAATACAGAATGTGGCAGTATAGGTGGAAGACTCCAGAAAGGATTTTTCTTTAAGTTCGTCTATTTCTGACATTTAATTGCCTTTTTCACTGTGTGACACATTAAAAATCTTTTTGTCATCAGCTTTTACGGCAGAAAAGAGCTTACCTCTGCAAAATCCATCCACTTTAGCAAAGGCAGCCTGCTAAAAGCTTTTTAGGGAATCAGGTTAACTTGAGCAAAAGTATATAATTAATGCTTATCTGCATGTGCGAGAAATAATATGAAGTAAAAGTACAAACATCTCCCCTGATTTTACACTTTAAACATTTGGTTTAGGTGGCATGTAAAAATCCTACTTATCTGATTCTCTCTTTGCACCACCATTGTGTTTCTATTGGATTAGGGCTTCTTTGTGTACTTGATTCCACTCAAGAGTAAATTCGTTCTACTCAAGTGACATCTGCCAACCCTTCGTTGCTATGCAGGCAGATCCTCTTGAAAATAAATTGCTCCTCTAAGGCTCCAAGAACTATCAGATGGAGACCGAAGCAGCCAAAGCAGGCATCATTTGTTTTTTTTTCTTTGCTGCTATTTTTGGAAACAAAGTATGAGCCTTGCATAGATTTAAAAGAACAGTTAGAATCAACATCCTCGCATTCAAACAGTCTTTAAAAAAATCTTGATTTAATAAATATAAACACTTAATATAAAGGTGCCCTTACAATGTTTACATTTTTTATTTTATTTTAACTGTCCCACATATAGTGGTTTAAAAATCCACTCTGATGGAAAATGTAAAAAATGTGTTTTTGGTGTTATAACATGTTCTTGTGGCATTTTTCTGAGGATAAAGGACACCTTTTAAGAAAATTAAGCTTCAATTAGCATTTATTAGTATTTCTATATTCAAATTGTTGTAAATCAGGAGCAGATGAAAAAAATTTATTTAAAAAAAAAAAGGAACATATTTGTTACGCAGAAAATACGCTGGGTGGACCGGACCAGAAGCTCCCTGCTATGCTCATTCCAATGCATTCAGTTGTAGACTACTAGATCTATGTGCTACTTTGTTTAACTCGTCTGAGCTGGAATCAAGACTGTACGGCTGGATAGCTCCAATATTGCCCGCCACTGTAGTTGAACCAGTAATGCTAGATTAGAGGTGTGAGGAGCTGTGAGCTAGCGGGGGAGTGTGTAAACAAATAGCCCAGTTATGGAAGGGGGCCTAGATTTTTTCTGAGCCAACAACTGAGGCAAATTTTTAATAAATTATTTCACTCTACAGAAATCTATGTCCTAGAAAATGACAGCTTTTTGGCTAAAATCTTAATTAAAAGACTACTAAGAACACGTTTATAATAGCTCCAAAGATAATTGGAGTGGGTCTTTAAATAACTAAGTTGAATTTGAGTTTTGCATTTCCTTGCAACATCTTTAAAAAAGTTACAGCTGCACAAAGAATAATAAAAGAAAAGTATTTCTTGTCACAATGAAAAAAAAATCTTCTTTTTTTTTTTTTGATTTTTCGCTTTAAAGAGGTCCTGGAGCTTGAACATTTAGTGGCTTTAACATAATTATTTAAGTCTCTGGAGTCATCATTATTCTGCTGTTGTTGTTGTTGTTGTATTTCCCAAAGGTGATATTGTTTTCTTGCCTTCCATAAATAGTGAAAGTGAAAGGTTAGGAGGAAAAAACTTGCTGTGAAATGCCTGACTCAGGTTTCCTGCATTTCAGGCCTGTTCATTTTTCATCACACCTCCAAATCCAGGTTAGACTCTGTGGCTTTCAAAAGCTACTCTAGTCTGTTGTTTCAGAAATGTTTAAGGGGGCAAAATTATTTATTACTGGTTTCAGTTTAAGTCAAACCATAAAATGGCTATCGATTGATGTTGCCTTCCTGAACTTGTGATCGCAAATACTCAATGAATGACTTCTGTATCTTAAATTAGGCTGAACCTATGGCCTTATAAAGATGAGGATGGGCCTAATTTCAGGCTTTGCAAATGCTGGACAGACTGGCATTTTTCCTAATGACTGAATGCCAGTTATGTTAACTTCTGTACCCACAGAAGGCTGCAACAGTTCAGAACCATCACTGTGATTTGATGCGAAGAAAATATGCAAACCATAACAGCGCAGAGATGGTATGTTCAAGTGTCTTGTTATGAAACTGAAATATCTTTCTATTAAATAATTCAGCTAGAAGATTCTGCTTGTTAGCAGTACTTCAAGTCATTTCAGTCCTTGCATCTGCAGTCACTTTCATATATACTTTGCATATATATGCATGGGAGAATACTGATTCCATGGCCTGATTTTCCTTACTGCCTCTCTGAATTTCATTTTGTCTGGAACTGCACATGGCGTGCATCATCTTTGTGGGCTGAGATGAAATTAGTGAAGAGGGCAAGTCACATGAGGAGCCAAACACAAGTGTCAACATGAAGCTTAAGGTTTCTCAGGAGCTGAGGGTCATCGTCTCCAGCACATGCTTAATTAAAACGAGATAGAAAACCAGTCCCAGCGAAATATGAAAAATTAACTTGACTAGGACTTGCAGCTTCCATCATTTGATAGACACTGTAATTAAGATAATGATGTTTCAATGCATTAGCAGTTCTATTTAAAAGACTGCTGCTGTTGAGCAGATTTCTTTTAAAATAATGGGAGTCTAATTAAGTTTTTAAAGATTTCTGCTTTGTCATCATTTGAGTTGAAAAAGTTCAACAGTGGGATTTATGTTTTAGATTGCCAAAGTAAGTACATGTAACCACGTTTGTATGTGAGGACTTTTGGTTACACTTAGGGTAAAGGAGACGCATTGGGCTTCTCTAATTTAGAAACCTCCTTCTCTTGTTTCTCAGAAATAGATCTGTGGGAAAGATCGTGTAAGTTAGGGCTTGACTTGGCCTCATGGCCAACCTTCAATGGGCTTAAGCTTTGGACATTTCTATAGGAAAAAACCCAAGTAGAATTGCTAATGCGTCTCACTGTGATTTAGGAAATCTATTCCTTAGCGCAGCAGAAATTTGCCCCAACAGAACTTCAAGAATGAGCTCAGCTACACCCAAAATACGTTCCCAAATTATATTAAGTAGGGTTGCCCTGATTAGATTTTTGTTGTCCCTATTTAATTCAGTGTGAATTCATTTTAATTATTTACCATTACCAATTCCAGAGCCAACAATTTTATGTAACAAATTTGATAAACCGATTAATTTTTGCTTGTGGATTAAGAGTATTTTTCATGGTTGTGCTACATATAGGGTGGCTGGGCGCTCCCTTTGAGATAGGGTGAGAACCTCGGTCACACGTGAAGAGCTCGAGAGGAGCCAGTTGAGGTGGCTCGGGCATCTAGTCCGGGTGCCTCCTTAAAGCCTCCCTGGGGAGGTGTTCCGGGCATGTCTCACTGGGCGGAGGCCCCGGGGAAGACATCTCTGGCTCTCCCCAGAGGAGCTGGAGGAAGTGGCAGGGCGAGGGAAGTCTGAGCATCTTTGCTTCGACGTCTGCCCCCACGGCCCTGGATAAGCGGAAGAAGATGAATGGATGGATACAATCACCATTACCAAGCTGCAACCAACATCTAACCCCTTTCTCTAGCTCTTTTAGTTATTAATGGTACTACAAGTTCAGGTATTAAGCTCAAGATGTACTTAACGCTTTGATCTTCAAGATAGACTAAACTTTTATATGGGGGGCAATGATCAAGCCCTGTTTGGAAATACTGATCTGCTCTCATTTAATCCCAAATTACTAAAATTCCAGGAACACCTTCTCGGATTAAGTAAAAACAATAGTTTTAAAAAGTACAGTTTGTCCTCTCTCCCCCATGGAGAATGCAAATTTCTTCCACTGAGATCTCTAAGCATAAATGACAAAGAAGCTCTTATTAGTGACTTTCTTGGAATAAATAGCAGCTGGATCTGGAACACCAAGACACCATTGTCAGCATGTACAAATGTTCTCCCCTTGTTTCTCTTCAATATGTTCTTGAGTTTTTTTTTTGCTTTTTACTTCTCTTCAGATCTTTTTTTCCTGCTCTTTTTATGATGCCACAACTTTATGCATACTGGTTTCAAGAGTGCGGAACAAGATAATTATAAATGCAATCGCAGAGTGCAGCTGAAATGGTAGAAAAAGACAGGGTGTGGAATGAAGCTGGATAAAAACACGACAGTTTCAGCCTTCTTTGGGTGTGTTTGGCAAGAAGTAAAACAATCCTGATTGCACAGATCTCTAAAATTGTTTGCTCCATGCATGATGAAGAAAGTGAAGAAGCTGAAATCAGAAATCTTCCAAAGCGACCCCCATTCCTTTGTGTATAACTGAGGTCTTTCAAGAGTCTGTGCCGACTTGTATAGATAAAAAAACAAAAAACAACTTGGACTGGAAAAAGAGATAAAGGAGGACCACTCAGATGTGGAAAGTAGGGACACATAATCGTTCCGGGCCCTTAAAGAAAATAGACTCACATGGCTTAAATTTACTGATGTCATGGTGCCTGTCAGACTCCTCCCCCTCCAGCTCTGCCTGCTCTGCTCCCTGATTGCCACCAGCTGACGCCACTCACCTCATCGGCCATACTGCTTAAAAGGAGACCTTACTCATCAGTTCAACACCAGTTCGTTACCCCTTATGGTGACTATGCCTGGTCTTAAGTTTATGCTCTGCAAACTCTTGTCTTGTTCCAAGCCTCAAACTAATTATTGCCTTTTGTCTCAGGATTATCAGCACCTCACGAGTGACGTCAGCGCTCTCTTCCCTCCTGCTGCTCAGAGACATCCTGAGGATCCCACGGCTCTCCTTAACCGCACTAAGCCCTCCAGCCAAGCCACCAGCCGTTGTCAAGTCCGGACCTCACCCAGCTACTACTCCTACCATCTTCCTAGCAGGAATAATAAACCTTTTCTCGCCAAATCCCTCACCTGTCTTCCTTCTGGGTTACAGCATCTGGGTCCTCACGCTAGAGCAGGGGTCGGGAACCTTTTTGGCCGAGAGAGCCATAAATGCCACATTTTGAAATGTAATTTCGAAAGAGCCATACAATAATGTAGTGTCCCTTCCCCACACTGAGGCACGGAGACTTAACCTCTTTTAAAGTTCTTTATTCCGATTACTGCAGACCGCAACAAACGCCATTCAATTAATTCAGCAACTCCTGAATCTCTCCCGCCGACACGAAAGCGCTTCTCCCAACTTTATATTCCCCTGCTCCCGCTCCAGCCCTCCCATTTCCCTTATTCGGCCCATAGCTGAACCCCATTGGTCCAAACTACCTAACAACAGGCTGAGTGACAGAACTGAGGGCCAATCAGATCTCTGCTTGACGCGTTCATTGAACTCCAGAACTTTTAACGCGGCCCAACAGCCAAGTTAAACTCAGTCCGCGACAATTTGTTTAAAACTAAATATACAAATGAATGTGTGCATTTGATTTAATTTCAACATTTTTAAAGTACAATAAGTCTGTGGATTCTTTTTAATAACATTGTTATTCTGTTGCTAATAAATGATGAGTATTTCTCGTGGTAGTTTTGCTTGTTTGTTTTGATGGTCTAGTCTGGTTGATACGTGGTGAGTTTCTGCTTCGTTCAGGCGTTGAGACTTTAAACGTCATCGTAGGTCTGAATGTTCTGTAGATGTGACAAAGACTGCTCACATGCAGACGGGGAGCCAAACACACACTCACACGCTGCAGTGAGTGACGGGCAGCGGGTTTTACGTTTTTACAATCCCTGCGCGATTCACCTGCTACCTGTGCCCACAACACCTCAGCCCCACCCTCTGCTTTCTCCCTCACACATCCCGTCCCCGCATCTGCGCGCTCTTTCTCAGAGACGGGAGCACGTAGTTTTAGGCACGGCAATTCACAGGTTTCCGGCTGGTACAAACTCTGTGAAATAATAGATAATAGTAACTGATAGCGCTGGCGCAGATTTCTCTCTCTAAGCACTGCTACTACTGCGCGCCTCTGGCATCGCATCGCGCCCGAGAAGGACTGGTCTAATGAAAAAAAAAAACTATAATTAAAGATTTGTCTGCGAGCCACATGTGACCATCAAAAGAGCCATATATGGCTCGCGAGCCATAGGTTCCCGACCCCTGCGCTAGAGCGTCATGACAACTGAGCCAAAAAGCTGAAGGAATCCGTCTTCATCTTCTGTCCTCATGTCTTTGACAATTATCTCAAACAATGCAAGATTACAAGTGCGTTAAAAGCAATCACATCCATCTTTTGTTCATGATTATTAGTGGTTTAAATTGAATTTACAAGATCAGATATTTGGGCTTGAATTTGGAGTTCAATGATGTGCACTATCATACAAAATCATTTTCATCAATGGAGGGAACATTTTGGACTCATCACAGATTTTATAGAGATTACATCAAGATCCGTAAGAGTCTTCTGCCGTCAAGCGATGGAGCTCATGTCCAATATCAAGTTAAGAGTATATAATTGGGATAACCAGTGTACATTGACTGCTAATTGAAAGCAGCAGAACCTCTGGCATATGAAATAGTTAATTCATTGCTATGAACCCAAAACAATTTCTCGCTTGAGTAACCATACATGCTTGTTCCACAATCTGATAAAGCCAACCTTTGGAGGGGCCGGCTCACAGTCCTCTCACTCTCCTACAAACACTTTTTAAACTATTTGCTGAGACGCGATTTAATAACACTCATTTGTATCAATAATTGTAAGATAAACTCTAACATGAATTGCAGTAATTTGCAGGAGTATTTACAACACAAAAATGTACAGAAAATGTACATATGATCTGCTTCTTCCATTATAAACAGCTTTTTAATGCTAAAAAGGGATGATGTCAGCACTGAGCCAACTCAAGAGTCATGCAGGCCATTTAATGGAACCTGAAAATGTCAATCATTGTGTGTTGAGATGATTGATAGGGAAGTCCACTGTTATCCACTGGTGTGTTATCTAATACAATGTTCAAATGGACAGTTTAGCAGTAAAATCCTTTTTTTTATGTTTGGGGCAAAACAGATCTCAATTTAAGAGAAAATATCTCACAGCATGGATTAAAAGAGCTAGAAAAAAAGGTAAACAGAACTTCAAGCTCCATTTTAATAAATACACAAGTCACTTCTTGTTAGAACACAATCTATGATAGGGCTAAGCCCTGGTTTTTACAAATAAAATCAACATTTATCTCCATTGAAATTGTTAACAAAATTAACTTCAAAAACACATTTGCATTATGTAAAACATTAATGACTGTTATTAATTATTTGCTATGTTTGTTTGAATTTTAAGATTATCTTAATGATATGTTTTATAAGCTCTATTTGACATTTTTAGTTATTTAAAGTGTAATTAAATATCCATCCTTTTGGGTAATTCTTAACTAAAATAATGAACAAGTACCCTTAAGAGAATATCCTTGTGGCTAATTTTGTTACAGTTTTAATTTAGTCTTTGCTTTCCTTTTTTTTAGTTTAACACTGTTTAAACATACATATGCTGTACCTGCTTTTATAAGGGTTGTGGGGGGTTACAGCTGTCCTTGAGCAAATGCATTAAAGTTTAGGAAACTGTGCGAAACCAAGCTTTCCTCACCCAGGTTGTGATTTCCTTTTCACAAGGAAATCAGAGTTAGGCTTAAATGATTAACATTTTAAAAGCAAAGGTGTTAGCATTTACTTAAACAGACAAACAATAAAAGCTTTTAAATGTTAGAATCTGATCTTAAACATTTCCAGCTCTTACATACAGTTTGACTGTGAATGCGTTCAGAAAATTAACTACTTTACCACTATTTTTCTATAATCTCATAGAAAAATAGTTTGTTTCTTGTTTTAAATTGTAAAACAAGAAACACACATTTGTTGCAGAAAATAGTCCTTTCCATAGAAATGAAGGAACTTCCAGGTGCTTACGTTACGTGGTACACATCCTTGCATATAAAAGCAAGGCCGGTCTGCGATCCTCTTCTGCAACACATCTCCTCTGGGAAAACAGTCGTTTTTAGTGCCTGTGTTCTGGAACTTCAAAAGGCTTCACCCTGCCCAACCAGAGTAAAACGCAGGTCTGATCTACTAGCAAGCTGTGTAGGAAAATTCCATCTGGTAAACACTTCTGTTTTGGGAGTTTATATTAAAAACTGTTTCTGATATGTCGTTTTTGTTTTCAACTTTTATTTTAAATGATAAGAACATTTAGATGAAAGCAAAATGTTTTTCTGAGTTTAACAGAACTGTTGTGACGTATGAACTTTCTCAGCAAGGGCTTCAACGATGTTCACAAAGTAGATGTTGAATTTTTTGCACAAATCAGATCAATTGAATTCAAAATGTTCTTTTTCTGTATATTTCTATGAAATGTCCCCAACTTTTGGACTATCCTGTTATCGGATGACCAGTTTGAAGATCCATTTAAAACCAAACTATGAATGCTAGTGATGGGAGTATTGATACCAACATATCAAAAAATAAATACCCGCCAATTTTGATGTAGACTTCTCTGTTAAAGTATTAATTATTGATGAATGACATTTTTTAATTAGGCGAGTTTTGTGCCGAACCACTTCCTAGCCCACTGTGTTTTGAACTGCTCCACCGGTCACGTGACCAGGGGAGCTGCGATTTGTGCGTGTAACCATTAGCAACAACACCACAGGACATGGGTAAGTGACTTTAGAAAGAATGGTTTTGTATTTTCAACAGTGTACATTAAACTTCTCGCATTTGTTTTCCGAATAACAAATAAAACAAATATATCATATAATTATTCTCTTGCTATTTTTTTTGTTCTAGTTGATTGCTATTTTATTGCTTGCTTCTTTGCACTGTCAGACTAGTGAGAAACAACATCTTGTCTCACCTGTGTATTTCTTTACAAAATACTGTGTGAAATTACAATAAACCAGTCTTGAATATTGAATAAGAAATACATTCACCAATAAAAAATAATCAGTATTATTGTTGTTTTCCAATATTTTATGCAAAAAGTAATCTGTATAAGATCGGATCATAATAGTGTGGTATTGTCCCTCATTAGTGAGTGCTCTCTCTCTGACTGTAGCTGTGGAGGCAGGATTGACTTTGGCACAACGAAGATGAATGAGAAAAATGAGCTGAACGCGCTTTAGAATGGCAAGAGGAACTATGGTTTGCATGAATAAGAAATTACAAATGTTCAGACTTTCTAGACTACAAAAAAATGAAAAATAAACGACAGCAAGCTACCCTTTCTTGGTAGACATGGTTAAATCACCATCGTTTTGGACTGGATGTATGTTTGACACAGACATTTGACTGCTCACTTAAGAATTACACATACTCATTAAGAAGCTCTTCAAAGAGACTGAAGTGTTCCTCTCAGAAGAGGTTCATTTGACTATAATCATAGCTTTGTTTTGGTAGGAGTAAGTGTTTCTCTGTATGCAGGAACACGCATCAAGTCTACCTTTTTAGTGTGGATGCACTCGGCTGCAGTCCAAGGACAAACAGTCCAACAACTAACAACTCCTACACATTGATTTGTCAAGACACACAAACACACATGCGCACACTCAGCCTCACTTTCTATTTCTCACCCTAATACTCACAACCGCTCGGAACTGCTCACTGCCTCCAAATACCATCTATTTTGGTGATCATAATTATTTGATGACAGAGCCTCTGGTTTCTCTGCCACCCTTTTGTACACATGATCTTGTTGTTAATAATTGAGCAGGGTAAGCTAGAGAAGTGGGTTCCTTAAAACAGCAGGTATACTAGACCTCTGGAGCAGGACACACAGAAAAAAAAAATTGTGTTTTTACTCCCTGTTTTTGACTTCCGCCCATTCCAGGCAGCTTTTCATTTGGACTCTCAGTTGCATTGCATATCAGTCCAATCTGTAATCCAACCCAACGTCCTTTTCCTTCCTGGAGAAAGGATGTCTGTTTAAGATGATGTCATTTCCCTCTGAGGGGGAGAGCTACGTTTAAGGTCTGATGGTTTTTCGTGCATCGCCTCTTTATTCGGCTAACATGGAGGAACCTCATAGAAAACTGAACCAGCACTATGAAGCCACCAAGCCCAGAAAGGTAAGGAATTAAAAGTGCTATATTTTTTCTAAAGGGCAAAATAGAAAAATTTTCTAAATTACCGATAAACAAGATTTAAAATCACCAAAAATGATAGAAAAGTGTCTCCTTAAAAGCAAAAGCCGATTGTTGTTTTTATTTGTGTCTTATGCTTTGGAACTGCAAAGAGAGAAGCAGGCAGGAAGTAAACTTGTGTTGAGATCAAACAAAAGTCTGCAGGAGCCTCTTTAGTCAGATAAAGCAGCTCTTTTTATAACTCACAGTCCTCGCTCTATTTAAAATTCTCCAGCTCCACATTACAAAGGGATGCACTGTCACTGCTGATACATCCTTAATATAAAAAATTTACCAAGCAGAGGCAGGAAAACATAACACTTCCCACTCACTGCTGCAGGTGAGGTTCAAGCTGGCATCTTCCTACAGCGGCCGGGTGTTGAAGCACGTGTATGAGGACGGTCAGGAGCTGGACAGTCCAGAGGAGCAATACCCACACAGCTTCCTCCACCATAAAATTCCTCCCAGTCATCTTGAGTTGGAGCAGCTTTGTGGATTTGAAGAGCCTAACATGGAGAAACAAGGTTTGTTCATGGGTTTGAGTAACATGCATGTTCAAGACATGTTCCAGGTTTTAAATAGGATTTTGATTAGTTAAGTAAAGCATTCTACATTCAAATTTTGTTACTTTAGATTTTGGGACGTTGATAGTGATACTGAAATAGAACTTTTCAGGAATCACTCCGATGAAAATTGTGTTTTTAACATGTTCTTGTGGCATTTTTTTGATGATGGATGACAGATGCCAAGAAAATTAAGCTCAAAAGTGCATTTTTGACTATTTCTTTATTCAAATCCTTATGAACTAAGAGCAGAAACGTTTTTTTGATTATTGATTAATGTTTGAAAAAGATTGGATTGTGATTTGGAAAACACGCTGGGTAGGCTAAAAATTCCCTGCTTTGAGCTCTCAGTAACAATTTCTGATTGAACTCCTGTTGCTCTGCAGAAACCATGTAAACGGTACAGGTAGTTAGATTTAGGCTAAAAATGGCATAATTATAAACAAAGAGCACTGGGAAAGCTTTTACAATAGCTCAAGAAATAAACAGAGTGAGTCTTTTAAAAAAAACTTATTGAAAAGTCAAATTTTTGGGTTTTAAAAAACAAATTACACAATGGGATATAGGATGATGTAAATGTGGTATCACTGTTTTACAGTTGTTGGTCTGATTAAAGTGGAAACAAATAGTTTGTTTATTTCCTAAAAGAACAGAATTATCTTCAAAGCGCTTGAAGGGTTACAACTGTACAGACAAAAGGAAACTTGCACACCTATGACAAATGAAATGCTGCATATTCACACTTTTGCCCAATCTGATATTCTAATTATTTTTTGCTCTGTCTTTTTAAAACCAAAAAATGCATGACCTTTGGTGTAATGCATACTTATGTGATTCCACGTTTACCAGACATTTAACATTTTTGTGCAATAAGAAAAAACTAAGTAACTAAATCTTCAAAAGCATAGCTTACACTGCAGTTCATGTAAAAAAAACTGCATTCCTGATATACATTTGACATAAAAATGCCAACATTTTGTCTAAACATTTTGCTGAGAGCTTATGCTGTGGTGTTTGCCTAAAGCATGACAAATGAGCATGACATCCAAACTTTAAGAGGTACGCAGCTGCAGAATGCTCACCAATCTGATGAGTGTCAAATGTAGATGCTGTCATATGGGGCCCAACAATAAAAGTAGTTCCTGACACTTGAAACACCAAACATGTAAAGGGAAATTTCAGTGGAAAGAGATTTGAGTAGACAACAAATTGCATACATCTATAAAAGAAATGTTCTTTTTGTGTTTTTGTGTGTGTCCATTTTAGATATAAAATGGCTAAACCAGTACAAAAATAGTTCCTTAAAACTGAGATTTTTAAAAATTCTATCTTTCTATCCATACCAATCTTTATCTTCAACTGGAAAAGTGTTTGTAATTGGTTTTACCCGGTAGAACAAAATGTGAGTTAGATAATATGCATTTTGAAGTTATCCACTGAGAACAAACCTTTGGTCAAGAAATGTTTCTTTTGATGCATTTCTTTTGCATTTTAAAGCAAAAGAAATCTGAGAAAAAGTACTATGAGCATAATATGGTCCTTGCCAGAAGGTTGTACTTGCAGCAGATTCAGGAATTTAGGGTAGTCTTAATGACTAAAACATTTGATTGCTTTTATTTATATTTTAGCAGTAAAGAGCAAATTAAAACTGTCAAAGCACGATGGAGGCAATAACAGTATGTAACATGATGGAAAAGTTAAATTAAAGACAAACTTTTCCTCTATGGGGTTGCAATGGGACGTTAACTGGGAGAGAGTGTAGGGCTCTGGGATTTACGCGAAGGCTTACTCCGTCAATCCTGCCCACAACTCTGATGGCTAAAAACAGCATAATCATAGATAAAGAACTACTGGGAACGCTTTTACAACAGATGAAAATATGATTGGAGTGTAACTTTAAAAACACGTGAAAGTAGAAGGATATTATTCTTCCAGACACTATTTATTTTGAGTCTACCCGAGACAAAAATGTGTGCCATATTGAATAAGATGGTCTTAAAGGCTAAAAAAACTCCTAATTTCCTTTTCGCCCCTATTTATGATAAATACGCATGACGTCAGTAGGCATCTTATGCTCTTCTGATTTCTTTTTTAGGAAACCTAAAATAAATAAGCCACCTCTGAAACCTTCCATTAGCTTGGGCCAGAGAATGATCAGAAACTGCTGACTAAAATGAGCTCATTCAGGTATTACAGGCCTGTCACTGCTCAGCATTATGTTAGGAACAAATTTCATTCAACATCTCACTGGAAACTAAAAACTGATTTCTCTTCTAAACTCAGGTGTTTATCCTGCGGCAGGACTTATTGCCCAAAGAATAAATGTTTACAGAGGAATAGGAGGCTACAAGCCTGCTTCTGATAGAAGAGATGAATCACAAGAAGACAACAAGGTGAGTCCTTTAGTTTTTGTATTTTGAAAAAAAAAAAATAAAGGTGCTATTTTGGCTACTGATTTGAGGTCAGATATATAATTTCTTTGAATTTTTCAAAAGTACAGTTATTTTATTAACACTAAAACAAAAAAAAGGATATAAATATTTTGCAATAAAGAATGTTTGTCAAAAATTACTTTTTTACAATTCTATTCTATTCAGTGTTCTATTCTAAACACTGAAAAATTAAAAGCTCATCCATTGTTATGTCATGTTAAAACTCAGCTGCATGTTTCATAAGCATAATAGGCCATCTTTGCACATGAACACAAATAATTGTCAACTGCATTCCATGCTTTAAAAATTGTGGAGCACCATCGATAATAGCATATTTTTAATCTGACAGTGAAATGACGGTGTTAGTGAGCAGCTGTGGCAGTAGATTCATTAAAGCAGCAGGCTTGAGGGAGGTTCCGCTCAGCGCCTCGTCTGTTGGCCTCATGTTGATTTTTATTCTTTTATCCTCTAAACAAGGACGCTTAGCCCCGCTGACCAAGTCAGTATTTATCATATTTATCAATTGAAGACAACTATGTGGAGTTGCTTCATGGTCAGTGGATAATTGAAAGGATGTCACAGTGGTTGCATGGCTACATGATGTCAAAGCTTTCTTCTTGTTACTGGATTAGTTTGACCAAAAAAACAATAAAAATCAGTTTTGTATTGAGCCAATGCAATATCAGAGGAAAATTACATCTTTTACAATTGAGGTATTTAACTTTTGCATAGAGACATGTGTAAATAAGAAAATAAACAAGGTCAGTATCATTTAAACTTTCACTCTGATCATCTTTTGCACTATTTTAAAAGCATTCCCAGTGGTCTTTTTTTAATCATGATTATACAGTTTTTATCCCCAAATAAAAAAAATGCCTGTGTCCCGCCTTTTGTATTTTCTTCTCACAAATACACTTTTTTCTTCAAGTGGCAGATTTTCGTCTGCTCCTGATTCACAGCGATTTCCACAAAGGAATACTCAGAAATGCAGTTTTAAGTTCACTTTTCTTTAAATATGGCTTCTGTCATCAGAAAAATGTCATGTCATCTTCATCTTTGATTTCATCTTAGGTCCTTAATTTAGGGAATACTTGATTGAAAAAATACAAAGAAAAAGGAAGACATTAACAGTCAAAATTGACAAATATTCTTTTTTTTTTCAGTTATACAAAAAAGCTGGCTCATTATAAAGATTAAAGGATTTTGGACACAAAATCCCCCCCAAAAAATATTAAATCTTCAAATTGTAACTTCCAAAAATCCCAAAAAAGAGAGCTTTGATGCTTTTGTTGCATTCAAATTGAAGTCCTCTGGTCACCCACACCCATAAATCCTGCAGTATTATGTGGGTGTGTTCTCTTCGCAGTGTTTATTGAGAGAAATATCATACATCATCACGGGGATCTAAATGCATACAGATGAACTAACATGTTGATCTCTGATAGGCCTCTGTGTTGGATTTTGGCAAGATTATCATCTACACCAGCAATCTGCGCATCATAAGAGCTCCACCAAAGAGGCCTGAAATGTTGCGTCAGTTGCCTTCGGTGGACTTGGAGGGATACCCAAAGGCCAGGGAAAGAGCCAGCAAGAGGAAGACCAAAGCTCTTCCCTCACAGGAGGTGGTGGAGAAGGAGGAGAGAAAGATCGGTGACATAGAGACTGAGGTAATGATCCATGCCCAAATGATTCTCTTGGTGTGGTCAGGTTTTATGCACCCCATTTAGGAAATATACTGTTGTGCCATGTCATTCACCATCTCCTACTTTTTGCCTTTTGATAATAATTTATTCACCTAGTTTGTTTTGTGAAGCATAGCAACAAGATCAGTTGTAGATCTCATCCCCCTGAGTTGCTCCTTGGAACTTGCACATTCTTTGGACTCCATTCTTTTCTTGTTTTGCTACAGTCAGTAACCCTTTGTTCTGGTGTTATCTGCCAACTGTGAACAGATACCGATGACTCCCCATTTTTTTCTGCCCTTCCAGCACCCCCAGCCAATTGTAATCCAGCGAGAAGGCTCGTTTCAGTATTATTCCCTCCCTTTGCTCCTGAGCTGGTTATTTTTCCAACAGACACCAAGTCCCTTCAGTCTCTTCTCATCTCTTGTTATTTTCTTCTCATTCTGCAGAGTTCTTAGTAAAGTTAAAGTTTTTTTTTTTGTACTTTAGGTTCTTTATCCATTTTTTAGCTTTTAACAATAAAAGACTTATCTTTAACTGAGAAAAATGCCACAAGAACATGTTAAAAACAACATTTTAATTGGACTGGGTCTTTGACTGCTTTGGTGCAAAAATGCAATTTTAGTGTTTTAAATATTTGTGAAGTTTTCAGTTTTAAAACACAATACAAACAAATTCAAAACCCAGTCCCCCCCCCCCCCCCCCCCTCCTGCTGTCAGTTGAATATACACCAATATCAATTTAGTAAAGAAAATATAAGGAAATAAAATGGTACAGTAATAGTAATATTTTAAAAGGCATTGTTTTAAATGTGTTTGTCTTTATTTATATGTTTTTTTTGGGTTATGCTGCCTGTCTTTGGAGATCAGAAAACACCTTCAAATTCTAACAAAAGGGAAAGAAAATGTGGGTGCATTTTTGCTTATTATAACATTAAATCTCTGATTAAACTTTTTTTTAAATATATTTTTTGATATTCAGAATGTGGAAAACAATGTTCTTTAGTAATCACTATAAGCTCAAAGTGAGAGTGTTTTCCAGAGTTTTAACTTGAATGTCTTTGCCAACTTTTTGGCAGCTCCAAATGTTGAGGTGTTTTTTGTTTTGTGTTTTTTTTTTGTTTTTTTTTTTAAATACTGCAGGATAGAAACCTTAATCCACCTGTCAGAACTGAACATTCCTGGTATCTATGACGTAACATTATCCCTTTAACTCCTCATTCTCAGTGGGTCTCTTCATTCAAACTGTGTTGCCCCTGTTCTAGCATCACAGTACCTGTCTTCCACCTCATCGTTCCTTGTGTTTCCTCTGACTGCAGGAGGCTGACAGCTGCCAGCATTGTGGCGGTTCAGGCTGCGCTCCCTGCTCCTTATGTCATGGCAGCAAGCTGTCCATGCTGGCGAATCGCTTCAATGAGTCCATCAGTGATCTGCGATGCCAAGCCTGCTACCCCCATGGTCTGGAGAAGTGCCAGTCTTGCTCCAGTAAATAGCGCTATTTGGCGTGAAAGCCATGTCTGGCAGGGGGAGTGATTGAGTGTGTAACTGCGAGCGAGTGTGTGTGACCAGTTGGGTTGTCAGAAGTGTCTCAGGAGCAATATTGCTCTAATCCAAAATGCTCTTGGTGGGATGCCTCAAAGCACCGTTAGGACACGTAAGCCATCTTTGGTAATGGGGATTGCTACAGTGCGGCACACTCAAAATTGTGAAATACAATTACTGTGTGCAGTGAACGTGGCTCCAGATAGCACAGACACATAATCACCTTTTTTGTTTTCCCATAATTTTGCATCTGCACCTTCCTTCCAGATAAAAAATGGACCTACCTTATCTTTTTAATTAAAATTATACAACATTTTGAGGTTCATTGTATCCACTCTGACAGCTGCCCTGTTCTTATCTCCTTTGTCTATTCACCGAAGAGAAGCATATGAAAATGATGTGCTCTATCAGTGTAACTGATGCCTTTAAAATCCTTTTTATCGGCAAAAAGACTTAAAGATGAGGAGGCTGAGATCAAAAAAAGGAAAAATGTAGTCATTGAGAAATAGAAATAGGAGAAGCATGACCGGTTTATAAATAGTTTGAGCTTCAGCCAGGAGATGATGGTTGAGCTGTGCTCCTCCCAAATGCGCCAATATAATTTCTGCTTTTGTTGAGCGATAACCAGAGTTTTAGAAGACTTCTAATAAAGTTACCTAATTTATTTCATTTATTTAAGCATGCTTTTGATAAATATTTTTGTGCAATGTACTAATTTTGAATGGAATGTGTTGTAAAAAAAATATGAACAGGATCAAAAAAATAAAGTGAGTGGAAAAAAGTGTTTTAAATCTGCAAACAAAAGCTGAGGCAGACAGAAATCTGACAAAAACCACACATGCCGGGTTTTCTGCAAACATCCCCAAACAAGCTGAACTAATTCACTTGGCAGTGGAACGTACGCTTGTGCTGGAATGACATGCTGTCAGTCAGACATGGGTCACAAGGGTTTTTCTCCTCGTTTTACCAAATGCAAAATATTTAAGACAAAATACTTGCATGTCAGGTACAGTGAGCTTTAAAGGAAAGTAAGTAAACGAAGACAAAGGTGAATAAACAAATTTGAAACCATTTTATTTCTTTTAACAGGCTATGATTTTCCCTAGTTAAGGTCTCTTAAGAGGGTGTGCATCTACTTTAAGTGCTGTCTTTTAAAGAAGTTGTGCTCATTTCAAACATTTTTGTGGAATCATTTCTTGGTCTTTAAAGGTCAGTCTTTACACATAACAAAGCTGATCCATTTTTTAAAAAAAATCCTTAGATAATTTTCTTCAAATCGGTTGTGAATTTCTGTCAAACATTTTTGCCTGTCTCAGCGTCATGGGCTTAAATGATACATTTGCACTTTACTGTTTACACCAACACTTACACAACCTTAAACTCAAATAAAATAATAAAGATTCATGCATGAATTTGTGTATTGGTTCTTCAAATGATTGATGCTTTTACAAACGCACTGTGGGTTGATGCTGCCTCATTCACATTCATATTTATTAAGCACAAAAGTAAAAGTACCATAATTAATTTTAAGTTAGTTCAAATTCTGAAAGCTGAGATTCCCAAAAGCAATCACTCCAATATGCACTAATGCAGAAGTTTCCAACTACTTTGTCGTAAGTAGAAGTGAGCGTTGTGTTACAAAGTTGAAGAATTAAACCCTGAAATTTCTGACTCCTCTGTTAAAGGTGGGCGCATAACAATGTGAAAATAAATGACTTCACTGATTGAAATTTACCCTCCGGTGTCTGCCCATCAGTCATTACAGCTCAAACAGCTGCAGTCAATCATCGCATTATTCCATTAGAGATAATTTCTCAAAAAGGTAAAGCAAAATTAACAAACCATGCACTCTATGATAAAAGGTATGTAAAGTTTCATCCTGGTGTAATGGTTTGCAGTGAGAAGGCCCGGTTCAAATCCCAGCTGGGCCCTTTCTGTGTGGAGTTTGCATGCTCTCTCAGTGCATGTGTGGGTTTCCTCCATGCACTATAGCTTCTTCCCATAGTCCAAAAACATAATTGGTGTGTTTAAATTGTTCCTTGGGTGTGAATGTAAGTATGTATGGTTGGTTGTCTCTGTCTTGCCCTGTGATGAATTGGTGAACTTGTGTTTGGGGAGAGACAAAACACTGACAAAGTACTTAACAAGCCTAAATACTAAGAGAGATTGATAAGACCTGTTCAATATCCTAGACGGATAAAAGGCTTCTATCAAACACTGTTGGAAATTTTTGATCCAGGCTAAAAAAAGTCTGCAGCCACACTGGATGGATTTTTCTAGGGGCCCCCCCTTAGGGATAAATTTAGCAGACGTAAAAAAATTCCCTTGTGCTTTTATCCTGACGCTAACTCCCATCAAAGTTATGAAGGAGGTTTGTTATGAACATATTTACGTACTTCCTTGTTGCTGATCTTCTGGGAATAAAAAAAAGCACATGCAATACATTTTCTGTGAACGGGAACCTAATTTTTTTTTTTTGCTTTTCTCCTTATTATTCATGAATTGAATCTTCCACAAATTTTCAAGATTGATTCTCACCATGTAGTTCCACAGAGGAAATATTGCAAAGAATTGGGTCACAGCTGTTGGGTACCTGCAATCATACAAAACTAAGTGTTTAAAGTTCTTGCTCAATTTAGATTTTGGGGCTATAAAATAAATTAACATTATCAAATCATACTTTTGGAAAAAAATCTATGGCAAACCTACGGTGGCCCTGAAGTGCAAACCATTCAACAAATCACTCGATACAAAAACATTTTTAAGATCACAGCAACAATTTAAAAAGCGTATTACATTTTAGAAAACAAAACAAAATTTCAGAAACCAAAACATAAAAAAGAAAAAAAGAAAAAAAGAAAAAAAGATTTCAGAAAACAAAATGAATTTCCAGAAAAAAAGAAATATTACAAAATGAAAACATTTCAGAAAAAAAAATAATTTCCAGAAAACAAAATGAAATAAAAAAAATGAAAACATTTCAGAAAAACAAAATGAAATATTAAAAAATGAAAAACATTTCAGAAGAAAAATGAAATATAAAAAAATGAAAAACATTTCAGAACACAGAATGAATTTCCAGAAAACAAAACGAAATCTTCAAAAATGAAAAACATTTCCAAACCGGAAGAAGCAGGTACTATGGGACAACGCTGATTGGATGATGATGTTTGTCAATCATTTGAACTGAAAAGTATTTTAAATGAAGCGACGACGGATTTTATCGTCCAAACAACAATGTACCATGATAATTCCCGTATTTCCCATTTACATATTAAATCAAAAATGCAGCAAACAGATAATGAAGGTTTAAATTATTTTTTGAATATTTCGTCTGAAGCAGAACGGTCACCCGGAAGTAGTTTGTGTGGATGACGTCCGTTCTGCAGGTAAACAAAGAAAGGGACGGTAAAACGTTAACATAAACTTTAATCTTTGAATATTTAGCGGATGTGATGACAGAACGCACGCAGAAATATCAACACCAACCAGGTTTACAAATGTTTCGAAATGTCGTGAGAGGATTCTGTCTAAAGCAGCAGCTGCGAAGAAACGGGTGTTAAAGACGGCGCACATCAGGAAATGCAGTCCCGCCATCCACAGATAAGGTATGGAGGCACATTTGTTTGATCTAATAAATGTAGCGTTAAACGTGATTTCTAGGTGGGTGTTTACAGACAGATCCAAGATCATTCAGTCATACGTTAATGACAGGTTACCTCATCAGCTGGAGAGGGGGGTCACGTGGGCAGGATTCTCAGACAGGTGTACCAGCCGCATAAATCAGCAAAGCTGTCAGGTAAACTGCAGCAGTTTGTGTCTCAGAATAACATTTATGAATGCTTCTTATTCACACTATTAAGATCTGTGACTTTAGAGTGTGTCAGTGCACAGAAACATGACAGTAAATGACTGGATGTGCACATCATCAGACACGTCCAGGTGTGTAACTAACGGTGGCAAAGTCTGTAGTCTAAAAAGATTCTTTAAAAAAAACGTTTTAGTCTTTCAGGCAGAGGAGGAATACCAAATTGTTTTAGAATATATTTTTTATAAGACTGAAATAATGTATTTTATTCTGAGTTTGGTGTTTTGACCCCTCCCTAATGAATTTCTGGTTTAACCCATTTTCTCCTCATTTTGATGAACTCAACTTTTTCCTGAATGAAAGATGAACGGCAGCCGATGTTTTTCTGTCAGGGATTTTTAATTTATTAATTTATCTCTGTCAGGGATTTCAATGGAGCTGGAGTCCAGTGCAGAGGAAGCTGCAAGCATGTACGAGCAGGAACTGGGGTCTCTTACCTGTGCATCTTCCTCTGGATGTGATGCTGAGCAGCAATGTGGACAAAACTTCCCTGACATGACTCTTTTTGATATAGTTGTTAAGCACAAACAGACTTTTCCCAGATGCATTTTTTCCTCTAATAAATGTGACTGACAGGTACGCTGAGTAAATGCTGAATGTAAACGTAACATTTGATTGACTGCATGAAGAAGCCCATAAAGGAAAATCCACAACTGTTTCTTTGTTTCTGTTACTGAATAACGTATTCATGTTAAGTTTTCAATAAATATACTGCATTTGCTATGAAACAAATTTGTTTATTTTCATATCCATTATTACAATCCTAACGTCAGCATTCAGTTTTTTCATTGACAAAGAAACATTTCTATACAACAGCTTTGAAAATCAAACATCATCTTTGTTAATAAAGCTTTAAAACCTAAAATGGTAAACATGGAAAAACTCCTAAATGAAGCAAGCCTAATATGAACATTTTAAACTGGAGTTTTGCTTAAAGGAACATTAAGTTGTTTGGAGTTGTACAAGTGTTTGATGCGATTCCTCAGATGTGATTTCCAGATCATCAGCCGGACACTAAAGCCAGGAATTGTGCTTCGTTTTTCACTCCCCACTGCATCATTTACAACTAATCAGGCTTATGCAGCAGGTTAAAGACGTTTTTTTAAAGGACCTGCAATTTAAAAAAAAATTAGATATTAAGGTTAAATAATATTTATTGATTACATTTCACATAAATCATGGTGACTTGCCTGTACACTGCACAATGATATGAATGACTTTAGTCTTCTTGTATTCCCATGTAGAGCTGCCATCTGTTCTTCTGCAGCACAAACCTTTCTGGAACTTCGCTTTGAGAAACTTCACCTGCAGAAATATCACATGTTAATTCAATTAAGTATTTTATAAACTTTAAAGTTCATTTTTAAGTTTCAGTATATGTGTATATGCATGGTTCAAAAATATACAATGCACTTAAATATTATTTCCCATAAGAACTTGTTTACTGATTTCAGTCTTAAAGTCGATTTTTAGCAACACTGATGCCATATAATTACTGTAATTACTGTATAAATCACAGAATCAGGCTGGCTCGGAGCTTTTTCTCTCATGTTGTCACCGAAAACGGGAACGGCTATCATGTGAAGACGGTTCGTCTCCATCGGGTTCCTTTTGCGCATGCGCAAGATAAAAAGAAATGATCTTTTCAAAGCAGCACTTTAACATCCTAAAATTAACATCCTTAGAGACATGTGACTGACAAAAGAAAAGATCACAGAATTGATTCTTACCTAAAGATGATTGACAGCGTGAACCTCGCAGCCGTAGACATTAGCGCACAGCGTTCAAAGTAAAAGTGCTCACAAACTACTTCCGGGTGACCGTGTGTCAGACGAAATATTCAAAAAATAATTTTAAAGTTCATTAACAGTTTGCTGCATTTTTTATTTGATATATAAATGGGAAATACGTGGATTATTATAGTACATTGTTGTTTGGACGATAAAATCCGTCATCGCTTCATTTAAAATACTTTTCAGTTCAAATGATTGACAAACATCATCATCCAATCAGCGTTGTCCCATAGTACCTGCTTCTTCCGGTTTGGAAATGTTTTTCATTTTTGAAGATTTCGTTTTGTTTTCTGGAAATTCATTCTGTGTTCTGAAATGTTTTTCATTTTTTAATATTTCATTTTTTTTTCTGAAATGTTTTTCATTTTTTAATATTTCATTTTTTTCTGGAATTTTTTTTTTCTGAAATGTTTTTCATTTTTTAATATTTCATTTTTTTCCGGATTTTTTTTTCTGAAATGTTTTCATTTTTTAATATTTCTTTTTTTCCTGGAAATTAATTTTGTTTTCTGAAATGTTTTTTTTTTTGTCATTTTTGTTTTTCAAGTTTTGGTTTCTGAAATTTTGTTTTGTTTTCTAAAATGTAATGCTGCTTTTTAAATTTTTTTTTTTTTTTAATTGTTGTTGTGATCTTAAAAATGTTTTTGTATCGAGTGATTTGTTGAATGCTTTGCACTTCAGGGCCACCGTACAAACCTGCTAATTCTAATAAAACCTATAAATGCCTGCTTCTGGATTTGTAATTAAAGTTTAATTGTTTTTGTCATCAACATCAACATTGATGCAAACTTGCTCTCCTGCAGCTAGTGTATGAGAACTAACCAGCAGAGTAAATGTACCGGTGTGTCAATTTCATGAATAGAAATGCAAAGCATTGTGTCAGAGGGAAAATGGTCTTCTTATTGCTTGTTTTTAACCAGATGAAGTAAAATTTGTTTCACAGAAACAAAGTCTACAAATAGTTTATTAGATCACTTATTGCAACAAAAATCCATTAACTCTAATTATTAAATATGTATTGACAAATTATTTTATTAAGGAAAAAAAAAATTATAAACCCATTCACTCTGTAGCAAGCAATATAATAAGCAAGACAGTAAAACAGACAACAAGCTATTTAAAAATAAAGGCAACGCGCAGTTGTAAAATTTGATATAGATACTGGCATGCCCATCATTGTGCCATTTGAAGGACAGAGATCCTTTCTAATGTCTTGCTGTTGTGATGAACCCTGGGATAACTTTTGTCCATGTAACACATTTCCACCTATGTTCTGAGTGTCTTTTGTTCCGGTTACAACTGGTGTTCAGGCCAGTGCAGTACAACATGCAGGCTATGTGACCAGAATTACTTTTTTTGGTGTCCATCATCACTTTTTAATGGACACCCTGCAGCCAATCAGAATTGAGTATTCACCGATCATGATAAAATGATACGTAATGGATATCTATTTATTACAGTATATTAGTTTTTAACAGATCCAAAGAGAGGACGGTGAGAAATATGTGTAATAATCATCAACCTTTTGTAAAAGGTAAATCTAAGGACTTCTTCTCTTTTATTCCTCTTTTCTTTTACCTTAAACGCTAAACGTATTTATCCATTGTGCCTCATACCTCCAAATTTTAACATTTGTAATTAAAAAATGTAACAAAGCTGTAACTGCACAAAGTGTGACTTTTCGTAAAGTTTAGGGGGCAGTGTAGGGATTGTGTAGTGATTAGAGACCACCGTAGAGATCAAGCTTTAAGCCCTCATCACAGAAAGCATCGACCCTGCTAAAGCATTGTTTTGGCAATGCGCTGAACCCCCAGTTGTCACCCTACCAGCTCCTTATAAGCACTCCTGACCTTTCTAGATAGAATGAGGCCAGCATTTTTATTCAGATGCATGGTGTAACCACATACCCCTGAGATGTACAGTAATCAACAATCTGCAACTGAAGCAATAAATCATGCACCCATAAATAAATCTGCGCCGCTGTACAGTATTGTAATGCCATGCAGGACCTTTCAAAAGCCTTTTTTCATGTGACCTTTTACAGTGGCAACGGGTCACCTGCAATTACCCATCAAGATTAATTCAACGTAAGATAAATTGTGAGACTGTCTTTGGATACGAAAACATTAAAAACACTTTTTGCACAAATGGAGATGTAATTAAAAAAAGGATACTAAATCAATAATTTTTGGTTCTTGGAAATTGTCTTATATTAATGTCTATACAATTTTCTAACTCTTTGGACATAACTCTTGCCTTCTGTTAACTCCTGCTCTGCTGCTTAATGCCCTTTATTCTGTTTTAGTTCATCAGAAGGACACTTCACCAGAGTATAAGTGTCTATGTGCAAACGTTTAAAATAGTATGGGGATTAGGCTTTAATGGATTACCATAGTGGGACAGAAAAGCATTAAAAGAAAAGAAAGGGACAGGAATCCCTGGAGTCCAAAATGTCTTGGCAGATGTACAGAGCAAGAGGGAGGTAAGCTCTTGTGTTGTGGGGATCTTGGGCCTCAAGCAGAGAGAGAGATGAGAATAAAGCAGGATGTTCAAAAGTCAGCTGGTGGTGCGGATAAAGAGAACAAAATATTTTTAGGATTAAAATTGGATTTTACACAGAAAATACATTAGCAAAATAAACAATTTAAACTCAAATTAGGTTATTTTAATAAATTGACCCAGATACCAACTCAGACCAGGATAACAAAGGCGTACATGGATCTACAAGTGGATGTGAATGGAGCGAAGCAGGGAGCTTGATGTATATTCTACATCACAAATAAGCTCTTTTTCAAACAGCATTTTTTTTCGTCTGCTCCAACGATTTGATCAAAAAAAACACTGAGATTCAATTTTATGCTTACATTTATCTATACATGTCCTCCATCATCAGAAAAATCTCACAAAAACATGTTAAAAACACAATTTTCCTCTGAGTGGGTCTTTAAGAAATTCAACATCGTCCATTGCTCTGTCTTGCCAGCACAGAGGTACTGATGCATGCATTTATTTTTAGTCATTTAGATTACTTTAATGCCCTGCTCTCTGGTTTACCTACAAATATCATTTGCTACCTTACAATAATTACAGAACTCAGCGGCACAAATTCTACCAAGGACCAAGGGGCGGTAACACATTACACCTATTTTGAAATCGCTGCATTGGCTTCCTGTGCATTTCAGAAGTGATTTTAAGATTCTTTTAATGGTTTATAAAGGTTTTAATGGTCTTAGGCTTTCTTATTGATGTGATTTGCTTTTAACTTTGACTTTTAGTTGTCCCTAAGGTGAGGACTAAACCTACAGTGAGGCTCAGTGCTCCCACTACGGTCCTCACCTCTGGAACAGCCTGCCGGAGAGCCTCAGGGCTGCTGAGACTGTAGAGGGTTTTAAAAAAAGGCTCCTGACCCACCTTTTTACCAAAGCTCTTAGATCATCTTAAATGTGCATTCATGAATTATTTATTACATTTTAATTCATATTATTTTCTGCATCTAGTTTTATTTTGTGCATTTCTTGTAATTTCTCATTTTTGTTTCTACACACATATTATGTATTAGATTTTAACATCTTCCTTTTAAGGTTTAGGTGTTTCCCCTCAGGATCCTTTGTGCCAGGGGTTGCCAGTTCTGTTTCGGGTCGTTGTTGCCCTTTTGTGGGGGTGGTTGGGGATGGATTTTGCAGCCTCATGGCTCTGGAGTGGAGCCCATTGCTGTCCTGGTCTGGGTGGGCACAGTGGCAATGTTCTTGTGGCTTGAGTCTTGTGTTTTTCTTTAGAATTGACTTTATAAGTATTAATTAATTGTGGGGTCAGTTCTTGTGTGCTTTAATGGAGGGAAGGGGGTGGGTAAGGAGTTTCTCTCTTTATGTTTTTATTTATTTATTGCCGGATTCTATTTTTAATTGTAAAGCACTTTGAGTTGCACAAGTATGAGAAGCACGTTTTTTAATAAATAAAGTCTGATTGATTGATCCAATTGTAGCCTGACAGGTGGTTAGAAAAGATTATTTCACAGTTGAGTTTGACCGAAAAGAGACTCCTGAGTGACAACAAAATCCTTTCTACTTCAACTAAAGGTGAGACTTTTCCAGTCAAAGTCTCTCAAGTAAACTTTGGAAGAACTCAAAGCCATCAGAGCTGGGCTGGGTAACATAGCTTGACACCACAAAGGGGAGCTGTAATTGGGAAAAATTGAAAGAAAAACAAGAACACAACAAGCACTTAAACTGCTAATGTAAAGGGACAGACAAATATCAACCGTTCTCAGACAACTAACTATAAATCGGATAAAGGCACAGCAATTGGAGCCAATTCAATGAGAGACCCTGTTGTGATAGAGAAATGCATCCATTTATAGGAAGCTTAGAGTGCAATAATGTGGCAGGAGGCAGTGACAAGCACACAGTAGTACTTAAAAGCCCAGACACCAGGGAGGAAGTGAGGACACCAGTTCAACAGCTAAATCTATGTGCAGAGATTTGATGTTTCTTCTGTCTGCTTCTTCTGACCTTTTTCTCATCAAAGCGATTCCATCACAGAAACACGTTTTTGATGCTTTTTACACCACAATCTCCAGAGACCCTTGAGCATCTGAATCAATGTGCAACTGCAGTTTCACAAAAGTGGAGCCAGTCTTTTATTGACTACTGCACCATTTAGCAACTCTCACCAAGACTCTTAAGACCAAAGGGCATCTGCCCAAATATATAAACTTTGCAAAATTGATCTTTACAGACTAGTTTGTTCACACAAATAGTATGAAGGTATTCTGACCATCTCTGAGCCATTGACTGTAAAAACAACAGACAGCTTAACCCCTCCCAGTGTTTCCTATAGCAACTACTGTCGCCATTGCCATAGTTACGATGACTTAGTGACTTGGACCAATCACTGTCGACTGGTTTCAAAGTGGCAGCGCCCATATCAGGCAGCAATGGTGCAGGATTTTGCCTCATTTTGCCAGAGCGGGAGGTAAGGAATTTTATGGGTGACATCACACCTCGATTGGTCCATTGTTTTTTTTCCGTCCGTGCTCTGAGCTTAATGTTCTCTGCTCTGTTGAGAAGGAGTATTAGTAGTAAACAGTAAAACACAGAATATCAAACAGAAACCCTTTTGAGTTTTAATAATGGTTGTGTGAACAGAATTTTCGGTTGGTTCTCCCTTGGCCACTTTAACTGCAAATGGGGGTCATGCACGTTTTATTTATTCATAATTAAGCTAATTTAGAGTTTAAAGTTTTTAAAGTTGTTTCTTAAGAAATATCTATCACTTTAATTAGAGACAATATAAAGATACTGACAAAAACTAAGCATTTAAAAGAGCAAGAGCTCAAATAGAGACAACCATGAACCTGACTTTTTCTTTTTGTCCAATCAGTAAATACTACGATACCTGTGGTTAACTTTGACACAGACTTCACAATTAGAATTAAGATGTAAATTAGTGATGATGAAAACATGTAATTTGCAGGTGGGGCACCATGTTGGTTCACTAGTTCTCAGGACTCTGAAATGAGTGGAAAGCATTTTCCTTTCTCTAGCTGGAAGCCAGAGAAGTTCAGAATCCACTGTCTTCACAAAAGGGATTTATTTTACAAGGTCAAAGTTTCTTGTACAGGGTTTAGCATTCCAAGTATTACAGGAAAAATGTATGTATCATCTTCCAATCTGAGTTGGCAATTATAAAAACTAACTCTAACCCCTGGGCAAGTAAAAGTGGGTGTGAAAGAGGAGAGTGTTGGAATAAGCTATTGTCTTCTGGTGGAGTTATTTGGTGGAGTTTTGTTCATTTCTTGGTCAATCATGACAAAAGGGATCCTTCCCAGATCTTGAAGGTCTGCATATTGCCATTTATTAATATTTGCTAATCCAGGTGTATGAGTTAAAGTTTGATAGTAACAAGATAGTGCAAGAAGGGATGAGTTGCTGCAGCCTTGGGCAGTGTGTTTGTAACCTGAGGCCTTCATGTCTACAGATATTTAGCTGCACTAAAAACAGAAGGGCAGGAAAAGAAAATAGATGCAGTGAAATACAAGATTTTAAATATTAACAAATACTCACAAACATAGTTCATGTACTTTTTGGCCTGTCCAGCAGCTGAGTAAAAGGACAGGAGCTGGGAGAATCTGGTTTATTTATATAGATATTTTTTGACAAATACTATTTTGGTAAATAGCATATAAAAAAAATATTTTGCCTTTAAACAAAATTTTACTTTTATTATTTTATTTCGCACTCTTTCTTTGGGGTATTGGACATTGGACTTGTTGGAAGGGTGAAAACAAAATGGGTTTAAAGGCAGAGTACAAAACTAGATAAAGAGAGGAAACATCAAAATGAAAAACAAAAATTGCTTCAGGATTAAAGTTAGAATGTCGTAAATAATTGTTTACAGAATGGCTGTGTATATGCAAAACCACACACTCAAATAATCATGCAAATACAAATGAGTATCAACCTGTATCAACCCGCATACACACATTCAGGTAGATACAGACAGAGAAGTGTATATGCTACACATACAAGCTCAATGGGTCCCACACATCTGTGTTTGTGCAGAGGTGAATAGGCAGGTGCTTTAATGCATTAGGAAGGTGTGAACTCTTTGCACAAAGCCTACGACAGGCAGTGTTGCGGCACAGACTGCAGGAGCTCAGCACCCCCCCTCCATAGAAAGCAAAACAAAACAAAAAAAACCTCCACCCGTAGACAACCCAGCAACCCGGAGACGGGACTGGGGAAATCCCCACAGAAACTCCCCGCCGCCATAGACAAGGGGGCAGGAACACAGAGAACACAGACAAGGTCTTCAAACACCTGGAGTCCAAGTCAAGTTTCCACATGCCCAAAGGTAATTTACTGTCAACAATTAAAAATATACAGTACATTTCTGCAAAAGTCACAGTACAATTGGAAAACCAAATCAATAAATACAACTTTGGGTTACTAAGGCCAAGTTTAAAAGGGGAGCAGATTCTCTATGACTTTCAGCCTCTTTACTGCCCCCCCTGCATGCTCCTTAGGGAAGTGCACAGGATTTTAGAGGGGCAGGGGCTCAAAGTCGGGAAAGGGCAGCAGAAAAGCTTTTTTTTTATTCTTTATACAATATGGAAATTGAGTAATATTTTTAAAATAAACTACTAATAAATAAATACTCAGCCACTGTGGGTGAAAAAGATACAATTGTCAATTATTGTCAGGTTGGGGGGACTGGTGAGCAGGAAGGACCCAGAATGCAGAGACGGGAGCACAAGGTTCCAGAGCAAGGGGTTTATTAAACAAAAAACGCTGCAGAGCAGGAAAACAAAACTAAAACTCACTGTGGGCATAAACATGGAAACATGGCAGAAGACAGACAGGGAAAATACGTTGATGGACCAGCACAAGAGGAAGGCAGAGACAAGACTTAAATACAAAAAGGACAGACAAGACACAGGTGAACATGATCAGAACAGATTGGGACCAGGAAAGCAATACTCAAAAGCATGACAAAACAGGAAACCTTTCAAAATAAAACAGGAAACAGAACTCAAACATGACAGAACAAGATAAAAAGCAAAAACCAATACAAAGAAACTCAAACCATAACAATTATTTTACGTAAACAAATTGTCAACAAGTCAGTTCCCTTTATCAAATTGGAAGACATAAAATCAATAAAACACTGGAGGCTACATCGGCACAATGTGGTGCAGGCATAATCAACATGAATCAAGTTTAATACAGTAATATTTTAAACACAGACATCCAACAACTTTTATCCCCAAAATACTGACATTTTTTATTATATTTGATAATATACTGTTGCAGTCATGATACTACCGTTTAGTTCAGTTTTTCAATGGTGTTTGGTCATTTTCTGTCTATCAGTCACTCTAGGTTCATTTTAATCATCCACAGCTGCCTTCATTTCTGTCAATTGTCCTCAGTGAGTAAAAGTGTCTGGTTTTCAGTTCTACCTTGTCAAATCATCTTCTTTTAGTTTCTCCCCTTTTTGTGCTGTTTAGGTTTATTTATTTAATGTTTATTTTATTAAATTTTTACATTTCCTGCTTTTTGGCTCCTATAAATCCAGTTCCTGGCAGTTGGACCAAATGTGACTCTGATTCTAAATGGGGATTTACAGCTAAATTATCTTTTGCATTTTATCTTCTAAACACAGACTTTTTTTGTGGTTGGAAAGATGCTGATACAAAAAGATGGAGAAACTGAATGATACAAAGTTTAAAGAAGGCATTTTTAATCAGAAAATATTATGTTACACAAATATATTTTGTGTCAGACCTGTAGCGAGGAAGCTATGAACTTCACATAAATACTGTTAATTTATTTTGAAAATGAATACCCAATTTCCTGTCCCTGCACTTTCTACTGAATTGATGTGCTGTGTTCAGTTGTCTGGCAAAAGTAAAATGTGACTCCTTGACTGAAAAAGAGTGTTTTTCCTAAAATCAGTGGACGGCGACTAGTTAGAACAGAACTCCGATTCAAGTTGCTTCACTCTCAAATCATCTTTTGAGTTCTCCAGTTTCTTTCATGACCCCGGCTGTCCCTAACTCAGCTCAGAATTACAAGTATAGGGGTTTGATACTGGGGGATTTTATAGCCACAATTTGTTCTTGTTTCTCTAACTGAAATGTATTAATATTATAAACAAAAACAAAAAAAAAGGGGCCACTAGGGCACTTTTTATTATGAAGCAAAAAGGGCAGGTGCCCAAGCACCCCTACGACCCTATGAGTGCACCTGCCTCAACAACCAAAGCAGCTTTTCATGGTTTATGCTGTTCATTCAGTAGCGCACCCCCACCCCACCCACACACAGAAACTGATATTTAGAGTATAGGTTAATATATTTTTCCAATGTTTTATTCTGGTATACTTGGGCCTTAACCAAAAATTATTAGGAGCCATGTGTGTCAATCTTGTATCTATGACATATATTGCATGAGCCTTGCATTTCTGTAAAAATTAAAATTAACAGTTTAAGGCTCAAAGTTTCACCCAAAGATTAAACTGTGGCACTAAATGGGATGCTAAATCATTTTAAAAGCTCTAGTTGTAAAAAGGTTTTGAACATAAAGCAGGAAATATGCAATGTAAGTTGTACCTAAAAGGTTATTACAGCCTATTAAAAGGTGACATTTAATTTTTCTTGTTTATTCCCTTTTTTAAACATTCATTTTCGAATTGGTTTAATTTTAAATGCTACCTCTGAGCATATCAGTGTACAACAATAGTTTATAAACTAAATCTATTGAGGCTTGAAATGAGAGAAATGCGGAGCTTCAGATTGTTTTACGTCTGGACATGAACTTTTTATAGATTGTGGCAGTAAAAATAATCATATTTCAATCATATTTACCAAAGGGGAAAAAAGTTAAAAAGCAGTCTTGCATGGCATTTTAATTCAAAGCACCAATATTTATATCTTTAAGGTGAATATATTATTTTAATTGAAAGTAACAGCTAAAACTCAAAATCAAATTTTATCTTGGATTAAATCTGCGAGGAAAAAAGACAAGCTTTGAGTCAGAAACTGTCAATCTGTGTCACAAAATCCTGCTGTAATACAGTGAAGGTAGATCTTTCAAGATCCACATAGGGCGCTAATCTTTGAAAAGCTGGTGCCAAATGATAGGAGAAAAGGGTAAGGGTCACTTAAAACCTCCCGAGTTTTCTTTCATATGATCTTTTTTGGAGGATTTGGCCTACCACTTTTTTCAATTTTTTTTAATTCATTTCTACAAGAAAATATATACATTAAAACACAAGAGATCTAACGCAGGGGAAATAGGCAAGTCTGACTTCTGTGTTTGTTTGAAGCAATCTGCACATAGTTTTGAACATATTTTATGTAACTGTTCTACTGTTTGTCGACATTGACTTGGATTTATACCAAATTTTATATTTAATCCAAAAATACCTTTCCTAAGCAAACTCATCCCAACATTTCAATTAATCTGAAAAGCGATCCGGTGTTCTTTTCCTCACATATGATCCTAGTTTAAATATAAAGAACCCCCCCCCCCTTTTTTTTGTTCTTTTGACCCATCTGTAAATTTTGGGGTAAATAAACAATGAGCAGTTCTTCATCTGTCTTCTGTGATCTTGTCCCAGTTTCCATTTGGTCTGCTGTCTCCTATTCTTTCAGGAAAATGGGAATCAATGCGCTCAGTTAGGAACAACCAGGATGGAGTGGTTAAGGTTTTCCTATATTTGGTCACATTAAAGAGACAATCATCTTTTGTTTCCTTACGTTAAAGTTTGAGCTTTTCATTTGTATTTGCCTTTCATGTTTGAAACAGATGAAGCGTTGAAAACTATTATTACTGACCTTTAAAGAGTTCTACATGATGATAATAAATAAAAACCACACAGAACTAAGAGACAAAACAACACATACAACACCAAACAAATCCTTAAAACAAACATTTTATATACTTTAAATCACTTCAAATATAGTAAATCATCCTTTAGTATATTGAAATAGTTATAGTTTTGAAAGTGTAATCGATTCAAACCAGGGTTTTTCCACCTGCACGCTTTCCTCTGACATTTAAGCACATGAGTAATAATGGCTGTTGTTGTCAGTTCTCTGCAAGGTTTTATAATGAGATTAACCAAATGTATTTAAACAGGGTTACATGCAAAACATGTACTATGGTGGGTCGTGAGGAGTTTATCGGAGAAACCCTCATTTGGAGGACTATTTTTTTTGTCATTTTTAAAAGAATTTTCTGTTTTTAGGCCTTTGTGTTCAGACTTATTTTAGTGAACACCCTCACTGAAATGAAGAGCACTCTGAAGTTAAACTGACAGAGATGTATTCATTAGGAAGCACTTGTTTTCCCAAACACAACCAACTTGCAGCTCCTTTGGGAGCTAAGAAAAAAATGAATTATGATATTAAAATTGAAAGCCCTTTGTCACAGACTGAAATGTGAGCATTATCTCCAAAAGTTACAAAAAAGAATAGTTAACTATAACCCTTCAACATCTGAGCTTCAGCTCCAGCATTAAAGTTCTATCAATTACTGTAACTCTTTAACTGTTTACACAACTCATGTAATATTCTGAAGCTTAGAAAAGCAGTGCTGCACTAATATGCAATACTTTACAGTACTAAACGCCTTATGCAATTAACAAACTGATTCTGATGAAGACAAAACCAGCTGTGTTGCATACCGGTGCAAAGCTCGACGTCAGAATCCATTGGAATTACATTCATTGCGTCAACAGTTGAAGAGTTTCAGTAATTCGAAGACAGTCTATTATTTTCCTTTACCCTTGGCAATAGCTGAAGTGTTAGACGGTTAACTTTTAGGGTGATTGCACCTTTACTTCTGTTTAACCCAACATTAAGCCTGGAAACCTGACCTCTCACCTGCTAAGGAAAAACTTGGGCTAGAAATGGTTTGATACTCGCACCAGAGCATAATCGTTCACCTCTGACGGCCCACTAAAAACAATGCCAATGCCCCTAGAATATTTTTATGCAACAGCTTTTGTTCCCATGTGGATGTATTCTTTTTGTTGAACATCTGAAAAACCGCTGTGAAAAAACATACCTTGGAAAAATAATAAAACCTTGACTCGCTATTAATGTCTAGTGCTCGCTGCTATTCTTCAACGTATGTTTGTCTTTGTCTGACCAAAGGAACAGGTTTGTCGTTTTTCAAGCACTTTTCAACGTTCTTCATGGACAAACTCCATGTTGTTTCAAACTATCAGGAAGAGCAGCAAATAATGAGAATTTGAAGGTTATAATGGGACAACCCTGACTTTAGTCAAATAGTCCTACTTTGTCATATAACCACAGTGATCTTGTGATCTTTAACAGGCATTTACTAATTTTGCTCCCAGTTTTCAAGCTTTTTGAGTATGGACAAAAATCCAGTCCAAATCGACACAAAGCAAAGAAAGAAACTTTCCCTTAAGTATTTTACTAAAATAAAAAATCATTCATTTCCTTAAATGGAATATCTGTGCCTTATTATTATTGTAAACACAACAGTTAACACTGTCTCTGGTTGAAAAATGGAAAGGTCACTGTGATTTTCTCTTTTTGGGTATACTAATTTAATTCAATTTATTAAGGTTGTCTTAAGGTGCTACATCTGAACCAAACTAGATTAATTCTAATGTTATATTTGTAATTTAGATAAGATAAAAAGGGCTTAATTGTCTTAAAAGTATTAGCATCAGGGATCCGCTATAAGAAGCCAAATCTGGAAATGGCTTACCAACTTTGTAAGAGAAAAATAAGGAGAAATGTGTTCAGTCAACTGAACTGCATGCTCCACTCCTTATAAAGCATAGATGATCAGCATGTAGCAGCAAGACCTGGCAGAACTACACAGCGGCTGCAGAGCACATTTTCAGTCTGAATGACTTTTCCCCTCCAGTAGCCCCTGAAGTGGACATTAGTGAGGTGTGGGACCACCTGTAATAATTCAAACCATTAGCTGCAGCCCAAGCCTCTTGAGCCATGCCAGTGTCAGCAAGGGAGGACAGGCTAGTTTCAGAGTGGAAACACTTGGTCAGTCAGACGGGAAAGAGTGCAGTCCTTTGGGAATTCTCCAGAACACTCAGCTGTCAAAAGCACAAGTTGTGACCACTGTGCTGAACCTGAAATTCTTAAGTGAAAGTCAGCAAAGTAGGAAAAACTGTAATAAAAAATTACCACTTAGTGGCATTTTGGTTAAAAAAGTGCATCTTATCAGTGCTCTGGAAAATCATAAATTGGTGTGAATATTCTATAGAAAAAAAGATTAAATGATGCACAGCAATATTTTTAAAGCCTGTTGTTCCTAGGCATTAAAGAATAGTTTTCAACGATTCATGTAAAGTCGATACACATGTAGTATCATTTTGTCCCCAACCTTCTGCATCATTTCTCGAGAACTCAAGGTTCACATGGAGTTTTAAGAGTGAAACTGCGCTTTCTAAAATTTATACATAACTCCAGGCTCAGAATATGATGCAACTGAGAGAATGAATTTGCCAAGTTAGTAATCTGTTTATACTTCAAAGAGCAGAGAAGGGCAGAGAGAGGAGTAGGAATGTGCAGTTTTCCCCGTTGAGGACAGTATTGAAATGGTTTCAATGAAGGGTTACATGAGCAGCTGGTAAAATTTGTCAAATTTTCTTGTGCTGTTCAAATATTCATAAAGCTGGCACTCTTTGGTTTTCCACCTTAAATTTCTTTTAGAAAATCTATGAAGGTTTTGGGAAAACAATCTAATGTTTTCTTTGATTTACTGCATATCATGCATTTTCATTTTCAACTCAATTTTATTTTATGCACAATAACAGAAATGTGGTTTTAGGCTTGTAAATAAGGATAAAAAAATTGTTCGACCCAAAACAACTTCTTTTTTTTAGATGATTTTGATTTGGGACAAACTTGGAAATTGATTATATAACTCACTCAAATACATCTTTCTCGTCAGTAACATATCTAATTCTATGTTCCATAGTGGGTTTTTTGTTTTTGATCGATTTATTGATGTTTCAATAACGGATCAACTCGATGTCTATCCATCCATTCATTTTCAGTCCGAAACATTTCAGGTATGTGAAAAACACAACCCATGTCTGATAACAAAAGAACCAAGAAGTCCGGTCACCAGTCTGTCGCAGGGTCAAAAACACACACTCACATGCACACATAGGGGCCGTCTAAAATGTTCAATTAACATACAGTATGCAGCATGTTTTAAGACTGTGGGAGGAAGCTGAAGTTCCCCAAGAAAACCCAGATATGCTTGGGGAGAACATGCAAACTCCACACAGAAAGGTCCCAGTCGGGACTCGAATTAGGACCTTATTGCTGTGAGACGAAGTGTTAAGTGCAGCCTAATTAATAGATTTTTTCTGAAAGGATAGGTATCTGTTGATAAAAGAAAAAGAACTCACTCTGAAACAATGCAGAGTTTAAATATGGGGATATCAAATTATTCCCTCTGTCCTAAACTCTTTCACATGGGCATTGAAAGACATCCTTGTGATGTGTCACTAATTTGCTTGCTAAACAGAGCATCAACATACTGACAAAACTCATGGCTAAAAATAACATTTCTATGTTGTTTAGATGTAAGCTCCTTTGTATTTATGCTATTTATTGAGTTTAAAATAATTATATAGATACACTTTTTTGCCACATTCTTTTAATTAAATTTTCAATGCAATAAAAAAAATATCAGAAACAGATTTTACATTCCACTCGATTCAGCCATTACAAAAATTGCAACTTTTATCAACAGTATTTAAGGGAATGCTTTTTTGTTATTCAGGTCTTATTTTAACATGCCCCCCACCCCACCCCAAGAACAAGAGTGCCTCTCCTTAGACATTGACAAAATGAAGAATATAAATTTAACAAACTTAAAATTAAGAAAGTTAAAAACCATTGGTTTATGCTTGGACTGTAAGTGTTTTTCCAGCGTTTGGCAATGCACATTTTTGCATGAATCAAGCTGAGATATATAAACGCCCTCTCACCTTTGTTGCAGTTATGTATTTTTGGAAATATACCTAATAAAAAAAACTTTGGCTCCAGTGGGATCTGATTTAAAGTAATTTTCTCTATTGTGAATTTCACTTCTTCCCAAAATGTTTGTATAAATTTGCATTCCCAAGTACAGCTGAAGTATGTTCCTTTCATTTCCATATATTTGGGGCAAACATCTGGTATATTTTTGTTATACATATTTAAATCTGCTGGTGATATATATGTACGCATTAACCATTTGTATTGTGTTAATTTTAGTCTCGAGTTAACGAGCACCCTCCCATTCCTCATTTGTAATTTGTTTTTGGAGGTCTTCTTTCCAAGCATTTACTTTGTATTGTGAACTTTCGTCTGAATTAGACAAAGACATATTATAAAACTCAGAAATGGCGCCTTTTTTGGTATTGTCTCTCACCATCAACTTTTCTAAACTTGAACATTGTGGTTTATTGAGGGTCTTCTGTGTTTTTCTTACAAAGTTTCTGACCTGGATAAATTTATAAAAATGTTTTTGACTCAACTCACATTTAGTTTTTAACTCTTCAAATGACATCATAACATCAATATCTCGAAATTATAAGTCCCGGATGGTAGAAAGACCCTTTGCTGTCCATGTTGTTCTTTATCTCTTTGCGTAGCTTTTTTGAGGTGTTTGAATTAAGAAATAACAGGAGGAGCAGCTTTAGATCCTGGGATTCCATTTCACACCATTGAGGAGTGTTTTTAACAGTAAAACGAAACATTATAGATCTAATCTGTTCAGCCCAGTGGTCCCATTCAATGTTTGGACTTTCTAGTCCCCCTTCGTCAAATGGAAGATTTAGTAACATTAAACGGAGTCTTGCTTTTTTTGTCTAGAGGTGGTTTCAGAGGTGTTTTTTGAAACAGATACATTAGTTTTGGGAGTACACTCATCTTTAATATATTTATTCTTACCATAATTGATATCGGTAGTGTCATCCATTTCTCTATGGAGCCGTTTATCTTGTTCATGAAAGGATCATAATTTGATTCTACTATCTGTTCTAGTCTTGGTCTGATAGTGATTCCTAAATGTTTGAAATTTTTAACAACGTTAAATTGCATAGTTTCAGGAATGGATTTTTTCTTTCTTCTTCATTAACCCTTGTGCTATCTTAGATGACCCCACCTTTGCATTGACGTGTTATTCCTACCATGACAAAGGTGGAAAGATTTCATGTAATCCATGGACACCAGTGAAGATCACAAATTATTGAAGAAAAAAGGTTCAGAGCACTGTCTAGTGGGTCTAGATGACCCAACTCCCAATGTTAAAGTCCTTAGGATAGCACAAGGGTTAAGTAATAAAATAGAGGATTTTGTTTGGTTCACTCTATATCCAGAGGCATCTCCATATTTACAGATTATTTCCATTAAAGAAGGAATTTACTTTATTTAATTGAGAGAGAAACACAAGCACATCTGCATATAGAGCTTTTTTGTGTTCCACTGGACCCACCATGATTCCATGTAGCCCTGTATGGGATCGTATTGCTATTGCTAGTGGTTCGATTGCCATTGTGAATAGCAAAGGTGATAATGGACACCCTTGCCTGCAGCCTTTTGTTATGTTTATTGACTGTGAAGTGTTCCTGTTAAGATTTTTGCCTTGGCGTTTTTATATATGATCTGGACCCACATTTTAAAGTTGGTTCCACATCCAAGTTTGTCCATGACCTTAAAGAGAAAAGGCCAATGGACCTTATCAAAAGCCTTTTCAGCATCCAGCGCTAGTAAACCTGTTTCTGCTTTATTTGTGCTGTAATAAATAATATTTAAAACGCTTCTCACGTTGTGTAATCCTTGCCTTCCAGATACAAATCCATTTTGGTCTCTATCAATAATGCTTGGCAACGTATTCTGTCGTGTTGCTAAGAGTTTACAGATTATTTTAAGGTAAGAGTTTAACTAACTTATTGGTCTAAAATTTTCACATTTGTTTGAGGGTTTTCCTGGTTTAGGTAATAGAATTATCAACACACTATTCGTTGATGGAGGGATATTGTTATTTCTAAATGCTTCTTGGAGCACTTCAAAATGGGTGTTATTAGTTTATTTTTAAATTCTTTATACAAATCAACTGGGAGACCATCTGGACCTGCTTTTTTGCCAGATTTGAGACTATCAATTGCATGTCCAATTTCCTCTTCACTGATTTCCAGGTTTAAAACCTCTCTTTTTTTCATTAGATATAAGTGGAGTGGACTTATCAACAAAAAAATATTACACTTCCCAGCTTGGCAAGCAGGGGGCGTAACACTACTAGAGCATTTAATTATTGATAAAAGATTCAGGATTAAAGTGTCGGGATAGCAGAGCAGTGAGTAACGTGTTTGTTCTGGTGGCCGGAAATCTAGTTTCACTTTTGGTTAAGGTCATAAAAATATATTCAATTGTCAGGATTAGGTACACCAAAACTTTGATGGTGTTCATAGGATTTTAAGTGATCCTATGATATTCAAATAAATTTAGCAGCTGAAAGAATAAATACAATAAATTAACAAGTTTTAACTGCTTATGCCATTCAGTAAGTAATAAGTAGCTGTCATAATCTTCTCGCTTCGTTTTTGTCATTGAGTTTTGGTCAGGACCTCATTTGCTCCAGTGGGCACATGCACATGTGATGGATGGGTCAGGAGTTTGCCCTCCACTTCACTTAAACAGATTTCTTTATTTTCTTCAGAGCAAGTTTTACAAGGCTCTTAAATTATTAATATTTTTTTTAAATTTCATTTATGATGATAACGTGCATGCATATTTATCTCTGTTGGTATTTGTACACAGCACAAATGGTTATTAAAACTAATAAAGGTCAAGTCATTTTTATTAATACAATGTGGCATTCCCTTTATTTCTAAACTAAGACACTAAAAATATAAATTACTCTGATAATTACTTTTTTCTCATATTTTGCTACGACTAACCCCAAAAGACTGTTTATCATAGCTGGACAGAACAAAACAAAAAAATCCAATGACACCTGCTTTCACTTGAAGCCTGTTGTCATAGTAGCCTCACCTCTATTTCCTCTTCAAGGGTGTGTTAGCTCATCTGCTAGACTGTATATAAGTTTGTTTCACAGCATAACAGCTGGAAATGGGGCATGGTCACAGACACAGCAGCTCTGCCAATCAGGGACATTGACTCACAATTGATTATTACCACAATCTTCCTGTTGATTGTTTAGCTTTTTTTTTTTCATTTTCAGGTCATGGGTTGCTGTCTTATTGCTTCAGCTTTATGCTTTTTACTTGACTTATTTATAGCTGACCAGCTCCATGTTAAGTTATATATTTTGATAGTAAAGATATTTTTTTTAGCAATGACACAGAATGGGTATAAAACAAATCAGTTGTAATATGAAGAAAATCCACAATAGTTTAAAGAAATGAAATCTAGACAAACATTTTACCTTTACATATGTTTCTCATGATCTCTAATTTAACATTTACAATTACAAAATCCTTACGAAAAAAAACCCTGAAACGTTTTGTTTAAGTACATTTTTGTAGTGTTTACCTAAAAAACAGCTTTAATTAAAAAAAGAATGGCTAAGCCATTAATTAATTTCTAGAAAATTGAAGAGATGAGGTTAAAAGTCCAGGGCACCTTGGCTTCCCTAAATTAATTTCTCTTCTTTCTATATGAGAGACTGCGTATTGCAGTTCAGTTCTGCACTCTGAAGTCCTAACACTTGCACTTTTGGTCCGAGGACTCCTCTCTCTTATTCCTCGAGATAAAGCCACAATCGATCGGCCCCCCTTCATGCCATTTTCTCCCACACTGCCCTGATTTTTAACCTACGCTGATCAGGTATGCTGGAGACTGCATTCAACCACTGTCTGTCTTTGTCTCTCGCTCAATCCCTTTCTGTTTTCTGCCAACAAACTTTTTAATGCATTATTTATTTGTTCCATTAGCCACAAGACAGCAGCACAGAATTGCTGCTTATTGTAAAAGAAGGCCTTGAAGACTAGCTCCAGGCAGAACATTGTGTTCTTTGATATTTCTGAATTCTCCAAGAGAACAACAGTTCTTTAAAGAACAATTTGAATTCCCAGCCAAGATTTGCCCTTAACAGAGGTTTGGTGCATTGCACATGTTGCTAAAGAAATAGATTCAACTGTGGAATTTGTGCAAAGAAAAAGCAAATCGATGTTAAAGTATTGACTGTTCAGGACATGCTGTACTTGGCTGCTCAAAAGACCCAATTTAGACTGATTCACACTTTTGCATCACTCACATCTTGGCTGTACAACGAAACATAAATGTGAGTGTATTAATATTCATGACCATGTTTTGGTGTATAATGTGAGGCATGAGTCCTCATGTTAACATGGGCCTTGACACAAAAAAAGGCTGCCAGGAATGCAGCTGCTCATCACAAAGCTATTTTTAAAGGTACCTGCTGCAGTTGGCAACATTTCCTCTGAACGAAGCCGCTGTTCAATACAGCACGTCTCTTGGGGTGTAGTGTGAGCATACGCAGAATTTTCCTTAGCATTCTTTGGATAAAGCACAACAGAATTCATTTTTTTATCCCCTCAAGCAATACGACAGTAATTAATTATACTTGAAAGTCCATGACAGTCTTTCCATGTGGCAGACTCTGTGTGACAGTAGCTAGCCAGTCACCAAACTCTATAAGAAAAAGCAGCAGGCAACAATGCATTTCATTGCCATTTAATTGTGCTGTTGTAGGCTTCTATTATTTCTCAAGATGATTGTATGTTTTTTAGTCAACTTTATCTATGTTCACTGTGGTTTTTAACTATCTAACTTTAAGTTGGAGTATTCTTGTTCCAAAATCAAGAGAGCATTGATTCCAAGCAAATGCTTTGCTAACAAAAAAAACACCAGCAAAGGAGATGTCATGTTTAAAAGAGTAAGTGCTATTGGTCCTGTTGGTAAAGGTGTTGGTTGACATCATTTTGCATGTTTGCAAACTTAGAGTTATCTATTTACCTAAGATTTAAATTTAGTTTACTGCTTTGGTTTAATGTATCCTTTATTAAGCAGTTACAGGAATATTTTCTCTAATGGTTTAAAATAAAATCTTTGCTCATCATTTGGAAATCTGACAAACTTAGGGTGTATTCAGACTGGTCACAGTTGGTTCACTTAAAGTTGAACCAGAGTTCGTTTCCCCCAATAATCTGGAAAGAATTTTCAGTCTGAATACACCCAAGCGGACCCTGGTCCGGGACAAGGACCCGCTCTCAGACCCATCTTTCAAGATGGTCTTGGTTTGTTTCCAATCAGACTAGGGTTCGGTTCACTCTGAGCTTCCTCGGTCTGAATAGACTCCTTGCTCGGCATTATCGAATGTAAACACTGTAGTGGAGCAATGATGACATAGAACTCATCAAAATTAGGTTGGATAAATGCAAGCTCATTAAAATAACTTTTAACGGGATATACATTGCTTCTCACTGTTTTCCCTACAATCTCTGTGTCATCAACACTTAGCAGTACCTCCTTAGCTGTTGCCAGTTCTTCTGTAACTGCCTTGCATCATGCCTCTGCTAGATCATAGAGTCCAGTAGAAAAAAATAATATTTTTCATATTTAAAGGTAGCATTGCTCTCTGGGTTGTGGGGCAGTGGGCATTGAACTGGATTTGTAATCTGCAGTCCCAAGGCTAGAATCTATCACGTTCTGCTTCTATCAGGCAAGCGACCCAGTGTGACACCTCTGCCAAGTCCTTGTATCAACCACTTTGCCACAATGGGGGCCAACCAACAGAAAAAAACAACAGACAGTGGCAGTGTATAATCAATTGCCACCCTGTGTTGCCACTTGATACTGTCAAATGGGTAAGTTGATTAAGTCAGAAGAAAGCTCTTAGCTGTTTTGATGCAGGTCTGTCTGAAACACTGGTAAAAGGGTGAATCTGTTAGATGAGAAGTAGGCCACAGAACTGTGCTTCGAGTCAAAGACTGATCAAAGTCCGACTTTTATCTGACTTATAAATGCAATTTGAGACAGCCACGGAATTGCTCACACCAGTGAGGATGAAGGAAAGACGTCAGTAGATATGAGGAAAGTGAAACAGCTGAACGTGAAAAACATGAAATATGCAGAAGCCAGTTGATGCTCCTGTCAAGAAGTGGGACAGAATTTTACTCTTTCTAAAATCCCAAGGTCTCTGTTTAAAGTTAAACCCGTGATTCACAAATTGTTCCCACATTGGACTTAAATTGTCGGAAAAAGGATCTTGCTCGAGGCGGAATTACAGTTTACTTTGCTGCGATTATCTGTTATTAAATTTCATCTGAAGGTATTCTAATTAAATTTGATGAACGTCTTCATCAATAAGATCTGTTTTCAAACTGTACAGGTTTGTGTTGCAAAACAAACCTTTAATGAAACTTTTCTTACAATATTTATTTAATGATCTGCTCTCTTTAACTATATTGGATGTTGTTGTTTTCGTGTGTTTAGAAAATCTCAGCTGCTCGTGAGCGGTAATGTGTGGGGTAATTTGCAATAAATGATTCTACCATTCATTGTGTCAGCGGGAAGCTAATTGTTGTTTGTTTGCTTTTCTTTTAGTGATTTTTATAATCATTTTTTTTATGAATGTGAATAATTCCCACCAACAGTGCATTGTGGGTGTTCACATTGCGGGGAGGGAAAATATGCATGCAGCAAAGAGGGAATAGCAGATCTGGCAAGAAGACTATCAGACCGTCATTACAGCAAACACTGATGAGAAATTAATTACATGGCAGCTGGCTTCAGCCGTACTGGAACCTGAAGGTAGGGGGCAGCATACAGGATTTGTTTGAGGTTAGGGAAAGATAGTAAAGCTATTTTTTATCTCACAAGAACAGTTTATCCACAGCATGTTTTAAATTTGACCAGTCCTGTGGATGTTTTCATTTATCTTAAGCTTTTTGTTTCTCCATCCGTAAAAAAAAAAGTAGTAGTGATGAATAGGTTTTATGCTTGGCTTTTTTTTTAAATCAAACTTTTGACAGTTAGTAAATTAGAGGACCACTGAAAAGGTTTTTTTCTGAGATAAAAGATGCCTTGTTTGCTGCAGATACCCCAACTCATATCAAATATAAGAATTACATAAAATGCAAATGTCATGTACATAATTTCATGTTTTCTAATTTCTAAACCATGACAAATTCTTCTGACGACCAATTTGACAGCATATAAATTGAGATGCAGTTGAAGATTCTTAGTTTACCTGAAGAGGTCATACCACCTCCTATAAATTATATATTGTGAAGTGTTTTCTTTGCACGATTGTCACTGGGAATAAGTACTATAAGTCATGTTCGTAATTATCCTTGTAATTATCCACGGCTGTCTTCATTTCAGTTGATTAATTTTAATGAATTTAAGTGTGTTTGTTGTGTGTGTGTGTGTGTGTGGATGTGCGTGTGTGTGTGGGAGTGTATATAGTGTCCAGAGGAAATACATTTGAGCCAACCAGGCAGTCACAGTATGGGTTGACAGTAAATTATTCCTGGACTTGGACTCATTTTGTTTCCAAGTGCTGCTTCTTTTTCTGCTGCTCAAACAGCCTTTCCCCACAAATTCACTTTACGATTTCCATTTCCCACCTAAAATGTTAAAATGTCTAATTAAAGAAGTACAACAGAGAATTCTAAAAATGAGTCTTATTATGCTTTGTTGTAATTAAATGCTGTTAAATCACTGTTTAAATAACTTCACTGTTATGGCAAGAGCTGCTAAAAGACAACAATGGTATAAAGTCAAATTCAAATCCAAAACAATGAAAAATCCCTTTGAGAAAGCTTTTACCAGAAAATACCCTACGATGTGATTCATGTAAAATGAATGCCCGAAAATACAGATTTGGTTGAAGAATTAGAAAAAAACAGCTTGTTTTCAGAGGACCTTGAGAAGCCTGTTCAAAGAAAATGTATGGGAATTTGTGATCCTGTATTTCAAATTCTTTAAGCAAAATGCTGAATTTGAGCAAAAAGCCTTGATCTGCAGTCTTTCTTTTTCTTAAAAATGTTTTCTGGAATAATAGAAAAACACCATATTGAAAAGAAACACCCATGTCTGCTGCAGCAAAAAAGTCTACTTGGACATTGAAATACTATCATCTCCTCACCAAACTTCAGAGTTGAAGTAATGCACTCAGGCATAACGCTGTCATGCTATCTTCCAAACAGAGAAAAAGGATTTGTCACCTCACAGAACACATTTCCACAGCTCTACAGTCCAGTAACGGCGTGTTTTTACACCACTCTTTCTGAAGCTTGGCATTGGACTTGTGAGGTGAGACTTGATGCAGCTGTCTGATCATGAGACTCATGCCAGACCGTTGTGATGCTTTGGTATTCCAGTGGAAGTGTAGAACTCTTCATCTTTGGAATCAGTGGAGCATTGGTAACTTTTATGCACCCCGTTCCTCACGGAGTGTAGAGTATTGAGAAACGGAGCAAACTGCTTTAACAAAACTACATAAGCTAGGTGCTTTTGTTTTGCACATCTTTCGACGAAGAGGCATGACCTTACGCTTTTTTCCATTAATAACATGCATCTGGCATCACATACAAGGTTTTTAATTTCATCTTTATTATAAAAACATTAACAAAATGAGATTTTAATATGTAAAAAAAATGCAATTAACTTATGTTTGCACTTTTGGTCTAATCCAATTTTCCAGTCACTGTAGAACGTGTTTCAACAAATGACTCCCCCTCCCATTACGTCCATAGAGGCAAAAAAAAGAGGTTGGAGGACAGCATAACAACAGATGACTGTGAGGTCATTTGAGCACAGCGGTATGCTTTCAACTGAGAGGACAGAATTAGTATAGAATTAATTAAAGCATTGCTTAATTGGTAGAACAGTAGCATTAGAGGATGTTACAAAGGGGGAAAGATATCTGTGTGTATAGGGCTCCAGCTGAGTGTTTTTTAGTGTGCCTAATTAAAGCGGCTTAGACACATTTAGCAAATTAAGTTCAAGCGCAAGTTTAATAAGTAGATTTGTTCCCCTTCATCCTGCCTCAGTTGTCGTCTGATGCTCTATTTTTTCGGTCAATTCTAATTTCTCGGAGTATCAAATAATTAACTTTACAAGTTTTTTTTTAATTGTGTGGGTATTTTATCTCCTAATTCAATTTATATTGTGTGCACCTACTTCTTCCTTTAAATCTTTCACTTCTGGACCAGTCTGGGAAGTGCACCCACCACTGCAATCTCCTGGCATTTCCCCACCAGCATAAAGGTAGTGGTGGTTCTTTACACATGGGACAACGCTGTTTAAACAAGGTCACTCAAATCGTACTTGCATTTTGATGTAGATCATTTTCTGCTCCACTTTGTTTTCCTTAATGAGCATGTACCACTTGGCATGGAGCTCAGAGTTTTCTAGATGAATAAAACACACAATCACGAAGATATTATTTAAAAACAAATCAGTAGAATGTTACATTAAAAAGACAGCACCAAAGGCATGAGAAAATTCAAGTTAAATATGTAACCAGGGCTTCTGGTTGGAAAAATCATAGATATATTTGCCCACTGTGACAGTATCTGTTCTTTATGAGCTCTTTGGATTCCGGGTCCTAAAGTTCAAACGCCTTTCAGGTGGTCCTGTCGAAGCAGCCTTGAATACCGGGCATGTGATTGCAAGTTCTTGAACGCACTTTTAGCAATCTGTGCTCAAAAATCAACTTTCACTAGCCCATTGTAGCGCATGTACTCGCAGTTGGGAGAGGCTTGGTGCGAAACGTCGACGTGATGCAAATCTTGCTTCAGGCTATATGAAAGACTTGGTGTCGTATAATTCTGACTGGGTGCAAAATGCAACTGTTATTTTTTCCTTCATGATCAGTTTTCAAATGGCTGGCTCTCTTGATAATTCAAAGGACGCTACCCAAACATCACTACCAAATCCGAGTCCCTGATTGATCAAAGTTCAACTGGTTTAACTTTCAATGGGTATTCAATTGGTGTGCTTAATTGTGACGTAGAAAATACACTGGGTGGGTTGCAAGTGTCATGGTATTTGAAAACTTGAAACAGACCCAGATGCTGGAACCCGGAAGGATAACAGGAGAGATTTATGATAAGTAGTTTGAATTATTTTTCTTGCAGGTGATTTTCTAACAGCGGGATCTTCGGTTCCAGATGGCAGGTGAGTGGCAGGAAGACGTGGCGTGGCTGGAGGGCTTCTGTGAAGGCTGCGAGGGCATGAACAGCTGGCAAGGCGAGCGTGGATTGAACGGACCGTTCCGGAGGGAATCCCAGGTAGCACTCGTGGTGATGAAGTCCTGGAAGTGAGGCGAAAAGGCCACAATTACTAAACAAGAATTCTTCTTAGGAATAAACATGCGAGACCTGACAAGCACCATGGAGGAGCAACGAACTGGCGACGAATACTGGCTGTGGATCTCCTTAAGAAAGCAGCAGGGCTGATGAGGTGAGTGGCAACAGCTGGGAATCCTCCGGAGCAGAGCAAAGAGGGGCGGGGCTGACAGAGGCACCATGACAGCAAGCTCCCTGCTCCTAGCTCTCAGCAATGAGGAGGGAACGGGGCGGGGTTGCACTTCCCCACTGGTTCCGCCCACAACTCAGAGGGAACTTTCAACTGAACTTTTGCCCCTTTGTAGGAACTCTCCTAGAAATAAAAACGGCATCATTATAATTATGCAATGGGAATGTTTTTACAATAGATCAAACGAACATCTGAGTGGGTGTTTAACGTGTTGGAGGAATCTATCAAGTGCTGTTTTCAGGTCTGCATGATTGAAATCCCCTACTATTATCAGCATATGCAGCTTCAGGATGTATGCATGTTAACCAACACTCATGTTTACAACCAATAAAGGAACAAGCTTTAGAGTTTGGTGACTTCTGTAAACTTCTTTGGAGGTTGGATGAGCATTTAACAATATTACTCTCCAAGTCTGCAGAGAATCGTCTGTCTATAGTTACTGTTTTTATACATAATCGGTCATAAATGTACACACACACAACCCCCCTCTTTATTGTCGGTAGCAAACTGTAATCTTAGTTCATCCATCTTGTTTGTGAGGGGTCTGACATTCATGAAAAAGAAGCCAGGTTGGTTAAATGACTGCTTTTGTCTTACCCATTATGCTGGTTCTGCCTCCCAGCTTCTGCCTGTCTTTATGCCACCTGCGTAATCTAGAATGAGCTGGGAGTTCTCAAAGTATGTCCACTAGGGATGGGTATCATTAAGGTTTTAACGGTACTACTACTGCTTATCGATCCGGTATTTTAACGATACTATTAACGATACTTTTTGAAGACAAAAAATAAATAACAAATTGAGAACATAAAGTGTTTTATTTCCTCACTATGCAACAATGTTTTTTTTAACAAAACGTTTTATTTTAGAAATTTTCCAACTTGAAAAGTAAAATACATGAAAAAATAATAAAGAAGAAAAAAAGAAAAATAAACAGCAATGTTTTGACATATTGCTGTCATGATGTAAATATGAAACGAATTAAATAAATGTTTGAGCTCATGAAATCATCTCAGAGAGAGTCTCTGCTTCAACTCTCGCAGTGAAAGCGGCGTCTAAATCTGATGCCCGTGTTTCCATCTCTCTGACAGTTTGAAGCCAAAGCCCCTCCCCCACCTCTATACCTGATATTCCTCTCACCTCTTTCACCTGTTCATATCCACTGCAGCTGAGAGTCGTTTTTTCCAGCTCTTCTCCAGTGTATTCTACCCAGAGAGCGCAAAATACGGTCATCATAGCAGCAGGGTGACACGATAGTCGGGGCGCTCTGGCGCGGATTTCATTCATTTTACGTGCTCGCCGCGTGCTGTCTGAACAACAGCCCCGCCCCTGTGCACACAAATAGCCAGACAGACCTCTCCTCTTCAGCGAGAACCTTGGTTCCGGTTCCGGGTTACACAGCAGGACGCATGGCGTGCCTCTCTGCGAATACAACTATCTTCAAATTACTTAAAAGGTTGATTTTGTCTGATAAAAACTGGGAACCGGATATTGATAAATCATGTAATAAAATGGTTATAGTATAGTCAAAGTCAAAGTCAAAGTCGGCTTTATTGTCAAATGTACTGCATCCATAAAGACATACAGCACAGATGAAATTGCTTTCCTCTTTACCCCCAGTGCAAGCAGCATACAAAAAATAAATAAATAAACGACTTAAAAAATAGATAAAAAGACAGCAATAATAAGAAGAATAACATTAGTCTAAACAGTGTAGAGAGCAATGAGATGGGGTATAACGGGGTGGGATTATATAAGTTCGCTTCCTTCCACTCCCTTTTAAGCAATATTTACTATTATGTCTAATTATCCTAAGTTTGATTAGTTACTGTATGAATGTATAACTGATGATTAAATTGGTGTTGTGTATTATTTCTACTTAATTGCTTGAAATAAACCATTTAAAAAAAAAAGAAGAATAGCGAATTTAATATCATCAGTAATTAACTGAAAATTGACTGACTTGGTGAGTTAAATATGGCAGAATATGTGGCAGAATAAATATGGCACGTTTATATCTTGTGGGACACAAAAAAATGCGACTTCTCTAGTACCGATAGCAGAACCATTGAGGTCAGATCTTAACGATACTGCAGTCTTTTTTTTTGTTTTTTTTAACTTGTCCTGTCCAACAGCTGGGCAGTCAGATGAGAGCTGAGGGCCTCTTGGGTTGGACATATTTTACTTTAACAAGAGGGGTTATTAATCTTCAGACAAACCAAAGGTATGTCTGAATAAACCCCTTTTGTAATTGAGGCCAAACTTTATTAATTTCAAACATGTCTGAAAATCTTTGGTGTTGGACCGGACGGAAAAGGAAAGAGGGGAAGAAGAGAGAGGGACGTTAGAGAGAGGGGGGGGGGTAGGGGGTGATAATAGGAGGGGAAGGGGGATAAGACCATGACGATACTGCAATCTTGAAGAATGTTGCCCCGGGGCTCGTTCAATACCGGGGCTCGGTACCCATCCCTACTGGGATTATTATGCAAGCAGAGAAACCTGGCCGTAACACAGGGCACATTTATGCTGCTCCCATTTCTGAAGGTGCTACCTTGTCCTGAAGATTTTTTTAACCCTTGTGCTATCTTAGATGACCCCACCCTTACATTGACGTGTTCTCCCTACCATGACAAAGGTGGATAAAGGTGGAACGATATCATGTAATCCATGGACACCATTGAAGACCACAAATCATTGAAGAAAAAAGGTTCAGAGCACTGTCTAGTGGGTCTAGATGACCCAACTCCCAATGTTAAAGTGCCTAGGATGGCACAAGGGTTACAGATCACTCAAAACATGTATTTGCATGAGAGCCAAGTGGAGATCAGACTTGGTCTCAGTGTTCTTTTGCCAATGGAAAGTTGGTGAGAAATTCAGTGTGTGACAGAACAGCACAAAGGCATTCTGCTGGTACTCTGACTATCATGTATTTATGAGCTTCTTTATCGCCTCAACACAAAAGAGTATCTTGTTGTCTTACGACACAGGCTTTTTCTGACTTGTTTTGTGGGCTGTTTTTATTTTCTCCGTGATGTGTCATGACTTTCAAGGCGAGAGAGACCCAGGCGCTGGAACCCAGAAGGAAAACACAGGTGAGTAAGATGGTAAGTAATCTAGTTTTATTTTTGGCGTGGCCTGGAGTCATGGCTAGCTGGAGGTCTTGTCGTGTCAAGGACTTGCGGTGTGACTGGAGGTCTTGGCCTGACTAGGAATCGTGGCGTGGCAGGAGGTCTAGGCGTAGCTTGGAGTTCCCAGGATTTTCAGTGAGGACAAGGCTGCTCTTGGAGAAGTGTGACTCAGGTGAACACTCATGGTTTGAAGTCCTGTAGGTGAAGCGTAAGACAAAGTTAGTGAAGAGCAAAAACACATGAGCAAAGAATAAGCTCTAGTGACCAGACTAAGCACCAAAAGGGGCAACAAACTGGCGATCAATGCTGGAACTGGATCTCCTTAAGTGCTAAGAGCTGGTGGTTGATTAGTTGAGTGATCACAGCTGGTTCGAGTCAGAAAGCAGAGCAGAGAGGGGAGGGGGAGGAGAGACTGCCAGAGGCACCATGACATGGTGCTTCACATCACTTACTTTTTTTTCGGTCACTTCACTGTTTTGGTCTATTGGATGGTCCATTTGTACTCTACTACTTTAATTCACCAATTTGTGTGCTGTTAATTTTTGTTAATGTGAACATGAGCATGTTTTTCATTTATTGTTTTTACAACTTTTTTTTCTTTTTCTATTTCACAGAAGGTTTATGAGAACCTAAGATTTTAATCCAATTTATCTTAGCTGAATGGCTTTTTGTAAGCAGGAACACTTAATGATCCTTAAAAATTTATGCTGTTTCAAAATCACCATGTCCCACAGTCACACACCCCCTGATGGAATTCTGGTTACTATGTGACGACAACATTTCTGTTAAAGAATTTAATCTACAAAATAAAATAAAAAATATATGCTATTTTTGAAATTTCTATGGAATTTTCTATATTATTTTTTCCTTCTCTTGTATAGTTTCCATGAAAAAAAGAACATCTGTGCTATGCAGTCTTTTCCTGTTGGTGTACTGCGCATCTTGCTGGGAGGCTCATAGGATAACTTGCCAATTCCATTTCACTGCTTTCGGGCTTTGGTAGACTAAGGCTAATGAACTGCGCAGAAACAGTGAGAACTCCTACTTTTCACCTAAAAAAATCAATTGAGTTAAAAAAAAAGAATTATAGAAGTTCTCATCTAGACTGACTTATTTGCACCCATTTTGTTTCATAATTTCCTTTTGTTTTTCATCATATGTTTGTATAAAATTGTTTGTATACATATTATTCTAAAGAGTTGCATTAGCCATTAAGTCAAATTCATATACTGCTTCACAACAGTTACATAATCTTTATAAACCGTCAAATGAGTGAACAGGATGAACCAGGTTGTTAGATAAGCGTTTTGAGAAACAGTTATAAGATAATCTACAATGCATAAAAGTATTAATACAGAGAGCTTGACAACATTTAAATGCAAATTTAACAATGTTTTTGGCTGATTATGGGATTGTAATGTAGTTTTTTTCATCAGACATACATCATATACAACAGATAGGTACACGCATATGTGAAATCTACCTTCAATAACAGAGTTTAAGTATGTGTAATGGACAGCCCTCTCCATAATTCTGGCAGTCATTTCAAGTGAGTTTGCAGCTGCAGCTGGAGAAGAATAAATGAAAGACCTTAGTAATGTTTTCAATAAGGGGGGAAAAAGTGGAACAACCATTATGTAATTATTCTATTTGGAGAGAATGATAATGAATGGGATTGTTAGGTGGGCTGTTCAGTAGAGTTTAATAGTGGCTTACACAATGGAAAATTGATATGAATGCAAATTTTCCTCAACTTCTTGGTTTTTATAGGTTTCAAAGACAAAGATTTAAGGATTGTGCCTTAAAATCTGCAACTCGGAACCTGTAAGACACTGACACTGGTACTGCATGAGGTATGTCTGCACATGAAAAAAAACGAGTTAAGGGACAACTGATGTATAATAAAAACGTTCCCCTCGCCCTCTGCGGGTGGTTTCTCACCCAAGCTCAGGTCCTCTACCAGAGCGTAACCCTAACCTTAACATACAGAAGGGCATTGGTAGAGATTCTGCAGGTCATGACACACCAACCTGTGCACAGCCTGGATTGATTACAAGAAAGCCTATGACTCAATGCCACACACGTGGATCACTGAATGTTTGGAGCTGTACAACATCAACAGGATTTTAAGAGCCTTCATAGGACCCTTGAAGCCAATGGCAAGCCACTTGCACAAGTTTCCTCCTCACCATGCATGGAGCATTCCATCCCAAATCCAGCACCCTGAGACTGTATGCTAGCCGCAAGGAAGGAGGCCGAGGACTAGTGAGCGTGAAAGCCACTGTCCAGGATGAAACATCCAAGATACATGAATACATTGAACTCAAGGCCCCAACTGACAGTGTGCTCAGTGAATGTCTCAGGCAATGGAGAGCAGGGGATACAGTGCTGGAGGACAGATCCTCATGGGAGGAAAAACCCCTTTATGGGATGTACCACCGGACCATAACTGAAGTGGCTGATATCAAGAAGTCCTACCAATGGGTAGAAAGGGCTGGCCTACAGTACAGCACTGAAGCGCTCATCCTGGCAGCTCAGGAACAAGCCCTGAGCACCAGAGCGATAGAGGTTCAGATCTACCACACCAGACAAGACCCAAGGTGTAGACTGTGTAAAGAGGCGCCTAAAACAATCCAGCACATAACTGCAGGGTGTAAGATGCTGGCAGGGAAAGCATACATGGAGCGCCACAATCAAGTGGCTGGAATAATATACAGGAACATGTGTGCAGAATATGAACTGGAAAACCCAAGGTCAAAATGGGAAACACCTCCAAAGGTGGTAGAGAATGAGAGGGCAAAGATCCTGTGGGACTTCCAGATCCAGACTGATAGGATGGTAATGGTGAACAAACAGACATTGTAGTGGTGGATAAAGAACAGAGGAAAGCCGTTGTGGTGGATGTGGCAGTGCCAAGCGATGGGAACATCAGGAAGAAGGAACATGAGAAACTGGAGAAATACCAGGGACTCAGAGAAGAACTGGAGAAAGCCTGGAAAGTGAAGGTGACAGTGGTGCCTGTGGTAAATGGAGCACTCGGGGCAGTAACTCCCAAGCTGGAGGAGTGGCTACAACAGATACCTGGAAAGACCTCAGACCTCTCAGTCCAGAAAAGTGCAGTGCTAAGAACAGCTAAAATACTGCGCAGGACCCTCAAGCTCCCAGGCCTCTGGCAGAGGACCCAAGCTTGGAGGAGAAACCACCCGCGGTGGGTGAGAGGGACTTTATTTTGTTATGTATATAAACAACAAAACAAAAAGACAAACATTGAACAGAGGAAATTACATTTAATACTCAAAATAAAGCTCTGTTTGTCCCTAGTTTTGTTTGGTCTGTACAATTTGTTTTTGTATTTAATAATCCATTGAACCATTTTTTAGTTTTGACAAACTACTTAGCTCAGTATATTAAAAAAACATATCTTAGTTAAATATCAGATTTGTTCGTCTTGTATTTGTTTTGCTTAGGTTTACAGAGACAGCAGAGGAAGTGGGTATTCAGTAAAAAATAATTTATATTTTCATTTTTGCATCGTCAGCAATATAATGAACCCCAATAAAGCCTGTCCTAAATCTGACGCGTTTGTTTGACAGTGATGATGTTATGACATTTTAAAAAGAAAAGAAAAAACAACTTCTGTTAGGAGTGTTCAAGAATTACCAAAAAAAAAGGTACTCATCCTTTTTTTAAATAAAAGTTATGCTGTGTTAGATTTAATATCTTTAAGAATCTACCTGAACAAGATTTATCTGCTTAAGGAGAACATCATGAAAGTGTTGGGAAGCGTGCTGCAATCGCTTCCTATGATCTCTATCCTGAGATGAATTTTTAAGTGTTTTACACTTATTACAAAGGTGCTGTGAGACCAATTATCTGTAATAGTTTTTGTGGCAGTTGACATGAAGAAACCCCATGACCCAAAGAGAGTTTCAACAAGTGCAAATGTGAACAGGAGAATGTGTTGCATCGTAAAATGCTTGATAAAACCTGTGCCTTTTAACCCATGGGGTTCAAACGTCTATAAAACAGTGAAACGTTAACATACTAATTGTACTACGTGAACATAAGCCTTACATTATAGATTCTACCAAAAATGACAGAGACTTTAATGGAAAACAACATTTTCTCTTCATTTTTGTGACCAACATTAGCAAGCAATAAAAGCAAATGTTTGGGTTGTATTACACATGCAGATGTAGCTAATTTACATTTTTAATGAAAATGTTTTCACAGAGGAAGTAACATATTGGAAGTAAACCAAAAAACAGCAATGACTTTAGCAATGACTTCAGCCATTCTGTTTGTCTTTTACCTTGCTCCACAAAAAGTAATTTCCTCAGGCACTTTTACTGAAATGTCTTTCTTATTCTAGGGCTGCAGTCACATCGTTTTGGAATTATGGCAGCAGCAGTGCACAGTAGGAAATACAGCTATTTTTGTGAATGGAAAGAAGAGGCATCTATCAACATGAAAGCATAATGAAGAAAAGCAGCGGCGGTAATTATGGGTCGCAGAAGGTCTTGTTGACGTCAGCTGCACTGAGAATCATGCAATTTCTTAAATCTATTAGGGACATTCTGATTAATCACGTCAACTTCAAATCTTGCAATGTCTTAATAATATAACCTGATCAGCTTTTATGAAAAGTATTAGGAAACTGTTAGGAGGAGTTGCTACCATGTTCTGTGAAATAATAGATCCTGCCTTTGGAGGATGACCATGAACACTCAGATAGTCGTATACAAAAACACTGGTCCCTAACATGGCTCACCTTTTGCGGTCTCGCTGTTTTGTGGATATTTTTTGAAACTTAGCATGACTTATATATTTATTTTATTTATTTGCAACACATTGTGTTCTTTATCCTGATTGGCTGTAAAGCATTGTCAATCAATCTCCTCAGTGCCACCTCTCTGATCCGAAATTTGTTCAGGTTTTTGACATTAATCTTTGCTCGTGGGCAGATCTTTGGCTTTATTCTATAATACTGGACTTATTTTTCTATTAGTCTTTATTTGAACTTTGAGACTTAAAACAAGCGAAGAAACCATGAATTCATTCGTGTCTGAGAAGCATTAAGACACATCTATAATAATTGTAGGATATTAAGTTAATTACTTTACAGATTTTCTCCTTCATGGGCCATTTTAAGAACATCACTCCCAAAATAAACGAGAGACTAGTGTCTATGTTTTGATCGAAAATTCTGTAGGTTAAAGTCTTTGTCACTACTTATTACTAGATTATTGCTATATTTAAATTAAATCATGTCACCTGGACTTAAAGAAAGTTCTCTTCCCTTAAAACGTTTTTAGGTACAGATGGCATGATTCCGCATTGAGACGTCACCTGGATAAATGAGAACCTTCATCAATAGATTACTGCTTACATTAGTACATGTGTCCTATTGACAGTTTAGAGAAAGAAAAATCACATTTGTAGAGTTGATACTGTATTAAATTGATATTAGAGATGAGTGCAATTGAACTAAATAAAAGTAATTTTGTGAGATTATAAAATGGTTTGGGTCTAAACTACCAGTATTATCAGGTGCTTAAGCTCACTGCAGTGTTTTGTGTGTCTGCTTACTGCAGATCTAGAACAGGCTGCCTAAAAAATAATTGATCTTAACCAATAAGAAAAAACACAATCTTACACTGGTTCTTTCTATTGCAAAGTAAAGTTTTTGCTTTGGGTTTTCTTCACCAGTTGTTAAAGAGCTAGTGGAAATAAATGGCGAAAAAAACAACAAAAACAAAACAAACATGCATGCTGTTCGTTTCACTTATATTGCACCTGCTCAATTTTAATTGCCTACATAGGCGTTTGAACACATAAAGCACAAAAAGTGCAGTATGAGTGAAGGATAAAAAAGGGAATTGAATAATGAGGTATAGTGTATGTGCTGCTAAGCGGCAGAAGTGTCCATGTAGGTCATTCACTGTGCTTTGCAGTCAGTAGACCTTGTTAAAATCTCTCAGCATCACAAAATGTGACTCCTTAGATCTGCCTACAGACCAAAAGAGATGACCCAGTGAAAGATTAAGGCAGGCACGTTTACTCTTGCAGTGTTTCTAAAACCTAGATGTCATTGCACACTTTCCTACACCCTTTCCATGTTACCCAGAATACCTGGTTCAGCTTATCAAGAAGCTCTGCAGGGACCTGCTTACCAGGCATATTTAAAGGAGGGGAAGAGAGGCATGCTGGACACTGTGCCCAGAGGAGCAGGGTTAGCAAATGGTGCACAAGAAACCCCAGGAATACGAAGACCTCAAAAAGACTCTTGACATTATTCAAGAAACGCTGAAAAGTTTTATGGAACAAGTGTCGGCTAAGCTAACGCCACTTTGGGAAATGATGGAAGAGTTCCGAAGACTTCGGGCTCAAAACGAGCAGCGAGAAAACCGGGTCGAGATTCTGGAGAAAAGACTGAACGATGTGGAACAGCAAATAAGGATGAATAATGTCATTCTCACTGGAGTACCAATCAAGTCTCGAGCGAAGCTGAATGCAGCAGGAGCCAGCACTGCTAATGCTAGCGCTAGCATAGCTAGCAGTGCTAATACGGAGATTGGTGCAGTGTCTTTTGAGCAGCAAATACATTAATTTCTCACATCTAAAGGGATTTCCCTGGATCTCAATACCATCGAGACCTGCCACCTGCTCCCCAGGAGAAAGGAGACGGATAAACCAGCAATCCTCATCAGGTTTGTGAGTCACAAACACAAGCTAGCTTTGATGACCCAAAGGAAACAACTGAAAGGTTCGGCTGCTTATCTGAACGACCATCTGACCAGAAGGAATGCTGAAATCTCAAAACATGCACGGCTTCTCAGGAAGCGTAAGCAGATTGAGAACACTTGGGTTAAAGGCTGCAGGATTTACGTCAAACCGCTCGGTCCAGAGGACCGGTCCAAGGTTCTGGTTGTGAGCACCATGAAGGACTTTGAGAAGTGTCTTTTCACGGTTGTCTGAAACAACATGGAGTATTAAACCAAAGAGCCAAATAATTTCAAGAAATATGACACGTGGATTCCTCACTTTCTCCATACGTCTGACGTCACCTGAATAACAGCAGAGTTCTGACCTGCAGACAACTTGACCTCAACCTTCACCGTCGCTGATATCAGCAGAAGAAGGATATGGACCTGAATCTAATGTCTGCAGACATAACATCGAAGAGAACTATTAACTGTTTTGAACCCAGAAGAACGGCTGTTATCAGTAAAAGAAGAAATACCAACCTTGGACAATCGACAGTTATGGACCCTTTTTACTTTTCCCCTACAGCATTGCTTTATTATAAAAAAAAAAAAAAATACAAAAAAATATTTAAAAAGTAAAACAAATGATTAATCACTTATTGAAAATTGTTAAATTGATTGACTTTTAATGATATTACTTCACTTTCTCCAAAAATTGATAAATTGATTCAAAAATCTTTCCTAATGTAGCATAATTTTGCACATGTTTTTAACTTTTGATACTTGATGAGATTTTGCTATGAAAATTCCTGAAACAGTGTTGTCTACTTTATTGATATAGTATTATGTTTTATTCATATGAATGGCTTTTAAAAGTAACATAATCTGCATATATTTCAGATGACTGATCTGCATTTGCCATGTTGATTTCTAAAATAGTTATTTTTGACGTAATACTTAAGTAATTCATCTTTGTCATGTGCTTTATCGATATCTTATGATTTTTAATTCTGTCTGATAAAAACTGGGAACCGGATATTGATAAATCATGTAATAAAATGGTTATAGTATAACGGGGTGGAATTATATAAATTCGCTTCCTTCCACTCCCTTTCAAGCAATATTTATTAATATGTCTAATTATCCTAAGTTTGATTAGTTACTGTATGAATGTATAACTGATGTTTATATTGCTGTTGTGTATTATTTCTACTTAATTGCTTGAAATAAACCATTTCAAATCAAATCCAAAAAAAAAAAACAATCACTGACTAATGAGGACTCAATATATAACTACTGATTGGGTTTCATGTCTCATATTGTTTTTTTAAACATAGCAGGTACAAACAGCATTCGGACAGTGGTCTACTGTAAACCTGACTTCTAAATATAGTCTATACACCTCTCCTCTTGGGCAATAATCTTTGTGACTTCTGGGTAAAAGTCCTCCTTATCATTTTTTAGGGTGTGATCAGACTGGTAAAATCTGTTGGAACCAGTCTGCTTAATTTGGTCCAGACTGTGTCCTGAACCTTGCGTTTGGCCTGTATTCAGACTGCCTCTTCCCTCATTGGTCAGGAATTATTAGGGTGGAGCAAAGCAACTAGAGGCAGGAAATATGCCTCACCTTGGTGTGTCTTCGTTGCAGCTCTACGTCAGATTCAATCACTAAATAAACAATAGACAAATGTGAAATACTTAACCTAAATTTGAAAGGAAGGACATGTTATAAAAATGTCAAGAATGTACAAAAATCTTTTAATAAAGGATGACCATATTAACATACTCTGGGTAAACTAAAGGCACACAATCAACCCAGTTTGCATAGGATTGTTCAATCTAACATATAAAGCAGAACTCAGTGCTGCCTCACTTCCCAGACTATGTTGTAACTGAAAAAAGGAAATGCATACAGCAGGTTTTGAGTATATGAATGATTAAAATGATCAGATCTTTTATATAACAGATTAGTGGAGACATTTATTTTATTATAATTATTCTACTTATGATGGCAGATGAGGATGATGGCAGGTGGTCAGTGTAGCACTTTCTATGTCAATTTTTGATTTTGTGTGTTAAACAGACTAATTTTGAGTATGTTTAATGGAAAACTATAATAGATCTCTGTTTTTCAGTTCCTCAAACTGACATCTAAGCATGGTCACTAGAATGCTTCAACCCACTGCCAACCAGAACAGGCTATCTATATACAGAAATCCTGGCTAATTTTGTTCAAATCTGTAGCTTTTATCTAGTCAAGGACAGTATGAGCATATCCTCTGCTGTCCACATTAGTCACCCTGAAGTCATTAGAGTTAATTTCATTAAAGCTATAAACAACTCTTCTCTTAGTGGTTAATTGCTTTTATTCATCACCAAGCTGACTTTTTACGTAAAACAAAAGCTGCAACACAGAAACAGTCGGTGGAATCTATCTACTTCCATCTATTCCCTTTTAGTGGCTCTTTTAGCTTTGCACTCCAACCTTTACTCAGTCTTTCATAAAGCATTACATTGTTTTTCTTTTTACTTCGAAAGCATGCTATAAAAACCCTTAGGATTCATTGCCTTTTACAGATACAAATATTGACTAGAATAATTGTTAGAGTGAGTCTCTGATGTTGGTGAAGAAGAAAAAATCCATTATATATTTTCTGTTTGCAATCATTTCAATAATGTGGTGCTATGCATAAAGACATATAGGAAGAGTCCATTAAGCCTCAAAGGTGTAATTTTCTTTCTCCCAAGTTGTTGTCAAAATGAAAACATTTAATATATCTTTTCATCTGCTTTGTTTTTTTCACAAATATGACCACAAGTGTTTGGTAAAAATAGTCAATAAATCAATTTACAAAACATGGTTTTGGTCTATAGGCACGGCTGGAAAGCGTGGACATTACCTAAGTATGTCTGGGGGGAAACATGCTGCAACAGTGCTTAACATTGTGCCCCGTTTCATTTTAGTGTTTTTTTTTTGTACAGTTCGCTTGTTTAGACTACTTTAACAACTGTCTATATCTACTATTACTGAGATCAGTAACTGATTTGCAGAGGATCCATTTGGTGGGGGAACTTCTGAGGTTTTTGTTTTTTTTATTCCAATACACGTTACTAAAAATACAAAATGCACATATTTCAGGTCAATGCCAGTTCAATGTCCAGCTATTGTACTGCACCACGACTTTAGATGTATACACAGATGGTAAAAATGCTTCTAACACCTGGTGTGAGTCACACATCAGCACATTAAAGAGCCAAATCACACCTCCTCTTTGGAAAATGATTTAAAGGTGTTAAGGGCAAATGCAAAGACACTTGCAAATGTTGTTTTTCAGAACATAAAATTATTTGGAATAGATGCCAAGCATGGTTTAATGTAGCCAGGGGTCACATGCTTTTGGGAGATTTGTTTTGGTTTTATATAGGATCCCAGTTATTCATGGGATCAGCATTGTTTTTCTCCTGGCTATTAATTGCAATCCAAAACACTTTCTTTCTTTTCTTTCTTTCTTTCTTTCTGGCGGTCCCTGTACAAGTTGCCTGTTGAAAAACGCGCAGCTGATCTCCAGTGGAGAATCGTACACGGTGCAATAGCTACGAACAGATACAAAGCACACTTTGTACCAACTCAATCAGACAACTGTGATTTCTGTGGGACATCTGAAACTCTGGCACATTTGGCAATCGAGTGTAACAGGCTAAGGCGTATGTTCACAGTTTTGGAGGACTGGTGTCTCAGGCTCGGGGAGGTGTTCTCTTTCCCATTGTTCATTTTTGGCCCCAAATATACAGCCCGAAGGAAACATGTACACACCATACTCAATTTTATTTTTGCAACAGCTAAACTCGCAATCTGGCTAACAAGGAAAAACCGGTTACTCTCTGTTAGTTGTGTGGATGTTACTTTTATGTTTTTTTCTCTTCTGAAAAGTCGTGTGAATGTTGAATATGCTTACTTTAAGTTGATTGACGACCTTCAAAAGTTTAAAAATATGTGGGCTCTGGAGGGAGTTCTGTGTACTATCGGGGAGGATGATAACATAGTGTTCAAATTCTAACGGATTACAGGCTATATACTGATTTTGTTGTTGATGCTCCGCAATGGGGTAACTTTTTAGGTCTTATTATCTTTCTTTTAATGTACAGTGTGTCTTTAATTTAATGTGATTATTAAAGTTTTTGTAAAAATAAAAAAAAAAATCTTTCTTTCTTTCTTTCTGTCTGTCTGTCTGTCTGTCTGTCTGTCTGTCTGTCTGTCTGTCTGTCTGTCTGTCTGTCTGTCTGTCTGTCTGTCTGTCTGTCTGTCTGTCTGTCTGTCGTAGTAAACATCTAAATACATTCGATGCTTGGTGGATTAAACACTTAAATGACATGCAGCACACATGGTTTAGGACAGGGGTCACCAACCTTTTTGAGACTGAGGGCTATTTCATGGGCACTAAGTGGTATGAAGGGCGCCACAGTTGTGTGCCCTATTTTTATTTGCTCATTTTACACACAAAAACATGCATGAATTTTCTAGACTCGTATTACAGAGGGGCCTAAATCCAAAACACACTTTAGGTTGCGGGCCGAACAAGATAAACATTTATTGAACACACTAAAGCTAAACTTTTAAACCTTTAAAACTTCAACTAAACTTTAACTTTTTAAACATAAATATGAATAAAAACAGACAGGAATATTCATCCAGAATAATAAATATATTCTGTCAAAATTATGCAAATATGAACAAACAAAGCCAGGAAATATTAATAATTAGAAATTATAAATCAATTTATTCAGTTTTCGTTCCTTTTTTGTAATTTTTTTGGGGCTGAAGTCCTGACATCATTTTTAGCAATAAGTTTATTTCTGCTTGGTGTGTGATGTTCTGTGTGTGTCTTTGGTCCTGTGTGTGTCTTTGTTCCTGTGTGTATCATTGGTCCTGTATGTGTCTCTGGTCCTGTGTGAGTCTTTGGTCTTGTGTGTTTTTGGTTCTGTATGTGTCTCTGGTCCTGTGTGTGTCTCTGGTCCTGTGTGAGTCTTTGGTCTTGTGTGTTTTTGGTTCTGTGTGTGTCTTTGGTCCTGTGTGTGTCTTTGGTCCTGTGTGTGTCTTTGGTCCTGTGTGTGTCTTTGGTCCTGTGTGTGTCTTTGGTTCTGTGTGTGTCTTTGGTCCTGTATGTGTCTCTAGTCCTGTGTGAGTCTTTGGTTCTGTGTGAGTCTTTGGTTCTGTGTGTGTCTTTGGTCTTGTGTGTGTCTGGTTCTGTGTGTGTCTTTGGTCCTTGTGTGTCTCTGGTTCTGTGTGTGTCTTTGGTCTTGTGTGTGTCTCTGGTTCTGTGTGTGTCTTTGGTCCTGTATGTGTCTCTGGTCCTGAGTGTGTCTTTGGTCCTGTGTGAGTCTTTGGTCTTGTGTTTGTCTTTGTTCCTGTGTGTATCATTGGTCCTGTATGTGTCTCTGGTCCTGTGTGTGTCTCTGGTCCTGTGTGAGTCTTTGGTCCTGTGTGTGTCTTTGGTCCTGTGTGTGTCTTTAGCCCTGTGTGCTCTCTGGTCCTGTGTGAGTCTTTGGTCCTGTGTGTGTCTTTGTGAAATGTATCAGAGGGATTTGATTATTTAAAAACCTGTTATTGTGAAAATCATGTTTAGGTCTCATCAAACATTAAAAACTAAATTACAGAACTCATCACTGGGATTACTCCAAAAATATTTGGCATTTTACTAATTTTGTGCAAAATCTAGCCACAGGGGTTGCAAGCCAGTAACTTCTGTGCCGGTCCCAAGCCCGGATAAATAGAGAGGGTTGCGTCAGGAAGGGCATCCGGCGTAAAAATTGCCAAAATAACCATGCGAATCATCCACAACACTTTAGACATACCGGATCGGTCGAGGACCGGGTTAACAACGACCGCCACCGATGCTGTTAACCTACAGGGTGTCGGTGGAAATTTGACTACTGTTGGTCGAAGAAAGAGGGGAGGCAGAAGGGTCCGTTGCCAGAGAGAGAAGGGAAAAGGCAGGAACATAGGTTTGAGAATAGGGACTCTTAACGTTGGCACAATGACAGGGAAAGGCAGAGAGCTGGCAGACATGATGGAGAGAAGGAAGGTAGATGTACTGTGTGTGCAGGAGACAAGGTGGAAGGGCAGCAAGGCACGTAATATTGGAGGAGGATACAAACTTTTCTATCATGGTGTTGATAGGAAGAGAAACGGGGTAGGAGTGATTCTGAAGGGGGAGTTTTTAAACAGTGTTCTAGAGGTGAAAAGAGTCTCAGACAGGATGATGAGCCTAAAGTTAGAAATTGAAGGGGTGATGGTGAATGTAGTCAGTGGGTATGCGCCACAGGTTGGCTGTGAGTTAGAAGTGAAGGAGAGATTCTGGAGTGAGTTGGATGAGGTCATAGAGAGTTTTCCCAGAGGAGAGAGAGTTGTTATTGGAGCAGACTTTAATGGGCATGTTGGTGAGGGCAACAGAGGTGATGAGGAGGTGATGGGCAGGTTTGGTGTGAAGGAAAGGAATCTGGAGGGACAGATGGTGGTGGACTTTGCGAAGAGGATGGAAATGGCTGTAGTCAACACTTACTTCCAGAAGAGAGAGGAACATAGAGTGACATACAGAAGTGGAGGTAGGAGTACTCAGGTGGACTACATCCTATGTAGACGAGGTCATTTGAGAGAGGTTAATGACTGCAAAGTGGTGGTAGGAGAGAGTGTAGCCAGACAGCACCGCATGGTGGTGTGTAAGATGACTCTGGAGGTCAGGAAGAAGAAGATAGGGAAAACGGAAAAGAAGACCAAGTGGTGGAAGCTACAGAATGAAGAAACTTGTGAGGAATTTAGGCAGAAGTTGAGGCAGGTCCTGGGTGGTCAGGATGAACTTCCAGATGACTGGGAAATTACAGCAGAGATTATCAGGGAAACAGGTAGGAAGGTGCTAGGTGTGTCATCTGGAAAGAGGAAAGACGGTAAAGAGACTTGGTGGTGGAATGAGGAAGTACAGGAATGCGTCCAGAGGAAGAGGTTGGCTAAAAGGAAGTGGGATGTAGAAAGGACTGAGGAAGGTAGACAGGAGTACAAGGAAGCGCAGCGTAGAGTGAAGAGAGAGGTGGCAAAGGCCAAACAGAAAGCTTACGATGAGCTTTATGACAGGTTAGACACAAAGGAAGGAGAGAAGGACTTGTACAGGCTAGCCAGACAGAGAGACAGAGATGGGAAGGACGTGCAACAGATAAGGGTGATTAAGGACAGAGATGGAAAGGTGCTAACAACCCAAGAGAGTGTACAGAAAAGATGGAAGGAGTATTTTGAGGAGCTGATGAACGTGGAAAATGACAGGGAAAGAAGGGAGGAAGATGTGGTTGTTGTGGAGCAGGAAGTAGCAGAGATTGGAAAGGATGAGGTTAGGAAGGCTCTGAAAAGGATGAAGAGCGGAAAGGCCGTTGGTCCTGATGACGTACCTGTGGAGGTATGGAAGTGCTTAGGAGAGACAGCAGTGGAATTTCTAACGAGGTTGTTCAATAGGATTTTAGAGAGTGAGAAGATGCCCGAGGAATGGAGGAGAAGCGTTCTGGTTCCGATCTTTAAGAACAAGGGTGACACGCAGAACTGCAGCAACTATAGAGGAATAAAGTTGATGAGCCACACAATGAAGCTGTGGGAAAGAGTAGTGGAAGCCAGGCTTAGGAAGAAGGTGGAGATTTGTGAGCAGCAGTATGGTTTCATGCCCCGTAAGAGCACCACTGATGCCATTTTAGCTTTGAGAATGTTGATGGAAAAGTACAGAGAAGGTCAGAAGGAGCTGCATTGTGTGTTCGTAGATTTAGAGAAGGCGTATGACAGGGTGCCAAGGGAGGAGCTGTGGTACTGTATGAGGTCGTCTGGAGTGGCAGAGAAGTATGTCAGAGTAGTTCAGGACATGTATGAGAGAAGTATGACGGTGGTGAGATGTGCTGTAGGTCAGACAGAGGAGTTCAAGGTGGAGGTGGGACTACACCAAGGATCAGCTTTGAGTCCTTTTTTGTTTGCTATGCTGATGGACAGGCTGACAGACGAGGTAAGACAGGAATCTCCCTGGACAATGATGTTTGCGGATGACATTGTAATTTGCAGTGAGAGTAGAGAGCAGGTGGAGGAACAGCTAGAGAGGTGGAGGTTTGCTCTGGAAAGAAGAGGTATGAAGGTCAGTCGTAGTAAGACAGAATACATGTGTCTGAACGAGAGGGATCAAGGTAGAAGCGTTAGGTTACAGGGGACTGAGGTGAAGAAGGTGCAGGAGTTTAAGTACTTGGGGTCAACAGTTCAGTGTGATTGGGAATGGGGAAAAGAGGTGAAGAGGCGAGTGCAGGCAGGTTGGAGCGGTTGGAGGAAAGTGTCAGGAGTGTTGTGTGACAGAAGAGTGCCAGCAAGACTCAAAGGAAAGGTGTACAAGACAGTGGTGAGACCAGCTCTGCTCTATGGGTTAGAGACGGTAGCAGTGAGACAGAGACAAGAGGCTGAGATGGAGGTAGCAGAGATGAAGATGTTGAGGTTCTCCTTAGGAGTGACCAGGTTAGACAGGATAAGGAACGAGTACATCAGAGGGACGGCTCATGTTGCCTGTGTTAGCGACAAAGTCAGAGAAGCCAGACTGAGATGGTTTGGACATGTTCAGAGGAGGGATAGTGGATATATTGGTAGAAGGATGTTGGAGATGGAGCTGCCTGGCCGGAGGGCAAGAGGACGGCCAAAGAGGAGATATATGGATGTCTTAACAGAGGACATGAAGTTGGCTAACGTTAGGGTAGAAGATGTTCATGATAGAGTGAGGTGGAAAAGGATGATTCGCTGTGGCGACCCCTGATGGGAAAAGCCGAAAGAGAAAGAAGACTAATTTTGTGCAACACCAACAGTAAAAATCCTCCAAAATCCTCAATACTTTCATAAACAAATGATCTATTGTTTATTTATGGTCTGAAAAAGAGCAGTTGTTTTCCCGCTTGCATTACCTGCTGTCTTTATTTATACGTTACTATCACCAACTAAACAACCGTGAAAATAAATGTATATGGAAAAAATACAGACAAGTATTAAAAACGTCCGTAATAGTTAGTGTAGGATGACATTATTAGAATTAGCTGAGTAATTTAAGCCACCCGATGATCCAGGTGTTGCGCAATGGTCTCTGTGCGCCGTTTTACCTCGCAACCGTCGCCCACACTACCCCTCTCCTTCTCCTCCTCACACACACACACACACGCACACACACACCCACGCACACACACACACAAGCGCCTCTTTCTCAAAGGCGGGGGCGCCGATTCGCAAGTTTCAGGCCGTTCCATCCTCTGAAATATATTTCACGATAGCAGAACTAAACTGCATCAATTACTAATAGCAAGCACTGAATCACCACCCCCTACTAACCAGGCAAGTACCGTTTCTGCCCGAGTCTTAATTCACTATCCTCTTACTTAGTAGTGGCCACACTTGACATGCCCAAACCTGCTACCCATGCACTTTGCAAAGCACAACCCCGGTTTGTTGAAAACGACACTCATACAAGTTAGCGGACAATCATATCTGTCCAAAAATCAAATCCAAAAATATCATCATTAACCCTTTAAATTGGAATGCAATTAAAATTCGATTAAAATTAATTGGCAAAAATCTGGACTTTCTGATTGATGCACTGATTGTCATTTCAAAGCATTTTATTCATACTTGTAAATTCAGGTGAAACATCACATTAATGGATTACTCAACCGTCTCAACCTATTTTCTAAATCTTTACATTACATGAATCATAAGAATGCCCAGACATTGTTTAATTGATTTAATCGATTTAAACTTTTGTAATAGACCCTTATTTTTATTGATTATTTTTTTAAGTAATATTTGTTTTCATTTTTGTTTTTTGTCTACCTTTATCTCAGAATTGATATTGTTGTCATTGACAGACATGCTATGATTGTATGTTGAATATTTGTTTTAAAAAAAATATATATAAATATTTTTGGGTGCATTCCTTGCCACAAAGGGTGCTCAGAGTACAAGGTTGGTGGCCCCTGGTTTAGGATTACTGATGGTGTGCAGCGCGATTGGATAGTTAGTTACATCGCTGACGCTCTTAGACCTAGCCTGGTTGATAGTCTCATTGTTCCTACCACCATTAGCGATCACCACCTGGTCTGTATTAGTCTGCTCTTGGCTTCAGGGAGGGAAAATGGGTCCTTTTGGCACTTTAACAATAAGCTGCAAGACAGTTATTTCTGCAGGAGTTTTAACATCTTTTGGAAACAGTGGTGATTGGAGAAGGCTAATTTTGCTTCACTGGATAAATGGTGGGAGATGGGGAAGACCCAGATCCTTGTTTTATGCCAGCAGTACACCTCGCATTCTACAGCAAGATTGACGTCCACTGTTAAAGCTATTAAAGATGGAATTAAAGCTATTGAGCGGTCTCTGTTTGTTGGTCTCTGAGGATCTTCACGCAAAACGCCGTGAGCTCTCTCATCTTATGAAGGAAAGGGTTAAGGGGGCTCTCATCAGGAGGCGATACCTCAGCCTCAAGGATATGGATGCATCCAGTTCTTATTTTTTGGCGTGGAACAAACAGCTTGCTGTAGCAAGCAAATGTCCTGTCTGAGGCTGCTGAATGGAGAACTTACAACTGTGACATGCAGAACTGTGCCTTGGATTTTTACAGGAACTTGTTTTCCGCTGAGGATTGCTGCCCTGAGTGTACTGCTGACCTTCTGAGCAGCCTTCCTCAACTCAGTGAGAGACTGCTGACAGGCCCATTACACTGGATGAGCTCTCAGATGCTTCACAGGGTATGGCCCTCGGACGAGCCCCGGGGTTGGCTGGACTAACCGTGGAATTCTACAAACATTTTTGGGATTTACTAGGACATGATTTCCATAAAGTGGTCTTGAGTTGTTTCTTTGTGGGCATGATGCCTACTTCTTGTCGGAGAGCTGTCCTACCGCTCCTCCCCAAGAAGGGAGATCTGGCTCAGTTAAAGAACTGGAGACCTGTGGCTCTTCTATGCACAGACTATAAACTGGTTTCGAAGCTTCTCGCCAACAGACTGAAAGGCTGCATGGACTCACTAGTGCATGCAGACCAGACGTATTGTGTCCCTGACAGACACATTATGGACAACCTCTTTCTTGTGAGGGATGCTTTTGACTTGTGCACTGAAGCTAATTTTCACTGTGGAATAATTTCTTTAGACCAAGAAAAAGCTTTTGACAGAGTACACCACACCTACTTGTTCTTGAAGGGTTTGGTGGCATTTTTCTTTCATGGGTGAAACTGTATAATAGTGCTGAGTGTTTGGTGAAGGTTGGCGGCGGTCTTGGTAGACCCTTTTTAATGTCCCGTGGTATACGGCAAGGCTGTCCTATTTCTGGGCTGCTGTATGTTTTGGCCATCTAACCTCTCTTGTGTAGATTACGATTTAAGATGAGCAGGGTTTCCTTGCCAGGGTTGAGTGGGATGGCTTCTTCTCCATTGGTAGTGAGTGCCTATGTCGACAATGTCACTGTGTTTTTGATCAATCAAGATGATGTCAACGCCCTCAGTGAGTATTTTCAGATCTGTGCCAAGGCATCTTCTGCCATTGTTAATTGGTCGAAATGCATGGCCTGCATGTTCAGGGACTGGGTGGGAAAAACACCTCCTACATTTCCTGTAGATATAGTTTGGACTGGAAGGGGTTTAAAAGTTCTTGGGGTTTATTTGGATACAAGTGAGTTTCAGATGAAAATTTGGAATGGGATGTTGGACAAAGTTTGTGCTAGGTTGTCTAAATGGAATTGGTTGCTACATCAGCTGTTTTACAGACGACGCGTCCAGATTGTAAACAAATTAGTGGTCTCGATGCTCTGGCACAAACTGCTGGTTCCCTCCCCTCCTAAGGATCTACTTACCAAGGTGCAGTGAGTGCTTACCGATTTTTTTCTGGAATGGTAAACATTGGACACGAGAGGCTTCCCTGTTTCTGCCGCTTTCGGAAGGGGGGCAGGGATTAGTTGACGTAACATCCAGACTGATGGTCTTCAGACTGCAAACTGCCCAGTGGCTGCTGTATCACAGCAGCATGCAATGGCAGAATCCTCCTAAGAAGAGCCGGAGGTCTTGGCAATGACAAATAGCTCTTCCTTTTGACCAGAGGACATCTACCGGTAGATTTGAGTGGTCTCCTTCATTCTATAGTTCAGTTCCTGAAGCCTGGAGAGCTCTAAAGTTTATTCGTGCTCAGGATGCCACTCCCGGACTGTGGATACTCGAAGAACCCTTGTTTTTTAACACTCTGATTGACTCTTATCTCCTGAACTAGTTCTCAGTTAGATCAGCATTACCCCTGGAAGCCATGAGACAACGGGTTAGTCTACGTCCCAGTCTCCTAGCTAAAGTGGTGGCTGACGTCATGAAATCTGTTCCTGCTCAGTGGAAACATTTTCTACAACTTCCCAATGTTGGCTGGACTCGCAATATTCTTTTCCGTCCTTGACCGTCTCCCTGAATGTCGAGGATTGAGAGGATGAGGATAAACTGCTTGCCCTCGGTCTTATATTTTCGCTTAATGTACAGTGTGTCTTTATTTTAATGTGATTTATTGAAGTATATTGTAAATATCTTTCTTTCTTTTTTTCTTTCTTGCACTGCATGCTGGGAGATTGGTGGCGGTGACAGCATGGACAGGGTGGGTGAGTGAGTTTGAGAGTTTGACAGAAAGTTTGTGTGGTTCAATGATTCTTCTTTCATTTTCTTATTGGAGTTATTTACTGGTTTTAGTTAATTTAACTGGTGAGTGTGCGGTTTCTCCCGCCTTGGTGTCTCAGACGCTGTCCTTATCCCTGAGGCATGGGGTCCGCATCCAGCCCGACACGCAGGTCTCTGTGGAGACAAACTTTCCTTGCTGTGGGAGACTAAGTAAGTCATGCTAACATCACCTATGCTTCCCGAATGAATAAAGGGGTGATTGTTTTTCTGAAGGAGGAGCAATTAGTGTCTGAATGGATCGCGAGTGGTGTCAGTGTGGGCGGGGAGTTCCTGCAGGTGTCCCTGTTCAAGGTGTCGTCAACACGGGTCATTGTTTTTCACCATTCATCGCCAACGAAGCTCTGGAGAAAGAGCTGCAGCGTTATGGGAGGTTTGCCAGTGGTTTCCGAACTGTGGGTTTAGGGTGCAGGAGTGAGAAGCTGAAGCATGTGCAGTCCTTCCGCAGACAGGTGTTCATGTTTCTGAGCTCTTCTGCTCAGACTCTTGACGTGTCCTTCCGCGTGAAGAACGGGGATGGAAATACTTGGTTCACGCCAGCATGGGGAATCTGAAGTGCTTTGAGTGCGGAAACGCTGGACATAGGCGCACCGCCTGCCCTCACAGGGCGGCTGACGGACAGCCTGATGAGGCTGCTCCGGTTGCTCGGGTGAAGCAGGGGCTCGCCGCTTCAGACTCGGTTGCTGTGGGGGGCTCTGGCCTTTCTATTGAAACAGATCCTGGTGAAGGCTGCAGCTCTGGAGCTGCTCAGTGCAGCAATAGTGAAGTCAATGTAAGAGACAACACTGTTGCCCCTTTCCTCAGAACTTCAGGAGGAGTCTGCAGGCGGTGTGACTGTTAGTATGGAGAATGGTGATTGCTGATGTTCTCACTGTTCTACCTTACCATCCCTCCCAGTGTCGTCTTCTGGCTTAGGTGGCGCTCGAAGTGTTATGTATCAGTTTACCTTTTGGCTGTCGTATCAGTCATCTTTTCGACTACATTTCTCAGAAGTCCTGTGCTGGACTTGGTGTAGTCCTATGGGCTCCCCTTTGTTTTGCATCTTCTTGATGTTTTCTCTGTGTTCTATTTTCCTCCTTGTCACCAGTCTTTTGCGACTCCGTGGTCGCGACTCGTTTTTGAATCTAGGTTTCCGCTTTATCTAAGTAAGACGTATGGTCCTCCGCCCATCTGGATTTATTTTCTGCTGTAGATCTCTGGTTTATTGATGCCTGCCTTTCTGCCACTATGTCATCCCTCGCGTTTGTGCAGCACATCGTTTATTCAATCTTTGGTTGTATAAATAAGAATTTGTTGCTGTTGGGCCACCGGAATTTTGCTATGTGCATTTTCCCCAAGGTCAATCCTTCATCTTATTTTTTGTTCTGGGTAGTTCAGTCTTGGACCTCCGTGTTCCTTGTTTCTGTCTTGCTTTTCTGATCTCTAATTCTCGATGCTTGGAGTGGTTTTGTTATGACTATGACTCTTTCAGGTCTTCAGTCTCCCTCCACTTGTTTTCTGAGGCTGCGCCCTCCGTTGGTTTGGGGGGAAAAATGTATGAAGACTGGTTTATGAATGTCCGGCCGCTGGAAATTTTGGTCGTTAACCCAAATCCACAGCTCTAATGTTCCGTTCAAGGATCATGTGGTTCTGAGAGAATTCAGCCGTGGAGATTATTACAAAAGTGGAACCATCAAATTGGATGTTAAGTTAGTGTCATCTTACAGGTTGGTTCATGGCGGTTCAAACTATAGTTCTCTACAGTGTTTTGTGGACGTGGGCTCCACGTTCAATTTTCTTGGCTCTTTTCTCTTCTATCTAGATAGTATGCTCCCTTCGTGGCGCTGTACTCGAATGGGAGCGGCCCTAGGGTCAAAAGTGCCGGGTCACACATAGCAGATCCACTAAATAATGTGTTCCCTTCTAGGCGCTGTACTTGAACGGTAGCAGCCCAACAGTCAAAGGTGCCGGGTCACACATAGCAGATCCACTAGATAATGTGTTCCCTTCGTGATGCTGTACTCGAACGGGCGCGCCTAGGGTCAAAGGTGCCGGGTCACACATAGCAGATCCACTAGATAGTGTGTTCCCTTCTAGGTGCTGTACTTGAACGGGAGCAGCCCAACAGTCAAAGGTGCCGGGTCACACATAGCAGATCCACTAGATAGTGTGTTCCCTTCGTGACGCTGTACTTGAACGTGAGCGGCCCTAGGGTCAAAGGTCCCAGGTCACACATAGCATTTTCGCTAGATAGTATGTTCCCTTCTAGGCGCTGTACTTGAACGGGAGCAGCCCAATGGTCAAAGGTGCCGGGTCACACATAGCAGATCCACTAGATAATATGTTCCCTTCGTGGCGCTGTACTCGAATGTGAGCGGCCCTAGGGTCAAAGGTGCAGGGTCACACATAGCAGATCGGCTAGATAGTATGTTCCCTTCTAGGCGCTGTACTTGAAAGGGAGCAGCCCAATGGTCAAAGGTGCCGGGTCACACATAGCAGATCCACTAGATAATGTGCTCCCTTCGTGATGCTGCACTTGAACGGGAGCGCCCCTAGGGTCAAAGGTGCTGGGTCACACATAGCAGATCAGCTAGATAGTATGTTCCCCTCTAGGCGCTGTACTTGAAAGGGAGCAGCCCAATGGTCAAAGGTGCCGGGTCACACATAGCAGATACACTAGATAATATGTTCCCTTCATGGCGCTGTACTCGAACGTGAGCGGCCCTAGGGTCAAAGGTGCCGGGTCACACATAGCAGTCATACTTGTAAGTCTGAATATGGAATGCCGCCGAAACATACTTCATCTTATTACACACTGATTATACATTTACATTTTCTTCATCCTTGATGATCTTTGGTGTTGGGGGTAGTTATTACCAAAAGGTTTTATGGAAATCTTATCTTGTGGAATTGTACAAAGCCTTATGCCAAACGAAAAGAATATGAATGCCAAACAAAAAGAATGTGGATGCCAAACTAAAAGAATTATTAATGCCAAAGAAAAATGTGAAAATAAATATTTTTTTGCTGCATGAGTTGTCTGACTGAAATGAGCGGCCTTGGGCGCCTTTCTACGACGGAGTTTTAGGGCCACGGTGAGGAAAAAAAATTCTGGCCAACGTGGCGAGATTAAAGTCGTCATGTCGACTTTAATCTCGTCATGACGAGAAAAAACTCGACACAAAGTTTCGAGAAAAAACTAGTCTTGTCGAGATAAAAGTCGAAATAAAGTTTCGAGATTAAAGTCGCAATGTTGCGCGCGAGAGAAAAAAACTCGTAAATTTACGAGATTATTGTGGAAGTGAGAATGCAGAGCAGCAGGTGAACGCCGTGCAGCAGCAGATCAGACCGACTAAACGTAGTTGAACAGGCGAAATAAAGTTTCGAGATTAAAGTCGCAATGTTGCGCGCAAGAGAAAAAAACTCGTAAATTTACGAGATTATTGTGGAAGTGAGAATGCAGAGCAGCAGGTGAACGCCGTGCAGCAGCAGATCAGACCGACTAAACGTAGTTGAACAGGTGAGCTGAATGTTTATTGATAACGTTCCAAATGTCTGGAAGCTCATTTGTTTGATTTACAAGTTATTAAAGTTTTATTTATTGATGGTTGGTTTGCAGGATCTCTGCCTCCATACTCTGCAGCCCGATGATGAAGCTGGCATCGGGTAAATGGTAAATGGCGTATACTTGTATAGCGCCTTTCTTCCTACAAGGACAAAGCGCTTTACAGTCACAGACCCATTCACCCAGTCACACACACATTCACACACACAGTCACACACTGGTGGTCGCTCCGCTGCCAAACACAGGCGCCCGCCTACCACCAGAGGCAAGGTGGGGTTCAGTGTCTTGCCCAAGGACGCTTCGACTCATGGGCGTGCAAGGCGGGAATCGAACCTGCAACCTTACGATCATGGGACGACCGCCCTACCGCTGCACCACGGCCGCCCGTGGTGTCCCTGCAGCTGTTTGCTTGAATCCTTTCTTCCTCCACCAAAGACAAGATCTCTATGTTTGTGTGATGCTTCCGTCTGAGGAGGAGAAGCACTTTTTGCCTTTATCAACGTTGTAATGCTAATATAACAGACTATTTTCATTCATCTTTGTTTTTTAATGATCAAACGGGTCGCTTCATCTGCAGGAGGGGGCGTATGTAACACTGTTTACTTCCGCATTGGTGATCGGATGACAGATTCATGACGTAATGTGACAGATGAACTTCAGGTTATGTGAATGAAAGGGAGAATAAAGGCTGCAGCGATCCTCTACACCCAAACGTTTCTCTGAGCTCCTTATTTTACAAATACCCGGAAAGACGGCTCCACTAACAATAATCTGATTTTGAGTCGCCAAAAGGTTCAGCATCTCTTTGTTTTAAACCTATAATCCGAAAATAAAGCTTCACAAAAGGCTCTACATCTTTCATCTTCAAGCTAGGCTCCGATAAACAGACAACTTCGGGGTTTTCTCCTTGTTAATCTATGACTTTTTTCCCGTAAATTTACGAGTTTTTATCTCCTAATAAAATTACTTTTTTTTGGTGGCCATAAAACTCTGTCGTAAACTCTTAAATACAAAGCCACTAGCTCACTAACAGCCATAACATTGAATACTCCTGAAAGACTCAGCTTCACTGCTCGCGCGCAACATTGCGACTTTAATCTCGAAACTTTATTTCGACTTTTATCTCGACACGACGAGTTTTTTCTCGAAACTTTGTGTCGAGTTTTTTCTCGTCATGACGAGATTAAAGTCGACATGACGACTTTAATCTCGTCATGTTGGCCAGAATTTTTTTTCCTCACCGTGGCCCTAAAACTCCGTCGTACCTTTCAGTCAGACAACTCATGCAGTGTTTTACTTGGTTACTCCCCCTAGGGTGGTTCAGTTAATCAACTCACCTGTTCAGCGTCCTATTTAAGTCCAGGTATGCAGCTGTTCATTTTTCTCCTTACCGCAACCGCTGCATTCGTCGCCCCACCCTCCTCCCCGGCTTCCATTACCCAAAAGTTTTATGGAAATCTTATTTCATGGAATTGTATAGAGCCTTATGCCAAACGAAAAGAATGTGAATGCCAAACGCAAAGAATGTGAATGCCAAACTAAAAGAATGTGAAAATAAATGTTTTACTGCATGAGTTGCCTGACTGAAAGACGGCAATTATCAAATATATTTTTGATGATAAGGCCTTGGATGTTTTGTTTTTACAAGAAACTCATAGTGATGTGACAACTTTTATGCACCTGCAGAAGGTGCTCGGAGAGTTCCTTTTTTCCTCACTTTAGGTGAGTTTTGAAAAACTGTGATCCAGGGGATGTTATAGAAAGCAGCGGTGACTGGAACTGCACATTGGATCTTACTTTAGATAGGACATGTGCGGAACCTCATTTCCAGTCATCTTCGGTTTTATAAAAGATTGTTTCTGACTCTTCTTTGGTTGATATTTGGCGGCTTAATAATCCCCAAACCAGAAAATACACGTGGGCCAAGACTGTGGGTGAGAATTTGAGCCTCGCTAGACTGGACAGATTTTATCTCACAAGCAGTTTTAGGAACAGGGTTTATGGATGTTCCATTTATCCGGTTGTATTTGATAATATTTGGGCTGTACGAAATGATTTGTGTTCTGTCAAGGATGGCTCCTTAGTGCTGAATTTTTGATTTTGTTTTATTGATTTTGTGTTTTCTTTAGTTTGTGATGTGAATATTTTCTTTGTGTAATGATGACTGGTCATTAAAGGTGTTTTAAAACTCAAACTCTTTCTGTTTTTCCTTTTTTTTGTTAGGTACCGGGGCCAGGGCGGCTTGTTTTGTTTCAGTTCACTTCCGGTTTTATTTTGACATTTCCGGTTACTGGTTCCTCATCACACTTGTTGTCTTTACGTTCATTAATTGTTCGCACCTGGTTACGCACCTGTTTCCCATTCACTGTTGTGTATATATTCTGTGTGTTGTCCGGCACTTGTCGCCGGATCATTTTGATTACTACTTCGAGTTCATGATTGATTATGATTAAATCTTTGGTAAACCTACCTTCTGGCGTCCTGCGCTTGTGTCCAAACACCCACCCTGACATTACGATCCGGCCAACATGGACACAGCGGACGCAAATCCTCCCCGAGCGGATCTCGGCAACCCGGAGTGGGTCATCCGCCAGCAGGATGAGCAGCTTGGTTTCCTGCGTAGAGGCAAGCTGGAGATGGCTGATCGACAGGAGCGACAGCTGACGGAACTCTGCAGCCGCATCGACCGCCTAGCCGAGCAGGTTCAGCAGCCTTCACCATCCCACTCCGCTTTTTCCTTCCTCCTCCTCATCGGCTCCGATGTCGTCGGTCCAAACTACTCCGGCTCCAGCTGTGCAGCTTGCCCGACCAGAGAGGTTTTCCGGTGACTCCGGGGATTGCAGAGCTTTCATCACTCAATGCGAGCTGCATTTTTAACTACATGCCTCCGCCTTTCCGACGGATCGATCCAAAGTGGCCTTCGTGATCTCGCACCTCACGGACAGAGCAGCAGCATGGGCCACAGCGGAATGGCAACAAGGAGCCCCCGCCTGCGTTTCTCTTCTTGCCTTCCTGGAGGCTTTTACCCAGGTGTTCCAACACACGAAGCCAGGGAGAGAGGGGTCTCAGCGGGTCGCGGATTACGCCATTGAATTCCGAACTCTGAGAGCGAGTGGAACCCCGCTGCTCTTACGGACGCCTTCCTGGAGGGTCTTTCCGAGGAAATCAAGGACCATCTCGCGCCACTGGAGATTCCATCGTCCTTGGAACCTCTGATAGTCCTCGCTATCAGAATCGACAACCGCCTGCAGGATCGCAGACGGGGACGGCGGACTGTGTGTCCCGTTCCGAAGAACGTACCGAGGACTCCTCTTCACGCTCTCCTCATACTCTTTTTGTTACCTCCACAGAACCTCCTGCACCCCCTTCGGAGGAACCTATGATTTCGGGACGTGGGCGCCTATTCCCTTCAGAACGCAAACGCCGGATGACGGCAGGTGAGTGCCTGTACTGTGGTCAGCGGGGTCACTTCTGCAAGAATTGCCCAAATGCCTCCGCTCGTCATTAAGAGTGGGCACACTGATGAGTGGAGCCCAAGCGCCCACTATTTCTAATCCTGCCTCGTGTTTATTGGAGGTCTATGTTGTGTTTACGACTGGGGGGGGGGTCACTGTTCTGGCATTGTTAGACTCTGGAACAGAGCAGAATATCATGGATGCCGAGTTGGCCAAACAAGCCGGTTTTTCTACTGAGTTACTTCCCCGTCCGTTACAGGTCAGTTCTCTTAACGGAGAGATTGTCTCCACTGTTAACCGTGTCGCTGAGCCAGTCCACCTCATTGTTTCTGGTAAACATCATGAGTTCACCCGGTTTTATTTGTTTAAATCTTCTCTTAGTCCTATTTTTTGGGGGTTCCCCTGGCTCTTGACACATAACCCCGTCATCGACTGGCCCACTAATCGCATCACTCGTTGGAGTGACTTTTGTCATGAAACCTGTTTGCGCTCGGCTCGGCATCCGGGTGTTGACCCCGCGGCCCCAGTCGGGCAGCCGTCCTCACCTGACCTGTCTATGGTGCCCCCCGAATATCATGACCTGGGGTAAGTTTTTTCTAAGGATCAGGCTCTCTCGCTCCCGCCTCACAGGCCCTATGACTGTGGCATTGAGTTACAGCCCGGATATGCGCTCCCTAAGATTTATCTCTATAGCCTGTCGAAGCCGGAGAGGGAATCCATGGAGCGGTACGTGGCTGATTCCCTCAGGTCGGGCCTTATCAGACCGTTCTCATCGCCTTTGGGGTTGGGTTTCTTTTTTGTGAGGAAGAAGGACGGTTCCTTATGGCCCTGCATTGACTATCGGGGTTTGACCGCCATTATGATCAAGAATCGTTATCCTCTCCCCCTAATGAACTCTGCTTTTGAGTCACTGCAGGAGGCCATTCACCAAGCTGGACTTACCGAACGCCTATCACTTGATGCATATCAGGGAAGGTGACGAGTGGAAGACCGCCTTCAACACCCCACTCGGACACTATGAGTACTTGGTGATGCCCTTTGGTCTGTCTAACACCCCTGCAGTGTTCCAGGGACTCATTAACGACGTGCTCCGGGACTTCATTCATCGTTTTGTGTTTGTATACTTGGATGATATTCTTATTTTTTCTAAGGACCCCAGTGAACATAGGCGGCATGTTCATCTGGTTCTCCAGCGGCTGCTGGAGAACAAACTGTTTGTTAAGGCTGAAAAATGTGAATTTCACTCCTCTTGTGTTTCTCTTTTGGGGTTTGTCATCGCAGGAGAGGAGGTGCGACCCGATCCTACCAAGGTAACGGCGGTTGTGGATTGGCCCACCCCTACTAACCGAAAACAATTACAACGGTTTTTAGGGTTTGCTAATTTCCTGCGTCGATTCATCTGCAATTTTAGTTCTGTTGCTGCACCTCTCTCGAGTTTGACCTCAACTTCCTCTGTGTTTCAGTGGACAGAGGATGCGGAGGCGGCTTTTGTTAAGCCTAAACATTTGTTCACCACCGCGCCTGTCCTGGTCCAACCCAATCCCTCCAACCAGTTTATTGTAGAGGTTGACGCTTCTGATATTGGGGTAGGGGCCGTGTTGTCTCAGCGGTCTAGCACAGATGGAAAACTCCATCCGTGCGCCTTTTTCTCTCGGCGCCTTAACCCAGCTGACACTAAGTATGATGTAAGGGACAAGGAACTCCTGGCCATTAAATTAGCCCTGGGGGAATGGAGAAACTGGTTGGAGGGGGCTACTCAGCCGTTTGTGGTCTGGACCGATCACAAGAACCTCTCTTATATACGGACCGCCAAACGGTTGAACCCGAGGCAGGCAAGGTGGTCGTTGTTCTTTACTCGGTTTGATTTTGTTGTGTCTTACCGCCCTGGCTCCAAAAATGTTAAACCTGATGCCCTCTCTCGGCAGCAGGAATTAGTCGTTAGAGATCAGCAGCCCACTACAGTCATACCAACATCCTGCGTTTTGGGCGTCCTCTCTTGGCGGCTGGAGAGGGACATCAAGGCTGCTCAGGCTCAGGAGCCGGACCCAGGTGGGGGTTCACCCGATAGACTGTTCGTCCCCAGGATCTGTCGGAGCCAGGTTCTTCAGTGGGCCCATGCTACACGTCTCACCTGTCACCCCGGGGTCCGCAGAACCATTTCCTTCCTGCGCCGACGGTTCTGGTGGCCCAGTCTAGCTCAAGACACCCGGGAGTTCGTTTCTGCCTGCTCAATATGTGCACAGAACAAAGCCAGCAACCAATCACCAGCTGGGCTCCTACACCCCTTACCTGTCCCGAGCCGTCCTTGGTCACATGTGGCTTTGGACTTCGTCACCGGCCTGCCATCCTCAGCTGGTAGGACTGTGATAATGACTGTGGTGGACCGGTTTTCGAAGGCAGCCCACTTTGGGGCCCTGCAGAAGCTGCCTTCGGCCGCGGAGACCGCCAAGCTCGTCACGGAACACATCTTCAGACTGCATGGCATTCCTGTGGACCTGGTCTCGGACAGAGGACCACAGTTCATCTCCCAGGTGTGGAAGTCTTTTTGTGCAGCTTTTGGTGCAACTGCCAGTCTCTCCTCAGGGTTCCATCCTCAGTCTAACCGGCAGGCAGAGAGGACAAACCAGGACGTCGAAGCAGCCCTCCGTTGCGTTTGCTCTCGCCACCAGACCTCCTGGAGCTCCATGCTGCCCTGGGTTGAGTATGCCCACAATTCCATGACCTCATCTGCATCTGGAATGTCTCCCTTTGAGTGCTCCCTGGGCAACCAACCCCCCTTGTTTCCAGAGCAGGAGAAGGAGGTGGCGGTGTCATCCGTTCAACACCTGTACCGCCACTGCAGGCGGGTCTGGAGGGAGGCACGCGCCGCTCTCCTCCGCTCATCTGCTACCAACAAGAGACTGGCTGACCGGCATCGTCGCCCGGCGCCTGCCTACGTGCCAGGTCAGTCAGTCCTTCTCTCTACCAAGCACATCAAGTTGCGGACAGAGTCGAAGAAGCTCTCACCTAGGTACATCGGACCCTTCGAGTTGGTGAGGATGATTAACCTCGTAGCGGTCCAGCTGCGCCTGCCAAGAACTATGCGCATCCATCCAGTCATCCACGCATCCCAGCTGAAGCCCCACATCACAAGCCCCCTTCAACCATCACCCTCTCCGCCCCCACCACCTCGCATCATTGACAGTCAGCCGGCGTGGACCATTCGGCGCCTTATGGACATTAGGCGGCGGGGACGGGGCTTTCAGTACTTGGTGGACTGGAAGGGTTATGGACCCGAGGAGAGGTCCTGTGAACCATCGTCCAGGATTCTGGACAAGAACATGCTCTGGGAGTTTCACCGGCGCCACCCTCTCAAGCCCGGTGGTGCGCCCAGAGGCGCCCCTTGAGGGAGGGGTACTGTTAGGTACTGGGGCCAAGGCGGCTTGTTTTGTTTCAGTTCACTTCCGGTTTTATTTTGACATTTCCGGTTACTGGTTTCTCATCACACTTGTTGTCTTTACGTTCATTCATTGTTCGCACCTGGTTACGCACCTGTTTCCCATTCACTGTTGTGTATATATTCTGTGTGTTGTCCGGCACTTGTCGCCGGATCGTTTTGATTACTACTTCGAATTCGAGTTTGATTATAATTAAATCTTTGGTAAACCTACCTTCTGGCGTCCTGCGCTTGTGTCCAAACACCCCCCCGGACATTTTTTATTCAGTCATACTGATTATAACTATTTCTAGCAAGCTGTACAACAACTTCAAGGCTTAAATACATGAATTATGTGTAACTACTTTTATTCTAACAAAGGTCAAAAGTCTGAAATAGTGACACATTTTCTTAAGTCTTATATTAATACATATTTCTTAAATGCTTGAATGTTTAATTTATAAATGAGTGCAAAAAATAACTTTAAGGCATAATAATCAATTGTTGAGTCTTATTTCATTATTTTTACATGTTATGTAATATTATGAATGTTTATAATGATGTGTGGATGAGGCGGGATGTGTGCATCCATCCGTTTACAATCCTGTCAATTGTTTATTTTAAAAGATTATATTAGATCACACTTACACTCCCTGAAGACACCTAAACCTCTTTCAGTCAGATTAAGAGATCTGTCTGTTTTCTTGCTTACCATAAGAGTCTCAGTCCCCGTATAAATAATGCCCACCTGCACTTGTGACTTTGCTTGTTGGAATTCATTTATCAGAAATCAATAGCTGCCTCTGAGAAGCGCACCCAGTCCATTGAGCACTTTATTTCACTTCACTTGATCTGAGTCCACTGAGGCTGACTTTCTGCTCTGACAAGCATCCCACAGAGATCGAGGGGGTTCCTCACACAGCGTCTCTCCAACTGGTCACATAAAGGTGGAGGTTAATATGGTTGTGGGTGTGCCTCACAGACTAATGTTGTCTCAGTCCAGTTTGTATTGCTGCTTCACCAAACATACAATAATGTAAGCATTTATTTTATGCACAGGCTGAGCATACTTTTTAGGGAAAATTGAGTAGTCAAGGTATGCTAATAGGGTCTTTTGTTAAAGTGCATCTAGATTTTACAAAACATTGGTCTTTTAGATTCATATGAACTCACCTACAACAGTTCATACTTTTCCACTTTGTTTTTATAATTAAATGTTTACATATTGTGCCATAAAATACATTAAATGCACATAAAAAATATTAATAAAAAGTCAAAAAGCAGGTTTTTTGTCTGTTTAAAGATTTTTTTTTGTCTGTTTAAAGATTTTGGAATGGGGAGTTTGCATGTTTTCCCTGTGCATGCGTGGTTTTTCTCCGGGGACTCCTCCCACCGTCCAAAAATATGCTTCATTGGTTAATTGGTTCCTCTAAATTGTCCCTAGGTGTGAATGTGAGAGAGCGTGGGTGTGTGATTGTGGACACTCTACCCTGCGACAGACTGGAACCTGTCCAGGGTGCCCCTGCCTTCGCCCACAAGCGGCCAGGATAGGCTCCGGCAGCCCGTGACCCGAAAGGGAATAAACGGAAGACGATGAATGAATGAATAAAGATTTCGGAGCAACCATATTTGCAGTTTAAGGCTAAATGCAACAATTGAGCAGTAAAAATGGCATAAACTGTACTGATTACCTTGTTTCCTCATCAGTCTTTAATTGCCTGTATGAAGACAGACTATTATTATTTTATTTATTTTTCCAAAAAGGCCAGTTGCTCCAACTGACCTGGGTCAGTTGGAGCAACTCTCCCTATATAATATTCCTTAAGGGAAACAATGAGCCACTTGAGAAAAATTCCATTTCAGGTATGCCTGTCTCATTTCTACTCTCTAATTGATGATTTTTCACTCAAGCATTAAATTTATGGCTCAGTTCATTCAAGCAGCTGTTTGCAGTTACTCACCAGGAAAAGTGTCAGAGCCTGTTTATTAGATTACAATGTAAATACATAAACCCTGTCAAAGCTTATTTTTCCACATGAAATGCATCAAGTTTGTACAATTTGTGTATTTTTTTGAATAATTCCCATTATGAAAACTGCTTACAAGGTGTTCAGAAATAATTTAGGGAAATTAGCATCAAACAAAGAGACTGTGGGATGGAAGTCTGGTTATTTATGATTCAGTTGACATCTTAGCTATTTGAAAGCTATATCCCTGCATGTGCTAAACATATTTTATGTATTTAAGTCTTTTACTTGCAGTGTTTTTTCACTTGTCCTGTCCAACAGCTGAGCCAGCAGATCAGAGCTGAAGGCCTGTTGTGTTGGACAGATTTTACTGTTACAAGATGGGTTTATGGATCTTCAGACAAACAGAGTGTTGTTTGTTCAAAACCCCTTTTGTATTTGAGGCTAAGCTTAATTAATGATAATTATATTTATATGCATTCCTTGTTGGACTGGGTGGAAAAGGAAAGGAGAGAGAGTGGGATATTAGAAATGGGGATAAGGGGTTAAGAGGGGAAACATGGGGGGCAGTCAATAATGCAGAGTCATAACATCAGAGTGCCATAAGTAAATTGTTTGACTTAATTCTCACATACACACATTAACAAATGGTCTGCACACAGCTATTCCTACAGCCAGAAGATTTATTTCACAAGACTTATGCACACAGACAGGTACACACAAGATATGCGTAACAAATGTTCTTGAAAGGGGTGTAAAAACTGTACGTCAAAAATGAATAAATAAAAAATAAAATAAAAAATCTACTTTAGCGAATAATCATCCTTACAGTGAAGTACATCACTTGATTGACATGCAGAATGACCAATCGAACATCCTGTGACACATACATCAGCTGCCGGCTCAGATGCGCGCCAGGTCTCCGGTGAAAGACCGCTCTGGCCCACAGGAGTGTTTATGGTGGCCCGGGCTGGCCCTCGTGCTTCCTCGACTGGAAGCAAGACCGAGACTGCCTGTCGGACCCAACAGTCCTGCCACGGCGCCTGCTGCAGGTCCGTGCCTGAGGGATCCGAGCCCACTCAGGCAGCAGTGTCCCCAAGGCACTTTTTGAGCCCTACCCACCACTAATCACCATTACACAAAGCAAACATTCACATCACAACAGAAAATAAAACAAGGAAACTAATTCAAAAATTCAGCACTAAAGAGTCTCTGCTGACCGAACATAACACTTTGCATAAAGCCCATGTATTAACAAAAACATCAAGTGCGTTTGTGAGCTTGTAAAAACTAAACTCAATTCTTACACTAGCTACCAAAAGTCATCTTCAGACCCAACTCCTTGTAACCAATTTTTCCTCGCCATCTACAAGGGAGAGAGATTGAGAAAGAGAGGGAGAGGTAAATCTTTTGGTCCTTGTTGTTTCTCATGCCAAAAAAGTGTGAGCACCCCTGATTTAGATTTATACAAAACAAATACACTGACAAACTAACATTTGAAATCAATCCTTAAAGTGGACAAAAGCAGTCTGCTTTATTTAACACATTATTTTAATGCTTGCATTTGACCTTTAAGTTCAGACTGGAACATCTCTAGTATTGGGTTTCATGTTGAGTCAGCAACCTTAAAATCATTCATGGTCCATTTATTCACATATCCTGCTATCAAGTGTTCCCTTAGCTCTATTAATATAAGCTGCTCTCATTTGGGCATCACATAATATATCAAACCAGACCCATGCTGAATGAGCATCAAACCTCCAGTCACAAGCGCCTGAAAGATATCAAGAATTGTTGTTTCATACTTGAATGTATGTAACATCAGGGCTGATGAAGATTGATGATAGTCCTCAAAATCAGGTCTGACTGAAGTTTATCTGGACAAAAAAGAGGGAAAAAGCTTAGCCCGCAAATAAAAAAAAAATTGCCAGTATCTCAAACTGATACATGTTATTTTTGCCAATGTGCCTACATATAACCCAAATTCTTGAATCACTAAATCTTTGTGAGAATGTTCAACTTTTATATTATTGTTATACACTGAGTATTGTTCACCTTTATCATAAAAGGTTTGGGTTGATATCTTAGTTCTATAGTTTTTTGTTGTTTTTTAATTAACTGAGCACATTTTAATGCTTTGTCAATTTCACAATCCTTACACTAAAAGATCATACAGACAAAATATCATCTTCCGCATAATTTTGTTGTGAGTACCATATATATTTTAATGTTTTATAAATAGACACAACTTCAGACAGGGGCTTGAAATGTCCTTTACCTTTCATTGGACTGACACCAGCATTTTCAACCAGCATCTTGCCATTAATCCATGTCCCTTTCCTGCAGTCATTTTCAATCTTTGATTCTTTTTAAAGTAGGCATGTGCTGGGATTTATTTAGTCTCAGATAATAGTCAATAAACATTAAAGTATGTAATTGACTGTGGAAAACTTAACCCATAACCATTCTTTTCATATTTGATACATTGATTATAGGATAATCCAAACTTTCCTTCAAATCCCATTGTTTATAACTTGATCCATGCTTTCTCCGCTTTAGTAGATCATCTGTCACGGTGCATCTGTCAGCCTACCTCCCCCCTCCCTCCTCTGCTGATTGGAACCAGCTGCCCTTCATCATGTCATCACCTGCAGCCCTTTATAAGGAGATCCACCCCCAGCATTCAACGCCAGTTCGTTACACTCTCCGGTGCTTATGCCCGGCCACCAAGCTAAGTTGTATTTCTCAAACCTAGTGTCGTACTCACCTATCCTTGTTGTACGCCTTCAGGTCCTCTCCTCCACGGGTGCCGCTGGTTCCTCCTCGAGAGCTCCTCACCTCCTTCAGCTCAAGTCACGCAGTCCTCCTCGTCACGCTCATTGTGGTTCCCTCAAGATCCTTCCACACTCGCTACCATCCTCGACTCTGTCCTCAAGACGCCGATCCAGACGTCTACTACGATCCACGCTCCAAACTTACCTTCACCTCGCAAACTATTACTTACCTCTCTTGGACGTTCAAAAAATAAATCTGTTCCAAGATTTTCTGGTCTGAGTTTACTTCCAGGTTTCAGCAACTGGGTCTGCCACGTCATCGACGACATGACATCATCTTTCCTTTCTACATTCATATCAATACCTTTGCATCTTATTGGGGTCAACAACTTGCCAAATCACCCAATGTAACATGAATTGTAATATTTTTATATTGCATTTTCTTTTTGGGGCATTGATCAAAGGGTTTAAAGAACATCTTATTTGAAAAAAAAAACATTAGACAAAAAGAGGTTCAAGAAGTTTCTACCCAACTAAAATAGAATAGACTTTTTTTCCCCTTGTTTTTTCCTAAATTTTTCTCTACACAAACAGGATTTTTAGAAAGTTTGTCATTTTGAGATTTTCCCTCCTTATAGACACGTGCACTCACAAACCTTTAGTTACTATAATCAACAGTAAATTCAAACAATGACTGTTGTTTCAGACTTTAAACAAGATGTGACAAGTAAGAGCACTGCCTCAGCTCGGAGCATTTGGAGTCAAAAAACAAGCAAAAATGGTTTGTAGTGAAGCAGATTATTTTCTACAGCAATGACCTGGTGATTACATTTGACACTTAAACCCTACACTTTGCCTCAACAGTTTTGAAAGTGCTAAATTCTTGATGCTCAGAGAATACTTCCCCAAGCTCTGGGTAAAGAAGAAAAAAAAAGTTTTGTAATTTATGATCATTGACAGCTTACAAAGTTGAGATATCCCATTCAAAGCCTTTTTCTGCTTTCAGTAAAAACTAGCTTTTTATGTGGCTTATCTCAGTTCTGATCTGAGTCAACATTCAGGTACTGCACGTGTGTGTGTGAAATATAAAGGTTCTTAGAGGACTGCGGGGAAATAAGAAAGGAGTTTATGATTTACAGCTGCACTGAGATTGCCTGCTGAGGCACTGAATCAAATTCTATGCAAAGAGAAGAAAAATAAAGAACCATTTGGGATAACAAAAGCCAGACAGGATATAAATAAAACGGAAAAAAAATAGGTCAAAAACAGCATCCCAGTCACACAACTAATGAGAGCAGACAGAGGTCAGGGAAACACTATTTGTACTTCAAACATCTCCAAACGGTATTTTAAAAAGTCCCAGGTCACTGATGTAATTGCTCTAACGTTTTCCTCCACAAATTCAGGTTTTTGCAGCTCTAAAACTATAATGACTTTCTTCAGCACAGCTTACTCAACTTAAACATGTCTTTTTCTGGATTAAGAAGTTTAAAAAAAAAACGTTAAAAAAAAACAACCCAAATGTAATCAGTATTAACACCAAATACTTTTTATTTTTTATTTTCTTTGTCAATTTTTCTAAATCATAATTTAAGAATTTTACTGATAACGTAAGGGCTTTTACGAATGTGCATTAAATACCCTTAGATGTGAAAATACTGCATAGTGCATGCATTGACTCAAGAAACATGCATTCGCAATTTCCCCTTTGTGGGATCAGAAAAGTTTTATTCTATTCTTAAAGTTAAAGTATTTTGTGAGTTATTTAAAGGGAATCAGCCGTGGTACTGTGGCATAAATCTACATTACTAAGACGTTCTTGCCGTTAGTGCACTATCAATATTGAGAAGAAAATAAATTATATATTTAAATATTGCATACGTATAAAAGAAAACGCCCCTCTCACCCTCCGCGGGTGGTTTCCTCACCCAAGCTTGGGTCTTCTACCAGAGGCCTGGGAGCTTGAGGGTCTTAGCTGTTCCTAGCGCTGCGCTTTTCTGGACTGAGAGGTCTGAGGTCTTTCCATATATCTGTTACAGCCACTCCTCCAGCTTGGGGGTTACTGCCCCGAGTGCTTTCCAGGCTTTCTCCAGTTCTTCTCTGAGTCCCTGGTATTTCTCCAGTTTCTCATGTTCCTTTTTCCTGATGTTCCCATCGCTTGGAACTGCCACATCCACCACAACGGCTTTCCATAGCCAGTGTTGTTGATTATTTGGTTGAGGGGCTTCAGACCAATGCAGAACAGTAGTGGGGACAGAGCATCACTTTGGTATATCCCATATTTGATGGACACTTGTGCAAGTGGCTTGCCATTGGCTTCAAGTTTGGTTTTCCACAGCTTCATTGAGTTTCCTATGAAGGCTCTTAGAGTCCTGTTGATGTTGTACAGCTCCTAGCATTCATAGATCCACATGTGTGGCATTGAGTCATAGGCTTTCTTGCAATCAATCCAGGCTGTGCACAGGTTGGTGTGTCGTGACCTGCAGTCTAGAGCAACTGTTCTGTCAACCAGGAGTTGGTGTTTAGCTCCTCTTGAGTCTCTACCAATGCCCTTCTGTGTGTTGCTCATGTATTATCCAAGTGCCTATTTATCTTGGTTGCAGTAATGCCTGACATGAGCTTCTATGTTGTGGAAAGACAGGTTATTGGCCGGTAGTTGGATGGGACTGCACCCTTTGAGGAATCCTTCTGGATCAGGATCGTTCGCCCTTCCGTTAGCCATTCGGGGTGAGTCCCATCTCTTAGCAGCTGGTTGATTTGTGCTGCCAGGCGCTCGTGGAGTGCGGTGAGCTTCTTTAGCCAGTAGACATGTATCATGTCAGGGCCCGGTGCTGTCCAGTTCATCATACCTGAGACTCTTTCTTGGATGTCTGCCACTGTGATGGTTACTGGATTCTGTTCAGGGAGGTTCCTATGTTCTTTTCTTAGAGAGATCAGCCACTGGACATTGCTGTTATCTGCTGCCTCTTTCTCTCAGATATTAGGTAGGTAGGTAGGTAGGTAGGTAGGTAGGTAGGTAGGTAGGTAGGTAGGTAGGTAGGTAGGTAGGTAGGTAGGTAGGTAGGTAGGTAGGTAGGTTGGTAGGTAGGTATGCGCGTATGTGCGTATCTTAAACTGTTAGAAAAAACATACATTGCACCAACAAATGTGTCCTAGTGTAAAAATATTTATTAACATATTGACTTTTTATTTAACACACTTCCTGTAAAGGTTATACTTTTTCAAAGACTTCATATGTCTAAATATTTGTTATTGTTATTTGCTGGTGCTTGGCAAATGCCTGGCAAAAGCCACTTACAATATCAACTTTACATTTAACATCATTGTACTGCTGACATTGTCATGCTGAGGATGATCATTGTTGGGATTTACAAAAGTACAAGCAGCTGTACAAATGATTTGGAAAAAAAACTCTTTTTTTTTTCTCCTTATCGGTATTTTGAAACTATTTGTCCAACAAACCTCCCAAGTGTTTACTTAAAAAATCCTGGCAAAAAAAAATAAAATAAGCCAGTATCTTACAGCCTGCAGTTATGTGCTGGATTGTTTCAGGCGGCTCTTTGCACACCCTACACCTTGGGTCTTGTCTGGTGTGGTAGATCTGAGCCTCTATCACTCTGGTGCTCAGGGCTTGTTCCTGAGCTGCCAGGATGAGCGCTTCAGTGCTGTCCTGTAGGCCAGCCCTTTCTAGCCATTGGTAGGACTTCTTGAAATCAGCCATTTCCGTTATGGTCCGGTGGTACATCCCATGCAGGGGTTTGTCCTCCCATGAGGATCTGTCCTCCAGCACTGTATCCTCTGCTCCCCATTGCCTGAGACATTCACTGAGCACACTGTCAGTTGGGGCCTTGAGCTTGATGTATTCATGCATCTTGGATGTTTCATCCTGGATAGTGGCTTCTACGCTCACTAGTCCTCGGCCTCCTTCCTTGCGGCTAGCATACAGTCTCAGGGTGCTGGAATTGGAATGGAATCCTCCATGCATGGTGAGGAACTTTCGTGTTTTAACATCCGTGGTCTGTATCTCTTCCTTTGGCCATCTTATTATTCCTGCATTGTATCTGATAACTGGCAGTGCGTGGCTGTTTATTGCCCGGGTCTTATTTTTTCCATTGAGCTGGCTTCTCAGGACTTGCCTTACTCGTTGGAGGTATTTAGCTGTTGCAGCTTTCCTTGTTGCCTGCTCCAGGTTGCCATTTGCCTGCGGAATGCCAAGGTACTTGTAACTGTCATAAGTGCAATGATTTTTCTCTCTCTCTCTCTCTCTCTCTCTCTCTCTCTCTCTCTCTCTCTCTCTCTCTCTCTCTCTCTCTCTCTCTCTCTCTCTCTCTCTCTCTCTCTCTCTCTCTCTCTCTCTCTCTCTCTCTCTCTCTCTCTCTCTCTCTCTCTCTCTCTCTATATATATATATTCATAATACATAGAGGACTCTGTATAATTATGTTTCTTTTATCCCCTTTGGTTACCAATCCAGGAAGCACTTGTAATTTAAAATACAGACTGAGCAGAGCTGATTCCTGTAGGATAATGAAGTGTTTGACACAAGTGATTGAGTTTTTCAACACTTCTTTCCATGGCAGCCTATCAATATTTTCCTAAGGCCTATAAATGAGCAACATTTTCTGATCAATTTTTGTTAACAACACTGCGAAAACAAGCCATGAGGCTTACAAAATTCATATAATATATCAACTGAATGCAGCATTGACATTGTGTCAGTAAAGAAAAACATAGGATAAGCTTATTTCTTTAACATGTGTCCCAAAAGAAAAGTAGGCAGTGCTGCAGTGCATTCAAGTAAAATTTACATAATTTAACAAGGCCTTTCTCTATTGGAAAGTTGTCATAAAGCTGTTAAGAGGAAAGCTGTAGATGAATTAGTTAAGACTGGCTGGTACAAATGTCCAGCAGGGATGGGAAATTAAGTCTGACAGAAAACATTGTACGTTTTTCTCCACAGGTGTCTAGTGCACAATGCCCTTGAGCAGCAACACCAAAGAAAATAATACAAGTTTATCAGTTTCAGATATATGGGTAGGTTGGTCCAGCTCAGAATTAGTTTTATGTCATCTTTGTGTTTGTCGCAAATTCCCCTGATTTGCACCTCTGACTTGTTTTTTTTTGCACACTAATGATCTATATATCGGTAACAGCAATACCACATAATCCTGGTCTGCTGCGCACAATCACGCATAATCATGAAAGTAAGACATATTTGGGTATATTAAGCATTTTCTGCATCTCATTTTCAATCCCAAGATGGGGCTACTGGCACTGACCTTGATAAACCACTGTGGAATTCAGGTTTCTGGAAAACCCAAGCATTTCTTTTTCTAAAAGGTCTAATTTTGTTAAATAATTCAGCCTTGCGTATTCTTAAAACCACAACCTAACATTGATGGTGCAACAAAAATGGTGAGCAATAGCGGAGCTATCCAGTGGCAATTTTGAGCCAAGACGAAGACGTCCATGGATCTATTTGTCTACAAGTGGATACATCAGACTGAAGCGGAGCAGGGAGCTTGTATCTTGAAAATTGTAGGTTCTTAAACACAAGTATAAGCTTTTTGCGACAGCATTTCTTTTGTCTGCTCCTGATTCACAACAATTTAAAGAAAGAAATAATCAGAAATAAAATTTTAGGTTTAACTTTCTTTATATATGTCCTCCATCCTCAGAAAAATGCCACAAGAACATTTTAAAACACCGAAAAAAACTATTTTTGATGGAGTGGGGCTTTAAAATGTGAAAAAAAGATAGAAAAAAAAAGAAAAGGTACAATATACTTCCAAAAGACACAGAGCTTTTTGATGGTTAGGAATATTATACAGTCTGTTGTGCCTTTGAGCAACCTTTCCAGACAGTTCTGCAGACAAACTTAAAGGACATTAAAATCCAGGTCACAACATCGACACTTCACTCTGTGTGCTCCAGCTCTGAGTCATGGCTAACCTGGATAATCAAAGGAGACATGAAAGCCTTGCTTCTTTTGAACCAGAATCATTAGTGGCAGTAACCTCGGGAGCTAAGTGTCATTGCTAACAGTGTCCTGCTTAATCACTGCGGATAACAGCTAAATTTAACATAAATCAACACAAGTTTGGAAATTTTGTTAGGATTCAGTCTCAAGATTCTGAGCTTTTCTGTGCTTCTAGCTCCAAAATTACTGCAGAGGACTGTCTCATTCTCATGATACTGAGATTCTCTTTCCATTATAAACGCCTGCTTCCTATTTCATGAGTTGCCACTCGAACACCAATATTAAGCTGCCTTCACACAGAATGCAATTCTTGCAGTGCAATTTGAGCATCCTGAGAGGCACGTCTACCCGGCAGCAGCGTGATTTGGGCGTCGTGGCGTGCCCAGAGTTCAGATATCTGATATTGGCAAAGAGGGCGCGTCAACCAGTCAGGGACTCAGCTTTGGCCCGTGACATGTTCAATGATGCGATCAGCGGGTAGAGTCCAAAATCAACACGGGGGATAATCTGATCCTACTCCTCCTGAACTTTGTGATATTTTTCTTATTTGCATTGAGACAATAACAATTATTTTATTCCTTTTTTTTCTTCTCACTCCTTGGACTAATGGAGGACAGCAGGTCATCAAACTGGATCACAGAGACACGCAAATATCAATAAAATCAACTGTCATTCAGATGAAACTTCTGCTGCAGGGGTGAAGCTCATGAGACGTGGTGGAAAAAAGATAGTTTGCATGGCTTCACAGCTCATAAAACAAATTTTTTATTGTGTCAAAAATAAAGTATTCATTTTTACAGGCTATGAGAAGATGCATAACCCCTTATTGTAATAGTAAAACGTGTCCAACAACTGAGCAAACAGATAATTTTAAAAAAAATGATAAAATAAAAAAATAAAAAAGATAAAGTATTTTAAATATTTTACAAAATATGGCCAGATGCATGTTTTCATTTGTTAATTTGGTTATTATGGCCCATCTTTTACTTTAGTTTGTTTCAACCAGACTCAAAACCATGAAACACTTTGATAGCACACCTGGTCCTACACTGAGAAAAAAGCCCGCCTAGAAATAAGTAAAAAAATCTTCCACATTTCTTTAAATAAGCAAAAAGAAATCTGCCAGTGCTGTAAGAAAAATAGTTTTACAAAGAATTCTAATTCTCACAAAAAAGTCTAGTCACCAAGACATGGTGACACATAATCACACTAAGATTATTTTGCTCGAAAAAACTTTTTTGATGCTATTATTATTCTTGTAGAACAGAAATCAAGGGTGCTTTTTATTTTCTTAAGATTCACTTTTTTCAGTGTACTGGGGGAGCCTTTGAATAATCTTATGAACCCAGACATGGAAACATGATTACTGATGCTTTTGCAGAGGTCTATAAAAAAGAATAAACCTAGTCTCCCAAAATCATTTGTGTCTTCCATGCATTGTAAATAAGATATATAGTACTTGACTCCATGTAGCGATCAGGCTGGCGGTAGCTCCTCCCACATGCATCTGGGGCGTCAAGTTTATCAGCACAATTTTGGACAAGAGTCAAGCAGCAAATTTGTCATGCGTCTAAATAGAAGCGGCCAACACAAATTTTACACATGAATTTACGCATTAGATTTATCATTTCAAAACACTTTTTTTTGTACCGGTAGTTTACCAGCAAAGTAAAAAAAAAAAAATTTGGTTTTATTGTCAAAACTTTCACACTTTAAACATCTTTTTGTTTTTTGTGTCAACAAATTGTAACTATAGTAAACAGGATATTGGAAGCTTACAAAAGTGTTAATAACTAATTGGGCATTTTTTAATACAATCACTTTTCATGTTTGTCTTAAATCACTGGGAACAATGTTTTAAAAGTAACTTCTATTGAATTAGTTACAAGGATCTTAATGATATCTCAACTTTTCTTGTTGTTGCCTGTTGGTGTTTTGTAAGGAACTCATTGGTTGACAGTATGTTGATGCACTTTTAACAGGTCAGATGATTATGCATTTTGAAGGAAAAATGCATAACATGCATGTGATTATGTAAATTTCTGTGGCTTCTTTTGAAAAGACTTAGTCAGGAGGATTGTGAGGAGTTCATGGAGGCTGTTGTGGTGGAAGGTGCTGTCCGTGATAACTTTATAATTGTGCGGATTAGGCTGTGTGTGTGCATAGCCTGGTAATAAGACTATCCGTTTTTGTTTATTTTTACAAGATCTGTTAGTGAGTAGAATAAATCACAGAAAAGACAATTCCAAAATCAAAATATGTAATTGCAGCCTTGATTAAAAAGCAAAAAACATGTATTGTGAGTAAAACTGTTTTCACTTTCACATTTCCATTTAGTAAACATCTAAACATTGTGATCTGATCCATTTGAATCTATTCATTCTGAGTGTTATCAATGAAACATTTCCTTATAAAGTGGTATGTAAAAAACCTACAACCATGTTTATATTTGGGAAAAATAAGCTGCTTTTTGGACCATTCTTCTCTGCAAATCTCCTCAAGAGCTGTTATGTTTGGCGGCTGTTGCTGGAAAACCTTAAAATTCCTCCACAGATGCTCTATTGGATTGAGTTCCAGAAACCTCTTAGGCCCCTCCACCTTGAAATGTCTATCGTGTAGGCGCCCCTTGTTGCCTGGTTAGTGGGTTCATTGTCATGCTGGACGATAAGCCATCCTAATCCTAATACTCTCACTGATGGAAGGACATTTTTGCCCAAAATCAGACCATACATGGCCCTGCTGATCCTTTTCTTTATAAAGAAAAGGATCTGAAAGCATGATATTTCCCCCCCTGGGTTTTAAAGAGGGTATAGAGTTCTTGGATTGCAACTCAGCATCCCTGCCCCTCCAAATACGGCCAAATATCTAATTTGACCAAATGAAATGCTCCCAATCCTCCTCTGGATAATCCAGTCGGCAAACTTTAGAAAGACTTGACCATGACCTGGCTTAAAGAGGGGGACCTTCTTCTCACCAATCTGCTTGCTTATTGTGGATTGGCTCATCTTAGTCATGTTCAGTCTTGTCTCTGATGTCTGTGGACAGCTCTGTGGTCTTGGTCTGGGTGGAGAAGCTGTAGTCTGAATATTCAAAGATGTGGAAAGGTATCTTTTATAAAAATAATTGGTTCAACCAAATGCTATTACTACAGGTAGTGAGTGAGAAGGAGCAGCTTTACGAGAAACAATTATTTCTTTTTAAAAAAGCGTAACACTTATTTACTGCACTACTATACATTGTATGATTTTAAAATTATTTAAAAGTCATACATTGTGATTCGCCAGATTTTTTTTTAACATTCTGTCTCTCTTAGTTGAAATGTGATATAAGTATGAAGAACATAATAGACCTATCTCATTTACTGAAGTGGGACGACTTTCCAGAATTTGTGACTGCCAAACACTTTGAGTGTGTCCACATTATAAACAGATTTAAACTTCCCACTTTACTCACATTGATCCACGAGTCTGCTGGAAATGATAAAAAACTGTAAAGGAGAAGCTACACAAATTCAAAGAGAACACATCTCCTAAAAATAGCTGTGATCTGTTCGAGTGACAAATGATAATTGTGACATTAATCAGTCAGAAAATGAATGCAACCATTTACTGGATGAAGTACAGGCAAGAAAAAAATGTTCCTGGTAGCATTCATCAGTTTGCAGCTGTGCTGGTGCATGGCAACAACCTTGTCTCATTTAAATGAAACACAAAATGTTTGCACCACTGGATGTGAGCGGGGCATCCAGCAGATGTTCCATCTGATATGCAGCTTAAATGGTGTGCAGGTCATGCCTGCTCTGCATGCTGCAGAGGTGCACCAGCAGAGGAATGGTGAAAACAGTCTGGAAAGATGATGGTAGAAAAAAAAAAGCACAAAAAACGAACCTTTGCAACGAGAACTGGCTTGATTTATCTTGTTCATATGGCGCAGCAAAAAAATAAAGCAAAAACAAAGAAAAAAACATCATTCTCAACTAAACTTTTTAAATGAGAAACAATTTTGTAAAGTATATGACAAAAAAGACGTCATAAAAAAATAAAAACGTTCTTGATCCTAAAATATGTATTAGTTCATTCAAAAGCAAAGGGTACATGGTCAGGAGAAATGGAGCTGGTGGAACAATTGAAGATAGAATTCTAGGATAAAAATAAAACAGAAAGTTAAAGAGCTGAACCGATTCAATGAAATGCAGAAAAGCTGTCAACAATCACAGTCGCAGATGGGAAACAGATAAATAACTTTCGCTATAACACCGCAACCTGCCACATGCAGAAGTTCTCTGGACGATACAGCTCCTGTGGCCTACATCAAAAAGGAAGAGGGGAGGGACTACAGGCGGCTGGTGGAGGACTGTGTGGTCTGGTGTAGGGAGAACCAGCTGCAGCTGAATGTCAAGAAGACCAAGTAGATGGTTCGGGACTTCAGAAGGAAAGCCTGAACACCTCAGCCCGTGCGCATATGGAGACAGCGTGGAGATGGTACAGACCCACAAGTACCTGGGGGTTGTGTTGGACCACAAGCTTGATTGGACTACCAACACTGGCCCCTGCCTTGCTCCTCCCTGGACCAACCTTGGGCCGGGTGGGTGGCTGCTTGGAGTGCGGAGCGGGTCTCCCTTGGGGGGTCCTGGCTCGTACCTGGGGTTGGGGCGGGGGATGCCCGGAACTCCTGGGTGGTGGTGGGGTGCTCATCTGGGGCTGTGGGCGTCCTTCTCCGGTGGGGCCCTGCGTTGGGCTCTCCCGGCGCGGCGGGGGGGCTGCTTTCCTGGTTGGGCTGGGGCGGCGCCCTCTTTCCCTCCGCGCCTCCCTGCTCTCTGGCTCTGGGGGCCTCGCGGCGGTCCTGCTGGCCCTGGCCTGGGTGGCGGTCTTGGTCGCCCGGGGGGCGGTTGTTCCCTGCCTGTTCAAGTGTGGCGTTGGGGGGATTCCGGCTGCCGCTGCTACTGCAGCGGGGGTCTGGGTGTGGGGGTGGCTGGGCGCTCCTCCTCCTTCTTTTCACATTCCACCATCCATTTTAGAAGAACATAAACACTCACCTGAGCACAGGTGTTAGCTCACCTTTGCACTAATAGTTTGCATGATTGAATGAATGAAAGATTTCACACTAGTTGGTTTAGAGGCATAGGTATGCGTTTGTGAACACTATCTGTTTTATGTACATGTTGACATGTGAACATTTTTGCAGCTAGCAGGTGTGTTGATAACATTTGAGTGTGTGTGAACAGGCCCCGCCCTTTTTGTACTACATTTGAACCGTACCGTAATGATAAACAACCAGTAAACCTGTCTGCTTTATGCTGCTTCATGGTCTTACCCCCCCTCTCACTATCACCCCCCCTCTCTAACATCCCTCTCTCTTCTTCCCTTCTTTCCTTTTCCGTCCGGTCCAACACCAAAGATTTTCAAACATGGTTGAAATTAATAAAGTTTGGCCTCAATTACAAAAGGGGTTTATCCAGACATACCTTTGGTTTGTCTAAAGATTAATAACCCCTCTTGTTAAAGTAAAATATGTCCAACACAAGAGGCCCTCAGCTCTCATCTGCCTGCCTAGCTGTTGGACAGGACAAGTTAAAAAAAAAAAAAAAAAAAAAAGTTAAAAAAGGAAACGCGTATATTTTTCCCCCCAGTGTTTTAAACTTGGGGATCAGTAGTTTTTTGTTTTCACCGGTAACAAAATACATTGTCATTTGTAGTGAGAGCAGGGAGCTAATGCTAATGGAGGAACTTGATTAAAAATGTGCATGAACATCTAGAAAGACTTGCTCTGGAAAGGAGAGGAGTGAAGGTCAGTCGCTGCATGACAGACTTTCTGTGTGTAAATTAGAGGAGCTCAAGTGGAACGCTGATGTTACAGGGAATAGAGCTGAAGAAAGTCGAGGACTTTTGGGGCTCAGAGTCAACAGTCCAGATAGGAGACCAAAGAGGAGGTTCTTGGAGTTTGGGGTGTGAGTGAGAATAGGATGCAAAGGATTAGGTGAAGGCGGGTGATATTTGCAGCCAAAAAGAAAGGAAGACCTACAAAAAAGACAAAAATAACCAACAAATAGAAAAAAAAATGTTAAAAGTTAGCAATGAGAAATAATAATCATTTCCATTAGATACAGTTCAAATTACATTAAAACGTTTCTCATAATCCAAATCATTCTTCATTTCTGGATCTCTAACTGAGTCACCGACCCAGATTAAAAAGGTTATCTTGGTGTTGTAATTTAGCCTTTTTTATTCTGCATGTTATAGATCAGTGGTCAATTCAGCTTTGGTATAAAAATGGTATAAAGTTCTGGTTTGTTTTTCTTGCCTTGCAGCTTTGATCTAAACAATGTTTTTTCTTCAGAATACCAGAGAGATAAAATGTCAAGCAGGGATCCTTGCATTCTTGTCACAAACACACACCTTTTATGGCATGGTTTTTAACTGGCACAACCTGCTCTGCATTTTGCCTTCCTTCACTGCACCCTGGTAGGTACAGATAGTTTAGTGCAATAGCAAAGATCGCTACAAAATTGGAACGGAATGCATTTGTTATCACGTCACCAGCAAAACTAATGAATTTGAACGAAACGAAAACCTTGATATGCAGAGATAACATATCAGAAGGCAAATTCATTCATAAAATAACAGTATTTGCAACAGAACTGTAAAAAGATTTTACTGGAATAGTTGTAAGTAGAGAGACAAAGAATAAGGAAATGAAAATTGAGTGAAAACAAGCAAAGAAAAGGCAGAGGGATGATGGATTAAACACATGAGAGAGAAAGAGGTGGGCATCCAATTGAATGTTGGTATAGATTTCTCCATGCTGTCATGGATTGCTTGCTCCCAGGGCTAAAATCAGATGAAGTCATCATCAGTCATCAGTTGCAGAAATGGTGGTCAATATTGCTTCAGTCTGTGACAAGGACTTTGTTAAAAGTGCTTTAACGTTAGGGTGTAATTTTGACTCTAACTTCCATGTCTTCCTCTCCATGGATGTTCCTGTAAAGTTTTCAACAATGTGGTTGTGTTGCTCCATTTACAGTATATCCTGCTTGAGTAAATGTTACATCCTGTTTCAAGATTTAATACTCTCTTGAAGCATATTTACATAGGCTGTGCTTTGGATCCTGTCTAGTGTTGTCGAACATGACCTGAATTACTCATGTATTCAGGACATGCTGCCTTTGTGCCATGATTGGTACGTCTGCACTGTCTCTTCCAATCTGCCATTCGTGCCATTCGACACGATGGCTTGTCTTTCAGTGATGGCTCTTCCTTTTTCCTTGCTCTCTGGGTTTCTGCAGCCTTAGGCATTCACTTAGCGGTTCACTGCTGGGCACCAACTTTCTGATGTTCTCCTTGAACCTCAACATTTTCTTCTGGATAATGGCCGAATCTCAGAAACGTCTGGCTTTACTTCCTTTTACTTAGGTTACATGATGCTTGAGCAAAGTTTCATATATTTAAACCAGTGGTATAATATCATCTGGGGCCTCATTTATAAAACTTTGCGTAGGATTTGCGTCAGAAGTGGCGTACGGATGAAACATAGGATGTGCGTACGCACAGAAATATTCGGAGTTATAAAACCGTGCGCACGCACATCCTACGCATCTTTCTCTTAATAAATCACAACCAATTCTAAATGCTGCGCAGCTTTTGCGGCCTCGTGACACGCCTATAGTTGCCCATAAATAGTCCGTGAAACGCCCACTAATGAATATTCATTGATTGCGAAACCATGCCAAACACGGAGAGAAAATCAAAAAAACGTAACTTCACTCAATGTGAAGTAGAAGTTATCGTTGGCGAGGTGGAAAAGAGGAGAATAATGTTGTTTGGAGGGCACAGTGTGGGCATTACTAATGCCAAAAAGGCACGTGAGAGGCAGACGGTGGCAGACGCCGAAAATGCTGCAGCCTCACATCCTCGGACCGTGGCCGAAATAAAAAAGAAAAGGTCGGACATCAAAGTCGAGGCAAAAAAACGTCTAGCGCGTACCCGTTTTTGTGCGTACGCCTGGGTCAGAGCTTGCGTGAAGGACCGCACATTTTCCCGTCAAGTTTGCTTTTTATAAATCTCAACTATTGCGTAGAGAGTGGCGTACGCCTTCTTTTGTGCGTACGCAACGTTTATAAATGAGGCCCCTGGTGGCCAGGTACACAATTACCAATTCATTGATGAGCAACATTCTTAATCTATTTTTTTTTTCTTTTGGTGAATCTTGCTCACTTTTTAAAAACATACAATCAATCTTACAAGCAGTTCCATTTCACAAAGTTAATTGTCATCCATGCACATGTAATTCTTTTTTTATCAAGTTCTGTTTTTAAAATGTGCTTTTTTATTAAGCACATTTTAACTTAAGCAAAAACACGTTTGGAGAGGAAGCTTAAAAAGTGTATTATTAAAATTTGCTTTTTGGTGGCAGTTCTAAATATTGGTACAATCAAAACTATTTTCTGAAAAAGGTTGTTAGGATGGTGCACTTTAGTTTGGTTTTTCAGTTGTTTTCTTGGTTTTTCTCATGTTTTCTGTTCTGATTTTTTGTTTTTTCCCCCCTGATACTACGGACACACCGGGCATGTGAACGCGCATTCAGCCCGTGGTGTTCACATCTGACAAGCAGGGAGTGGCAGGAAGGCGCTTTTTATTCTTTTGATTTACTGATTACTAGTGCTTGTCTACCATCTACACTTGGAGGAAGCTTGGAAGAGCAAAATATCTAGGTGGTGCAAATGTTGCGTCAGGCTTTCTTTATTCACAGCTCTATTCCGACATATGAAATACTTGGTATCATTTCCTGGAAGAAAAAATGAACATGTTTATATAGGCTTGCAATTCCGTGTTTTGAAAAGGATGTTACTCCAAGTTACACCAAGTTTAAGTTGTTAATTATCAACAGCTGTCTTTAGTTAGTTAATTTTCCTCGGTTTATTTAAATGTCGTCTTTTTCAATTCTTTGTTGTTAGATCATCTGCTTTGTTACTCCTTAGCTTGTTGTGTTTAGGTTCATTTGTTAAACCCTTTAAGTGTGTGCCATTGACCTGCATGGGCTCCTGAATTGAATTGACTCCACACACCAGTTCCTGACAAAAGCTTTAAAAGGCCCATTTATATCTAGTTCCTGTTGGTTTCACTTTACCTATTAGGACTTTGCTGTAACAACTGAAATGTTTTTCCAATCCCTAATTTCAAAATAAGGCAATTTTAGATTTACATTTAAAAGTGGACTTTTACAACTACAGCTCAGGTAATCAGTGGCTTCACTGCAGGGTTCTGAAAGGACACTCTACATCTTGCACTGTTGGTGCTGTAGCTTCTAGGTGTTTGGCTTTAACAAAACACTTATTTTGTACCCCATGTGGCTGGTTGTTGGTGCACCAAGAAAGTTGACCCAAAAGAGAAAACAGTAAACAATATAAGGAGGTAAACAAAACTGCAGTGCTAAAGGAAACCAGAACCAGAACATTTTTTAAACATGTATAGAAAAGTGCAATATAATTGCTGTGCAGAACACTCAACCTTCTAGGCACCTGCTTAGGGTTTGAGTAGTTTTTATGTCATTATGTATTTATGCAGTGTCAAATTTTTTGCAGGAATTTGGAAAGACATTTCAGATCTGCAACTTTTTTTTAACATCTTAGTTGCCTCTCATTTTTCACTATTGACAGTGTTTTACTCTGTTTTTCTGACTATAATTTAGTCATAAAAATTGCATCAATAGTAACTACCATGTTATCAGTCTTTTTCATTTGAAAATGGGCTGGCATAGTCTGCTGTTGTGCTAAAATGAGAATTTCCAAAATCCTACCTTGCATCCACAGATCTGGATCCTCCTGTCAAGGAATTATTTGCTTCCTGCTCATGGCTGCAAGCAAAGACAAGTGTCTATGGGGGACATTTGACCAGTGGATGTCAACTCTGCTGCACAGAAAACACAGCAATCTGACAAAAAACATTATTTTGTGTCCATTTTGACAGACAATGTTTGGAGCAGATGTCCATTTAATGCAGCAATGTCTGCTGGATCATCAGCCACTCATTTTTTATGACAAAACACTCCATGTTGTCTTGGATCACGCCCTGACTGGTTATGTGAGGAGACAAATGATCTACTCTCAATACAAATCAACATATCTTTGTTTCAGACACAAAATTATATCCATGACCTGTACAATTTTTATACGCATAAGTTTGAGTGCTAAAATTATAAATCACACTTGCTCACTCATTGATAGGGATTTTGGCTGTACTTTTGGTTCTATGTAGTTTTTGTTTAGGCTTTAAAACACTATATATATGTGGCTGTCTTGTTTTAAAAATTTGTTTTTGCCAAGAACAAACAATCTTGAAAACAACAAAAGTCTTTTTTTTAATGCATTTTTCTATTTATCTGCTTTCAATTTCAATATCGTGCAATGACATCTATTACAACAATTATCACTCTGTTTAATTTGTAAAAGCAATTAGTATATAAATTGTTGATTTCCAATTTAGAAATGACCCCAGGCTTTATTGTGATTCCAAGAGGGAGATGGAGGACTGTCTGACTTCAGCAAGAAGCAACTGTCTCAGCAAGCTTCTTCAAATGGCTAATTAGAGCAAAAATGAATTTCCACTGAGACATTCATTAGGGTTGGAGCACATCTGGTTCTGATGATGGCTATAATATACAGTCAATTTGAACTGAAGATGACTGACCAGAGCAAATGCCTCAGCTTCCATCCACTATCAGAACTCTATTACTGGATGCAAAGTTTTAATAGTTAGTTAACACTTCAGAAGAATTTATGTAATTTTAACCTAACCATGCACCTGCAGAATAATGGTGTTCTGTAAGCTAAACAATAAAGATAATGCAGCTAAATGACAGTCTCAGCAATAACTTCAGAAACTTTCATGAAAACGTGTGCAACAGGCCTAAAGGACTGCGGTCTGTTTTGTTCTGAGCTTTATGATGTGCCTCATGGTCTGATGTGTAAAGATACAAACAAATTCTTCTGTCATCTGAAAATCACATTGGTGATCGGTAATCGCATTACATGCCAGTAGATGCAGAAGTAGCCATTGACTGACAAGTGAAAAAGACGGAGTACAGAATTTCTGACAGTGTCAAAGTGATCATGACATTCTGGATATGCAAAAGAAAAAGAGCAGATGTAGAAACGAGGAGGATGAAAATACTTGTACCTACATCAAATCAAAACAAAATTTATTCATAAAAAAAGCGCCTCTCAATACAATAAAAACCTAACCCACCCTTCACCCTTCCCACTCCCCTTCGTTAAAACATATGACCCACGACCCCACACACAATGAATACTGATAAAAGTAACTAAGAAAGCAAATGTAAGGCTTGGCCTTGCTGTGAGGAAACAGTATTTGGGAATCTCTTCATACCATGATCCAGCTAGGCCATAGGAACATTCCCACAGTTTCCACCCAGAACGTGACAGCAATGAGGTTCACTCCACAGCCGTTACGCTGCACTGTAAAACTCCAGCTGCCCTAGCAAGGGCGACAACCGCGGGAACAACCACCGATAAAGCCGGCAAGCCCTGGTAGAAAACCTCACGGATGCTTTGTACCGATACTGTTACGCGGGGGGGGGACAAGATCTTTAATAAATAAAAACTTAATACCAAAATCACTGCTGAGCAGGCAAGAAAAACTTGAAACACTTGAAAGGGGAAACATAAAAACTACACAGAGACAGGGGAACAGCAGAATATGAACCAGCACAGAAGGAAAGGAAAGACAGGACTTTAATACATACAGACAAACAAGACACAGGTGGAAACAATCAGGACAGATGGGGACCAAAGGAAAAGCTCGAAACTACAAGACAGGAAACCTTTCAAAAAAAACGGAAGCTGAACTCAAAGCATGACAGAAACAATAGAGAACCAGAAACTAAAACCACAACATAACACCCCCCCCCCGCAAGGAACCGAAGGGCCACGCAGTCTGGCGAGGTGGGCCTGGAGGGCGGCCGGGAGACCGCGCAGTCCGCCGAAACAGATGAGCTCGAGGCGGGTCTGGCCAGCAAACGGCTGGTGGGTCAGGCTCAGAGTCCGGAACAGGCGGGTTGGGCTCGAAAACTGGAACTGGCAGGTGGGGCCAGCAGTCTGTTGGCGGATCGGGCCAGGAGTTCAGAACTGGCGGCTCGGGCCAGGAATCCGGAACTGGCGGCTCGGGCCAGGGTGCGTCCAGCACCCTCCTGTAAGCAGGGGCAAATTAGGGTTCTACCGGCACCCCCCTGGAAGCAGGGACGAGTCGGGGTGCGTCCGGCACCCCCCTGGAAGCAGGGACGGAACGGCGTGCATCCGGCACCCCCCTGGAAGCAGGGACGAGTTGGGGTGCTTTGAGGACCACCTCCGGAGCCAAGACCGGACGTCGAGAAGGGCGTCGGCGGCCCCACCTCACAGCCAGACGACTCCTGTGGAAAAGCGAGGAGGGGAAGTAGGACCACTCAGGAGTCCACAAAGAGCATGTCAATCTCTGCTGGGTACAAGTTTGGCTGGTCCATAATGTTACAGGGGGGTTGGGAGTGTACCCAGGTGCAGAGAGGAGCAGACAGGGGGTTATGGGAAACAAAATCTTTAATAAATATAAACTAAAAACCAAAATCACTGCTGAGAGAGAACCGGAACACAAAAGCAAGGAAACTAAAACCGTGACAGATACTGCCTTGATTAATCTATCTAGGGCAATCAAGATAGGTAATTATTCGCTCTAGTGAAAAAGAATGGGATCTGTTAGCATTAAAGTAGTTTTTGAAACTGCTTCAACTCACTGAACAAAGTCTGAATGTGAACATTTACAGAATTTGTTTTTTATTTTATAGAAATCAGGAATTAACAAATTCCTATATTTTTTAAGGTTTGGATTATAAGAAAAAATTTGAACATATTAAAATTAATTTTAAAAAGAAAGTTTTGAAATATATTGAGTTTAATAAGTTAAGTTTTAATAAGTGTGTTAATTCAGTCAGAATCTAGAATCATGTAGGATATTTCTCAAAGGCTTTCTACAATACTTTCTGCAAGACTAGGCCGAGTGATGAACATGTTTAGAGACTATGTCAGGACGTCATTTAAGAGGCAACATTTAGATGACAGAAAATTACTAGGAATTATATGGCTTAGAAAGCTTCAGGCGGATAAGAAATGCTGTCTTCTGTTCACCCCCCCCTTGGTTTTATGGTGGCATTTGTGTAGCATAATTAAAAATAAAAGTCAAAACCAGAAAGGCTTTTTCATTTTCAAAATCAGGCTGCATTTGTTGACATATTTGACATTTCATTTTCAAAAAGTTCGAAAAATTCATTTAGAAATGTCTAATTTGACAATTAAAATGGATTAACAGAAATGCTTTTTAATTTTCAAAAATGTAACTGCATCAAATGACTCAAAATTAAAATGAAAAATCAATACTTCAAAATGCTTTTTCATATTCTACTTAAAAACGCTTATTCTGTCATAATTAAAATGAAAATGCAAAGAGGGGATTGCATTTTCATTTTCTCATCCACCCTGCAAAAACTGTCGCATACGGTATATCAATTTGATTTAGCATTTCCAGCGGGGAGGCAGGGTGATGACGTTAGTTTTATCTCCGTGTGTCCAGCTGCTAAGAGACACAGACATAGTAGGAACGGTGCTGCCAGGCTTGTAGCTTTGTGTTAGCGGCAGAGGAGAGAGCTTTGTGACGTTTGTGCTCTCCTGATGACTGTACACAGCTTCTTAAGACTGCGTAGCAGCATTTCCACCTTCGTCAAAACTTCCCCCGGAACTAGCTGTGTCTTCAACCCGCCAGCCGAAGGCGGAAGTGCTGCTATGCAGATCTGAGAATCTCTAAATCATCATATGAATATGTGTTTCCATTGGTGTCCAGACAAAAATAAAGGCTGATGTAATTCCCACATATTCACATCCAAGATGCATATTGCGGCATTGCCCGCAGGGAGTTTTAAGTTCCTCCACGGCTAATGTTTTTAGCACATATTAGCCTAATGCTAACCCTTCGTCGGGGTCATTGCAACCAAGAAAAAAGCACTGACCGCACCAGTGACGTGCGGTGAGGTTAATGGCTGGTGAGGCACTGACGTCATCAGTCAGATTTACAAACGTATGAACCATACTGAGTAACTTATTCACCATTTGATTGACAACAGTTAACGTGTTTTGTTTAAAATATCATTTCAATGTGTTTTTTTCATATACAAACTGCAGCATAGAAAAAAGCACAAACGTTATTATCATCTTACCTTTACTTGTAAATAAAGTCCATACGCCGCTCCTTCTGAAGAAAATGACTTGCCGCTTGCTATCACTTATTCTATTGTTTTTTAGCGTCATAATCTCAGGGCTCACCGGCGCCCCCTAACATGAGGCAAGAGAATGTCTGGCCTCATCCAGCGGCTTTTTTGCCGGCGTTTAGCGCTCAGCACAAGAAACACGTCCCTCACATACAGTTATTTATAAAAACAAAGACTGTACATTATATACATCTGCTAAATTATGTAAACTCAGCTCATATAGTACAAGTGATTGAACCGACATACAGAGAGACAGCAGTACTGTCTGACTGCATAGGTATTGCGCAATCCAAGGTGAGGCTCAGCGGGCTGGTGCCTCATCGCCCGTCACTTCTTATTATCTGAACGGCAAATAGGGAAATTCAGCGATTTTGAAAAGAAAAAACACCCAAAAATGGTACATTTAAATGGAAAATGACTGCAAAGCCCAAATTACTGATTAAATATAATAATTGAATTTATTTTTTCTCTTTTCTTCCCATAATGACAGGTGAGGCACAGCCTCACCTGCCTCTCCTGACTGCACGTCACTGGACCGCACGGATTAAAAAAATTATGAGCGAGCAGGCCCTTAATAATAATCAGAACAGTGATAAAAGGACATTTAGAAGATACATTTTGGTCCAACCAGCAAACGGTAAACGTTTAGCATGGCAAAATCTGCTAGCTGTTGATGGAGCTCCAGCTGTCCTTGAACAGCAAAATCAGCACATAAAAGCACATTTAGGAGATGGTCTCCTGCAGCTTCGCGCTGCTTTTGCAATGCCGCATTTTAAATAAGTGACAGAATATGCAGAGTTGAACAAGAAAATGAAAAAGCATTTTGGCGGATTGTGTTTTCATTTTACTTTTGAGTCAAAAAATGCAGCTTCATTTTGAAAATGAAAAAGCATTTCTGGTTTTGACTTTTATTTTTAATTATGCTACACAAATGCTTCCATACTGTTTAAGTCAAGTTTGTGTTTTTGTGAAAAAGTAAGTTTGCTGTAGAAGTTCCAGAGCAGTGCTGCCCCATCCTTGTCCTTGAGGTCCTTGGGACCAATCATTGGCCAATCACCGTGTCTCTGTAACCCAGGTGTAACAACAAGACCAATGATTGGCCGCAAAGCATTCTGGGAAACGTGACGTACTGCTATTGTTGTTATGCTACGAGCTAAAGGTAAGTGCTTTAGGCGAAGCAGCCAGCTTAATATGAAATTTCTCAGATTTTCATCGAGAAAATAACAGATCGACCATTCTTGCTTTTACTTTTACCCCTATTGAATGCTCACAGAGACACGGAAGTAGCGGCAGGAAGCGGCTTTTGCAGCAAGATCCTCCGTGTCTTCAATGCAATGTAATGAGACACACACATACAGAAATGTGAAAGTATCTGCTGTAAATCTATGACGTAAATTAATAACAGGATATGGTCGGCCAGTCAGTTAGCATGTAGCCTAATAGCCTTCGAATGTAAAGCGACTGACTGCTAAAGTTAATAAAAGACAAGTCCTGAATATTATTATTCCTATTCGACCCTAAACTACAATATCAGCTGTCTGTCAACCGACCAGCCAGTTGCCCAAATGCCGGCATACATCAAAGAGCTCTGCGGCGGCGCTAGTAGTAGCCTAGCAGGAGCTATCGTATGACAAAGCAACCTAGTTATCATAAATCTTTTGATATTTTTCTTATATTCATTGAGACGGTAATAAAGTGATCATTTTTGTTTTTCATGTTCCTTTTTTGAACGAATATGGGTCACAGAGACACGGAAGTTACCGCTGAAAGCGGTTTTTGCCGGCGTACAGAGAGCATATCCGCGTGACGTGAATACTTATTGCGTTTGAACGGATTAATTATTGCGTTCGAACGACATAATTATTGCGTTTGCATGAGTTAATCATTTCGAGGGAACGCAATAGTATTTTGAGGGAACGCAATAGTATCTTGTGGGAACGGAATAGTATTTCGTGCAAACGAGATAATAATCTGTGGGAACAAGATATTAATCTGTGGGAACAAGATATATTTTTATATCTTAATGTCAGGATACGGGCTCCGTAAGTAAGCATGTTAATGGCAAGTGTAATTATTGTCAGGATGTTAAAACTGTAGAGCATGTCTTATTGAAATGTCAATATTACGTGAGACAAAGGGCCACACTCAGAAAACAGGTTGTAGAGCTAAAGATTCTGTGGAATATTCATGAAATCATAGGAAAATGACTGTTTTGTACATTTGTTTCAGTTTTTATGGAAGACACGCCTGATGGGAAAAATGGGACCACCAGTTCTTGAAAAAAGGCTTCCAACAGTATGACGTTGTAGCATAATTGTTCATATTCAACCAAATGGAAATATTTTGCCAAACAGTATTTCTTTAAACACCTTTGTTACAACTGCCCTCATAGCTGGATGGTCTATCTGCCGGCGAAAGATTGGTAAACCTGTGCGGTGCGCACAAGTGGGCCGCTCTAAATTGCAAGGTCATGGACTCCTCTGTGTGCCTGTAGAGAAAAACTGTTAGTGCACTTTTATTTTCTTTAGGCACTTTTTTTTCCTTTAATATTTATACAACACGCAAGGGTAAGGTAGGTGAGACGTAGGTGGATTGTACATATTTTTTTCTTTTTCAATCCCTTAAATCCAATGCACTGCAAGGGGCTTGTAAGTAATGTTAATGTGACAAGTGTGTGCATCTTACAGGCTTCTCGCACACAGCCTGGCTATCGGAAATAAGGAAATTAGACGATTAGAGCGTAGTTTGCATCGTACGGCCTGGCAAACTAAAAGCTAGTATAAATTGTAAGGGTCAACCCCCGAAAAGGCAAACTTGACCAAGGGCTTCTATTATTGGATTTCCTGGTGTGACATAATGGTACTGCCCATCACAATGTTACACTGTCAAAAAAATTAATAAATAATAAAACAAAAAATGTTACAAAATTTAAATACAAAAAATGCTATGAACCAGTCATCATTATAGATCTTTTTAATCTACTCCTTAGTAGTGATGCATGATAAGGACGTTTTACAACCGATACGATACCCGATATTTTACTTCCTCTTGTAGCCGATACCTATTCACACCAATATTTCTTTTAAATACTCAAGAAAAAAATATTGCTAGGTACATAGTAACAGCGAGCGGCTCTTAAGTATTCAGCAAGTTTACAGAAATAGTTTTACTTGCAAATAAATCGCACGATATTATCATGCAACCCTACTCCTTAGAGATGGAGAACTGAGTCTCCTGACAGAACATTATTCCACAGCAGGTTCAATATTTAAATAAATCATATATCAAGAGGACTATATTTATCTTTTTCTTCTGCAACAATGGCCATTGTCTAAAATAGCCCTTCTTGCATAAACCTCATGTTTCTACTGCAGGATTCCATGGTGAGAATTTGTTAGAATATAGTGTTTTTGCAAGTTTTGCTATTGTCTCTAAGTGAGACGACAGCACTAAATACATTGCCTAGTGCCTAAATGCACATTATATTGTGACTATATGCATTGCAACCTAACCTGTTCCTGTCTAAGAAATGACTTGTTCACAGAAATAGAATTCACTTTTTAAAAAGTTAATAAAAAAGAGAGCCTGCCAAAGTGATGCTGCAAAAACAAGGAGATCTGTTGCAACAATTACTGGCAACAATGCCATCGGCAAATGAAGCAACATTTAATATTTACCTGGAAAATTCTAAAAGAAATTTCACTTTCCAACTTGTTCTTAGTCCTCGATATTCAACACGAAATAAATTAATTGAAACAAATGTTTCTTACACCAAACAATTAAAATAGACATGAGACTCCCTAGAGAGCACTTCAGTAGTAATCTTAACACCAGTAAAGCCCAATGGTTACTTTTCTTCAAGTAGTGTTAGACAAATCAAATGTGAGCAGGCTGGTATGTGTTGCTATGATACAAACAGAAGATGCAAAAAAAGCATTTATCTTTAAAGTTTAGCTTTGTGTATTTTATTTTTTTTTATTTAGTCTTGGAAAAAATAACAGTTAATAGACAAGTCATCTGAGTTCAAGAACCTTTCACATCTCATTTGAGCTTCTGTGCAAAAGAGCATTTTTGTCATTAGGAAAGTGGGGAAGCGCCAGGAGCATCCAATTAATCACTGCAAGGACAGCTAATGCAAGGATGATGTATTACTGTGTGTTTCAGACTGAAGGCTTCCAAGATAACACTCAAGTGTTGGTACAGATGTGTACAGTAATTATAGTTATTATAACTGTTGAAGTCATACTATACTATTTTAATTGTTTTGTAATTCAGATCCAAAGACCTTAATAAAACCCACTTCTTTAAATAAAAAGAATACATTCTTTAAAAAAATATTAATCTCCATTGAGAGGCTGAACACTCATTCTTAATCAATAATGCAAACGTCCTTAGAAGAAAAATTATTTGCGGCGGGCTGAAAACATGCTCCAGATCTCCTGCGCCTTTTCCAAAACGTATCGCTGACATTTGTAATTCATGTGCCTTGCTGCAGTTTCCCTGCGGACATCTCTCTTGCTTTTATTGATATTTATTGTATGATGCTGTCCTGCTGGGAGGACGGTGACAGCTCACTCTTTAAAGCAGCACTTGGATTGTTTGCTGCTGCGCCCAAAGCAATAATGTATTTGTCACCCACTGCCAAATGCCATACACCCCACCGTTCATCTTTTTGTGTTCTATTCTCTGTGCGCCAAAGAGAAAATATGTCCTACTTTCCCATGGCAGTTAAGGGGAAATATGGGGATCAGAAATATTTGGGGAAGGCATAAGCCTTTATTAGGAAATGAATTCTTACCCTTAAAGTTGTGCTCTAAAGTATATTGAATGAATGTTTAATATGAGATCCAGTATTGGTTCATCTTTGGAAAAAAAAACAACAAAAAATTCAGTTTTTTCAAACAACCTTTATTATTTTTTGTTTTGATTGTGCAATAAATGTGTGTCGCTTAGACCAGTGTTTTTCAACCTTTTTTGAGCCACGGCACACTTTAACCCTGACAAAAATCCCGCGGCACACCAGCATCCCAAAAAAAAAAAAAAAAGCAGAAATTCATGGTCTGTATTGATCGACAGCTCCCCCCCCCCCCCCCCCCCCCGCAATCTCACGTGGATTTTTGTGATAAATGTGGCAGAAAAAGCAGGAAATTGCCGCTGTTCTTTTCTAAGAGATGAACCACCAGCTAATGACGAGCTTTAGCTGGTATTTTTGTTAGAACTGAGCGACTTTATCAGCAGAATTAAGAACAAGGAAGTGAAGACTTTCACCACTTCTGATTGGTCAGACTGATGACATGTGATTAAGCCTTCAAGAATGATTGGCGGAGACAGTTAAAGGGGCGGGACTTTTCCTTACACAGTTATAGCTGCAGCTAAATCGCGGCACCGTGATTCTTATCAAAATGTCTTTAATAGAATTAAATAAACACAAAGAAAAAGTAATTTTAAGATCTTTTATATTACTAACTACTCAGTGTTTTATCAGGGCCTGTTTGGATGAACACAGAGCTGATTTCCTGGAGATGGAAAATGTTTTTAGATCAGTGAATGAGGGCAATTTCCCACGGCGCACTTGACCATCTCCCACGGCACACTAGTGTGCCGCGGCACACTGGTTGAAAAACACTGGCTTAGACCACCTGGCATGACTCAAGCTCAGAAGTCTAAGATTAAAAGTTTTAATTAAAAAAAGTTAGAAGATGCTGACCGGAGAAACACAACAGCAGCCTTCCCTGTGTCTGGGGATTAAGGGGACAAGGTAATTCTTTCTGGTGAGTAAAGGAGGGATAAACGGCAGACGCTTTAGTCTTATTTGACTCTTGGTTGACACAAAACTTGGCTGACACTATCGAGACATACAATTGCTGGCAAGTGACACTGGAAGGTAAGCGGAAGGTTAATTCAATTCATTTCAATGTTATTTTATTTGTATAGCCCAAAATCACAACAGTCGTCTCAATGGTCTTCGTACCGGTAATTGTAAGGTAAACATACAATCAAAAAGGATTATTAAATGCATAGAATTCAATAGAATAATACTAAACTTTAACTAAAACTTTAACTGAACAGACAAAACTAGAGGGAAAGAGGGACAGTACATGAATCACACTGCACTAAACAGAGGGGTGGAGAACTAAATGATAAATAAATGTTTAAGAATAGAGGAGAGAAGGAGAGTAGAAGTAGGCGAGAAAAGAGGACAGAGTGCACCATAGTTTCCCCAGCTTCAAACTTCTAGCAGCCTAGTGACAACGTTATTGCTGTTGTCAAGTTTAATTTAAACAAACTAACAGTAAGGTAAATATTCTCTGAATACTAGCTAGTCTGACAATAAGCCTGTCCAAAGAGGAATGTTTTCAGTCTAACTTTGTATGTAGAAACTGTGTAGAAACTCTCTTCCATGAGCTGGGAGCTTGTTTGGTTGGTAATGAGGTCTTTAATATAGGATGGGGCCATACCATGTAAGGCCTTATACTGTAGCTAAGCAGGAGGATTTTGAACTTGATTCTAGAATCAACTGGGAGCCAGTGAAGTGAAGCTAACACAGGAGTGATGTGATCTCTTCTGCTAGTTTCTGCTAACAATCTAGCTGCTGCATTCTGAACAAGCTGGAGACTTCTTTAAGAACTCTTAGGACACTCTGCAAACAAGGAGTTACAGTAATCCAGCCTAAATGTAACAAATGTATGGATGAGTTTTTCAGCATCGCTCTTAGAAAGTATATTTCTGATCTTAGCTTTATTCCGCAGGTGAAAAAATGCAGTTTTACACACATGAGATATGTGAGCCTTGAATGATAAATCCTGGTCAAATAAAACCCCTAGGTTCAATTCAATTCAATTCAATTTTATTTGTATAGCCCAAAATCACAACAACAGTCGTCTCGATGGGCTTCGAAGTAAAACATGAAATCAAAAGGATCACGAATACAAAGAGTTCAATAGAAAAATACTAAAATGAACTAACAAACTGACTAAGCTATACTGGCATCCCTGCCCTTAGACCCCCCTTCGCGGTAAGGAAAAACTCCCAAAAAAACCGGATTCCGGAAAAAACGAAGAAACCTCAGGGGTGCCCACATGAAGGAGGGATCCTCCCCCAGGACGGACAGGCGATTTACCAGAAATCTTAGAGAAGAATTAACTTATCTAAATCTACAACTACATATATAAAAGTCCAGCAGACGAGCTTCATCCAGCCGTGGTTATCGGGACAGTCAAAGGCGCGAGTCGAGCCGGAGACAGGAACCACAGCCAGGTGTAGGAGCAGGAGCAGAGACGAGGTACTCGGTCAGGTACAGAGCAGAGACGAGCCAGAGATGAGCCAGAGGCAGGATCCACAGCCAGGTGTAGGAGCAGGAGCAAAGGCGAGGTAAACGGTCAGGAACTGGAGCACGGATGAGCCAACTGGAGTCTGGAAGCACTCCCACTCCCCAGGAGGGGAGAGGAAAAGAGGGACAATACATGAATCGCACTGCACCAAACAGAGGCATGGAGAACTAAATGATAAATTATGATCAAGAATAGAGGAGAGGAAGGGTAGAAGTAAAAAAGGAAAGAGGACAGAACCCCAGTGCACCATAGTTACCCCAGCTTCAACTTCTAGCAGCCTTTTAAAAGAAATAGTTATTATTAAGTTTAATTTAAACAAACTAACATTAAGTTAAATAATCTCTGAATACTAGCTAGTCTGACAATAAGCCTGTCCAAAGAGGAATGTTTTCAGTCTAGCTTTGAATGTAGAAACTGAGTCGGCCTCTCTTACATGAGCTGGGAGTTTATTCCATAAGACAGGGGCTTGGTGGCTAAACGCTCTACCTCCAACCGTACTTTTACTAATTCTAGGAACCACAAGCAGTCCTGCATTTTGCGAGCGAAGTGTTCTGATTGGTTGGTAAGGGACTATGAGGTCCTTAATATAGGACGGGGCCATTCCATGTAAGGCCTTATAGGTTAACAGGAGGATCTTGAACTTAATTCTAGAATCAACTGGGAGCCAATGGAGCGAAACTAACACAGGAGTGATGTGATCTCTTCTGCTGGTTCCAGCTAACAATCTAGCAGCTGCGTTCTGAACAAGCTGGAGACTTCTTAAGGAACTCTTAGGACACGCTGCTAACAAGGAGTTACAGTAATCCAGCCTCGACGTAACAAATGCATGGATGAGTTTTTCAGCATCACTCTTAGAAAGTATATTTCTGATCTTAGCAATATTCCGCAGGTGAAAAAAGGCAGTTCTACACGCCTGAGATATATGAGCCTTAAATGATAAATCCTGGTCAAGTAAAACCCCAAGGTTTCTAACTGTGGAATTGGGGGCTATACTTATACCATCCAGGGAGACTATCTGAGCAGACAGAGCATCTCTGAGGTTTTTAGGACCAAGTATAATGACCTCAGTTTTTTCTGGGTTCAAGAGGAGGTAATTAATTGTCATCCAGGTCTTGATGTCACTGATGCAGGCGTTCAGTTTCTCTATCTGGTCATTCTGGTCAGGCTTCATGGATAAATACAACTGCGTATCGTCGGCATAACAATGAAAATTAATGCTGTGTTTCCTGATTATGTTTCCTAGGGGTAACATATAAAGCGTAAACAGGATCGGTCCCAAGACTGAGCCCTGTGGGACTCCATAGTTGACTCGAGTGCACTGAGAGGAATGGCCATTTACATTAACGAACTGATACCTATCAGACAGATAGGATTTAAACCACTGGAGAGCAGATCCTCTGATCCCTATGTCCTGCTCTAATCTATGGAGTAAAATACCGTGGTCGATAGTGTCAAAGGCAGCACTGAGGTCCAACAGGACCAGAATAGAAAGTAGTCCCTTTTCTGAGGCCAATAACAAGTCATTAGAGACTCTAACTAGTGCAGTTTCCGTACTGTGGTGAGGTCTAAACCCCGACTGAAAGTCTTCAAAGTGGCTGTTGTCCTGTAGGTGGCAGTAAAGCTGCTTAACTACAACTCTTTCTAGGATTTTAGAAATAAAGGGCAGGTTTGATATCGGTCTATAGTTGGCCAAGATGCTAGGATCCAAACTGGGCTTTTTCAGAAGAGGTTTAACAACTGCATATTTAAAAGACTGTGGCACGTAACCCGTTTCCAGAGAGGCATTTATCATTGTTAATATGGGATCATTAATTAGGGGAAAAGTTTCTTTAAAAAGTCTAGTGGGAATTGGGTCTAACAGACACGTTGAGGATTTGGAGGACGTAATAATTGATGTTATTTCCGCTTGATCCACAGCAGTGAAGCAGTCTAATGTTACAGAGGTTTCTATGGATGCCTCCATTTCTACCGCTTCAGCCTGTTCTGGGCTGATAGTAGGAATAACTTGATTTAACTTATGTCTAATATTTGAGATTTTACTATCGAAAAATGTAAGAAAATCATCAGAGCTGAGAGAAACAGGAACATGTGGTTCTACTGAGCTCTGACTGCGAGTTAATTTAGCTATAGTGCTAAAAAGAAATCTTGGATTGTTTCCATTCTCTGATATTAAGGTTGAATAGTACTGGCTTCTAGCTCTACGCAGAGCTTTTTTATAATTTAATAGGCTATGTTTCCAGATATCCAGAGACTGCTCTGAACCGGAGCGGCGCCATTCTCTTTCCAACTTACGGGTTTCTCGTTTAAGAGAACGAGTTTCAGCGTTAAACCACGGTGCTACTCGGTTTTGTCTGACGAACTTAGGTTTCAAGGGGGCAACAACATCGAGTGTACTCCTGAGGGCTTGTAAGGCATCATTAACAAAGTGGTCATTTATACTAGGACTGATACTATGGGAGCTGGTCTCAGAGTATTTTCTCAGAATATCACTAAGTACTGGCTGAACTGTGTGTTTAAACTCAGACACAGAACGGTCAGTTAAGATTCTTCTAAGCTGTTTCTTATTCACTGGGGCAGAAGGATGTTCCAGTGTAAGCTGGAAGGTAATCAGAAAGTGATCAGAAATGATGGGGTTAAGAGGAAGGACACTCAGCTGGCTGATCTCTATCCCATGGGTTAGAACAAGGTCCAGGGTGTGCTTATGACAGTGAGTGGGTTCATTCACACTTTGGGTGAAACCAACATCATCTAATAAAGCTGCAAAAGCCTTTCCTAGGCAGTCACTGGGGTCATCAACATGAATATTAAAATCCCCTAATATTATAATTTGATCAGAATCTAAGACAATAGTCGATAGGAAGTCGGAAAACTCAGTTAAAAATTCTGAATATGGGCCGGGGGGGCGATAAATAATTATGAGTAAAACAGGTTTTCGAGTTTTCCTGTTTGGGTGACTTAAAGACAATATGATGCTTTCAAATGAATTATAAGCATTTTTAACTTTAGGGCTGAGAAGTAAGCTAGACTGTGATATTACTGCCAAACCACCTCCTTTCCCTGATATCCTGGATTTCTGATAGTTAGCATAAGTGGGGGGGGTTGCTTCATTCAATCTAACATAGTCATCCTGATGGAGCCAAGTTTCTGTTAAGGCTAAAAGACTAAGATTGTTATCAGTAATTAACTCGTTGACTAAGAGGGACTTGGAGGAAATGGATCGAATGTTTAATAAACCGCATTTAATGACATCATAATTCTGCTTGTGAGAACTGCTGTCTGTCACTGTAAGGTTTCTATGACGCGCTCCTTTCATTTGTCTTTCAGCACATAAGCTAAAGCTAGGACCTGCTTGACTTTCCCTGCATGGGTTTTGCACCGGCACTAACCCTAAGGGAGGCTCAGAGGAGCGTTTTACACTGCTGCTCTGCGCCCGGGTCTCGTCTCTGGATTGTCAGGTTAACAGACTAAGGCTAGCAGAAATGTTTCTAGAAAGAAGAGCGGCACCGTCCCGAGTGGGATGGACGCCGTCTCTCCGCATGAGACCGGGCTTCCCCCAAAACGCGCTCCAGTTATCCACAAAACCAACGCCGTTTTCTGGGCACCATCTAGAAAGCCAGCGGTTAAATGATGAAAAGCGGCTGTACATTTCATCATTGACTAAGTCCTTAGTTAGGTTTCTAACTAAGGACTTGGGGGCTGTACTTATGCCATCCAGTCAGACTATCTGATCAGACAGAGCATCTCTAAAGTTTTTAGGACCTAGTAAAATTACCTCTAATGCTTTGTCAGAGTAGACCAAAACTGCACAACGATGATGTCTCTTACACCCTCTGATTCAAGGTGGAGGGAAAAGAAGAGTCAAGGAAGCACTATCAGGAAGAGCTTTTAGTTCAGAATCCTTTTGAAACTTAAAATTATTTTTTCACCTGCAGTGATTTGCACAGGAAGAAGGGAAAAAAAAAGGGGAGATCTGCTGACTGACAATACAAAGGAAGTTCAAGAAAATTATCCTTCAGGACTTCAGGCCTGGTACATTTAATGAAAACACACAGGCCCAGAGCCAGAGGTTTGACCGGGGATAGAATATGAAGTTGAAAAAACAAGGACTTACAAGCTTGACTTTAATAAAAACCATTTAAACGTGCAGACAAATGACCACAAACTGGAAACCTGATTGACTGAGTAAACAAATGGTCCATCAGGCAGACCAAGATGGTGACACTACAATTCTGAAATAAGAGAGAAGTCCAGTATAAGCCTGAACAGAACCCAGTAGCATGTACAGACCCTAACTCTCCCATTACTGGCAGAGACACAAATCTGTACAGGCAGAGCTCCTGTTAATGATCCTGGTGGGTGGAAAGGGTCCAAATTAGGGGTGTTGGAAAAGATCGTTTCGGCGATATATCGCGATAGTTCATTTGACGATGCTTTTATCGATTAAAAAATGCTGTCAGGACAATATTTTTTTAATTATTTATGATCGTACTTCCGCGACTAATTCTTGTTTTCCGCTTCAACCTCCGACCGCTAGTTGGCAGCACCGCCCACTGACCGTCTATGAACAGCTCTGCAATGCACAAAATAACTAGAAGATCTCAGTGAAGCAGCTTTTTTCGTTGTTGCAGACCAAAAGTTTGGACACACATTCTCATTCAAATGAATGGGAAGGTGTGTCCAAACTTTTGGTCTGTACTGTAAATGCTATCGGCAAAGCGGGCCAAAGTTCTGCAGAACCTCGCAGCAATAGACTCTAGTTTAGCGACCTGATGGATCAGAGTGATGAAAAAAAGGACAACGTCATGGCGATGAACGGTGAAATCCGTGTTTACTTCCATGTGTGAGAAACGGTGGTTGCAACTCTGCACTGCAGACTGTCATGTTTATAAAGTATCTTAGCCACATTAAAGCAACTTTCCTTCACCCTGACATGCTGCTGCCTCATCATCACACTTTATTGTTCCCGGAAAGAATTTGTTTTTTGTCCTATTTTTTTTTTTAAGCACCGTTTAGCCTCCGGAACCATTTAAAAGTACTGGAGGAGCTACATTAAGCAATATTTAAAATAAACAGCACTTTATTTCCTAGGTTATACTTTTAGAACCTTATTGGTTAAGGTTGTGGAAATCAGACAATGTCTAGTGTTCCCTTTATATATTTTAAGGTACCAAAAGCACTATGAATTTTCTTGGGTAAAAGCAACTTATATATGAGATACAGTTGCAGTGCTAAATATTATGATTATTAAATAAACTGAATTTTACAATCTTATTACAATGAAAGTTGTATTGAAATTCAGGTAGACCTTTTTTCTAAGTTATACTTAAAAAAAAGAAAAGAAAATGTGTTCCAGTACAACCTAGTTCTGAGTCCTAAATAACACCCTGAATGATTTGCCAGTCCATTGTTGGATGCCTCACAGAGACATGCAACCACACACGCATAATCACTCACAAGGACATTTTAGAGTCACTGATTGATCTAAACTGCATCTCTTCGAACCGTGGGGGGAAGTTGAAATATCTGAAGAAAACCCACACTTGCACAGGAAAACATGCATACTCCACACAGAAAGAACCCAACTGAAATTTGAACCAGGGCATTGTCAATGTGAGGCGAGAGTGCTAATCACTACATGACTGTGCAGCCCTGCAATCAAATCTGTTATATAATAATATCCCAATGACTTTAAGTCTATCAAAGGTCTTGCTTGTTCTTAGTGTTTCTGTGATATTAATCAACAACTAAACAAGTTTTTTAATATTTTTCTTTACCTAAAATGCATGTAATGCATCTACTTCAGTTTAAACTTTTTTGCAGCTAATATGTGGGAACAGGACGGATGGGATTTCCTCTGCTGGCTTCACAAACAGCTTTAACAAAGATAATACAACACCCATAATCCAGTAACTTAGATAGATCATGAGGTTCAGCCTTGTTAGCATGCTTCTTCCATCAAAATGAGGTCAATCAAATATCCTCCCATCCATTTCCATCTCTTTAGGGTGCAGATATAATTACAGAAGGCATTAAATATGATTGGCTGGATTTGGTTTGGATGCATCTAACCTGTCACTACTGACGAGACCAATTTAATTAGATGGATGAAAGTTAGAGTACCGCCAGCGTCCTAATTGTTAACACTATTATGTTGATTTGTCACCCACTGGCAGCAAAAAAGCATCACATGTTGGATGCGCCTGAGGTTGTTGTGCAACAATAATTGCCAGCGTTTCACTGAAGGCAGTGAGTGAGTAAGCCTAATTGGAGAGAGTAAGAGTTTAAGCATGTGGAACTGTGGCTGTCCATTCTTATCCGCTTCCAAACTGAAACACATTGTCCAGCCTTTAGAGGAATGAAAAGGCATTTATGTGAATGAACACAATACACAAGCATGTTTGTATGAATATTTTAATACTTTTTGTTGTTCTTTTTTTGTTCGTTTATTTACTTCCTGGTCCTGCTTTGTTTTTCAAAAATGTCTCAAGGAACTCTGCTGTAACATTGCTTTTGGACTTTCTTTATTATAAATATATTATATTTCCTTTTAGATTCACTGTTGTAGCTTAAAAAAATGTTGTTAGATATTTACAAAAAAAAACCTTGAGGGGTAAAAAAAAAAGTAAAAAAGCTTTTCATTCAATTTTTCTCCAGTCTGTAAATGCTTTAACTACTGACAGTTTATCTGGAGTTGGGTTGAAAGATTACAAGGCTCTATAAGCTTCTTTGGTTCTGCTTTGAAGAACTCACAAAAACACCCTTTCTTTTCTTGTCTACAAAGGTAAATTAAAATGATTTGTGATCAAAGACTAATGTGAAATGCTTTATGGAAATGGAAAATGCATATTTTATAAATGGACTATGTAAAAAGCCATTTAGAAAAAATACCTGAGACGTGCCACTCTTTAAGGTTTTTTTTGGCATGTAAAACATGATTTAGGAGCTTACATTTGTCTCTAAAAATTCTATATTATAATGCTTTCCAAAGAGCAAAAATCTGACCAAGAAAAAGTAATTAAGGAAGGACAAAAGGCAAAGTAATAAAGACTTATGATGCCATAAGACAAAGTTTCGACATCATCCTGCATGCCTCCTGTTGTTTGGCTTAAACACACCTGCCTTCAATGAGCATAAAAATCAGACTTCGGCTATGTCCAAAGTTGATCACTACTTACTACATAGTGCACTATATACTGTAGTACGTTCACCATTTTTTAGAGCTCTCCAAATCTATAATTCCAAAATCGAGTGCCCTAGGATTTTCCCAGAATACTGCGAAAAACCAGTTCTCCAGAGCTCAACCCCATTGAAAATCTTTGGAGGGAGTTGGACGTTTGTGCCGCCCAGCGACGCCCCCAAAACATCACTGCTCTAGAGGAGATCTGGATGGCGGAATGGACCAAAATACAGCAACAGTTTGCGCTGGTATTTTTTCGATTGCCGTCATCGCCAACAAAGGGTGTAACAAAAAATTAAGTTGAACTTTTGTCATTGACAAAATACTTATTTTCCACCATAATTTACAAAGAAATAATTTAATCATTTTCTGGTCCTTGCTCCTGAGTGCTGGGCCCCGCCAAATTTCCAACTGTGGCCGAGCCTGGTCGGGCCATATTTACAACACCCCTTGTGGGCCCTCTTTTTTTTCCCCGGGGTTCCCCCCTCCTGGGCGGGGGCGGCGGGCCCCCTGCCTCGCTCCTCCCTGGACCAACCGTGGGCCGGGCGGATGGCTGCCTGGAGTGCGGAGCGGGTCTCCCTTGGGGGGTCCTGGCTCGTACCTGGGGTTGGGGCGGGGGGATGCCCGGAACTCCTGGGTGGTGGTGGGGTGCTCGTTTGGGGCTGTGGGCGTCCTTCTCCGGTGGGGCCCTGCGTTGGGTTCTCCCGGCGCGGCGGGGGGGCTGCTCTCCTGGTTGGGCTGGGGCGGCGCTCTCTTTCCCTCCGTGCTTCCCTGGCCTCTGGCTCGGGGGGCCTTGCGGCGGCCCTGCTGGCCCTGGCCTGGGTGGCGGGCTTGGTCGCCCGGGCGGCGGTTGTTCCCTGGCGGTTCCCGTGTGGCGTTGGGGGGATTCCGGCTGCCGCTGCTGCTGCGGTGGGGGTCTTGGGGTGGGGATGGCTGGGCACTCTCCCTCCTTCTTTTCACGTTCCACCATCCATTTTAGAAGAACATAAACACTCACCTGAGCACAGGTGTTAGCTCACCTTTGCACTAACAGTTTGCATGACTGAATGACTGAAATATTTCACACTAGTTGGTTTTAAGGCATAAGTATGCGTGTGAACACTATCTGTTTTGTGTACATGTCGACAGGTGGACATTTTTGCAGCTAGCAGGTGTGTTTATAACATTTGAGTGTGTGTGTGGATAGGCTCCGCCCTTTTTGTACTGCATTTGAACCTTACCATAATGATGAACAACCAGTAAACTTGTTGCTGTATGCTGCTTCATGGTCTTATCCCCCTTCCCCTCCTATTATCACCCCCCTACCTACCCCCCTCTCTCTAGCGTCCCTCTCTCTTCTTCCCCTCTTTCCTTTTCCGTCCGGTCCAACACCAAAGATTTTCAGACATGATTGAAATTAATAAAGTTTGGCCTCAATTACAAAAGGGGTTTATTCAGACATACCTTTGGTTTGTCTGAAGATTAATAACCCCTCTTGTTAAAGCAAAATATGTCCAACACAAGAGGCCCTCAGCTCTCATCTGTCTGCCCAGCTGTTGGACAGGACAAGTTTAAAAAAAAAAAAAAAAAAAAGAAATTATTTAAAAGTCAGACAAACTGATTTTCTATATATTCTTTTCTCATTTTGTCTCTCATAGTTGAGGTATTCGTATAAAGAAAATTACATGCCCCTCTCATCTTTTTAAGTGGGAGAAATTGCATGATTGGTCACTGACTAAATACTTTTTTGCACCACTGTGGACCTCCACAGAGCTCGATGATGATCACCATCAGGTGTGTTGCCGAAGGGTGAAGCAACAGAAAAAAAAACTCAAGTTTGAGAAAAGAAGTTTAGAAACTGTTATAAAAGACTCAAATCTTCTAAATTCTTGAAATACTCCAAATCCTGTAGATGATGGCAAAGAATTGTCATTTCATAGCACAATAAAATAAAGCTGACAGTTTAAATGTCTCACTATAAAACATATGTATTAAAAATACTGCATACTACTGCTGTGAATATAATTTGTAAAGATTTAAGATGACATTTATTTTACATTTTCTATCAGTTTATTACAGTTTCAGGAACCAAGCTGACTAATGAGCTCTGTGTGTGAAACAGCTTCTCATTTGTCTCCTGGCACCTGTCGGCCCCGAACGGCTGACCCCAGTTTGATGCTTGGGGGGTTAAGTGTCTCTTAATCTCAATAGCATTCACCTTGCCAACCTAATGCAGACCGTTCTTAGTCTCCTCAGGGTGACACTCAGCCTTCAGCTGACCGAAATGCCTTATTAACAGAAACCATTGTTCTCTACCATTAAAATCACTGTTGTCCTCCTTGGCAGCAGTTATCAGGCATTCACATAAAAAACAGGCTGTTTCCATTTCTCTCTTATCAAACTCTTTCCACAGTTTTTCTGTTGCAGTCTGGCTTTCAGGCTTTACACTTTGTAATTATTGCCGAGACCTAAATATAATGGTGCTTCTGCTCTGCCAAGGAAGACAAAAAAGGGCTATTTTACAGTTAGTGACTTTTTTTTTTTGCAACTGGAGGCTGTACCGTGTAACTGAGAAAGCTCAGGTATAATCTACATATATATCTAGATATATAATAACATTTTAATGAGGGCTTAAAAAAGTCCTGAAATGTACCGTAACTCTTAGGATTGTATGCATGTAAGAAACTTGCATGCAAGAAAGAAATTGCTGTTATTGACACCAAGTGCAATCGCTGTCATCTGGGTGCTATGTTACCTTTATACCCCTTCATACTTGTATGCACCTAATAATCAGTTTTAAATTCAATTCCATTATAAAATGGAACAGAACCCAACCAGGCTGTTAGATGAAATGAAAATCTGATTCATTCAAAAACTACAAATTACAAAACAACTAGCTTAAAGCTAATCACTTTCCTTTGTGTGATATTTGTGTCCTGCTGTTTTTTTGTCAGACATTCATTCTATAGTTATTTTTTCAGTTTTTTATTTTATTTTTTTGTCATTTTCTGCTATTTTTTTAGTGGTTTGCAAGTATGTCACACATGTTGTAATTGCAAGACCAACCTTTAATGAAATATTGACAAGCAACTGACAGAGTTTCTCTCTCAGAGAGATAATACTGGAATCTAGATCAATTTTTTTAAGACTTACATGTCTTACATGGTCATTTGTCCTGAATCAAAAATGTGTTTAAAATTTTTATTAGTTATATTCTAAAAGCAAAATTACCACTGAAGTTCCTTTTGTTGGTGTTTAGTTATAAAAAAAATGACCAACAGTAATAGTTAAGAGTAAAGTATACAGTTAAAATCTATGTTTTTAACACTTTCAACACTTTTAGTTTATGGGATGTAAAATAAAGGACGACTGTCTCTAAGACTTATTTTATAATATGTGAGTAGGACGTTATGCTTACCAAAACATAAATATATATATACGTGTGTTTAGGTGTGTAAGGATTTTTTAAGAACACCGAAAATAGTGTTTTTGCCGTTTCTAACATAATTTTGTAGCATTTTGGATAGATCTGATATTGTTGCTCTTCATTTTTGTTGCACCACTTAGGTTAGACGGGACAGAGTGTCAACAAAGGGATGATGGGAAATGATTAAAATCTTACTCCCTGCCAACAGTCCTGTCAACAACTTGGAGGGGAAATTTCTGATAAACTCCTGCCCCTCTGCAGAAACTAGACCTAGAAATTTGCCTAAAAGCGACTTAATTATAATTAACTAGTGGGAATTTTTGAAAATGGATCAAATGAGGATGGGAGTGGGACTTTAACCTTTGGTAATCATCATAAAAAATGGACATTGTGTTTCAGTGTTTATTTCTCCATATTGGGTGTGGCTTCCACACGTGGCAGGCATAATGCTTTTCTTTGGCCTGTCATCATCCGTCGGCACATGAGCAGCAGCTGCACTGTGTTTGTGCCAGATTGCTCTGTGTACTCCTAGTAACAGCTTGGCAAATCTGGACCCTCTGTGTTTTGTGTGTTCCTGTGCTTGGCTCTTCTGCTCTGCTTTGTGAGAAAATGGCACTGATCTTATGCATCAAATAATGTCCTTTTTTTGTCCAAAATCCAAAACCCTTTATTAATGATCTATCTCATCAAAGATTTATTCATTTTGAAAACCACTTTGCCTATGATAAATAATTTACCAAGCAAACACATTACTTTCAAGAAGTGTGTCAAATTGCATGTTTTGGTTGACTTGACTCAAGAAAGTGGAGAGTGAGATAAGAACATAAAATTATTTGACAACAAAGTATTTGTATTAACATAAAGAACAAAAATGACTTTATTTCTCATCATCACAAACAGGTAAAGTAGTTCCCAAATCCTGTTACTTTTCATTACATGAGTACAATGAGTTTAAGAAATCAACAGAAAATTCCAAAACTTGCTTTTGCTTTCTGGTGGAGCAACAGCACTTTTCTACTTTCATAATAAAAACAATAATTGCTTTAATAATATTTTCTTAAAACTGTCATATCGAAGCAAACATGGTGGGAATTTTATGTGGTGCATTACAGTAACAATAAATCCCCAGTATAACAGGCGTACGTGTCCATATGTGTATGGACTCTGAAAATAAGTAAAAACCTTTGTGGAGTCAAAGATGGCCATTCTGTACCAAACTGGTGAAGCATGCTGGAGTTTTTTCCCCCTGCATGGCATTCTAATTTATACATTTAGTACTACAACACAGTGCAATAATTCTTTTACACACAATGCTGCCCACTTGCCCCCTTCAGGATACAAAAGAGCATTTTTTACACCTCATGTAGTGTATGTATTTTTCTGTTCAAGCATTTTTGAGGGTGTCTTTTATGGATAAAATTAATGAGATGCTCGAACTGAAGTTACGTCCTACTGCCAAAAGGGCAACAGAAATGGTGGCACCATTTTTGCTTTTTAATTCTGTTTTGGCACCTTTGGAAGTTGGCATTGTTAGAGAATGAGTATTAGGGTTCTGAAACATGATTCTGTTGAGCAACATTTGCTTCCAATATCCAAGACCTTCAAAAAGAGCTCTGATGACACATTTTCCTGAGTGAGCTGCCATGAGCTGATCGGCTTAATTGCGTTGGTATCAGCTGCAAAGATGCACAAGCTGTCGATGGCGCAGGCAGTCACATTTCATCGTCTAAAAATACCATCAAATCAACACGGGGACAAAAATATACTTGGGGGGAAAAGGAAAATTACAGAAAACTCTCAAAGTGGAACACTGTAAAACTATTTAGTTTCAGAACTGTTTCTAACTATAAATACTATTTTGTTACTCTAAATCTTTTATACATTTTAAATTGTTTGTAAGGAGTCAGTGGTTTTGTTTTGTTCTTGGTCATGTTTTTGGTTTTCTTTTTGTCAGTCACTCCAGTTTCAGGTTCATGATCCACAGCTGTCTTCAGTTCAGTTAATTACCCTCAGCCTATGTAACTATGTATCTTGGTTTCTGTACATCCTTGTCAGGTCATCTGCTCTGTTGTGTCACAGTTTTGTTTCTCCCCATAGTTTTGTCATGTTTCAGTTTGTTTAAATGTTTTATTTCCTGTCACCAATCCTGGTCTCCTGCATTTTGGATCCTCCACCACCAGTTCATGACATTGTGATGCTATCAGATATTAAACATGATTCTTGTCCAGTATATTGTGTGAACTGTCCTTTTAATATTTCATTTGTCTTTTAATATCTGAAATTAAAGCATTGCAGTGAAAGGTAATTTTAGTGAACTACCTTGAATTTGTATGGCTGCTCCTCCCCCTGCAAAAGAGTGCAGACGCTTTTTCCCCTGCTCCTGCCGCTTCCTGCTTTATTTGCTTTTTAATCATTTAATTAATCATTTTTAATTATTTTACTTCATCCACAACTCCTGGAATATCAGACTGGTCCTTTTTTGTGACTTCCACCTATACAAATCAATATTTTTACGTCTGACAAGCCAGCGACATGTCCGGAAGAGGAAGAAAAACAAACTCCCACTGTGAACGCTGTCGGATCTACCAACAAGAAATAAAAGAGCTACAAACACGGATATTTACTTTAGAAACTGAAAATGGACTTCACAAGACCCTTCCAGTAACATCGGGTGGTAAGAAGCCTGCTCTTACCACAAACGAGAAGAATAACAGTGACATAGACCTGAGTGATGTTGTGTCCTTTCCGAAACTTTGTGCGGAGGAACTCTGTGTTAAGCCAAAGCGTAAAGATGACAGAACATCCGAAATAAAGCTCACAAACAGATTTTTACCCCTAACACAATGTGATGTTAAAGAACAAAGTGAAATTGGACCACAGAATAGGAGTTATAATGTTGGAAACAAAGCACAGGCAGAAAGAAAATCTGTGCCAAACGTCAAGGTCAGAGATACGCTGCTGCTTGGAGATGGCGCTATCAGTGGAGTCAGCCACAGAAGAATGCAAACTTTATGTTGCCCAAGTTCTACTGTTCCAGTGATTACAGGACTCTTATCTAAAGTCTTGTACCAAGGAGTCAAACGAATAATCATCCATGTAGGTGCTGTCGATATCAAAAAAGAACAATCTGAACGTCTGAAAAAAGACTTTCATCAAGTTATTTGAAGAGATCGACAAAGTAGAGGTTGAAGCCTTCATCAGTGGACCTCTTCCTAACATCGATGGGGTGTCACTCAAGTTCAGCCGTCTGTTTCAGCTGAACAATTGGCTCTCCAGAGAGTGTGCTTCCAGAGGATTCTATTACATTGAGAACTTCAATACATTCTGGAAGCGAAAGGACCTTTTCATGGGAAGAGGCCCACACCTGAACAGAGGTGGAGCAAGAGAGTTAGTAAAGAACCTCCTCCACGCTCTGGGGCATAGAGGCCAAGGCCCTGAAAAGGCAGTAAGGAAGGACCGAGCCAGTGTCCCAGGAACCACAGCACAACGGCAACAACAACAACAACTACCTCCACCACCACCATCGGTCAAAGACTTGGATCCGGCAGCACCAGCACCACAACCACCTCCATCTAAGGACTCAGCTGCACCAGCATCACAACAACCACCGCCAGCTAAGGACCCAACCGCAGAACCACAACAACAACCACCAGATTTGGCCCCAGAAATACCACCGTCTGACCAGCTGTGGGCGCCCCCTGCTACATCTACTCCCAGTGAAGACTCACTTTCCTTTTCATCCCCCCCACTTTCACCCATGGCCCTACCTAGCCATTTTGATAGCCTCATTAAGTCAGGAATTAAGATGGCTCCCCTAACACCTGTGAGCCTCACACCACACAGGAGCTCTCCTACCCCTCCAGCACTCCCTCCTTATCCTTCACCCAAAGTCCCTCCAACACGTCCTTCATCCAAAGCCCCTCCAACACGCCCCCTCCATCGTTCACCCAAATCCCGTCCAGCTCCCGCTCCTCCTGGTCCAACACCCAAACTACCCTCAACTCGACCTCCCCTGCGCGCCTCTAGACGTGCTATCCCCCAGAGCTAGGATGAAACGGGCCCCCAGTGTCCTAGGAAAGGTTATATCAAACTGGGGCCCTGTGATGAACAGCTTCCTTCTGGTGCTATACCTGTAGTTGCACCACGTAGAATGCAAAAAAGGGCAGTTAGACTTTCCAATCACAGAAATCTAGTTGATATCCCTTGCAAGAAGGTTTTGACCAGTCCCAAGGAAACTAATCTCAAACTTGCTGCACTCAATGTCAGATCTTTATGCAACAAATCATTTTTAATCAATAATCTTATCTCTTCTTTTAATCTTGATTTTATGTTTTTAACTGAAACATGGCTTGACAAAAACACAGGAAACATAGTTCTAGTCGAATCAACTCCCCCCAACTACAAACATGTATCGGAAATACGAGAAAATAAAAAGGGTGGAGGCGTTTCTGCACTGTTTAGAGATAATATTGCAACCCGCAGACTATCATTTGGTGTGTTTTCATCATTTGAGTATGTGTCCTTTAAGATTGAGTTAAAACAAACTCCTCCCTTACTCTGCATAGTCATGTACAAACCTCCTCAGCACAGCCAAAGTTTCATTGATGATTTCACTGAAATGCTCTCAGTTGTGTGCACAGACTTTGATGGTCTAGTCATTACAGGTGATTTTAATGTTCATGTTGATAATGTCAATGACAGAAATGCAAAAGAGCTCAATGCTGTCCTTGAAACCTTTGATCTAATTCAGCATGTAAGTTGCCCCACCCACAGCAGAGGGCACACTCTGGACCTGCTCATCACAAAGGGGGTTAATATTTACAATGTCAGTGTGGTTGATGTCGCCCTCTCTGATCATTTCTGTGTATTCTTTGACCTGTCTGTTACTCCCAAACCACCGCCTGGCCCTGCAGTTGTCCAAAGGAGACAAATAAATGAGAGCACTAGGGCACAGTTTGTAGAAATGATAAACCCTGAAAACGCCTCTGGTGCCAATGTTGATGAAATGCTGAATTCTGTTACTTCTAGCATCTTGAATGTTCTGGATGCCATTGCCCCTATGAAGGTTAAATTGAGAAAACATAGACAGAAAGCTCCCTGGAGGAATGATGATCTAGTCAGGGCACAGAAACAACAGTGCCGCAGAGCTGAGCGAAAGTGGCGCAAGTCAAAACTCCAGGTTCATTATGAAATGTATAAGGGGGAGTTGTACGCTTACAACCAGATCTTATGCAGAACAAGGGAAAGGTACTTCTCTGAAATCATTGGAAGTTGCAGCAACAACTCTCGTGTCCTGTTCACAACAGTAAACAGATTAACTAACCCTCCAACCCAGCTACCAATAGAACTGGTTTGCACACCTAAATGTAATGAGTTTGCTGTATTTTTTAATGACAAGGTTCAGGGCATTAAAAAAGCCATCAACTCCACAACACATATAACTATCGAACGGCCACCTACTCACTCTAAGCTGACTCACTTTGTACCTGTCACTGACCAAACTGTCCAAGAGACCATCACCCGTCTGAGCTCGTCTACATGCTGCCTTGATGTGTTACCCACTAGATTTCTAAAGTCTGTCCTGAACAGTGTGTTGCCATCAATTACTCAAATAGTTAACATGTCTCTTCAATCTGGAATATTTCCAGAGGCATTAAAAACTGCAGTCATTAAACCTCTCCTGAAGAAAAACGGTCTTGATCCCACTGTACTGAATAATTACAGACCTATCTCTAATCTGCCATTTTTAGGAAAAGTCCTTGAAAAAGTTGTCTACCAACAGCTCACTGATTTTCTCTTATTAAACAATTCATTTGATGTTTTCCAGTCAGGTTTTAGACCCCATCATAGCACAGAAACTGCTCTTATCAAGGTAACCAACGACATCCGCCTGAACACTGATGATGGAAAAGTCTCTGTCTTAATCCTGCTAGACCTGAGTGCTGCCTTTGATACTGTTGATCATGGGATCCTTTTGCACAGACTCCAAGACTGGGTTGGCATCTCTGGATCTGCCCTAAGTTGGCTCAAGTCTTATCTAGAAGACAGGAAATATTTTGTTGAAATTGGGAGTTGTGTCTCAGACTACATGGCCTTGACTTGTGGTGTGCCCCAGGGATCGATCCTGGGACCCCTTCTGTTCAACCTCTACATGCTGCCACTAGGGCAGTTAATACGCAGTAATAACATATCTTATCACAACTATGCAGATGATACTCAGATCTATGTGTCACTGACAACAGGTGAATATGGGCCGGTGGATTCACTCAGCCACTGCCTCCAACAGATCAGTGCGTGGATGCAGAACAACTTTCTCCAGCTAAACTCAAACAAGACCGAAGTTATTATTTTTGGCCCACAGAAACAAAGAGAAAGTCTCAGCAGCTACCTTCATTCTCTGTCTCTTAAACCCTCAAATCAAGTCAGAAATCTAGGGGTAATCATGGACTCTGACCTGAACTTTAACAGCCATATCAAGTCAGTAACATCAGCGGCATTTTATCATCTGAAAAACATTGCCAAAATCAAAAACATAGTGTCAAAGCCAGACCTGGAGATACTTATTCATGCATTTGTCTCCAGTAGGTTAGACTACTGTAACGGCCTGCTCACCGGCCTCTCCAAACGAGCTGTAAAACAGCTTCAGTACATCCAGAATGCTGCTGCTCGAGTCCTGACCAGAACCAGATGATGATCACATTAGTCCTGTGCTCAGGTCTCTGCACTGGCTCCCTGTACCTGAAAGAATAGACTTCAAAGCAGCTCTGCTTGTGTACAAGTCTCTCCATGGCCGAGCACCAAAGTACATCTCTGACATGTTAGTGCCATATGAACCATCTCGTACTCTGAGGACCTCAGGGGCCGGCCTCTTGTTGATTCCCAGAGTCAGAACTAAACAAGGGGAATCAGCATTTCAATATTCTGCAGCTAAAATCTGGAACAGCCTCCCTGAAGTCGTAAGACAGGCCTCTTCTGTGCTCATGTTCAAATCTAGACTTAAAACATTTCTGTTTAGCCGTGTATATGACTGAAAGGTCCTATCTGCACTTTTCTTTCCTTTCCTTCCTTTATTTTTAAATCAGTTTTCAAATTTTTTTTTTTCTTTTCTTTTAAAGTAAATTTTATGTTGATTATTTCTATGATGTATTGTGATTTTAATGCATTTTTCTGTTTTGTGAAGCACCTTGAATTACTTTGTGTATGAATTGTGCTATACAAATAAACTTGCCTTGCCTTGCCTTGCCATTCTTTAACTTTACTAATTCAAATCCAATTAAAATCTTGTCATAGCTAAATGAGATTTTTATACTGTTTATATTGAATACAAAAAAAAAGGATTTTATAGAAATGTCAACAAAATGTATTGAAAAGTTCTATGTGCCCCACTCCTGACATCCTATAATTAACACGAATGGTGGTATTTTAAGCTTCTAACTAAAATAATAACTGAATACTTTTTTAAGAAGTTACATGTAAAGATGAGGGATTATGTTGTGGTTTAGGAAATAAGTATGCACTGGTTATGTATGCCATTCAATATTCTGGGGCTGTCTAAAAAAGATTTTAACAAATAATATTGCTTATAAATTTGCTGAACTTCAGAGCATCACATCAAATTGTAAATCACAAGTGTTTGCTTTAGTAAAAATGTATCCCGTCTTACTTTCAGTTGGAATGCCCATGACCTTAAAACATGCTAAGTACTGTGACATAACACACCCACATAACTGTTCAGTTTCTATCTTCATGTCCGAGCAGGGCTTCATGTGTTGACTGAGTTTCTGAAGTTGTTTTTAACGGTTCGCCTCTTAGTCTTGTGTTTTTTGGTTTTCTCATTGCAGTTTGGCTGTGGCTTCTCATGCTCATTGGTTTATCTCTGCAGGCTATCCATGACATTGTTATTGTAGGTGATTTTAGAATGTGGAAAGCTCAACAACACCAAACTTAAATACAATATTTTTCTTTTCTTTTTATGGCATTCCTGTAGCTTTTTGAGCAAAGTCATAGAAATGTCAGTAATATTTGAGGAAATGGTGCCAACTTTAAAAAAAATAAAGATGCATCTTTTTAGAAAAAGAGTCCATCATCGTGTATTTGAACAAAGCCCCAACTGTTTAAGGAAATCTCCAAACTCGAAGCAGTAGATGTCGTGTCGTCTTCCTTTGCTATTGTGAGATAAGACATTTTCTTGCAAACGGCAGTCAAATAATTAAACTTGCAGGTGACACTAAATGGTCCTTCTGGTTTTGAAAAAAAAAAAAGAAACTTTACAATATCATTCTTGACTTCAAAGGCTTCAGTTCACACACTTGTGTGTACAGACTAAAAATATCCCTCATGAAATGTTGATTAGATAACATTTTCTCTTTGTGCTCGTCTATCATGACTCTCACATTGGTAATCGTGCTCCCAATGTTTGGGTAACGCGTAGCACCAGAGAGGCATAACATGCATAATTACCCTCAATCCCACAGTAGACATAAAAGGCATCTTAATTGTTCCCTGTGGAATTTCTTGTAAACAAATGTTGTATTTTTACATTAAAGTTTGAAAACATGATTTCTAGGTAACAAGAAAGTTACCAAAAGACAAAGCTGAGTGTGTTTCCTGTTTTTGTTTTGTTTGGAAATATGGTTTATTTGTCTTTGTGAAATCTTTACAAATTTCTCACAGACGTTTTTTCTATTTATATTTGCACTAGCTTTTAGAAGGACGTCTTTGTGTTCCTTTTTAGTGTGCTGTTTATTTGTTTGAGAATCTGCTCATTTCACAGGATATTTATCCTTCCATCCCTTTGTAAGTGGCGGTCAAATATCTTCCACAATATTAACCATAACCTGGCGCTTTAAGGATGCACCCATATGGGTGGTTGACCCTAGGTAGAGGGGGAGTTCAGGTGTGTCTTGCAGTTCCATTGAGGCTCAAGGGACATCATGAAAATGGAACATAGGATTGTTGTGCGTGAGACATGTATATCAATAGGTATTTGTCAGGATAATGTCAGTTGCATGCTTCTTATTCTTTAGCAGTCCGTTGATGACGACGATGATGCGGGGAGGAGCTTGTGCCTATGGCGTATGTGGGAGGACATCCCAATTGCTGTCTTGAATGTCCTGTCGCAGGTGTCACACCTATAGGTCGCTTCAGCAGGTGGAGGTGCTGGTTCTAGTCTACGCTGCCTTCTTTTTGACGATAGCTGAACATTTCGTTTCCTGATAGCAGCAGCAGCGCCGGTCCCCACCTTCCTCCATGTCACACGGTCTTCAGCTTTTCCCTTCCAGTTGTCATATTCTCCTCTCCTAGCTTGGGCACTTATACACTGACCAAAAATATAAACGCAACACTTTTGTTATTGCTCCCATTTTTTATGGTTTGAACTCAAAGATGTGAAACATTTTCCACATACACACAATAACCAGTTCTCTGAAATATTGTTCACAAATCTGTCTAAATCTGTGATAGTGAGCACTTCTCCTTTGCCAAGACAATCCATCCAACCTCACAGGTGTGCCATATCAAGATGCTGATTAGACAGCATGATTATTGCACAGGTGTGCCTTAGACTGGCCACAAGAAAAGGCCACTCTGAAATCTTCAGTTTTGTTTAATTGAGGGGGTCAAGGGACGCACCTGTGTTCTTCGCCCATAACAAACAGTATGCCTGCCCATACCCCACCACCACAATGGGCTACTCGATCCACAACAGTGACATCAGAAAACCGCTCACCCACACGACGCCACACACGCTGTCTGCCATCTGCCCTGAACGGTGCAAACCGGGATTCATCTGTGAAGAGAACAGCTCTCCAACGTGCCAGACGCCATCGCATGTGAGCATTTGCCCACTCAAGTCGGTTACGACGACGAACTGGAGTGAGGTCGAGACCTCGATGAGGACAACGAGCATGCAGATGAGCTTCCCTGAGACGGTTTCTGACAGTTTGTGCAGAAATTCTATGGTTATGCAAACCGATTGTTTCAACAGCTGTCCTAGTGGCTGGTCTCAGACGATCCTGGAGGTGGTCATGCTGGATGTGGAGGTCTTGGGCTGGTGTGGTTACACGTGGTCTGCGGTTGTGAGGCCGGTTGGATGTGCTGCCAAATTTTGGGAAACACCTTTGGAGACGCCTTATGGTGGAGAAATGGACATTCAATTCCCTAGCAACAGCTCTGGTGGACATTCCTGCTATCAGCATGCCAATTGCACGCTCCCTCTAAACTTGCGACATCTGTGACATTACAGAGTGGCCTTTCTTGCGCCAGTCTAAGGCACACCTGTGCAATAATCATGCTGTCTAATCAGCCTCTTGATATGGCACACCTGTGAGGTTGGATGGATTGTCTTGGCAAAGGAGAAGTGCTCACTATCACAGATTTAGACAGATTTGTGAACAATATTTCAGAGAACTGGTTATTTTGTGTATGTGGAAAATGTTTCACATCTTTGAGTTCCCACCATAAAAAATGGGAGCAATAACAAAAGTGTTGCGTTTATATTTTTTGTCAGTGTAGGAACTAGCAGCTTGCCCAGTACTGCTAGTACCCTCTCTATTGGTAGTCAAAGTACAGAGGCAAGGATGAACCAAGACAGTCAGCACACATGCAGCCAACTGCATCTGATGGCTGGAGCCGACCTGGATCAGGTTCTCCAACACCCTTGATCGCCACGTCGGCAATGCGGTGCTGGCTCATCCGCTGTCTAGCCGATGGGATTCGCATCCTCTTCCGCCATTGTACACCGTTGGCCAGACTTTTGTTTCATCTGTAACCCCAGGTAGGGGAACAAGATGGTGCTATCACTTGCCCAAGGTGAACCTTCAGACTAGTGGAGGGAATGAGGTGTCTTACTTCTCCATTCTACACTGGTTCCAAGCAAGATCTAGCCACTGCCCCAAGTTGCATGCACTTATGACATAAAGGTGATGCCACATTTGCGTCAATAGTAAGATGTAAGTACAGGCCCCTTACTGACCGCACGTGAATGCCGCACGCATGGGGCCTTCATTTTCATGAATTGCAAGTTGTCTAGATTTAAACTTTAATTCCCTGTTGTTCCCCGAGAGAAGAAACTGGTCAACTACTTAATTTGAGCAAGAACATGAACAGTTGCAGGCAATTTATTAATTAGTTTGCATTCTGATGCTCACCCTATCTTACCCTTACTCAGTCTGTTCAAATCCGCTTCCTCTTACTGATGACTCACAACAGGTTGTCATTGAGAGCTCAGTTATCTGGGGGTGACAACAGACTCTCACTCTTGATATCAAAAACAGACTGCAGACTGGAGATCAGACTGGAGACTGGAGATCTGCAATTAGTGGTGTTTCAGACATGTCCCATGTCCCATGATCCCATAAAATAATTTCTCATTCCCACGCAATAATTAAGTTGTGCGAATGAAAAAATCATTCACATCATAAGTCATTCATAAACACAGATCGGAACAATATTTGGATTTACAGCTTTCACATTTCTGCCTGTGTGTGTCTCATTACATTGCATGGAAGACACGGAGGATGTTTAGAGATCAAATTTGTGTATTTTAAAAAGCACAAAAGCATCGGTAATCACGTTTCCATGTCTGGGTTCATTCACATCCCAGTGCCCACTCCATCCTGCTGCAAAAGCCGCTTTCCACCGCTACTTCCCTGTCTCTGTGACCCACCTTCGTTCAAAAGGGGAAAAATAAAAACAAGAATGATCTATTTATTATTGTCTCGATGAAAAATATCATAAGATTTAGGATGCCCAAGCTTGCTGCTTCGCCATACCAGACATAGCGCCTACGAACTCCGGCCCACTGCGGAGTTCTTTCGCTGGTCATGCCGGCATTCGGGCAGCTAGCAGCGGTATGGGATATTGTAGTTTAGGGATGAATAGGAATAATAATATTCAGGACTTGTCTTTTATTAACATACTCTTTGGCAGTCACTTTACATTCAAAGGCTAGTAGGCTGCTTCGTAGCCTATCATTTATCCTGTTGTATATGAATGCACCACATTTACAGGGATACGGTGATTGGTCGAGATGCATTGTGGGATGTCTATGATGCATGATGGGATATGTAGCATGTAGCCTACTAGCCTTCGGATGTAAAATGACTGCTAACGAGTATGATTCTTTTGTAGAGCTTTTTAAAATAAATAAATCTGATCTCTAAACATCATCCGTGTCTTCCATGCAATGTAATGAGACACACAGAAAGAAATGTGAAGGTATCTGCTGTAAATCCAAGAATTGTTAATGTTCATGAATGACTTATGATGTGAATAATTATTTCATTCGCACAAATTAAATTAATTATTGCATGGGAACGAGATATTTATTATTTTACCCTTGTCAGGCCACGGGCTCCGTACTGGTGGGATGTTGGAAAAAAACAAAATGAAAAGTTTTTAGTGATATTTTCTTGACCATTGTCCCTTATCTTCTCAGTAATAACTGTACATAAAATCATGCCATACTAGCAATTCTAACTGGTAACTGGTAAAAGTTAATGTAAATGTTGCACATGCAGTTGCAATAGGTTGGTCATGGGTCAAATGACTGGTGACCAACAGAGCCATTTACTTCATTATGCTGTAGATGAATGAGCTCATTTGTTCAGTGGTTCTTTCCATCCAGTGCAGCAGCATGCACATTTGTGTTCATCAGAAAAGGCCAGCAACACCAAGCTATTTCATGTCCTATCAAATATCTAATATCTAATAATTGGAGTTAAAGATGCATAAAATTGGTAAAACAAACTATCCAGGTAACTGCCAAAATCCCTGTCTCAAACTAATGAGAATGCTTTTATGATAAACTAGGGAACCTGTTATTTTTGCGTTGATTTCCGTACCAACCAGTGGAGAAAATATTCATAATTTAGTTTTCCCTTTTTTTTTTCTTTTTTTTTTTTCAAGCTTGTCCTGTCCAATAGCTGGGCAAACAGTTGAGAGCTGAAGGCCTCTTGTGTTGGACATATTTCCTTTTAACAACAGGGGCTATGAATCTTCTGAAAAACCAGAGGTATGTCTGAATAAACCCCTTGTAATCTGGGCCAAACTTTATTCAGTTTAATCATGTTTTGAAAATCTTTTGTGTTGGACCGGACGGAAAAGGAAAGGAGGGAGGAAGAGAGAGGGATGTTAGAGAGGGGGGGATAGGAAGGTGATTATAGAAGGGGGGGGGGGGACCATGCGCATAAAGCAACAAGTTTCTGGATGGTTAAACTCATTTCAGTGAGGTTCAGATGTAATACAAGTCTATAAGGGCGGGGCCTGTCCACACACACACCCAAATGTTAATAAACACATGTTCACATGTCAACATGTACACAAAACAGCTAACACTTGTGCTCAAGGGAGAGAGCCCAGTCATCCCCACACCAAGACCCCCCACCGCAGCAGCAGCCAGAACCCCCCACCACAGCGGATAGAGAACAACCGCCCCCCGGGTGATAATATCCGCCACCCAGGCCAGGGCCAGCAGGACCGCCACGGGGGCCCCCAAAGCCAGAGAGCAGGGAGGCATGGTGAGGACACAGAGTGCAAGCTTCAGCCCAACCAGGAGAGCAGCCCCCCCCCGCTGCACCGGGTGGGTCCAACGCGGGACCCCGCCCCAGAAGAGCGCCCACAGCCCCAGACGAGCACCTCATCACCACCCAGGAGTTCTGGGCATCCCCCCACCCCAACCCTAGGTATGAGTCAGGACCCCCAAGGGAGACCCGCCCCGCGCTCCAGGCAGCCACCCACCCAGCCTACGGTTGGTCCAGAAGAGAGCAAGGCATCCCTGCCCAGGAGGAGGTCACCCAGGGGAAGAGGCGGGTCCACAGGAAGTGTTGTAAACATGGCCCGACCAGGCTCGCCCACAGTTGGAAATTTGGTGAGGCCCAGCGCTCAGGGGCAGGGACCAGAACCCACACCACAGGGGCATGGACACCCCCAGACTCAGATGTAATGAGATCCCCAGCTCTTGCTTGCCAGACTTGCCAGAAAGCTCAGGGATCCCGCTCCCTGCATGGAGAGAGGGCTGCCGGGCCCAGGAAGCCAGCACCCAGGGAACACGGCCCCGTTGCCAAGGGCCCGGTACCCCCTACCAGGGATGGGGTAGGGGACAGATGGTCCGAGGTCCCACCTTCCTTGTGAAAGGCATGTGTGTGTGTGTTTGTGAGGGTGTGTGTGTGTGCATGTAGGTGTGTTTGTGTTTGTGTATGTGAAAATTCGGTCTTTCATAAGTGTTTCTTGCTTTCGTCATTTATCAATGTGCGCAGATGTTAATCAAGGGTTTCAGCCGACGCATCTTTACCAGAATTCGGTTTTGAGTGGTTCAAAATTTTTGGTAGGTTGAAAATTGCACAGCTTATGTGTATTTTGTGTCGTTTATATGCATTTGATACGTAAATCTTATGCAAATGTGTATGATTATTGTTAGATACATATACAAATTTGTCGCTTTCCACGACAGTTCCATGTATGTCCAATGGACTTTTCACACATCACCACCAACAGGTATATAGATTTCATGTAATAAAATTTAGGCTGAAAAATGTTTTTTTTTTTTTTAAAGCATCTCACAAATGTTTAAAAACATGGCTGCATTAATCAGTGCTTTGCTGACATTCCAACCTGCAGCAAAAAAAAAAAAAATCCTTGTTTGTGTGACTTTCACTGTTTTGAAAGTCCTCAAGTAACATTTGAACCGGTTCAGTTCATGAGGAATAGGAGATAAGGCAATAAATGTGCTTTTACTATTCTTATCAGTATGATTGTGGCTTCGGGACACTGTTAAAACTGGATCAGACATTTGTGCACAAAAGCTTGCACTATTGTTTGCTCCACAATGCCTGGCAGCGCATGCTTCATTCAGCAGCACTGCTGAGAAAATCTGCCCGACTAGTACCAATGACGGCGATACGCGCAGCTGATCTGATTGCAGTGCGAAGGCGCCAGCTTTCATCTGTAATGAGAGAAAAATAGATCATGTAGTTGGACTTCTTATCTCAGTGATGGATGCTGACAGACAGTGCAGCTTCTGTATGTTTCCTTCTGTTTTTTCTGCTGCCTCCTAATCCCTTGTTTCCTTTTATGTGATATACTTTCTTTGCTCTCTATTTTTGTCTCCTCTTCCTCCACCTGTCTCGACATCCTCTTCGTCTCAACCTCATGGCTGCAAATTCAATCCAATTCTCTCCATCTGCCCGGCCTTGTTCTCGTCTTTGCCAACGTCTAACCTACGCCTCCTGCCATCCGTTGCTTTGGCCTCATTTTCCAGTCTTTCTCAGCTTTCATCCTAATTCAATACTTTTCCCTCCTTCAGCAACCTTTATCAGCTCTCGCTACACTTTTATCCCCTCATCCACACATTTCTTATTTTGTCAGTCTCCTCACTGCACACTCCAAACAGCTCTGAGAGCCACATGCAACCCTTCATTCCCTGATCTTGAGAAGATAACTGATCCCACTGATGCTATTTTCAGCCTGTCATGCATACTCTTCCTCCTCTTCCCTTCCATGGAGAGCAGGCAGCCACAAAGTGACACATGAAAGAGGCAACCCGAATTTCTCCTCTTGACTGTGACTTTGGAATCCATATAATTAAGAGTATTGTCCAGGGAAGAATGAGTCTGGCAGCTGATTTCTCTCCATATGCTGATGCTAAATAGATTGTTTAATAGCCTTGTAGTTGCTTCTGGGAGTTCACAGAAAACAGAAGACAACCCTCTAAAAATTACTGATTTTTTTCTTCTTTGATGAAGTCCCTATCACAAGAAAGTCTGAAAAAGGCATTGTTTACGTAAGTTATCAGTCTAATGATGAAGCAGTGAAAAGTTTTGTTTATAAGGTCTACCCTAATGGTAAATCAATGGTAGGTCCATGTATTCCAGTTTAGGACATCAGCTGCTCTGTAATCCTTTTTTTTTTTTGTTTAATATTTTTCCATTGAATTTGTTCAAACTTAGGATCCCACCCATTAAATGTTGTAACATAGAAGGTCAAAGCTGTTAGCATAGCTAAATTTAGGAAGCATCACTAATGCTAAGTAGAAAGCTTTCACATAGACCAAAATTATGTCAGCCGGTTTGACATTTCAAGACATGGAAACTTCAATTATATACTCAAGGTTTTGACCTTCATCGGGGTAAAAGGACCATGAGGTATTGCTTTTAATATCACCCTGTAGGCATTGCAGATTGCAGATTTCTTGTTTTTTTTTATTTTTCCGTTTTTCCATTTTGGTGCTGTAGGCACCAAAATCAGCCGACACAATCTACATGAACCCACTTTAATTTAAACTTACTTTTTACTCAGTAAGATTTTACTTTAACTCAGTTACATTTACTTAATTAACATTTAGTAAAAGATAGCCTTGAGAGTATTTTTACTCTGAGACACAAACTTTTTATTTTTCCCTGAGTGGATTTAATATGGATTTATAAAACTTCTTATTCTGTTACAAACTCTACTGAATAGTTCTTTGTTTGCACAGCTGTCGTCATGTGTGCAAGTAAATTAACATTTATATTTTTTTTTTAACAGTAAAAGGCTCTAGTGTGAGTTCTGGCTGGATCCTTCTGTGTGAAGTTTGTATGTTGCCTTTTGCAGGCTTGGGTTTTCTCTGGTCACTCCAGCTTCCTCCAACAGTCCAAAAACCTGCTTCCTATGTTGACTGGTGACTCTAAATTTACCCCTTGGGTATCAATGTGAGTGTGTTTGATTGTTTGTCCTGTGTGGTCCTGCACTGGAAACCGGTCCAGACTGTACCCCACCTATGAAAGTATCTGGGATGGGCTCCAGCGACTCAGTGACCCTGACTAGAAGCAAGTGGGTTAAGATAATAGATGGATGAAGGTTTATTTTCTGGTATTTGCTTAAAATTAGACAGAAATTAAAAATATTACACTACAAACAAAGACATGCTGAAGCATTGAAATAACCACTTTATTTTGAGCACAAATGGGACTCATGGATAACTGTAGAGAATGTGTTGTTTATTGGTTGTATTCACACATTTTTGAAAATGATTCAATGCTTCATATCTAAAGACTCTCAGATGACTTTTGTACTGTCTCTAAAGGCAGACAGAGAAACATGACGTCACACCTAGAATACAAAGCAACTCTCACCACTGGTTTCAGGCTATTTCACATTGAACATTAAATCTCTGTTGTGTCTTCCAAAGTCCAAAGATCAGAAAAAGAAAAAAAAAGATCAACTGGTTTCGGCAAATTCTACAGTCATAAAACCAAAATTTCCACCAAGATGTTTTTAGTCTGCAAGTTTTTCGATAGCATTACCCTTCAGATAAGAGTTGCCGTGTTTTGCAAGAGATTGGTTACATCGCAGTTGACTTTTAATCTGATATTGTTACACACTTGTTGAAGAACAGCAAATATATCAACACGCTTGTGCTTATCTTTTTTTCCCCCCACTGATTTCTTTTCTTTGTCAAGTAAAAGTTCTGAAAATGATCTTTTTCACAAGAACAGACTTACTTAGATCTGTTATAGGATTTGTATACCAACATGCTCACATTATTTTTATTTTCCTTTTTGTGTGTCTTTATGTGCCACATCAACATACATTATAAAAAAGGCCCTTTGTTTCAAACAATGAGTTCCAGATCTGCCGTGATGGTGTTAGGATAATGTTTTTTTATGGACGGCAGGTTCATCTGAGGCTGGAGGTAAAGAAAAGAATAAAATGTAGGACTCCAGTTTTGTTCATTGCTACACTTGCAGGCCGTAATAGCTTGAGAGGGAAAAAATAAGCCATAAACTATAAGAGGGGGGGGGGGGCAACCTAAACAGACAAATGTCACATTATTTCACTCTATTTTGCTGTCACATAGGAAAACATCTGACTTCCAAAAATAAATAGCAGTGAAATTTACATAATATGTTTTTCATGGTTGGCCAGAATAACTAAAAACCATTCCATGTGCTTCAAAAATAAAAGAAATGTTCAGTTCATCCTATTATGCAACAAAGTCTTTTGAGTGAGACGGATAAAGCTGTGGTTGCATTGTGCACAATGACAAATTCAAATACTTCCTTGTTTGTGTTTATTTTTTATTTTTTTGTTTTGTTTTCTTAGTACTCTATATACATTGTGCAAAAAGAACTGTAGTTAATTCTAAAAAGGCCACCAGGTGTCTTGGTTTTTATTTTCTCCATCTGTTCGTTAGCATGAAAATGCTGGTCATTATAGACTTTTGTGACTGACCTTATTTTCCTCACAGAGAGAACAATATACCCAGTACAGTTCTAAATAAAAAAGGCAGGCAGAGTCAGGCAGACACGATTCATCATCTTACAACCACATTTTGGCTAGATTTCAAATCGAAAAGTACAAGACTATAAAAAAAATAATATTATACATTAAAATACCAACAGCAATGCATCAGTTTTGTCCAAACAAAAACAGATTTATATGCATTTTGTTTAAGTTATTGTATTTGGTACAGTTACAACTAAAAACACATTATTTGTTTTCACCTAATCTTACTGTCTGATTTATGGGTAAAGCAAAATATTTCAATTCCTGGATAATCCAACAAAAAAATAAAAAATGCACTGCATGCATTGCATTACATCAGTGATGCACAATTCTAAGTATAGTATGGTAAAGCTTTGTTTCTCAGGTTTAAGTTCAATTTTCAGACAAACTATGTCAAAATCCAGTTTTAAAATGTTTCACATGATTTTCCATCATCTGCAATTTTAACATATACACACCAATATTTGCTATTGACTCTATAATAATTTGTTTTGGTACCATTTATGACTGCTCACACCAATGCAGTGCTCTCCCCCGTGCAAACACTTTAATATTTCAGTCAATACACAAAGCACTTTGGTGCTTTGTCTCCATCTCCCTGTTGTAGTTCTGTTTTGTTTTCCTGCAGCCATGTGTTGGCATTGCAAAGGACAGGCATGTTAATGTCTTGAAAAATAGTTATCATGTTCATAATGAGAATGAAATTGGCGTATTTTAGACATCTTAATTTAATTACTTTCAGTGTGACCTTCCTCTGATGAAAGGACTCAGAAAGAAGCCAAATTATTGGTGTCATAATCAAGTTGGCATTGAGATATTGCATTGCATGTAAATGCAAGCAATTATTGCCATATAGCCAGGCCTCTTTGGTTGCTGTTCTGAATTATTTTTTTAGTATGGAATTGGGTCCCCCCAGAGGAGCTGGAGGAAGTGGCTGGGGTGGGGGAAGTCTGGGCATCTCTGCTCAGTCTGCTGCCCCCGCGACCCGGTCCCGGATAAGCGGAGGAAGATGGATGGATGGATGGAATTGAAAAAGACATGATAGCATTCAAGTGTCTCACTACCTTCAATTTGGTTATTTCATGTTTTAAGTGACCAGAAACTGCTTTTGCAACACTGAATCCATAACCCATTTCAAAATAGCCCATATATTATTTGTCAGAGGTGTTAAAATCCAACTTGTCACATGCATGTTTTCTTTCATGTCTCGTGGCTGGTCCAACAATAATCAGTGAAAAAAGAAAAAAAAAATTGTGGAGCCAATAGTGTTTATGGAAGACAACAACGGCCATGTTTGATAATATTTTTCAGTTTGTTAAAGTCTCACTCCGATCATCTTTTCATTTATTTCAAATGTGTTCCCAGTGGTCTTTTAATGATCACTAATGGTGGTTTATGCCAAAACCAAAAAACCTGTATTGTTTTCTAGGACATGGTTTCTGCAAAATGGCAGTAGTTCATCAGAGATATGCCTCTGAGTTATGGGCAGAACTGTTGGTGCAGAGTGAGCCCCATTTCCCTTCATCCATTTGTTTACGGTCTCTTATGTTAGCTTACAGCCCCTCACAACAACAAAATTGGTGAGCAATATCGGTGCTATCCAGCCGTAAAGTTTTAAGGCAGATGCCAGCTCAGACGAGGAAAACAAAGAGATACACGAATCTCTTTGTCTACAAGTAAACGCATTAGAATGGAGCGGGGCTGATTGTAGTTTCTACATCACACCTACAAGCTTTTTCAAATTGCATTTTTTGGGTCTGCTCCTGAGTCACAATTATTAAAAAAATGAAATACTAGACTGCAATTTTAATTCTGATTTTCTTAACATATGTCCTCCATCATCCGAAAAAATACCACAAGAACATGTTAAAAACATCCACAACAGGATTTTCATTGGAGTGGGCCATTAACAACTGTTCTGTCAAGATTACAAAATGAAATTATGGCTTATATTGAGTAATCTCGAGAAAACTGGGGGAAAAAAGGTTTTTATTGGATATCACTGAATGTTCTCAATCTTCTCAAATGACCGTTCTTAAAGCTGTTTTTGACTGACAAAGACTCTGCCTGAGTTTGATCACAGATAAGGTATAATGATAGGTTGATCAATTAATGGTGGTCCTGTGTTTTGGCTCACATCTCCAATTAAGTGTTGTTTTTTTCTTCTCTATATGTAAAGAGAAAACGTATTTTGTTCTTTAGAAAAAAAAAAACAATTTTGTTCTTTTCCAGACTTAAATACCTCTTTTCCTGAGAAAACGAGCCATCATTTTATTCGATTATCTGCAGAAAGGTTGTTATTTCATGGTCACAAGTTATTAAGACAAGCAGAAAAAAAATGCTGACGTGGCCATTCTTGTCTTCTGTAGATGTTAAAACTCCCGCATACCCAAGATCAGAGAAGCAGCAAAGGCTGGATTTGCATCTTAAAGTCACAAACTATATTACATTGGTCCGCTTGGGTATGATGTATGGTGTTTATTTACATGCTATGTTGTGTAAAAATTACATATTTCAGTTTAACGGATTTGATAAATTGCTTAAGGTGAAAATGTAATATTCCAGTTGTGTAGAAAAATAAGTCATATTCCTTTGTATTGACATGAGGAGAATGGTTGTAGCACCTACTCTGGTAATTTTACTGTAACCTAAAGTAAAATACAATATAGCAGACAGATGGGTGGCAAAGGATGTGAGTAAATGGGAGCTTCTTCTATATAGCGAATACATTTTTGGGGAAATTTAAAGGATTTTGCTTTAATATTAAAGTAAAGGGCTTTAGATAGAAAAATAACTATAACAACTAATTTATTGTCTTTTTTTACACATTTTCTTCATAAACTGATAGACTCATTAACTGATGACTCTTTATCTTGTATTTTCTCTTAGTAGAATTTGCTCTTATTTTAGTTTATAATACTACTACCTCTGCAATTTTAAAAGATTTATTGAACTAAAAGCAAACTGAAGCAGCTCATAACTGGTTATAACTCTTTATATGTACAATTTAAACTAAAGTTTGTTCTGTATAAGTATCTGATCAAAGTTGCAATTACTCTCAGCTCCACTTTACTTCTTAATGGAAGAGCTTTTACATCCTATGTCTACAGATGCTGTGTTTATTCTTAGCTGGATAGATTCTCATTATTTTCTCTGCTTTTGGATTTACCTAAAAGCCTTTTGTGAATGTTAAATAGATTTGTTTAATAGTGATCATATTGCACAATGAATTTAACCATAAAGTCTTTAGTATTTAGAGAGATGTGGTAAAAAAAAGGGTGCATTTTTGAATTTTTCTATATTTCCAAATTTTATATATACATCCTTGTATTTCTTATTTCGTTTCCTATTGTAAAATTATGGAGAAAAACGTCATGATTTCAAAATAATGGATTGTTTATGATGTTTGTTTGATTTTGCGCTGTCACATTTTGTCATGAATTTGTCAGTAATATATTTCTCAACATGTTGGTTAACAAAACAACATTCTACAAACTATACAAAATTGTGCTTGCAAGTTGCTCTTTTAAACATGCTGTTTGCCATCTTTGACTCTCACAGAACCAGAACTGTAAAAAAAAAAAAACATCAATAAAAGCTAATTTTCCCTAACACTATGGGCAGCTTGTCTTTTTCAAGCACCCAAGTGCTTCATTCTTACTTGTTAAAAGCCATACCCCAGGTCCATCAACTGAGCCATCATCAATAAATATTGACTAGCCTGTCAACAGACAATGTGCTGAGGAAAGCATTTGTGTTGACAGAGTTACCAAATGCAGGAGGACTTCCTCTTTCCCTCTATGCTGTGGTTACATGGCATTAATTGTCTGAATATTGTGTCTGTTTGTGAGAAGAATTCTTATGATCAGTTATAAGTGAATAAAGCTGTGTTCTCATGACTGACCTCTGTGCTGATCTGTTTTGACCTTTCATAGCTTATACTTTTCCCCCACTGCTGAACTATTTCTTTCATTTAAGCCTCATACTCTGGCTATTACTCAACATCCAGTCAACACAGCAAAAATCAAAGGCATTGTGCAGCAGTCTGATGCCCTCTTGGGAAACCTTGGCAAAGTAACTAATATCCGAAGAAGGGAAGTCATTAAGATGCTGATGAAATCGTTTCTCCTTCTGCCTTTGTGGTCTCCAAATGTTACCTAAAAAGTAAAGCAATCAACTGAGCTGTTTGTGCCATGGCAGCAGAAAACTCTGGAGTTATTTGTGGTGATAACTGTGTTGGATTCCCTGAAATGATAACCGGTCCAGATGTAGATTTATATGTGATTTCCAGGCCAACTGGGTGCAGAAACAGACACATTATCACACTTTCTCATACTTGGTAAGCATGTTTTTGGAAAAAAAATGTTAAATGTGTGATAATTTTGTTCTTTTTTGTGATATGGTGACATGCTACAATGTGTGCAGTCCAGTAGCCACCAGTAACACCAAATGTACCCTTTGACAGATCATCTATTGGTTAAACAATTAGCCCACTGGCATTGGTCCCATGGAATAAATGATGTCCTAATGCATTCTGTGGTTTACAGCACGCACCAACGGTATACACAAGGGCTAAACTACATACTCACACACATACTACATATTGTCAACAATCTTTTTTCTAGGGTTCTGTTTGGTTTCTGTAAAGAATTTTAGCTTCCAAGCATAGTTTGTCTTCCAGAAACTTGATTTTGTAGCAGAAGTCACGAACAAAAAACACCCAAACTGATCCTTGGCCGTGAGTTTGTTTCCTTTCTGTCTCCACTGTCCAAGCTCAGAGGCGGTACTTTCTCAGTAGATCAGCCTGCCACATGTACTTCCTTTCAGGAAATCTCTCCGGGATCTTGATCTTGCGGAAGTCTTGAATGCACTTTTCAAGCTCCTCCTCGACTGTTAGCTTCTCTTTTGCAGGCCTTTTCTTGGAGGAGCTGGTGTCACGGGAGCTGGCTGTAAGAGTGCGCAGCAAGTCACTCTTCCTTCGCTGTTCAGACTGCTGAAGCATGGTGACAGGGCCTTTTTTTGGTGGTCTATCTAGGGTCTGGACCTTGGCGTGTGGGTGTGACTGACGACTGACTGGACCACAGATGACAGTTCCCTGGGGGGAGCTAGCCTCTGACTGGCTCTCAGAGCTGGAGGTGGAAAGATCATTGCAGGAGGTGCCGCTCTCGCCTTCACCGTCACCCTTGTGGTTCTTGCAGCAGCAGTCACATGGAGGGGACGACCAACGTGATGCGCCACCTGGGGAGAGAGACAAGCAGAATGGGAACTAATTTTAGATCAAATGTAAGCTTCTTTCACCAGTCAAAGAGACGAGAACACAATGAGAACAGCAACATGAAGAGAAGCACACATTAACCAGGCAGAAGAAATAAAAGGAACGGTAGAAGGACAAAGGCGAAATAAATTTACCAGAGCCAAATAGCAATCACCAAGAACAAATGACATGACATCAGAAACATCTGGCTTGGCTCCATCATAATCGTGAGAGTGAGCTTGTGACTGCGAGACAAACCTGCATTATTCTGAAAGTACCCTCCTTCATCAATGCTGTCACATGGGACAAATGGAGGGGCTGAAACCTTTTGGAAACGGAGAATGAAAGTCCAAATCATCTTTGAGTTTATGTGTACAAATTCAAGTAAAAGGAAGTTCTAACTCATTGTAGCCCTTCAAATGTGCAATGTTTACTACATTTAAAATGGTGTTCTCTATAATTGTTGATAGGAACATTAATTAGACTCTATTTTTTATGAATCACTGCAAATTTGACTAAGTTTCGAATGGCTATAAACTCCGGTTGTCTCAAATTATTAATATCATTGGATGCTACAACAAAATTGTTCTTGAGCTTTCCTTTTTTAAAAACCTTAATGCTAAAATGTTTTATAAAAATATTTTTTGTTGTTCTCTTTACGTAGTTGTAAATGGATTTCAAGGATTCTAAAAAAAAATTCAAAAGCGGAGTCAAGCTGTACTTAGAACTTTTGAAAAGGTCTATTTTGATTTCTCCCAAAGAACAACAGAGCTCAACGACAACTATTGCATTTATGTTTAATGATAATACTCTGCAACAGACCAACAGTTGATGTAAATACGCTTTTTTCCCCGTGTAAGAGTTTTACCTGGTTAGTCACTGCAATCGTGTTTATGTTTCTTTAAGTATTTCTATAGATGCCATGAGTGAAAGTTGTTTGTTGACATCCAAGTTTACATTTTTCCAGTTAAACTGTTTTTTTTTATTCACATGGACAGTTTTCATTCTTTGCATTACCTTTAATACATTAGTAAGTAGTTTTTTTTACAGTTTTAAACATAAATAATTTTTTTTGTGAAGGTCATTTCTACTATGTTTTCTATCACTAGATCCAGCACTGGCTTTCCCACATTTTGAATCTTTTTTTTGTCCAACTAAGCAATATTTGTTTATTGATATTTTTAGGCCTCAGTTTCTTCTCATGCAAATCTTACAACCTAAGCTCAAACAGAATGAGCTTAGCACAGATATCAACCTCTAGAACTACAAAGGGGATTTTTTTTTTTTTTTTTTTTACAGGTAACTGATTCTGCATTTTGAAAATTCTGAATACGTTGACAGAATCCAAAAGATTTTCACTGCAATACTTTTAAAAATGAACAAATTAAAAGGATCTTAAAGATAGTTATTGCAATGTGTTGTAATTTCTGGTACCTGAACTGAAGATGCTTAGATCTAATTATGTCAGATCAGGTCCACTGATCTGAGGATGATGTTAACTTAGCCCCTCCCTTTATTTTTCAGCATCTGGACTCCTACACCAGGATACTGTTCATGGGCTTTAATACCTTTACTCTAGCCTTTTTCCAAGAATAGGTTTTCCAGTCCGACCCTATGTGCAAGTAGATCATTGCTTTCCTGACAGGCAGAAAGATCTCTGCAAGATTGGGTGCTCTCTCCTTTAATCTCCCTACATTATCTATAAGTCTAGTCACCAGTCTGCAGACGTTTGCAGATGACACCACTCTTATGGTACTCTTATCAGATGGGTTAGCATGGAGCCTAAACCACCTGGAACTTGACACTCTCAAGACAGTGGTGATAACAGTTAGCTTCAGGAAAGAACTATAGACATCGTGGTAAATGGTGGAAACTTGTATAGACGCTTCTTAGAAGACCCACAGTGCTGTACTGTCACAATCAGATTCACCCATGCACATGCACACATTCACACACTAATGGCTTCGCTGCCCACTGGCACCTATAACCACCAGGACCAATATGGGGTTCAGTATCTTGCTCAGGTACTCTTTGCAAGCCCGGTTCTTGCTCTGTGTGCCCATGTGTCAATCGTCTGACCAGAGGTTGACCGCTCTACTTCTGCACCATAGCCGCTCATCACCTCCCTTATTGAAAAGACTCAGCAGAGGCTGTGTTTACTGAGGCAGCAAAAGAAGAATCATTTCGCTTTGAAGATCACTTTTACACAGCCACTGCCAAATTCATGATCACGTCCTCAGTCACAGCGTGGTTTGCTGCAGCCAGGGTCAAAGTTCAAGATGCACCATATCATTTGCTCAGCTGAGAAAGTGATCCACTGCAACTTCCCATTACTACAGAAGCTGTGTGTCTGCAGGGCCCAGAGACCAGGATGACAGCCAACCCCTCCCACAATGAACATGCACTTTTTCAGGTGTCCATCGAGACCATGACCTGCTGCTTTTAGAAACTGTCCCCCTTCAGCCAACCTGCAGAACAATAGCCCAATCCCCAATAGATTTCCCCTTTTGCCAAAAACTTTTATTTCATCAATCTTGCCCGAGTGACTCCCAACAGCTACTTGTACTCTTTGTGCCTCCCCAATTTGCTGTACCTCAGACATTAACTGGTTGTGAGAACAGGACTGAGGGACTCCTCCCACTCGTGTTCCAAATAGTAAGGATCTGCTGATTCTAAGAAGCTAAAATCCCATGGATTTTTACAAAGAAATTGGCAGCTAGCCATTACATTTTTTAGAATAATTATTCTTGCTTTGCTACCTTTTTAACCACATGGTACCACATGGTACCACATGGTACCAGTCCTCTGGAGGACTTCCTGCCTGGTTCCGGTTCCAAAGGTACCTCGTCCTACGGAACCCAACCACTTCAGACCTGTCGCCTTGACTTCCCACCTGATGAAGGCTATGGAGAGGATCATCCTCAGCCATCTCCGCACTCAGGTGAGCTCAGCACTGGACCCGCTGCAGTTTGCATATCGACCAGGCATCGGGGTGGATGACGCCATCATCTACATGCAGCATCGGGCCCTGTCTCACCTGGAGGCCCCTGGGAGCACTGTGAGAGTCATGTTTTTTGATTTCTCCAGTGCTTTCAACACAATTCAGCCATCACTGCTGAGGAGGAAGCTGGAGGTTGCAGGTGTGGACCAACATCTGGTTGCTTGGACCATCAACTACCTCACAGACAGGCCACAGTTTGTGAGGCTGCGTGACTGTGTGTCTGATGTGGTGGTCTGCAGCATGGGGGCACCTCAAGGGACTGTGCTCTCCCCATTCCTGTTTACCCTGTACACATCAGACTTCACCTACAACTCCCACCACTGTCATCTGCAGAAGTTCTCAGATGACAGTGCCATTGTGGGCTGTGTATCAGGGGGGGATGAGCAGGAGTACAGGGGGGTCATCACTGACTTTGTTAGCTGGTGTGAAGTTAACCACCTGCTGCTTAACACCAGCAAGACAAAGGAGCTGATCCTGGACTTCAAGAGGTCCTCACCATCACAGTCACCGGTGAACATCCAGGGTTCAGACATTGAGGTCGTGGACACATTTAAATATCTGGGTGTTCACCTGAACAACAGACTTGACTGGTCCAACAACACGGATGCTCTGTACAGGAGGGGCCAGAGTCGCCTTCACCTGCTGAGGAGACTGAGGTCCTTTGGCGTGTGCAGACAGCTGCTGAGGACCTTTTACGACACTGTGGTGGCCTCAGTGGTCCTTTATGGAATTGTGTGCTGGGCGGGGGGCAGTGCAGGCAGAGACTTGAAGAGGCTTAACAAACTGGTTAGGAGGGCCGGCTCTGTCCTGGGCTGCACACTTGAGTCCATCGAGGAGGTGGCGGACAGGAGGATGTTAGCTAAGCTGACATCCATCATGGATAACCCCTCCCACCCCCTGCACAAAACTGTAGAGGCGCTGACCAGCTCCTTCAGCACAAGACTGTTGCACCCTCAGTGTAAGAAGGAGCGCTACCGCAGGTCATTCCTCCCCACAGCCATCAGACTGTACAACACCGTGTCAAGGTGACACTCCACGGTCCCAGGGGTGTTTTTCTGTTTAGTCATTGATTCATTTACTTTTGTTGTAGTTGTTGTTTTTCAATTTTAAATTGTTTTTTGTTCCTGAAAAGTTGTTTGTTTTTGTTCTTGGTGTGAACTTCATTAGTTATTTCTGTATTTTGAAAAAATTTGTAATGTTTTTTTACAGTTTACATGTTTTGCAGACCGCATGTTTTTTACACTTTTACAGCTGTATTTATTTAATATTTATTTCTTTATTTAATAAGAATCTCATTTTTGATAATAATTTTCGATAATAATTTTAGTAATATTTTTAATTATCTAATATAAATGTAATTTGTGATGTCCTTTATTGATGTTATATTATATAGATTATTTCTGAATGTCGTGTTGCTGCCACAGATAAATGAAATTTCCCCATTGCGGGATTAATAAAGTCATCTATCTATCTATCTAACACATTTTTGCTAATCCTAATGTTTTTTTATGACATAATTTTGTAAACTAACCAATCTGAGACCTCAAGTTTGACAGATTCTCACAAGCCTGCTTTCAAATAGCAGGGTTGTGGACTTTTAACCATAGAAACGATGACTTGGACCAATCGATGTTTACTGACATCTGGCTCCAACATGGCGGCGTCTGTATTGCAAAAAAATCAATTGACTACGTTGGAGCCGAAAGCACGCCATTTTCAATGGGTGACATCACACTCACTCAGTCCAGTTCTCATATAGTCAGTGTTTTGGACGTATGTATTTTCTCAATTTCTCTATCATTTATTTTAATATTGCCAAAAACCAAAACAAAATTCCCCAGATTGTAAACCTCTGTTTTACTGTACACAGTATTAAAAAATTTAGTGTTTTGACCTTGAAAAAGATTACAGATTTAAATCCATAAAAGCATGTTAACATTGCTTCCAAGTAAATTCCAGCAACAATAATCATTTCAACTACTTTGGAGCTCCTACTTATCAACAATGTGCTTTAATTGTGAGGTCAAATGTTTCTGCATTGATGCTGCTGTCTTCTCAGCCAATACTGAGTTAAAGACAGAGGTCCACCATTACTACTAAGAGGAAACGCTTGCCCAGCCCAGTTTCTGAGTGGGTGCTTCGTATTCCGGACGACTGATGAGCCCCAGCATCATCACACTTCTGCAGGAAGCAGGCATTTATTTTTCATGCTAACCTCCTGAATAATTGAAGGGGTATCTGTTGCCCATGGACTCCTTTCTGTTTAGTGAGAGGAGAGATCAAAACCCTTGAGGCAAATGTGCTGATGCCCCACCTAAGTCTCTGATTTTTCAGATACACCTCTTTCTATTTCCACATATTCAAGCCTGACGATTTCACCCTTTCCTGTGGTTTCTCTTTCCCAAATCGGTTGTACTGTACAATTGCTGCAACTCATCTGCTGCTGAGCATTTTTGCAGCAAAGAAGATTATAAATGATGCTTCCTAAAATAAAAGACCATCTGCCTTAGCTCCCTTTATCTTTCACCACACATTGGTTTGTTTATTGAAAGACAGAACAAAAGAGCAATATTTGTTCTTTCACAATTCTATAGACATCATAAAAGCCTCCGCACATCACAGACGTGCTTATGTGAGGATGAAAACACTGATTTTAGCCAGCCAGCTCACACATGGATATGAAGTCTTGTTTTTGTTTTTAAACATAGAATAACTTAGGATAATCATTAAGTTATAGTTGACAGTTAGAAAAATTATTAGAAATGGCCTTACATATTACTATGACTTCCTTTTTTTGTTTGTTTTATTTTATGTATCCTTGACAACAAATTAGAAAAAAGCAAACCCCACTGACATTCCCTATAATCATCATGCATCTACCATTATAACCTCAATATGTAAACTCCCACTGAAACACTAATCTTTATTTTCATGGTTTACAGTTATGTTTTTTAATAGTTAAAGGAAATGTCTACAATGCATGCTTTCCTCTTTTTTGTGTTTTTGGTGGTACATAAGTTATTATAATTATTAAAAGTAAACTGTTGATGATTCGCATAAATTGTCCTGTTAAAGCTAAAAATGGCTCTAAATGTTCAAGTCTAAAAAAAATTAATTAGGCAGCTTATACAAATGAAATATTATTATCTTGTTATGTTTTTACTTTCTCCCGATTACTAATCATCAATCTTCTGAATTCCGGCAGCACTCAGTTTATAGTAAAATTAACAACTTATCATGTCAAATGTCAGTTTCTTATTGCCCCAGATTAATCTTGATTATAAATAAGTCTTCATAATATCTTTAGAGGCTCAGAAATGTAAGAGAACGCATCCATAATCCAAAAGATATTGTAATAATCTACCTAGTCCTATGCATGATTTAAAAAGTTGTGTTGTTTTTCACACCCAACATGATTGACATTTAAGGTCAACACACATTTGTCTCAGACTTGATAATTCAGACAGCTCCTGTCCAGCTTAGCTAACTATAGATAAATAATACATTTTGGCAGTGTACTTTGGAGTTTCAAACTTTACATTAATGGATATGTCATTATTAAAGGTCAATGTTTTAAAAATGTTAAAGCTACATAAACTATCAGACTTACAATCTATCGAGGGAATGAATATACATAGTTAAACCTAACACTCCCTTGGGCAACTACATTTGATATTATATAATTTACATTATAATTTTACGAGGATAACTTTCAGAATAACTGGGATAACGGATGTTTTATTTCACCAAGAGAGAAAAGCCACAGATGTACTTTTCAGCTGTTGTAGTAAAAACAAAACAAAAAAAACAGTGTTTTAGTCATGTATTCTCAGTCCAAAGCTTAATTTAACATCTCACTTGTTGCTGATTTTGCCAATACAAAGAGATTAATGGCTATCCCAAAACATAGCACCCAATGAAAACATTCATAAATCACTAAACATACAGCAGTTTAAAATATGTTGAAAGAATCAAAGCCTTTTTTTTAAGTGGGGATGAAAAAACAAATTTGAAGATGTTTCAATTGTTTGGGGTGAAAATAAAAAGGACAAAACTTTTAATTGTAGTGCGTTCATTGTTTCATTTTATTATGTTCTGCCTTAAATACATTATCAATTTATTGAGTTTAATGAATCACAACCCCCAATTTCTAGACCTTTTTAAATATCTTTGTACATTTTCAATTAAAATACAACTTACAACAAATAAGAAAGATAAACTCTTCTTACTTACAGGTTGTGGCTTATAAAACACATCTGATGTTCCTTCATTTGAACCGTTTTTAGTATCACACATTTTTAACCGACTAACATCTGTGTCAGTTGACCATCATGGCCATAAAACCAGACTTTAAACACTGTACATAATTATGAAATGCTTTTTTTGTTTGGGGAATTTTTTCTTTTTGTGTCTTTGTCCTATATTGGAGAAAAGCAAGCACTGCAAGTCTTATAAGTTCTCCCCACTGCACTTTAGTAAGACTCTTGATCCCCAAATATGCACCAAGAAATCTTTGAACTTCCAGCCCCTGTATTCACATAAGATTTTTTTTTTCTGTTTCCGACTGATGATAGATTGAATAATCCAATTTCTGTGTATTTTGTTCTCAGCTGCACAATGTCATACAACTGGGAGTTGTGAACATTTACAGCATCTACATACATGGACAGCCTGCTCTGCTGTAATGTCAATGTAGGGTCATGCATTCCTTCAGGGCTGAGTGGATGCTTTGCGTAGGTGTCAACAAAAACACACATGGGACGACATCTATGTTCATGCAGCATTTGAGAACATTCTCATGTGGGCCGGTTCACGCTTTAGTGAAAGCCCCTGTATTCTGTATGCTGTGGATGTGTGTTCCTGAAAGAAAGTCTGATTGTGCTGTTCTAGCTTTGTCTGATTGTGTTGGGTAAAAGTGACAAGCACAGTTATCAGGTGTGTCTCCTGTTCAGGTCAGACTGTATGCCTCTGGTAGCCATCATCCAGACACTCTCTCTGTGTGTTTGTGGAGCGTGCAGCACTTGATTCCCCTGATCCTGCTGTGTTATGTCTTTTTTAGGCAGATGTGCAGGAGGCCTGACTGAGGTCTAATGAGTGTCACATGCTATTACACACTGACTTACAAACACACAACAGCATCTGACAGCTGCTCTGGGCGTTAATGCATGGATCTCAGCGGGAGCCTTCGGAACCTGTCTCACCTCTGGTCAGTTATGCAGAAGAGGTAGAAAAATATGCTCACGGGTAAATATGCCTAATTATTTATAAACATAAATATTAAAAGAGATCCTTTTGAAATGAAAACAACTTTTTTACGTGTTGGGTCAACAATTGTAAGAACAATTGATCTTTTCATGAATTTAAAATGTTATTTTGCGTCATACACAAATAGCTAAGTCATATAAAGTGCAAACATTTGTGATTTCTTTTTTATTGTGATTTTTAAAATTATTCAGCTATTTCATTGGATCAATGGAGCTTTAGTGAAATTTAATCATCCGCCTTAATGCTTACTCGCTACATAACGCACCAAAAAAAGTTTTTTCAGCACCTTTTCTTATTGGTATTATTTAAAACAAGCCTTTAAAATGAGTGCAAATTCAAGATCATTTTTTTTTAAACTAAAAAAATGATCAAACAGAACAAACTACTGTACTTCCAAGTACTTCCAACAGCACGACTGAAAAGAAGTGGAAGGTTGTTTCCTTTCTGTATTACTTGGAATACAGAACACAATTTGAATGCAGAAGAAACATCTTTTTCCAAGTGCCTTCTGGCAAATTAGGAAGGTTTATAAATGACAAGACATAACTAATTTTAACATTGGAAAAGTGCAAACGTAGATAATAAAGTTGATGCTGTCAGAGCAATGTAATGTGTATTTCAGGATCTTACTTTCTGACATTCTTTAAAATAAAAGTCCATTTTCTCTTTGAAAAACAAGAGTGAGCCATCAAACATTCAAAGTCATCCAGTTTTGACAAATATGGCCGAATAAGAACTAATAGCTATATTTTAGCAAAGATATGAACACAAACAAGGCACAAATCATTGTTGACAGTGTTAGTCTCAGCAATGTGTGTCCTAGCAATCTTCTTCCTGCGCCGCAGAATCGCAAAACTGCGATTTAATCACACAAGTCAAACTTAAGATTTGTGGACAAACTGTGAAAATATTTCAGCAAAAGGTTTACTTGAACAAATTGTCACGATAAATAGAATATTTTATATTACTTAATTTGTCAAATTCTCCAGAGTATGATGTCACTAAAGCTGCAGTCCCCAATAATAATGTGAATATAAACACTGGATTTAAAATGCAAACATTTGCATCCGTTTTATCTAAATTTAATGGAAATGGATTTCAGTAATAGTATGAATTTATTCACGTTTGGTGGATAGGGGTGTTGAAATTTTATAATAGCAAATATGCAGTTTATTCATATGGATCTATGGTTTATTTCATATGGTGCAGAATAAAAAGCTCAGCGTCTAGAACCTCCTTTTTGCAGTCCTGATAAAATATAAGGTGTATTTTTTTCCCGAGCGCGGTTCAGCTGCAGCTCACCGCTCCCCCAGGGGATGGGTCAAATGCGGAGAAGAATTTCCCCATTGAGGGATGAATACAGTATAAATTTATTTTTTTTATTTTATTTTATTTTTTTTAATAGCAAACTAGTAGAATCCAGTATCGTTTTTCCTAAAATCTTTTTCTTTGATTGTCTAAGACCATGGTTTGTGGTTAAAGAAAAAAAAAACAGGTGCAACACCATATCTGAGCTAACGTTGACTTTCTATGAATGGAAGAGTTTCTGTTGACATAAAGGAGGAATAGAGGGTGGGGTCAACAGATAGGTCTATGCAACAGCTGCAGTCATTAGTCACTTCTAGCTACGCTTGACCAAAATTAACTTTATAGAGGATGGCTTGCACTTGTCTTGGAGATGACTTGATTATGCAGGAGAGGAGGAGGAGGAAGAGGAGTGCTGCATTAAGAAAAGCCAGCTGATGCGGTCAGTGTGGCTCCCGCATGCCTTCCTGTCCGATGACAGTGCAACTCTCAGCTCATTTGAGACCATCTTCATTCTCAAGAAGGAGCTAGATAAAATTGATCATGAAGGGGAAAGCTTGGCTTTTCTTATCGATCCTGCCCCACCATCTGTATTCAGACAAACAGATGAATGGATGGTGAAGCTGATGGATGGTTTCTGATGAATGCTTTGAATGTGTATCATCTTTTAGCCTGTTTCATTGTTTTTGTTCTTTTTGAATGCAAATCGCTACATTCATGCACTTCGTTGTAATGCAGTGCAAGGTCAAAAAAATTACTTAATATTGAACAATCAACATTCCAATTGAATTTAATCCTTTAATAACACATTGCCTTTACAAATACGGTTCATCAGATATTCAGCAAATATGTTTTAAAGACAGAGGAGGGCAACCATAACTGACTTAAAAATAGAGGACTTTTAATCTCTTCTTTTTTGGCGGACAAAGAATTGCCAAAACAAATCAAAAGAATCATTAATTCATTAAAAAATAACTAACAAAGTTCTGTGTTTTATGTGTTTTAACATTTTCTAATGCAAATTAATAATCTTGATCTACAGATATTACGGGGGAAAAAAAAAGAAAGAAATTAGAAGCCAGAAAAGACTGGCGACCTCTCCGGGGTTGCCAGTAACCTCCCTTAACCCAATATCAGGCCCCAGCAACCCTATGACCCTGAAAGGGATTCAGTGGGTTCTGAAAATGGACGGATAGAAACAGGTCTGAATACATTAGAAAAAATATATTTAAAACTCTCAAGACTAAATATATATAGTCCTGGAAAACTACAATTAACTATTTGGACACTTTTTTTCTTGGTTCTTCATGTATGTGCTTTTTCAGTTTAGGTTTCTTGTTTGATTATTTAACTTTTTATTTTTTGCTTTGTTTAGGTTTTGTTTCCTTCAGTCACAATCTTCCAGAGTTGCATTTCAACCATTCACAGCTGTTTCTCCTTCAGGTAATCAGGTTATGATTCAAATGTTAAGAAAGTGTCTCCTTTTCCACCTTTTATTGTTCCTTGTTTAAAGGGTGTCTTGGTTTAGTTTTTTCATGGTTACCCTCAATTGTTTGCCATGTTTGAGTTGATTTATGACTACCTTTGAGTTTCTACCAACGAAGCACTTTTCTCCATTTACGTCCCAATCAACAACCTTCTGTATTGAGCTTCTATAAGTGAAGGAGCCAAAATGAATAACTTTTTATCTTCAAAGTCTAAACTTCTGCCATTTTTTAAAGTTTATAATTACTGTACTTTTCCTTCATACTCAACAAGCTGATTACGGGTACCTTAACAGAAAAACTGCCTAAAAAAATGAAGAAATGTCTTCCTTCCTTTAAGAATCACTACAATGCTGTAAAATGTATTTTATACTCGTTTAGAGTAGTTTTTCTAACTCAAAGATTATGTTAATTCCAAAAAAAAAACCAGATTTATCTTGTTCCAACAGCGTCTCCAAAGCTCACTTCGAGTTTGCACAGTGAACATTTCTCTCATTAAAGAAGTTCCCTCTGCAGTGGTAAAATCTGACATCTTCTATGAACAATCATGCAGCTTAGTTATTCAGTCCAAAGGTACATTTAGATGTTTAAAGAGTTTTGCAATATTTTATGGCCATATAATATTCAAATCACCATTTTACATTGATGTTTGCTTTTATTTTTAAACGTGAATTTTAAGCAGATAGATTGATTAAAGTCAACTAAACACTCCAATTTGTAGTTTTTTTTCTTTTGTTAAGGTGAGTTGGCTCCGTCAGTTACAGCAGTCATTTAGAGCTTTCAGCATGACATCAGCAGGTCAAGTCAAGAGACTGAACCTCCAGCAGCCTGCTTTGCATCTAAGCTGTCTGGTATTTAGCTGTGGGAAGGGAAGGTTGGTTGGTCAGATATTGATTGGCCTTGGAATTGAGTTCTGGGCGAAGAAATCAGCCGACAAATAAAAGTGGAGCTTGTTTGGAATGCAGGATGTGCTTTTGAGATGGGTTTGCAAGGTTGTCATAGAATAAAACTCCTGTCTACATCTATTTTCTGTGATGCATCCAATGTTAACTGTTATGAAGAAAACATAAAGTGGGACTTTAGACTATTTAGCTTTTCCAACCCTTCATCTGTTATTGATTGTATTTCTCATCACTATATTTTTTTCCACTGCATTCTTAAGAGGTTCAGTGTTTTTTTGGTTTTTATTGTTCATTTAAGGGTGCTGTGCAGTCTATATATTAAAAGCAGTGTTTGAATGTCGACTCCAATGAAAATTGTGTTTTTAATCTGTTTTTGTTGCATTTTTTTTCATGATGGAGGACCTATATAAAGAACAGTACGATTAAAATTGCATTCATAAGTATCTCTTTATATCTTTAAGACCATAAACTCGCAGCAGATGTTGTCTCATTCAAGCATCTTCTATTCAATTATAATGAATTCTAATAAATGGTTTTAAAAAATGCACCAAAACTTGGAAAATATTCCTCCACTTTCCACTGCTAACAAACATTCACAGTTAAATGTGACTATAAGAACCCTCTAATGATGCACTGTAATACAAGAAATGAATAGGAGCTTGTGAGAAAAAAAAGGTGGTTTTTGAATATGAAGGCATTGGAGCGAGCATAAAGCAGCAGAGATATTTGGCACCACACCACAGAGAAAGGTGACCACACAAAGAGCAGAGAGCTGCAGTAACAAGAAAAAGAAATGATGAAGAAGTGAGAACCTCAGGGGTCAACGTCAAAAGGACTTTGTGAAACATGCAAAAACTGTTCAGTGTTGTCAGCCTGACTTCAGAAAAATGTTCTATTATTTCTTGTAGTTGACTGTTGCAGCTGAAGCAGAAACTTTTTTTTTCCTTCACCATGATTGCCTTTTTGTAGAAAAATGGTTTTGCTTTTTGCAGGAGAGCCCAGGACAATCAATCTGTATTTAGCGGCATTGTCAAAGCACACGAGAGCACTCCCAAAACTTTCTATCATAAACACTCACTCCCATCATGCATCTGTTAAACTTTCTCCCATGTACATGAGTTGAACAGTTTTTGGGGCAGGATAAGTCATTGTTTTCTCATGACTGCATGAAAAGCCAACAGGTTTCCATGCAAACTGGATGATCCTGTGGGCAAACTCGCTGTTAAACGGCACTTCATTTTATCCTAATTCCACTGGATTTTGCAGTCATTATTCTTCATTTCTCACTGCTGAAAGGATATGCTCCATTTTATCATCATTAGCAGCATTAGTCTCACTGCCTGTTGTTTTATCTTCTCATCACCCTCCAGTTACAATCGCAATCTTCCACTTTCCCTTTGTCTCATCGTTTCTCAGTCTCTGCTTATTGTCTAATTTACTTTTTTGCATTGCTACCTCCAGTTTGTTAGCAAAGTCATTTTCCTGGGTCTTTTGTTCATTTTGGCCTCATAAAGTCAGTCCAGACCCTGACTGCAAAGTAATGAAGCAGTTTGAGAGTGGAGCGGCTCTTTTTTAAGCCCTAATGACTTTTGTCGGACCCTTAAGAGCAATGAGGCTATATCCAGATTTAGCCACATATGATCTCATTCTATCATATTCATGTCTTTTAATTTGGATTAAGTCTTTGTAAATAATTCACCAAGAAATGTTTTATTTCTTCAGATGTGTCCATCTGTGTGTGTGACTGCAGCTGACTATGTTGTCATTCTAAGGGGTCATTAGATGACTAGTGAATTTTACTTATCAAAAAAAGTTTTTTTACCAGTAATATTAAAAAAAGGTTATTTTAAAAAAGAAAGACAAGTGGTGTTGATGACAAAAGTATCAAAAGCAGAGCCAACCGTTGCTACATAACAAACTGTTGAGATAAACTTTTTTTATTGACCAAATACATATTTCCTGCGTTATTTAATTTAAGATTCTGTCAGAATCATATATTTCTGACTGCATTTTGTAACATTCTGTCTTTCACAGATGAAGTGCATACAATGAACTTCACAGATTTCTCTCATTGTTTATAAATGAATTAACTCCCAGTATCAGGGACTGACAATTTTTTCTTTGGCCCCACTGTAACTAAACAAATCTCATCACTCGATCCAACTTTGTTAGAAACTCCAAGCCTCTTAATGTCACTGTGGTTTGATTTGGAATAATTAATAAAAAAATTCTAAGGGTCTCACAACATCTGACTTTTTACTAAGTGAGGTTTGTTACAGGAGGTGGTGTAACAGGCAGCATGGATATAAAGTGCATAGATTTTGTTTTCTGTTTTTTTTTTTCCACTTTAGCAGATTGCTTTTCTGAAGCTATGTTCATGCCGCCCTTGGGGACCCGCATTCAAGCGTTCACTTCCAATGAAAAGTCTATTTAAATGTGTGTTTCAGGCTTCTGGGTTCAAAACTCTTGCGTTGACACCAAGCCATAGACATTTTCAAGACCGGCTTCGGGTTCTACATACAACCACTACGCTTCCAACTGCAGGTAAAAGACATAAAAAGGACAACAGAAACAGAAAAAGGAAAAAAAGAAGGCCCTCCTTGCTTGTCCATTGTGAACACCATGGGCTGAATTCCACATGTCCATAGCTTTAGGACAACTAGATTTGCTGGATATGCCATGAAGCTGCTTCTCACACTAGGGAGTGTTTTAAATGACCAGAAATCAACATCAAAACTGTGCATGTGTGTGCGCTTTGTCTTTATAACAGTATTGAATGTTTTTTTGTGGTGGAAGCAGGGCTTTAAGGGAAATAGATGGTCTATTTAGTTGCTGCTGGACATTTACTTTAGATCAGAAATGTACGGAGCCCGTGTCCTGACATTAAGATATAAAAATATATCTTGTTCCCACAGATTAATATCTTGTTCCCACAGGTTATTATGTCGTTCGCACGAAATACTATTCCGTTCCCACAAGATACTATTCCGTTCCCACAAGATACTATTGCGTTCCCTCAAAATACTATTCCGTTCCCTCGAAATGATTAACTCGTGCGAACGCAATAATTATGTCGTTCGAACGCAATAATTAATCCGTTCGAACGCAATAATTATTCACGTCATAAGTCATTCACAGGGATATGCTCTCTGTACGCCGGCAAAAGCCGCTTTCAGCGGTAACTTCCGTGTCTCTGTGACCCATATTCGTTCAAAAAAGGAACATGAAAAACAAAAATGATCACTTTATTACAGTCTCAATGAATATAAGAAAAATATCAAAAGATTTATGATAACTAGGCTGCTTTGTCATACGATAGCTCCTGCTAGGCTACTACTAGCTCCGCCGCAGAGCTTTCTGATCATATATGCCGGCATTTGGGCAACTGGCTGGTCTGTTGTCAGACAGCTGATATTGTAGTTTAGGGTCGAATAGGAATAATAATATTCAGGACTTGTCTTTTATTAACTTTAGCAGTCAGTATCTTTACATTCGAAGGCTATTAGTCTACATGCTAACTGACTAGCCGATCATTTCCTGTTATTAATTTACGTCATAGATTTACAGCAGATACCTTCACATTTCTGTCTGTGTGTGTCTCATTACATTGCATTGAAGACACGGAGGATGTTTAGAGAACAGATTTATTTATTTTAAAAAGCACAGAAGCATCCATCGTATTCACGTTCACATCATCATCTGGTACGCCTCAGTCATCTTGCTGCAAAAACCGCTTCCTGCCTAATAGCCTTCGAATGTAAAGATACTGACTGCTAAAGTTAATAAAAGACAAGTCCTGAATATTATTATTCCTATTCGACCCTAAACTACAATATCAGCTGTCTGACAAGACCAGCCAGTTGCCCAAATGCCGGCATATATGATCAGAGAGCTCTGCGGCGGAGCTAGTAGTAGCCTAGCAGGAGCTATCGTATGACAAAGCAGCCTAGTTATCATAAATCTTTTGATATTTTTCTTATATTCATTGAGACGGTAATAAAGTGATCATTTTTGTTTTTCATGTTCCTTTTTTGAACGAATATGGGTCACAGAGACACGGAAGTTACCGCTGAAAGCGGCTTTTGCCGGCGTACAGAGAGCATATCCGTGTGAATGACTTATGACGTGAATAATTATTGCGTTCGAACGGATTAATTATTGCGTTCGAACGACATAATTATTGCGTTCGCACGAGTTAATCATTTCGAGGGAACGGAATAGTATTTTGAGGGAACGCAATAGTATCTTGTGGGAACGGAATAGTATCTTGTGGGAACGGAATAGTATTTCGTGCGAACGACATAATAACCTGTGGGAACAAGATATTAATCTGTGGGAACAAGATATATTTTTATATCTTAATGTCAGGACACGGGCTCCGTAGAAATGGGAGCAAGTACCATCAAAGTAATGTGTAAAAGCAGCGACCATTAATTAGTGAGCAGGGGGCGGATTTACCTTTAGGCAAAGGTAGGCCATTGCCTGGGGCCCGCAACTCTTTAGAGGCCCCAAGCTGTACAATTGATAAAAATGTCTAAACTAAATTTTCCATCCATCATTTTTTAACTCTGTCAGGAAAAAACAGCCCAAATCACTGAAGTGGCATAGGATTGATCATGTAAAAGTGTTAGTCCTCCCCTGTCCATCTGCAGCATTGGTATATACAGAAGCAGCATTCCCAAACTGGGCGGTTTCCTGCTCGAAAAGGCTGATTTACTCTGACTTTGTGGGCAAAAATTAGCTTTAGGTGGATGGACATCATTTTGGTGGGTTTGCGATCAGTTCAGGAGTTCCTGGTTAAAATACGTTTCAAGCAGGGAGGTGTGGTCTGGGGAAAGGCAGGTGACAGGCAGTGCTTCACCTGTCGTCTTTCTCACCTGCCATCATGAGCTATAAAGCTGACTGATAATAAAATAGATATGTGTTCACACTAACCTGTTCCACAAATGCAATTCATATGTTTGAGTTAAATCATTTTTATCATCAAAATAGCCATTTTACATATTTCCTTTTTAACCCTTGTGCTATCCTAGGCACTTTACCATTGGGAGTTGGGTCATCTAGACCCACTAGACAGTGCGCTGAACCTTTTTTCTTCAATGATTTGTGATCTTCACTGGCGTCCATGGATTACATGAAATCTTTCCACCTTTATCCAGCTTTGTCATGGTAGGACGAACACGTCAATGGTCATCTTGACCCCATAGGATAGCACAAGGGTTAATTTCACAGCAGACTGCAAGCTCTGCCGCGAGAGATTATGCAATCCTGAGTGAAGTCGGGTTGATTGTTCCTTTAGTTTACTCAGCGTAAGCTGCATGAGTTGCTGTGTGTTAAGAAGACAGGGGTTCACATCTCTGAATCTTCTTCTTTCTCTTTCGGCTTTTCCCATCAGGGGTCGCCACAGCGAATCATCCTTTTCCACCTCACTCTATCATGGACATCTTCTACCCTAACATTAGCCAACTTCATGTCCTCTGTCAAGACATCCATGTATCTCCTCTTTGGCCGTCCTCTTGCCCTCCTGCCAGGCAGGTCCATCTCCAACATCCTTCTACCAATATATCCACTATCCCTCCTCTGAACATGTCCAAACCATATCAGTCTGGCTTCTCTGACTTTGTCGCTAACACAGGCAACATGAGCCGTCCCTCTGATGTACTCGTTCCTTATCCTGGTTCACATCTCTGAATAGTAAATTAAAAAACAACCAAAATATGAGCAATTAGAAAATAAATGTGTGTAAAAACTTTTATGATTAGGATTAAATTCCCTTAAAATTGCACCCGCTTGCATATTAAAATATTAATTTAAGCCGTTTGAGGTCAGCTAATGACACAACCTTTTATAGTTATAAGCATCCATCTCTTCCGTGTTTATCCTTGCAGGTGGCCTAACGACAAGCATCATTTTTGGGGTTAACAGGTTTAGTCTTGGAGTAGTATTTGGAAATGTATTGAGGGTTTAACAGGGAAATGATTTCAAGAACACAGTACAAGGTGGCATGTTAGAGACCAAGCATGTCTTATGACAATTTCCTTCAGGGAATATGATATCCTCAAACATATTCTATAGAAACACTCTACTTGTTTGTGTTTTCTGGTGCAGTTTTCTGTTCCCCCTTTTGCTTTAATTATTCGTTTGGATCCAACTTCGCAGTCATTTCATTAAAAATAGAGATGTATTATTTTTCTCTGTGTGTGGTTACTTTGATTTTAGTAATTACTGATTCTCCTCCAGTGCCACTCATGATTAGATCGGCAAGTGGAGAGAAAAGAAAGGCAGATGAAAAGAGGAAAGAAAAACAGCCCTCAACATGGAGAGACTTGCAAGCAGATGGTGTATAAGTGCCTGGCTGACTGTCTGGGCTGTTAGCTAGTTTGCACAAATCTGTGTGAACAATTGAACGTACAACATACTTTAAAATAGCCAGGTGCTGGGGCTGGAATTAGCAGGTGGTGATGTCTAAAGTGAGACAAACTGGACTGATGGTTGCCATGCATGGCATTTCAAAGGTAGTTCTGGCTTGAAGGCAACAGCTTTGAAATAAAGCTGGAACTGCAGCCGTTTTGGAGAAGCACACACCCTGGATAGCTTCCCAGGGGCCTCATTAGGCACTGTGTGTGTGTGTGTGTGTGTGTGTGTGTGTGTGTGTGTGTGTGTGTGTGTGTGTGTGTGTGTGTGTGTGACGGGTAGGTGGATGAAGTAGGACACAGCAACCAAACACACAGGGACAGCAAAAAATTCCATTTCTCTTTGTTACTCACGCCTTCGTACAAGTAGACCAAGTTGGAGTGAGGCGTTTTTCAAGCAACTTGCAGTAAAGTGGTGTGTCATTATTGCCACATCCACCAAATCTAATGTATGTTAACAGCAAATTCACTCATGGACTAATGAGAAAAAAAAGACAGTTGTAATTTCTGTGCTCAACAAAGTGAAATCACAGCTTTTCCTAATTTCGACTGCTGTTTTGACAGTTGAGTTAATTGATTTTACTCTGTTTAGGGTGTTCGTGTCATGCGTTTGAATTTGTGAATGTGTTGGGTCGTTAGCTGTAACAGCTGTGCCTCATTGTGACTTTCAGAGTGTCTCCAGTGTCAGTCTCAAGCAAAGTGTCATTAAGGCACTCGTCTTTTGGCGAAGCAGCTGAGCGTGTGTCCTTTTCAGTTTGTGTGAGTACATGTATTTCATTTTATTTTTTTGCATGTATGCATTTTGCTCAAGCTTTTCCCTTAAATGCAGGAATGCAGGCTGGGTTCTGACACCCTACATTTAACTCTATCACAGTTCACTGATGGAGCTCCATATGGTGTTCCCTAAGTTTTCACCTTATCCAGCCATCACATGGAGAGACTAATGCTTTTTTAATTGGCAGATCCACTTGCATGCTCACAGAACATACAATTTATGGTAAGATATCATATAAAAATTGCTACATTCTGTTAAAGTTTTATTTTATTTTATTTTTTTTAAGATCGTGAAAATTGTCAACCCAAATGTGGCATCACAAATGCTGACTGTAAAGATACATTCACAATGGGCAATATGTTGCGTGTTCAAGCACGCGGTTTCATGAAGGCACATTCAGTCCGTGGAGTTCACACCAGACCAGCACCCGACAAGCAGAGAACTACTGTTTACTTGCCCATTTCCACCACCTACAATTGGAAGTTGGTGCAAAATGTCAAAGCGGTGCAATTCTTATCTAGCTCCAGGCTTTTTCTTTCACAGCTCTATATATGAAAGACTTGGTGTCATGGAATTCTGTCTGGACAGAGAAAACCCAATTAATTGCAACAGTTGCCACTTTCGTGCTTTGAAAAGGACACTATCCACAAGTCACTACCAAATGGGAGTCCCTGATTGGTCAAAGTTCAGCTGTTTGACATTCAAGCAGGCTAAACTTCAGCAGGTTGAACTTTCAGTGTGTGTTCAGTGAACGGCGGTTTTTGTGTAGAGCCAGAGAACAGACGTACAAAGCGTATGTAGCGACACGTGAACGCGAGGGTTTTGAACACTGAAGCCTGAAAGGTGGGTATACAAGCATTTACATAGACTTTTCATTGAAAGTGGCCACGGCTGGTGCTGTAGCTTAAGAGCAAAAGAATGTTTTACTTTAAACTAAAATAAAAGTGTTAAATCATAAATGCATTGTTATCTTACTTCTTTTACAAAAATAACATCAGTAGAGTTAATGATTCTTCCTTCCATGTTGCAAAGATCAAATACAGCTACAAATACATTTTTTGTTGTTGTAGAAGACAGTGTAATCCTTGCAATACTAGGAGCAGCAACACAAACATAAATTATATTTAGTGTATGACTCTTTTCTCTGAAGAACACTTAAATGGTGGTTAAAACACCTTGTTACTCCAGATCCTAAAAAGAGGAACAAAATTACTTAATTTTGGGCAAAAGGATGATAAATGCCCCCCAAAAAATCCAAAACAAATCTTCAAAATGTGAAAGGTCGTCAAAACTTAAAAACTGAACCGTAAGATTTCAACCCGACTTTATCTGTAAAACAATAAGTTTGTTTAATTCAAATTAATAAACTTTATTAATTCACTACGGGCAATGAACTGAAGAGTATCATAAAATATTTGCTGCATGAAGTTCAGAAACATCCACACAAAAAGTTTTCATTAACGATCGAAAATGAGGTACAGTATAATTAGATAAAATATTTACATGCACAACGGTGGTTTTATAAACTTTATAAATGGAGTAGGAGTCATAAACAACCTCACATCAACTTAAAAATGGTTGCCAGATTTTTTACAAAACTTTTAATAGAGCTATTCCTCTGCGGTCTTCGTTTAGTGACTGTATGGAACCGTTTTATTTATCTTGTGAGAAGACAAGCCTGAAGAAAGTTCTTGCTTTCCAGCCTTTCCAGCCTCTGGTTTGCCCGCAGTGAACATGCATATCAGTTTATTGAAAAAAAATAATTTTTTTATTCAGACCCTGTTAGTCTGGTTTGCCTCTGCCTGTCATGTGAACCCCCTGCTGTTCAGAAATATAAAAACAATTCAGTAATGAGACCTGATGGCACAGTGGGAGGGATTTTGTTTTTTCTTCCATCAGCGGTAAAAGTATTTACAATATGCCACATTGACGGTGGTATGTTGACAGTGACACATGCTTTGGTTTATTATGTTTCCTTGCAATGGTTTTTTTCTTTTGTTTGCTTGTTTTTTTTCCACTTTGACACTTTTGCCACTTGACAAGGAATTGCTCTTAGTATTTGCCTAACGGTGGAAAAAACGGAAATATTTTTGATTGCTGTTGCTTTTCTGGATTTAAACTAAGCAAGCAGTTTAGTGAGAAACGATCAGCTGTTGGAGCAAAGTTATTAGAAATGGAAAGAAGTACAAGATCACTGACGATCTTCGTCCACCTGGGGCTCCAATGAAAGATATCTTACCCTTTTTGGATACAAATTATTTACAGACCCATGAGGAAACAGCCCAGAACTACATGATGGAAACTGCAATGACCTGAAGAGAGCTGGGACCACAGTAACAGAGGTTACTATTAGCAACGCACTGCGTCAGAATTGGTTAAAATCTCGCAGAAAATCTCAAGAAAACGACGTTTGTTCTCTTGTAGTCACGGAATTCATATGGAGATCAGTAGAAAAACACAACAGTTGGTTGAAGATGTGAGCTAAAATGGCAAATGTGGAATCATCACTGTTTGATCAATTCATGTGGTCCAACTGATGAGGAGATTGTGCTAAATTTATAAATCAGAAACAACATTCAAATCTAACATCATCATCATCTAAATCTGACAACATCAAATCTCTGATTTTCCTGTTTTCTTAAATGCAGTTTTAAACTGATGTTGCATTAACGAGCTATGCTTTTTTTCTGTCATCTCGAGACAGCAGTGATCTCATTTAAACTAATTATGAAGGGTTTTTTTTATTTACAAAAACAAGAAAAAAATAATAATAGTGGCAAATTTCTCTATTAACCTTTATCTGTACAAAACTGTTTAAACAATCTTGCAATGTTTTCAGGAAAACTTGAAAAATAAATTCAAGAAAAAAACAAAAAAGCTTTTCTTGAAATCCACAATCAGTAGTGAACAAATGTCCACTAAAGATGACAACACTAACAAAGAAATATTGGGCATTTTGGTTAATGAGTAAAAAGATGAGTCAGAGGGCATCATTGAAATGAGGATGAACTACAAGCAGGTGGTCAGGGTGAAAAACAGAGCCAGGTGTGATTGAAGGCAATTAAACATATGACTGATGACAGATGAATCATTAATTCATCTAGGAGAGTTTTAAAAATGGAGCCCAACCTTCTCTAAACCTAGAAAAGAAAAATATTTCATTTCAATATCACATCAAAGAGGCTGAAAAAATGAGCAACATAAATCTACGGCTTAACAGTGTCTGTGCAATATTTGTCAGTTCTTACGTATGGAATCAACATGCATTATAATTTGTAGAGGACTTGATCCTTCATGTGTTTAAACATTGTGAGTCATAGTAATTGTAATGAATAATTAGGCTTAAAATATAAATGTGACTTTTGCTTATAGTCTATGAAAGAAGACACACCAGTATTGGTGTGATGTGATCATGCCGTCTGGTCCCCGTTAGAAGTCGGGCAGCTGAATTCTGGACCAGTTGAAGACGGTGGAGGAAAGACTGGTCGATCCCGGAATAAAGGGAGTTACAACAGTCCAGTCTGGAAAAGATGAATGCATGAACAACCCCTTCCAGGGTGTCATGGGGGAGATATGGCTTCACTTTACTGATTAATCTAAGATGATGAAAGCTGGACTGGACTACTGCACTAACTTGTTTGTCAAATTTAAAACGACAATCTAAAATGACCCCAAGATTCCTAATAAAAGACTGGTCAGAGTCTAATGACCCAATGGCACTGCTGCATCCTGTCAGGAGGTCCGTTTTCCCAAACCGAAGGACCTCGGTTTTACTTTCATTTAAGCAGAGGAAGTTTAGGTTCATCCAGGCTTTAACCTCCTCTAAACACCTTTGTAGGTTCTCTACACACCGGACTCCCCCAGATTTTAAGGGTAGATAAATCTGGATATCATCTGCATAACAGTGATAAGACACATGATGTTTTTCAAAAATGGAGCCCAGTGGAAGCAGGTATAAAGAAAAGAAAATAGGGCCTAAAATTGAACCTTGAGGTACCCCATGTCCAAGTGGGACCTTTGTGGATGAGAATGGTCCCATTTGGACAGAAAAACTCCTATTGGATAAATAGGACTTAAACCACTGAAGCGTTGTGCCTTTCACACCAACAGAGTGCTCTAATCGTATGAGTAAAATATCATGATTCACTTTATCAAAAGCAGCGGTAAGGTCAAGAAGGATTAAAAAAGCAGAAGCTCCAGAATCAACAGTTAAAAAACAAATCATTGCATACCCTGAGTAGAGACTTTTCTGTACTGTGACGTGCTCTAAAACCAGACTGGAATTTGTCTAAGATGCCATAAAGCTCTAGATCAGGGGTCGGCAACCTTTTTTACTCAGAGAGCCATTTGGGACCGCCCTTAATGAAAAGAAAGCACCCGGAGCCACAACCCGTTTTGACATCATTATATAAATTATGCATGTATATATTATATCAAGGGTGCTCATTACGTCGATCTTCAATGACATGAGTGTAGATCGCGGGCCAGAAAAGATTAAAAAAAGTACTTATTAAAAATCCACCAGCCAATCAAAATCCTCACTGAGAAGTACGGGACTTGATTAACATGTAGATTGGCCAATCAGACATCCTCTGAAGCATACGTCGCTGCAAATGCACATTGTGTTCTTAAAAGGATGATACCGCGGCCGCGTTGGGAGGAGCCACCAGCTGACGTTCTGGTCTGATCGCTGCATGGAGCGATGTGTTTATCAATGCATGGTAGAAACTGAGAATGTGGAGAGATCAGGTTTATTATTTTGAAGAGTTCTACTTGGTTATCATGTTTCCATGTTTGAGTTCATAAAATCATCCCAGGGAAAGTCTCTGCTTCAACTCCCGCAGGGAAAGCTGCGTCTAAATCTGACGCCCATGTTTGCATCTCTCTGACAGAGTTTGAAGCCAAAGCCCCTCCCCCCGCCCCTTTACCTGCTTTTCCTCTCTACCTGTTCACCTGTTCACATCCTCTGCAGCTGAGAGTTGGTTTCCCCGCGCTCCTCAGTGTGTCCTACACAGAGAAAGCGCAAAATACGATAGTCGGGGCGCTCCAGCACAGCACAAGGATGAAAGAGTAGGATGCAGGTTAGAGCGGGGATAGAGCGGGTTAAGCAAATGAATGGAAGAAGGCGGCCCGCTGAAGAAATATTCAATATTGTACACATTTTATTATTGGTCAGAACTATCTTTTATTTAGAAAAATCTGTTATTTTGCTAAATCAGTCCAGTGCGGAAAAAAACATCAACAAAAGTTGTGTTGGGCGGTTTTTGGCGGGGTCTGGCGGTTTTCAGATGACTTTTGGGCTGGAAAACTGTGACTCTATCTGGCAACACTGGCGCAAACTCTCTGTCATCAGCGAGTTGCTGTCTGGCCCGAGGCATGTCAAGCTCCTGGCAGAAGATCACTCTGGACCGCGTGTGTCCTCCTGCTATCAGCTCTGCAGTTCTCGCCCGATAAACACGAGCTCATTTTAGGAAGCTGGTTTTGACGGGGTACGCGCTTCGTACGGAGCCAGCAGATGAACAAACTAAAATAAAATTGAATTATTATAAAATACTCATTATTTTCCAAAGTCACAGGGAGCCACAACAAAAGGATGAAATAGCCACATGATGCTCCGGAGCCATGGGTTGCCGACCCCTGCTCTAGATGGTCCTGTAGCTGAAGGTAAACCACCTTCTCTAAAACTTTTGACAGAAAAGGCAGTTTAGATATGGGCCTAAAGTTTGAGAGAACAGAAGGATCCAAGCTGCTGTTTTTAAGAAGTGGTTGCACCACAGCATGTTTAAAGGCAGCTGGAACACAACCTGAAAGAAGAGAAGTATTAATAAAACTGACTACCCAGGGACCGATAGAACTAATACTTCCTTTAGCAGTCTGGGGGGAAGACTGTCCCCTGGACAATAAGAGGGTCTCAGGTGCTGAACTATCTCAGACATTTCTGAGAGAGTCACAGGCTCAAAATGATCTAAAACAGCAGAAAGTGCAGATACAATAACAGGATCCGGGGTGCAGGATACAGATAAAAGCCTGGCAGCACTTACTTTATCAATAAAATATCTTAAGAATCGTTCAGAGTGCAGAAGAAGGAGTCATGGATGATGAGTCATACGGATTTAAAAGAGAATTAAAAGAGTTAAAAAGAATTTGGGGCTTACTGATATTCTCCCCCACATACCATATTTTCCGGACTATAAGTCGCTCCAGAGTATAAGTCGCACCAGCCCAAAAATGCATTATAAAGTAGAAAAAAAACACAGATAAGTCGCACTGGACTATAAGTCGCATTTTGACGGGAAATTATATGACAAAATCTGAGACCAAGATATAATAACTTGCTCAAACTGATATGACACAATCATAGCAGACTATTTATCTCATAATTTCACAGTAATTCTTTCTCATACTTATTTATTCCTTTCATGAAGCATCATTGGCCAACTAATACTCTGTTTTCATCCTGTATTTGTAGAAACAGTTTTCATTTTTATTGCATTTCTGAATCTATGAAATCATTGGAAAAAAGAATATCATGTTTTTAGCCTTCAAGATCTTATTGTAAAAAAGGTTTGCTGATTCTCTGAGTCACTTGACATACTCTTAACACTTAACATACCTCATACATCAAATTGACCCAGGAACATCATCTCTGTTCCTCACAAATGAACATAACAGGAGGGTTAACAATGTATTTATTTCAATTTATTTCTAATATAAGTCGCTGCGGAGTATAAGTCGCACCTCTTGCCAAACTATGAAAAAAAGGGCGACTTATAGTCCGGAAAACACGGTAATTAGAAATAAACTATGCCTTGGCGTTTTTGACGGCTGCCTGATACTCAGATAAGCAGTTTTACAAAATCTCCAAAGAAATGTGGAGCCTTTCCTTCTTCCATCTCCTCTCAGTCCGCCGGAGTGTCCGATCGTATTCGTTGAGCCACGGCTCTGGAGCTGAATTACAGCGCTTCGTTTTAGGGGGCATTAGCGTCTAAAACATTCTCACACACAAAGTTAAAATCGTTCAAAAGCTGATCAACATTTTCATGCTGGTGTGTATTTAAAATAAATTTACAGTCGTTAAGACTGTAAATTTTAAACGTCTGTGCATTGATCAGGCGACAGGGGCGCGCAGAGGCACGCGAACGCTGATAAATGATCAGAAATCCCGGCATCACAAACTTGTTTAACCTCGGCATAAAACCCAAGAGTTAAAATCAAGTCCAGTGTGTGTCCTTTCCCATGTGTAGGAGACTGCACTTACTGGTTCAGACTAAAAGAGCCGGTCGAGTCCATAAAATCTTTTGATAGTGGCTTGGACTCACAACACACATGAATGTTAAAGTCACCAAGAATTAAAATACGATTGTAGTATAAAATAATGGCTGACAAAATATCTTTAAAGTCCTGCAGGAAGTCACTGTTAAATTTAGGTGGTCTGTAGACCACCACACATAAGACCAGGGATCCACATCTGATCTTCACAAGCTGGACTGGAACACGACGGCGACATCATCATTAGGGTACCAAAGTGCTTATAACAGAAATAAATAAAAAGGAAAAATGTATTTTTTGTGGTTAAAAAAGGATTAAAATAGAGCAATTAAAATTTACAACAAAACAAAATGCATTAAAAAAAAGAGTAGCACACTTTTGTAGTTAGATGGACCATTTGCACATGTAATCACGGATATGGAAACAGATTTATACTTTAGCTCTTTCTTAAAAACATGTTTACAACCATTTAGCCTTCTACAACTAAACTCTAAAAGTTTCTCCCTTTTGTTTGTTTTGACTTCCAGTTCTACGTTTTATCAGTGTGAAAAAAAATCCAAGATGCAATGCAGTTAAAAAAAATCAAAGTAAAGTTTATTTTTTTATCTGTGAGCGGTTTAGATTTACAAAACTTTAAAGAACAAAGCTGGAAATGAGCAACCTTCGGAGTCATTCTTTAACCGTTATGCTTTGTTGACTGTAGCTTTTTGTGTATGATCAGAATTTGATGACTCTCTGACAGCCCTCCCTCTGTCCCACTCCATCGGTTTTGTATCCCTAGTGCGGGACACCCCAGCCCTAACCTTTTAATTGGTTAGTATGCTTTTCAACGATGACAGGGATGAATCGATCAGAGCCATGAGGCTAAGCGATGTTTCCAGCTGTTTCTTTCTTAACGTTTCTTTTGATCTGATTTGCCTTCTCTGTCAGCCTCTCTGTTAAATCCGTGGTATCCACGGCAACAGGTGTTACCCCAAACACAACAACAAAAAAATAAAAAGGGCTTTGATTTATCTTTAGTGCTGCCTGTTTGTCTTTGGCTTCTTCTTTCCTCCATATTTCACACATGCTCAATGTGAAATGTGTGCATGGTTTGTAAGAATGTCTCTCCACGCTCCATCAGCTTAGCAGTAATCAATGCAGACCTAGTTCTCAATCAGTGCCCTTAATTTACCCCCATCAACCTGAAGTGATGCATTATTCGCCAAATGACTGAGTGCGGCCTCTTTTGATGAACAGTCCTTTAATGGACTTTGATGACTGATGTAAATGGAAGGAACATGATGCTTGAAAATGGAAGAGGGAGGAAATGTGAGGCGAGCGTTCTCGGCTGTTTATCACAAAGAACAGGTTTGATTAATTGTTTTACCACCTGAGATGGAGACGGCAACCAATAAAGAAGTGTTCTTTTTATTTTTTTATTTTAGAGGTAACAAATGAGCATCCTCATCTGGATTGTTGTGATCATCGCTTTGAGTGTTGAACAAAAGTTCACTTTCATGAATAGTTATCTGCCTAATCAAATAGTAGGTGAAAAAAAAATGCACCTTTGCCTCAGTTTATGAACCAAATGCATCTTTTGAACCATAATCATGTCTTCGCTGATGGAACATGTCTGTTCAGAGCACAGAAAATTAGCAGGAAGAATTTTGTAAGGTTGCAAATCACATTTTAAGGCTTTGGTGAGCAGTCTGACACAAAAAAGGGGTAACAATCAGTGAGTTCGAGTACAACCCCAGAAAGCTTTGTCATGGTCGACCAAACACAGCAAACAACAAAAAAAGCCAAATAAATAAATAAAAGACGATGATGGATGTTCTCCTTCACAGCAGAAAAATGAAAATCCCACACAGGGAGGAATGGGACAGTAGTGGAAGTGAATTCCAGTTTATGAAATGCTTTGATCTTATTACCAACATTCTGTTGATGCCACCAGTCCACGACAGAGCTGCATGTGGTCTGCAGCTTCTGATGTTTAATAGATGGAGAATATTTTCTTTCGTTTCCCTCACCATTTTTTTTATAATAAAATTTCATTCGACAAACAGTGACTTAACAGTTTAAAACAGGGTTGGAATAATTCCAGAAAAAGTCCATGCCCCTGAGCCTTGTTACATGTGAATCAATGGAAAGCTCCTATCTTGTTTGTCAATCAGGCTTTAACACGAGTGTTGAAATCTTAGACCCCTGATTGACCTGTTTCTGCTTGGAAAGGGACAAAAATCAGAAAAACCGTAAAGTGCCTCCAATAAAAACTGGCAAAATAATAATAGAAAACCAAACGTGCAGATTTGCACATTGAGTGCTTTGCGCTAAAAATACCATCTCTTCATGTGGAACAGGCAGATTCTCCTGCTCGTGTGCAGCTGTCAGTTTAGGACAATGTTTGAGATTTATCCCAGTTATATAGTCTGAAAACTTTTTACTAATTTTGAGACCAGTTAGAACATCTTGCATGTGACAGCCTCTGATTATCTCTTCCTCAGTAGTTTAACTTATAATTAGTCAAGCAAAGGCAACTCCTCACTGAGCGCTGGGAATGTGGGCATCAATCACTGATGCTGGATTGCACTGGGGATCTGCAAAAAAATCAAATCCTTCTGCAATTTATAATATTTAGCAAAGATCCTTTTTTTTTCCAAGTTGCACAAAATGATGATTAGTTATTCCAATTTGCATTATAATCATCTTGTCAAAACCTTTAGATGTTTATTTGATAGTCAAGACTGAGCAGTCTACTGGAGTCTGCTTTTTTCAAATGGCGTATACTTGTATAGCGCCTTTCTTCCTACAAGGACAAAGCGCTTTACAGTCACAGACCCATTCACCCAGTCACACACACATTCACACACACATTCATACACTGATGGCGGCTCCGCTGCCAAACACAGGCGCCTGCCTACCACCAGAGGCAAGGTGGGGTTCAGTGTCTTGCCCAAGGACACTTCGACTCATGGGCGTGCAAGGCGGGAATCGAACCTGCAATCTTATGATCATGGGTCGACCGCCCTACCGCTGCACCACGGCCGCCTTAATGATGACACTGTGGTTTAATCATACGTCACTAAAAACACAATGCTTCTTTATTTGATGCCTCATAGAAACGATATGGTTTGGATTAAGTTATATAAATTCCAGCTGACATATGCATTTATATTTCAAATCTATCTCTGTTTGAATTCCTCCTCTGAACAGAGAAGGGGTGCAAGTTTATGCAGCTTCCCACAAAAAGTGGAGGCAGTTTTTAAAAGCAGGAAAAAGTTTTGTTCAGTTGCAAACACTCCTTATTGAAGCCAGATTCACTGCATTTTGTAATTACCGGTATTTTAAATGTACAATATTAAGACTATGAAATAGATCATTCGTGTTTGCATATTTAATGAGGTTTCTCACACTTACATATTTGTGAAGAGCAAGTGTAGCTTCTCCAGGTGTTACTAGAACATTGAATTTTTCCACGTTGCACTTGTATTTGTTTTATGTCAAACACTGTAATGGTTTGCACATTTGAGTAGCTTTTTATGGCACAAACTGGTTTCTGTTTAATACAAAGTAATTTTATATGTTTTGCTAGGAGGGTATTCAGCACAAATAGTGTTAAATCATTAGTTTGCATAAACCAAAACTTCCCCAGCAACAGCCTCTGATGTAACACAGATAGGTTTAGATTGTAGGTGGTTAATTTCTTAGGAAATGCCGGCTTATGAAGCAAAGAAAAACCTGCTGAGCAAGCTTAATTTACAAGGAAGGCTTTCTGCAGCACCGTCATGCAGCACTGGATATTGTTTTTTTCTTTATGTTAGAAGGAAATTTTTCTAAACATTTAATAATGCTGTTGAATAACGTAAGCAGGAAATACTGTTAAATCACATTTAGCACCAATAAAAAGGATGAATATGGCAACAAAACTAAAAAATTTTTTTTTTTCTTGCGAGTACTTGTCTTATGCAGTTATTTAATTATTGGCACCATAGTTACATAAATAAATGCAGTTGTGCATACCGGCTGTGTGCCAAGACAGCTCATCTTGTGTGGGAAGATCTTTCCAATATAGTGAGATTTTTTGGCATCAGATGATAAAATGTTTAAATGTTGTGGTAAATTTCCATCTGTTGTTTAAGCAGAAATACATGCGCTCCATTTCAGACCCTTTGCCCCCCCTACTCTGTTTCAATACAAAGATCAATAAACAAATATGTTGCCTTTTTCTTTTCACTGTTGATATGACAGAAATCATTTCATCTTTATTTTGTGTTGTAATGATTCAAAATACTTTTTTTTTAACTTACTTTACTTAATGAATTCACTTTGCACTTATTCTTTACTGTTGTTTCTAATATCTTTTCAGTAAGTACAAATTGGAGTAAAGTGTTCAAAATTTAGGGAAAGAAGTTATTGTTTTGCTTATTTTCATTTATGTTTTAAAAATAGATTATGAGATTGCTGCTGGTGGGTTATACCCCACCTGGAAACAGCATTTTTAAAGTTTCCTTTGTGAATCAATCAACCAGTTTTATTGGAATCAGCTTGTAGAGTTCAAAGTCTTCAAACAGGAAGTAGATGAGAAGATTAAGATGGATTGCTCTAGATTAGGGGTGGGAACCAAGGGCCACCTTCCTGCTTGTTTTTCAACATACCCTGCTCTGGCAAGTTGAATTTGGCTGCACACACCTGATCCGGGTAATCAGCTGTGGGTAGGGTATTTGAAAACGTGCACACACACCAGGGCATGAGCCCCGAAGTACACCATCCCTGTTTTAAAAAAAACATGAGCAATCCAAACAAATATTGTTGTCGTTAGGCACCGTGTTCCACCTTTTTTTTGAGCTTACATGCACCTTTCCTTGATAAAAATCACACCACCAACTGAAAATAAAAAAACTGTAAACCAGCATGTATTAACAACAGTCTTTTCTATAAAAAAATGTTTAAAAAAAATCACAAAGAAAAATAAGTTATAATCATTCATATGTCTCTCTACTGAGTGTGAAGCTTGGGCCTGTTGGGATGAACACATATCCTGGCAATGGTAAATGTTTTTTAGACCAATTAGGCGATATTCAGTCATTTCTCACGGTACATCTGAATCTCTCCTGGCAAACTAGTGTATTGTGGCAGTCTGGTTGAAAATCAGTACTGGTATAAATCAGCATAAAAAAAAGAGTGACGGATTTCTGACTCATATGTTGGTGCAATTACTGGAGTTTTGACATATAAAACGACAGAACGGAGCTTTTTAAAGTTGCCCTCAGGTCTTAAAGGGGTGTGAATGTCATTCTGCAGCTTAAGCAAACAGGTCATCAACACACAATAAGACTTTTCATTTTGGTAAATGAAATGACTTAGGAAGGACACAAGTGGTGTGACACTGATGGACAGCCTGATATCGCCGTCCTGATCATACCGCCACTCAGTCAAACACACACACTCAAGTCTGGACTTTTTTTCCATTAATCTTACTCTTTCTACTTTTCTCCTCCTGCTTTCGCCTGCACTTTGTCCATCTGGTGTTCTTCCCCTATTATCTTGCTTATCTGTTCTGTCATAATGTCATTGAGTCTTCTTGCATTGCACATTTCTTTATTTTATCACCAAACTGCACTTATGCCTCAGCCTTTCCCTTCAGCTTTAGCTGGCCTTGAATGTATACACTAGAACCTGAATCAATTTACTACAATGCAGAAGACAAATGTTTTTGAGAAAACATAGTGTAAATAAATTAGGTCTTTATGTCTTTTTTGAAATCATATTTCCCTTGTTTGTTTTCTACTTGTCTTTTCTATTTTTATGTTGTGAATGTAACAGTTTTCAAACAACTGAGTGTAACAAACACGTGACTGCGGCTTCTCCAACCTTCCAGTGAGACTTTTTAAAAAGGTGAAACCCCATTTCAGTTAATTTTACAAGCAGTCCTCAAAAATGAACTATGGCTGTTTTTACTTTTACTAAAGTAAATTTGTTTATTTTTATTTAACCCTTTGATTGTTCACATATTTGAACAATGCTTGGGTATTAATAACATTACTTAATAAATTTAATATTTTGCATTACTCAACGATTTACGCAAGGGATCACACAACACTCTTGAGTAGAATACTAGAATATTTATCCTCGTGGGATTCCATAGATCATACTTTATAGGCATGCTTTACAGCAATTACTTAATGTGGCTGCGTGCAAACGCTTCATGCAAGGCTTCTAAATAAATCTACTGAATTTCTTTTTTGAGTGAGCACTGAACTTCCTCAGCATCAGAACCACCATAACCAATTGACCAACTTCATATTCTGATTCATCTGTGTTTTAATTGAAGTTTATTTTCACTGTTGGAACATGGATGCAGTTGTGTTTTACTGGAAGTCAAAGTTGCAGCCCAGAGGCCCATTCTGAGGAAAATTGTTTGCAATCGGGTTTGCATCTATTTGCAGACAAATAGATTCAAGCACGTCTTCATTTTCCTCGTCTGAACTGGCATCTGGCTCAGAACTGGACAGCTGGGTGGCTCCAACATTGCTTTCCATTTTTGTTGCACCGGTAATGTTGGGTTTGGGGTGTGAAGGGCTGTATGCTATAACGGAAGAGAATGTAAACAACAGTAGATGTTTGTATTTTAATTATGGCAACAAAAAAAAAAGGAATCCAAACAAAATACACTAAAATACTGTAGCTACAGAACGTATGAGGGAGTGTCCGTGAAAACCACAGACAAAATAAGACAAAGAAATAAATATTCAACCAGAAAATGTGTCTAAACAAATGAAAACTTGACATTTGAATTCCTTCTAAATCTAAACTTGATTTGGACTCCATCCTCTGTGGCGAGAACAGCTACGGTGAGCTTAAGTCCTGCCTGAGCCTGGAGGTTCTGCATTCTGCATGCAGCATTTGTCTGAGTCTGCTGGGAAGGAACTCATCATCTTTGAATCTCAGTCTGTCAGCTGCCTGCCAGCTTGTGTCGGTGCCAACCGATTAACCTGCTTTTAATTGTCACTTGACTCCTCTCATCAAAAGTAAGGACAATTTTCTGTTTCTAAAACTAAGATGCAACCGAGTCTTATGTGGTGAAATGAAAGTCATTTTAATTTCATTTAGTATGCCACCCACACAAGCTCATAATCACACGCCCTGCTGTTTTTCTACAAAGAAGCAGCTATTTTTACAAAAACAGGGATTTTTTTTATTCCTTAAAAACAACCATAGCAGTTAGTTGAGAGATGCATACAAAGGAATTTGTAGAGATGAGGTCATTTGTGGCTCTGGCATACTGGCGGAGACAATCATGCAGGGCGTTTGCCCTGGTTCTTCTCTGAAGACAGTGTGTAGTCTAAAATAACACTGGCGTCTCCTTAAGGGAAGGCATAAGAATAACAAGAATGCATTAGTTCTCTGCTGAACCACAGTTTGCCTCCCTGACTTTCTGGAGCTGTGTAGATGGGCTGTCAGTGTGGGCGGATTTGATTTGATGCTTCAGTGCTCTTCATTGATGTATCTGTGGTTCCTAGCGAAGCATTGCTGTCCCTCTCCAATGACAGCCTGAATGTGGAGCACATGTTGGATACATTTCTTGCAAAACGGAGCTTCGTTGAGTATTCCAATAGGACTGGGCAATATCCATCAAACTTAAACTTTTAGCATGGTGTTGTATGACATTGATGTCATCATTTTTTTTAATGATTTCAACAACAAAAAGAAAATTCAGGGTATGTTTGCTCTGTCAATGCACATTCTTAATGAAAACATGTTAAACCTTTTGACTTGATCGTTCAAAGATGCAGGAGTCAGAATGTGTCACTTTTGACAACACTGACACTCTCACTGACAAAAATACTTGCTTTTGAAGATAAAATGATCCATTTTGAAATACTGACTTGCTTTTGTGCAAATGACTATGCATTTTGAGAAAGTGACTCGCTTTTGCAGCTTATTTACCATGTTTTGCAGTTTGCACTAATTGTTTTAAGAAATAACATCCTTGATATCCTTAGCAGTGTTGCAAACGTCAATACTGTTTTGAGAAATGTACCAAAGCAACAGAGAAAGACTGTAAATTCATACTAATTTAAACTAAACACTGAAAAGTTGCCTTAATATGCTTGCGTCGTCATATTGAAGTGTCTGAACCATCTCCTTAAAAATGCACTAATTTAACTAAATGACTTTGAAGTATAATGATGCAACCGACATTTAGAGGTGAGATGGGCTACATATGTCTGTAGACAATTGTCTGTCTGGAAGAAGCCCCAGAATCTTAGTGATTGGATAATGATCTTCAAGACAGAGAGACCGATCTGATCTAACATCTGTGTAATGAGCGATTATTGAAAAGAGCCCGATCTCTCAGACTGCTCTCCTTCAAAAGCTGTCACCAAAACTTGTCCTTCGAACTAAAACTCTGAAAGGTTTAAAAGAGAGAAGCTTAGGGCGCTTCCTCAGGGAAAAATATTTCGTTCAAAATGGGCAATAGAGGGTTAAGAAATAAAACTTGTCGGCTTTGATATGTGAAGGACACATATAGGATTTTAAATTAAATAAAACTGTGAACATAGAAAAGTAAACATATGCAAACACATTATCTTTGATAAAAGCCATAGTTTGGTTCTGTAAATTTGAATCAAAGCTTAATTGTATGCATTCACTTGAGCCTGATTTCCATTTAAATTTGCACGTCTATAAATAGACAAGACAGACAGACAGACAGAGGCTTTATTGATCCATAGTGAATTTATATGGTGGTCTGTTGCTCAAACACTCATCAGATGATTTGCAAAATTAAACCAGAAATTAAATAATAAATAGGTTTAAAAAATTGTGTTAAAATATAAATGCTAAAATATACCAATTAACCCAATGAAAATAAGAAAAACATTAAAAAGGATAATAAAAAGTTGGCAATTTGCAAAAACTTTTGCTCACACCACAGATTATTAGGCATAATAATAAAAGTAGCAACAAATAGAAAAAAAACAATTTTCTAAATCTGAAGATTAGATTTGATCATTCAAAAAGGCAACAACAAACCAACCATATATATTTACAGTTTATTACATCACAAGTAGACAAAAAAAATACCAAAGAGAGAAAAGTAAGAAACAAAAACAAATTATATTTACAATGACATATTATTAAGTAAGGAAAAAAACTGTTTTATATTCATTATATATTGTTTTGATCTATACAAATAAAACTGTATTATTGAATAACAAATTCACATTAGCTTGTCTTCATTTAACGTACGATACCCAGAGAAGAAATTAAATACAATATTCTAAACATTTTTTATTACTTCAATGCATAATTGAGCCAGTTTCAATATTTTCTTTTTTAACCTCACATATTTAGGTTAAATTAGACAAGAGATGTATACATGTATTTATTTAAACATTTTCAGATTCCCATATCCTGTATATGCCTTTTTAAAACAAGAGTTTTTGTTTAGATTGATACAAACCTTACTCTCTGCTTTTGAGCAAAGACTAGCATTAAGGACTTGGATTACAGAATGGAAATCCCATCATTTTTATCAATAGGTCACAAGTCCATCCATAGATTCACAGACCTCCCTCTCTTTGGCAGCTTACTGCAGCTCATCCTGTGTGAACTGGAGCTGTTCTCAAGCAAATCTACCAAAAAAAAAAAAGATCTGGGTTTGTCATAAGACATTCTTGCAAAAAAAAAAGAGGTTAATTAGACCTAAACTTTAAACTTAAGCATGTTTATTATTATTTTCTTGCATATTTGAAATTTTGAAAGAATCTTTGTACTTTAAAAAGCAATGTACCAAAATTTGCTCAGATAGTCAATTTAAATGTGCATCCATCCATATCCTTCCGTTCATCCGGGTCGCGGGGGCAGCAGTCTAAGCAAATTTTCCCAGACTTCCCTCTCCCCAGCCACTTCCTCCAGCTCCTATGGGGGGAATTTAAATTTGATTGTTAAAATTGAACATTACAGAACAAACACATTTTTGCCTAAAAAATATGTGGCAGAAGCCAGAATTGTGGGCCAAGTGTGGTTAAGCTAATGCCTACATTACTTTAAGTCATAAAATGTTTTTTTTCCCTAACTTTTCTAACCATAAACGTTGTTTTTTTACATTATTATAATTATTAATAAATTATAATCCCTTTTAATCATTCACATTTTTAATTGTAATGTTTTATTTTTTTAGTGTGCTAGTAAATGTTTGAAAAGAGACTCCAAAAAAATACATTTACTAAAAATATAAAGGTCAGGCTTTTTATTTAACATCTTTTTACTGTTTAAAAAAACAGCAACAACATAAATCAGAAACCAATAGCTTGTAAGAAATGACGATGCCGATAAATGACTAAATGTGTTGTGGTTTGATATGTTCAGAAGACATTTCAAACCATTTTATTTTCTAAAAGAAATCTACAGAACAGCATTGAGGATGAGGGCCAAGATTATTGACGTCAAAACAATCAGTCCTTAATAAATATTCATTGTTCACATCTGCAGTTTATCAGACTGTATCCGAGAACTTTATTGACTGGAAACCTAATAAAAATTCCTCACTAGGCAGCCATTTGCATGAAACCCTACAGCAATCTGTGCGTCCCATTCTGCTCTATGTTTGGTCTTGAGACAATATAGCAAGCTTCCTGTATAACATTATGTCGGTTTGATTTACAATGCAAATCAGTGTGGAGTTCAAGGACTCCGTCTGACATCAAAAGCATGGATAAAGTGCTCGGTTCAGAGAGTGCTAAAGGTACGTTTGGCCCCCCCACACTCTCTTTTAATCACTACCTTTTTGTGAGATTCTTGAAATCAACAAAAGTAAGTGGCGTTTATCCCTGTTATTTTGCTCCGTCTTTGAGCTCCTCTAATGGTTGCAGGAATATCACTCTGGTGTGGATGCGAGGCTACATTATAAAAAAACATGGTTATTAGGTTTTAATCAGTTTTTTTTTTTAGTTTTATCAGTTGCTTTTCTCCAAATCTCTTAAGATAACTATGCTCACTGCTCACCCTGCAATATTTTTTGTAACCCTCCAGTCGCATTCATCTCCTTCCCGTAACTCTAGTGTTCCTGGTCAAAATTGACTAGTCTGTTTTAACTGCTCTTAAATGAGTATAAAAGCCTTTTTCATCAATGCATTTTGACTCAACATTCTTTCACAAGAACATTCTTTAATGTTCAACATTTTTAGCTGTGAACAGTCTCAAAATAGTGTTTCACATGAATGTAAAAAGGCTGCACGGTGGCGCTCTTGCCTCACAGCAAGAAGGCCCCTGGTTCAAGTACTGGCTGGGGGACCTGAACCAGAACATCAATGGGGGACATTTCTGTGTGGAGTTTGCATGTTCTCCCCGTGCATGCCTGGGTTTTCTCTGGGGACTCCGGCTTCCTCCCACCGTCCAAAAACATGCTTCATAGGTTAATTGGTCAACCTAAATTGTCCATAGGTGTGAGTGTGAGAGTGCATGGGCGTCTGATTGTAGACACTCTACCCTGCGACAGTCTGGCGAACTGTCCAGGGTGTCCCCTGCCTTTGCAAACAAGTGGCTGGGATAGGCTCCGGCAGCCCCGAAAGGGGAATAATTAGATTAGAAGATGAATGAATGTAAAAATTTAAAAACCAAAAGATAACTGCAACAAAAACACCAAATGGCACAGAAACTATATGACAAAATGATTTTTTTTTTCTTCCACTTTCGGCTTCTCCCATCAGGGGTCGCCACAGCGAACAAGTCGCATGGTAAATTTGGCAATGTTTTACGCCGGATGCCCTTCCTGACGCAACCTTCTCTAACCGGGCTTGGAACCGGCAGAGGTAGAGAAGGGAACAGGGAGCAGCCTGGAGTCGAACCCGGGTTTCACGGACGGAGGGCGCCGCAAACCAGCACGAGCTAAACTGGCTCATGACAAAATGATTTTTTTGTAAAGACCAAACTCAAAATATAATTGTCACTCATCATGGGGGACCTTGCAAACACATAGGCATCACATTTTCACCATCTTAGGCTTGTTTTGTTGTCCATAGTAGCACAGAGCTAATGGCACTGCCTTTTCTACCGATGTTCTTGAGGGGAGAGATAGTTTACACAACATACACTTGTCCCATCTGAGTGAAGACATGACGTGTTATTTAAGAGTGAGTGAGTGAGTGAGTGAGTGAGTGAGTGAGTGAGTGAGTGAGTGAGTGAGTGAGTGAGTGAGTGAGTGAGTGAGTGAGTGAGTGAGTGAGTGAGTGAGTGAGTGAGTGAGTGAGTGAGTGAGTGAGTGAGTGAGTGAGTGAGTGAGTGAGTGAGTGAGTGAGTGAGTGAGTGAGTGAGTGAGTAGCGAGTGAGTGAGCGTTTAAGTGTATAAAGTGGAGGATGTTTAAAACCTTCATTCAATTGGATGTAAAATACATTCATTTGTGTGTCATGAAAGTACAGTTTAGGACAGTGTTTTTCAACCTTTTTTGAGCCACGGCACACTTTAACCTTGCCAAAAATCCCGCGGCACACCAGCATCCAAAGAAAAAAAAAAAGCAGAAATTCATGGTCTTTATTGATCGTTTCAGACTGCATAAAGCAGCATAAAGAGATTCTTCAAACTCCTTCAACTAAAAGCTATTGGTTTCTTTAGTGGATCACCCAAAAAAAAGAAAATGTAGTTTTTTTAAAATATTTACTTTTTGAGAGTAACAACTAATGAGAACATGGAAACACTTTGAATTAAAATTGTTGGCTTACGCACAAAAGTCTTGAGGGTTTTGAGTATGGATTAGTGCTTAAAAATGTATTCATCCTGCTGATTTAGTGTACAAACTTATGTCTTTGCTCTGTCTGATAGATCTTATAATTATTTTAGAGGTTCAGAGAGAAAATATAAGATTACAAACGAGCAATTGGTGACACTGCAGGAATGTCCACTTCACCCGCCACATATGCTATCCTATTTGCACTCATCTCCATCACTGAGCCTACACATCCCCTGTTCCTATCCCCTGCTACTACAATGCATTATTTATTCACAGGGAACCCCATAAATCATTTCAATGTGACCAGAATGTGGTGAAAGGAGGGAAAAATGCCTCCATACATACGTGACATCTGGCCTGAAAGCATCACTGTTGAGTTAATGAATGCCGAAAATCACAAGAAGGCCATCATTAAAGCTCTGAGGCTTGTACTGTGCATACTGATGAAACCAGGCTGATACATCAGAGTACAGATGCGTTACATAGAGGGATGAATGAAGGAAGATGCTGAAATTCATGACATGTCATTGTTTTTATTGTTAGTACAACTTTAAACGTGAGGGAATAATGAGAATAAAAACAGAGACGATCTTTTCTCCTGCACTTTTAACTGGAAGGACAGCTTAAGTGGTGTTTTTGTTTTGAACGGATATCTGTTAACTTTAGTTTTCAAAATGTTTCATTTCAATATAAACACAGTGTGATGCAATAATCAAAAAGCTTTGACACTAAATTAGCCTTTAGAATACTTCACAATACACTTACCAGACGCACAGCAATGGTACGTCCCATTTTCACGATGTGCCTTAAGGTGGCTGTATGAGTCTCAGGTGAACTGAAGACATACCTGCGCTCATCTTATAATTCTCCTCTGTGCAATCCCAAATACCTGAAGCACTCACACAGTCAACTGCCACAGGGGTGAATATTGAGGCTTTAAGGAAATTGGTCCAGTGGTCCCTCTCTTCTACTTGTGTTGACATAATATTCTTTGTTCACATCTAAATTTGAAATGTCACTATTTGGTGTGTGTGTGTGTGTGTGTTTTTTTACTTAAAACTTGCTTGCATATATTTGAAGTTAAATTTACATCTGATCTGCAAAACAATTTGGACAACAGAGTTTCTTTAGAAGTTCAGGCTAGGTGATGTATTTGAGAAATCCCTCATTTCTCCCACTGAAGTAATGCTAGTCTCTGTTTGTTTTTGTTGTTTTCTTTGTTTGGACCTTGATCTTTTAGACCTTAATTATTGCTTAAATGTGATTTTTCTTTTTTCCTCCCAATCATGTATATCATGCACCTTAAATAACAAGTAAAAAATCTCAACATTAAAACCACTACTGCTCTTACACAAACATTTTACACACAAAAACAAACTGTTTACATTTTTGAGCCCACAAGTTCTCTACATCAGTATCTACATTTTGGCAGGTAAATCTTGCCAAACACAGTTTTCTGCAGTCTTTAAAGATACTTTTATTTATGTTTTTGTGTATTTTTGTTTAGGCTTGTAACAACCCTGGTGTAGAGGTCCAACAGTTAGTGAGGTAATGATTCATGTCAGGGCAGGACCATCCATTTGGTGCCACACACTCAAGAGTTTTTCTCTTCACGACTGCTGCATCCGTTTGGTTATAGATAGGTTGGCAGAGGCGAGATAATGTACAGCCCCTCTATTCACCTGTCTGAAAAGTTGTAGTTTTAAGTCACTGATTCATAAAACAGGCAAGCAGGTGAAATGCTCTTTAAACACACAAATATATCTACTTCTACAGTGGATATAGTCTTAAAACCTCCATAATGTTACTCTCAAACTCAGTTTCTCAGCCTGAAGCTACCTGCACCAATCCCACTTTATAATGTTTCTAAAATAGCCTTCTGTTTTAAATTATGTATGGTAAAAGGAAAAAAAAAAGATTGCAGCAGGACCAGTCTTTCCCCCTCACCAGCAGTTTTCTGCTCAACTGTCATGAAGGTTGTTAGAAGAACCCAAATGTGGCACGAATGGCAGACAGACTGATAAAGTATATTTAGTTCATGGAAAGATCTAAATATACTTTATTTAAATGAAAGTCAGGAGGCAGTTGTAGTACAACAGCAAGCTAAGAACCTGTAACAAGGTAAAAACTGTAAACTGATGCTTATAACCCTTTAAAGCATTCAAAAGAAGACACAGGATGGTTCTGAAATAAAATCATCCAAAGGAAATTTACGAATTAAAAGGTTTTCATTTGGTCACAGTTTTGCTTTATTATGTCAAAGTTTATTAAGTTAATAAGTAAAATAATATATATAAAGTGAAAGCTCAATTTGGATTTTTCCTTTAGGTTTCATGGCATCACATGAAGACTTCTTTATTCTAAATTAAAAGTCACAGCTTTATTATTTATACATTTAATAATAAATGTTTTCGAGACATATTGCAGCAACAGGTTTTTCTTTCCAGTAATATAACAGTGACTTTTATCAGAAATGACAACTTTCTGTGAGTTTGACCCTTTAGGTTTTATCAGAAAGGATCTGCTAACTGTTATGTACTTCTCAAAGATTCTGCTCTCAAATCACATCCTGTTTTATTTGTGCTATGCAAAGTTACTACTAAAAGAAATGCAAAGAAAAAACTACTTTTAGCCAAACCCTTAATTTTCACCAAAGCATACTTATTTTATATATACTTTCAAACAAAATAACATGTGACTTGTTTGCAAACCATTTGCAGGGTATGTTTGTTTGTTAGATGAATAGAAATTGCAGCAGCCCAAAAGAAATCAAACAAGAAAATTATTACATTTCATATTGCAAGTGAATTACAGTATATTCAGACATACAAAAGAGCTCTAGATGTTTGTTGCTAAAAGCATGAGATGAGGAAAGATTTTTGTCTTTACTGGTACCAAAAGACCTGCTCCAATCATGTTTTGATGTATCTTTAAAGCATGGTATTTTGATGATGTTTGTCTTTTTAAGCCTAAGTTTAAAAAAAACTGTTTTAAAAAACAAGTTAAAAAGAGCAAAAACACAATTTTCATGAAAGTGGGTCGTGAAAGCAGATGCTGTAAAAATAAAAAAAATGAAAAATGTAAACAATGTGTACTGTGAACAACTGGAGGAGACAGCAAGGTAGAAAATGAAAAAGAAGAGAGATATTTAAAGAAGTTTGGCAAAAAACTTATCCTATTTTTTTTTCTAGTGACAATAAGATCCCTTAAGTTCATTTAAGTTTTACAGTCATACACTTTACCCAGCAGTCCATTCTCTAAGTGAGCCCACTCTACTACAGCGGTTCTGCTGCTGGAGACAATAAAGTGTATGCTTCCTTGCTTTTATGTCCTCTTATGATTTTATGATCATTACTGTTTCATTAGTGTGGCTGAAAATGCCAATTAGTTCCCAACATACTGCTTTCCTGAGATGGTCTTCACCCACAGAGGCAACGCTTGATGTTAGTGGTCATTTCGTCTTTCAGTAAAATGGTTCCATTAAAATCAGAGGCCATAGCTCAGTAGTGCAGTAAGAACTGCCATTACAATTGTTTATGTGCTTTTAAACAGGACACTGTGCTTTATATGCTGTAATATCTGACCTTTTAAAAAAGGCATCTGATGTTACTTAAGAAATATATTGCTTTAAGAATCAACCTCCCTACTCAAAGAGTTTAAAGCAAAGATATTGAACTCATGATTTCAAGAAGATCATGTTTGTCACTAGATTGAAAGGCCATTTATTGCCCCTTTTTCCCCGACTTGCAGAAATGCTCCTGTCCAACTGGGAGCAATATTTTTGTTTTCTTTCCTTCTCACAACCCTCATCAATCAAGCAGCATCTCATGGATCGTCATGTAGACGCATTTCAGCTGCAGACTGAACAGCAGAGTTGAGATGTGAGCCATTCTTCAAGCAGATTTTTTGATAATGACTTTTTTTACCACCTCAGCACTTTGTCTGCTGACTGGTAAGACACAACATTTGACTTCATCTTGTTTTACCACAAAACAGTGATATAGTGGTTATCATAGGTGCTTCACACCCAAAAAAAATAAAGAAAGAAATAAGACAGTTTCTGGTTTAAATTCTGGCTGTTGTCTTTTGCAATTTGCATGTTCCCCAGCAACAGCTGCTTCTTTCATTAATGTTAACACAATCATGTTAGGTTAATTAGTGGTTCTAAGCCAGCTTTGGTCCAATGGAAACTACAACAGGCTGCATCATTTGTGCTTCCAGAACATGATTTCTACAGCAGACAATGAGTTGCAGATATAGATAAAATATACAAATTGAACACACTTGTTATAACCAGGCTTTCAAACAATACTCAGCTGGAACTGTAGCTCATATTTAGTTTAGTTTTTTTTTTCAATTTGAGGTATTTGTCAACTGGTAATTTTCAGCAAAGAATCATGATTGCATTCAAGATCCCACTCTGACAATCTTTTCAACTGTTTTAAATACGTTTCCAGGGGTCTTTTGACTATGATTGGGATGTTTTTAAACAAAAATCAAACAACCTTTATCCTTTTCTAGGTTATAGTTTCTGCAGAGCAGCAGTAGTTCTCTCGAAATTTGCCCCTGAGTTGTGGGAGGGACCGTAGGCGCAGAGTAAACCCACCCCACTACCATATTTTTACGCGCTCTCCCGCTATCTTACACCCACTCACATCCCCGACCTGTAGAACAATGTACATGGATCTAATCGTCTACAAGCTGAGGCATCAAAATGGAGCGGGGCAGCAAGCTTTTAGCTTACTGATTATAGGTCACAGCTACAGCCATTTTTAAACAGCATTTCTTCAACTGCCCCTGATTCACAAAAATTTGAATAAAAAAATACTCAAAAATGCAACTTTGAGTATACCTTTATGTGTGTCCTCCATCATAAAAAAAGTCCAAAAGCACACATTAAAAACAATAGAAACATATTTTTCTTCAGAGTGGGTCTTTAACACATTTTCCAGTATCAAACTGTTGTGGGTTAAGTGCTAATGTAGAAAGAGTCGTTGGATAATTGCCACTAAAAAATGGCAGTGAGGAGAAATCAAAATTCTACCTGTACTTTAGGATTTCACCGCCTCAACAGATTTACTTTCAATGAACTTTACTTCTAGTAATTGAAAACATGGTGAATAGGCTCTCCGTGTGTGCAAGCCATTTATCAAAATGGAGACAAGACTCAGATCAATGATGGGAACATTTGGGAAATGGAGTGAACTATTACTTCACAGGCGTCAATGTGAAAATTGATTCTTGTGATGCCAGTCACTGCTAGTTTTTAAAGTGATTTTTATTTTCTATTTCTTTTATGCTGTCAGTAGGTGTGGAAAGGTGTGTGCGCTGCTGCGTGGAAGAGACGGAGACGGTAACTTAACTGCTGAAAACTGTCAGTGTGAACTCTTCTCCACTTCCTCACTTCTCCACAGCTCTGCCAAGAGCTGGGCCTTGGCCTCATCTGTAACCCAGAACACCTGGAGTGTGGCCACAAACGCACCCGTGGCTGCTTGCACAACATCCACCCTGACCTCAAAATTCCACTCTTAAGCAACCATCAGCAGGCTGAGAGAAGCAGGGTTGCTGTGATAATAGTAGGTCTTCAGATGTCACACCTGCAGGTTGGCTGCAGGCGAATCAATGAGGCATACAGCTCTTTTCGTCCCTCTGTGTCTCCCTTCAACCTGTGTTTTTGCTCATCTTTTAGCTCTGTATGTGTTTGTCCTCCTATTTTTCACTAGTTCTTTGTTGAACTATTTTATCACTTCTCACACACCTCATAACATTTTTGGATAGAACAGCAAGGGAACGTTTATTTTAATTCAGAAGGCTCTTCACTCGTTTGCTGATATCCTGGGATGAAATGAATGGAATTGAGCAACAGCCAATCTTTAGAAGAACGGCCATCAATTAGCTGGAACTGAGGTAGCTTGAACCAATAAGACAAAACCGATTTTCCACAAATAAAATCTAAGGTTAATGAAACATTTCCAACAAAGTCTTTATAAAGAAAATAAAGGACAAATGTGGGATTCTTAATTGAAAATTTTAAATACTACAAATTATTTACTTAACTGAGCAACACATGTTTGTTTTTGTGGTTTTCTGGGCTGTTGGTAAAAGTGATAAATACAAGATTTTTTGATGTTTTAACTTTTAAGATAAATTAAAAGCTCTTATTGTTTGGTTTGTTTTTTACTAGTTAGTTGGATAAATGACAAAAATGTGCATCTTCTTCAATAAGTACATTCTAAGATGGAAAGAACATTAGAGGACAACAGGACTATCTATGTGTAATATAACAGAAATAAGGAAGACATTCGAAAGGGCTTTCATGAAGGCTGCTGAGGATGGGATGAAAGTTCTTGAACAGCACCGTTGATAGGATTTTCTAAATTCAAGCAAACCATTTTAAATTGTTAGCTCAGTTACATACAGTTAGTGCAGTTTGGAAAAATATTTTCCATTGAACAACTAGATTGTCTAACAAAATAGTTTTCAACTGTCCTTGAGAAGTAAACATTTTGATTTGACAGAGTGAACTCCTCTGTCACGCCCAAACACACTTCACTGTCATCCTGCTCTCACATACGTATGCTGCACAACTCCATTGTACTTCTCTGCCAGTCCAGACTTCCTCATCCAAACCACAGCTTCTCTCTCTATATGCTGTAATAGATTTTCTCCTGATCTACAAAGACACTCTGCACCTCTTTAGGAGCTTCTCTCTTCTTCTCCAAAGCAAATAATGCATCTGCTGTGGTTCTCTTCTTTGGTACTGCTCACAAATGTCCACACAATTCTACTACTCTTTTCCATAACTTTGTTGCTTGACACATCAGCTTTATTCTTCTGCAGTTTGCACAGCTCTGTACATCTCCCTTGTTGTTAAAAATGGCCATCAGTACATTTAGTCAAAACTTCATGCCCTTATGGGTGGATACGAACTGTCGGAAGGCGAAAGATAGACAATGGGGGGGACACCGCGGGTGACAGGTTGTAGTGAACACTTATACAACACGTAAGGGTAAGTAAGGGGGGAGTAGGAGAGACACAGGAACGTCGTATGGATTTTTCTTTTTTTTAACCCTGCTCTATTTTCTGCAAACTGTACAAGGAGCCCATGAGTGCGGCCTTTTAGTACCCCATAGTGAAGAAGTAGAGATAAATGGGTCAAAGTAAAAACAGCAGAAACGTAAAATAATAAACACCATCTTTGTATGTTCTTACCTCAAGTTTTACCACACGCCACAGCTCACCTGCTGCGCATCCTTGCTGCCATGCATTAGCATTCAAACTCAAACCATAAGCATAATCTTCTGTCAAAACAACTTTCACAGACAAACACTTTTGACCACAGGTTCTCTTGTCTGTGTTTTAAAAAGTACTCGTAAAATTCAAAGATAACCCACACAGAACAAGAAAAAAAAAGTTCGACATTTTGAAAGACAACACTGAGTACATCTGACAACTTTGGTGCTTGTGTTTTTATGACCTGGAGATCAAGAGAGAATCAAAGTGAACAAAATGTCCCAGTCAACATGTGTTTTGAGCGTCTCAAGACAAATAAAATGTGAAGGGTGGGTGAGGAGATGTCATGAAGTGGCTTTGACAGAGTAAGCAAGAAAACATCAGTACTAAGACTAGAGGAGGTTAAAAATGTGATGAAAGATAATAAGTGGAGGAGAAGTGTTAAGAGCCACAGGGTTTGTCTCCAAATTTCACTCAGTTTGTGTTGCTGTTGAGCACAGCCAGGCTCAAGGTTTGCATACCTCCCACTGGCACAAATTGTTCGACTAAATGCAGTTTGGACACTTTTTAATTCAACAGCCTCTAGTTTTGTCTATTCTTTCCCTGATTGTAGCTGCTGCTTCTTTTTGATCCTTGATGTAATGATTTACTTAAATCTAGTGTCGGCATCCTGAGAAGGAAAAGAGCGGCAGTTGAACCAGGAGTAAACAAAGCCTGAGATTATTTTGCTAATTTATGTCTGCAAATGTTTCTTATTCCTTTTAATGCAAAACTAAATCCCCCATAATTCATTGGATTAATAAACTCAAATGAATTATTTCTTTAGAGGAAACAACTCTTTCACCTTTGATAAAAATAAACACAAGTTAAAACTAATTAGAATCCTTTAGCATGTGAAATCTGCTGCTTTTGTTTGATTACAGTTCTGTTTTCTTGGTTCAGATCAAGTTCAGTGTTCTGGTTTTGTGTGTTGCCACTGGCTATGTCCAAATTCCCTCACTATCCTTCCTACTAAAAAACGGTAAGGATGGGACTATTTAGTGCCCTGGATTTTAAAATCAATTTGGACCCCATGCTCACTACCTTTTCTTTTTTTAAATGAAAAAATATGATGTAATCGATTTCCCCGAAGTAAAAACGTATAAAGTAGGAGCATTTTACAAAGACTATTTATAACTAATCCACCTTGTTCTACTCAATTCAATTCAATTTTATTTATATAGCCCAAATTCACAACAGTCGTCGTTCTAAAGATGAAAGGTTGTATGATTTCTAAAAAATAAATTAAAATACATTTATTCATGTAAAAAATTGTTCAAACGTGGTCTATATTTTCCAATAGTGAGCATTGATGCACACTGGTTTCCCGCAGGGACTTCTGGGAACTTTCTGGGGCATTGAATGGTAGCTCTGGACACAAAATGGCAAACACACTATATAGTGCACTAAGAAGTGACTACTGAAGGAATTTGGACACAACCACTGTCGCAGTCACACCAGGTTCAAGTTGTTAAGAAACCATTTTCCTCATTTAAATTGGTGATTGTCTGGCTTTCAGTTTGATCATCTTCTTTGTCACATTTTCGATTTTCTTTTTGTACCCTTTTTTCACAGTTTGTTCATGTTTAAGTGTTTTGTTGTTTTTTTCCACAGGCCTCCTCTGCAAATTTGGGTTTTACACCACTGGTTCCTGTAGTTGCATTGGGAATAGTAAATAGTTCTTTTGCACTACCAACATTCAGCTAAGATGCTTGTTTATTTCACCTACTTAAATTAACTTGTCAATGAAGATTTGCAATGTCACATTGAGTGTCCATTAGTGTTTTATTTTAAAATATTACACCAAGGACTATTGTTAGACTTCAGAATGATTCTTGTTAGGCCTCTCTTAGCAAGATGAAACAACAATACAGATTTCTTTTTCTCAACTCATTTAAGTTCAGTAATGAGGCTTAGTTTTAGCATTCATTAACTGAGACTATAATGTGCACATTAAACATTGTAAACACAAGGCTTAACCACAAAATCTACAGATTGTGAACTAGCAAAAGAAAATCACAGACCCATTACACCACATCTTAAAAACAAACCAAATTAGTAAAAATGTAGTGAAAGTAGATATTTTACGGTGCTGAAGACTGAACTAATTAAAAGTTATTCTTCCAGTTAAGCGAATTCTAACATCTTCAGTATTTCAAATAGCTGAGTCTATTAGACTCTACAGGTTTTCCATGTGCATGTCCCAAGTCTGGGTAAATGCATTGAGTTGGGTCAAGAAGGGAATCTGACGGCAAATCATATTTGCTGATTAAGTGATGATTAAAACATACCAAAAGAAATGTAAAGAAGAAGCAGAAAGGAAAAACAAACTGTTTGGCTTTCCAGTTAAAAATGTACCCGTAATAGAAATATTATGGTGCCTAATTAACTTTAGTTACTTTAATCGGCTCACAATCTAAGTTCTCAGCCAATTCTGCTTACATTATTGATGCCTTCGTGGTTGATTATTTTTGCGTACTCTTGATTATTTCATGTCAAAACTTATGCAAACTTATTTACTAGCTAATTATCCTCATCATGATACTGAAGTTACAAATTCACATGTGTTTTAGGTGGGTTAAATATCACTAAGTACATTTAAAAGATCAATTCTTCTTTAAAGTTTTTCAGTGCTGCACTGAAATTAACAAATCTTTGCTGTATCAAACCCTTTAGTGCAAAAACTTTCTTTCTGGAGATGCTTAGTTGGCCTCCCAATGTCAGCAAACTGCTGACAGTGATCTTTTGACAGAACATGAAATCACTCTACCTTTCAAACCTAAGGGCACCTGCTCCTTTTTACACGTACCCTGCCTCCCTCTCGGTTTTCATAGAGATGTATGTTGTATCAGCAGCAGCGTAAATATGTCAGCGGTGACTCTGAGTTTAAAGGTCATAAACAGTTCTGGCAGAGACCCGGTAGAGAGCTACGGGCTAAATGTCACTTTCAGTCTGGCCGCTGTAGCGTGCTGCCGAGGGGGAGGTCAGAAGGGCTGATGAAAACAAATCCATCACTTTCCTGTTCAGGTAACGGAGCAGAGAGCTGAAGGGCTGCAGGACAACACCAGTGCCTCAAGTTACAAAGACAGATGAAAAGACGGATGGGAGTGAGCAGGAGTTACGTGTTTTCCAAGCAGACTAGTGAGGATTAGCATCTGAAAGAAGGAGGGAAGAATACTCTTGTTTCTTTAGTCATTCTCATTAATTTTTACTTATTTTAGTTTTAGATGAAGACAAAATAAAAGCATTGGTCAGTGGCATTGTTCAACTTTAGACCGGTCCCTGATTCATGTCTTTGTGCACACTATTGTCTTTTATTCAAAGAAATAAATAACTAGCAGATTAGTGGCATCTGCACTATTCAGGAACTTTAGACCCCTAAAAAATAAATAACTAGGCTGTAAACTTTTTTTTTAAGTTTAAAATACCAGCAGTTGAAGTGTTAAAGTTTTTGAGTACATGCTTTAACCCTTGTGCTATCTTAGATGACCCCACCCTCACATTGACGTGTTCTCCCTACCATGACAAAGGTAGATAAAGGTGGAAAGATTTCATGTAATCCATGGACACCAGTGAAGATCACAAATCATTGAAGAAAAAAGGTTCAGAGCACTGTCTAGTGGGTCTAGATGACCCAACTCCAAATGTTAAAGTGCCTAGGATAGCAAAAGGGTTACAACCTGTAATACAGCTGCCCATTTGCCTGAGGCTGGGTCTTTGCTTTTCGAACCACTTTGCCCTCTCTTTCATTAGTCAAGCTCTTCTAACTACATGCTTACAACTTTGCAGCTTCTGTCACCACACAGTTTAAAATACAATCTAGTGTATATGTGGAGAAAACAAGCTCTAATGTGAGCAAATGTTCCTCTGGCATTCTTAAGCATCGTGTTTCTACTCCCTTTAGGATCAGACCAGAGATTTCTGGATTTTGGTTTGACGTACATTTGAAAATATGTTCATTTTATTTTATTTACTTCATTTCAGAAATGTTAACATTGACATTTAGTTCTACTAAGACTTACAGTTTACAGACTTCAATTCTCTGAACAGCTCGACTCTTCACAAAATCCTACAGGAACCCAAAGATAACCTTAAAGATGAAAAGAAAAATATTATTTTTGACCAAAGCTGTTAGAACAAAAGCTGTTAGGCTGGTTGGCTGGCTGGTTGGTTGGTTGGCTGGCTGGCTGGCTGGCTGGCTGGCTGGCTGGCTGGCCGGCTGGTTGGTTGGTTGGCTGGCTCGCTGGCTGGTTGGTTGGTTGGTTGGTTGGTTGGTTAGTTGGTTGCTTGGTTGGTTGGTTGGTTGGTTGGTCGGTTTCAAGCATTGTGGTCAAAACAATAAAGAATTCAAACGGATTTATCAAACTCCTTACAGAAATGATTAAATGCATGGATAAAAAATAGAAATAAAAAGAAAATAAAGACACAATTAAGTCACAGTTGCTTAATGAAATATAGTGATCATTAACTAAAGATATGTAGAACTTGTTTTATTGCTTGAAAAGAAGTGGGAAGAAGCAACCTTATATGATCCCACCCCTTCTGAGTTATTTTTATTTTTTATTTTTCTTATTCTTCATTATATTATTCTTAGTCCTATTCTTTTCAAAAATCAAGTGGATATTAATAACTGATTATCTTCAGAAAGCAGTAAATTCGTGATTTCAGTCAACAGTAACGGTACACAATATGTAATAATCATTGATTTGCTTTCAGTTTCAAGTTATATTCTGCTCTTAGTTTTTCTGTTCCCACCCATTTATACCTCACCAGTTTCAGTTCTCAATCATAACAGTTGTCAGTCAGTTACCTCTTCGTCATGTTTTCATCTTATCTTTGTCAGGTCTCCTGTTCTGCTACCTTGTTGTTCCTCGTGGTTTTATTCTGGATAGTCGCTCGCATTTTGTGTAATTCTTTGTGCCAAATAATGTGTACCTGTATATACATTTTTCAATTTAAGATTTTATGAATATTAGTCACTAAAAAGTTATGTATATCACTATTATAAACACACATATCTATTTCTGAGATTCACCCACTCATATCAAAAATATTTTATGGCAAATGTTAAACAGACACAAAGCTTCAAAGAAAACAGTGGCAGAATCCATGATATGTCATGACATCTGCTTTATTTCTCTCAGTGGATGTGTTCTTTATTTTCATGCCAACTTTGCCAGAAGGAACTTGTCTTTCAGACTGAAAGCAAACTTTTTGGCAGTTGTACCGACATTTGACAAAGCACGTATCTGCCATGGTTGATCAAAGTTTATGGTGTCTTTAATCTCAGTGAAAAAGAAAAAAAAAGATAAAAGAGGTGCAAAGAATCATCCACTGGTTAATGCCCAAGCTGAAATGTCATTCATTAGAAATTCTATATACAATATTTTCAACTTCATTATGGCAGCATGCTGTTAATTGCAGCAAGGATGCACACAGTTTGATGATTATCTCCTAGTGTAGCCTCCTTTCCTCTGTTTGCAGCCTTTCCAGCAATCACTGCTTGGATGTTTTCTCTGGCAGCCATATGATTGAGGTGAACATCAACATGAGCTGTTAGAAAGCTGTGGAGACCAAATAATTCAGAGGTGCTAACAAATTTAGGCAGCCTGTCTTTATAGCCAAAATCTGGCAAACCCCCAGAGAAACAATGAAGTATCCAGCTGGCTTCTCTATGCAGGCCTGAAATTTCTACAAAATGTTGGATTTTCAGGAGCGGAGCTACAGGGGCAGAACCACCCCCCTCCCCAGCAAAGAGTGTTGCTCCAGGGGTCAGGGCTAATTTTTAAACAAATATTGGACACCCATTGACCAAGGTTATGAAATCATCAACACAAGCTACTTAAAGCATTAAAAAACAAAAACACTTAATTAAAATTAAATTAAATTTAAATAAAATAACATGTTCTCATTTGCCACTCTTCCAATGTCTTCTGCACATAGACCCCCCCCCCACCACCACCACCACCACCACCACCATCACTACCACACACACACACACACGCCCATATATAATGTTCTAGCTCTGCCAGCGTGGATTTTTAAATAAAGTCACTGCAGAGCTTCCAAAATAAAACAAAAATTTTCATACACAAGAGTGAGCCCTAAAGTAGTTTTTAGTAATATTAAGCTCCTCTTTATTAGGAATTAACCTTCATTTTAAGATCTGGTCAAACGGGAGTCCTGTCTCCATCAAGTCCCAAGAAGTTTAGCCAGACAGGGTAATTGCTAATCGTTCAAGCCTGAGACACACCTAACAAGACGTGCTGGAACTCGTGCTTTGAGCACACTCAGTTCTCTGGCTCCCTGACTAGAAGAAAGTGATAGGCTGTCCCCTGAGACCAGAATAATGCACGTCTTGCTGCAGCATCTAATGGGCTAATGGGGTGAGTGTGGAAAAAAAGAAGGCAAACCGCTTCCAATTTGAGTCCCATTAAATGCTGGTGCAGATAACCAAAAGAGAAGGAAATAAATCATAAAAGGATTCAAAATAAGAAACTACAGCAAAAATCAAGAGAAACAGTTTGAGGTAGATGAAGTGACACAAAATTAAAAACACTTCAGAAGCAGAAAGGACCTGCAGGAGCATGCTACTCAGTTCCGCTGTAGCAGGAGAGTGAGACGGGGAGGCATTGGAATGGAAAGAGAACGATAATTATAAAGCCAGAAAATGGATGATGCAGACAGACTGAAAAGAAAGATGGTGAAAGGAACTAAAATATGGTGTTAGGGGAGAGGAAAAAGCACTAAGAGGTTCAGTGGAAAAGCAATTTGGAGCTCAAATCAAATTGATATTGAATGTGCAGGAGTTGGAGTTTGATTCCGGCATTCACCGCAACATGGACTTTTGTCAGGCACCCAATATACTGGATATGAAATAAAGAATCCATGATGTTGTTGTGTTCATGTGTGTTGCATGAGTGTTTGTCTACATACGTGTGTCATAGTGTCTTCCCTTTTAAGATGAACTGCAGTGGATGATGGTCAAGAGAGGGTTTAAAGTTCCACTCTGGTTATCTTTTTATCTATTGTAAAATCATTCCCAGAGGTCTTTTAATTATGATTATGCCCTTTTTAGGCAAAATCAAAAAACCTGTGTCATTTCGTGGGGCATAGTTTCTGCAGAGCGACAGTAATTCATTTGAAATTTGCTGTACTGTTGGTGCAGGCTTTTTCACACCAGGTTTTGTAAAAAGATGTGTGAAACGTAGTAAAGTTTTAGAAGTGAACCATTAAAAAAAATATTGTAATGCCTTCATTTTATCTGTACTTTTTGTTTTCCTACTTTGCTTCTGCAGCATTTGGTACACTTGATATAAAAACCACAAATAAGATGATATTTTCACGCACTTGCACATATTTTGTGTGCCGCTTTAAACAGGCAATGGCATTATTTTGCGGGGCCCCTCGGTGTTTTCCAATGACCACACAATTTCTGGGCTGACAGCCGCGCTCATCATGTTCTTTCTGTCTGGCGACCAGGAAAAAGGCTGCTTACCAAAGGGAATAATTTTCAACACAGCTGGCTATCAGGGTAAATTGCTGCAGTGATCTGAGCTGGATCACTGTAGGCGATGGAGATAGAAGAAGTTTAATGAGGAGGGAGATGCAGAAAAAAACATGTGGCAAGGAAAAGGATGATCGGGGCGATGGAGAGCTGGAGCTGATGAGGACTTAGAAGGAAATGGCTGGAATGACAAAGAGTGCAGCTAAATGTAGTGTGTGAATAAGAAAAATAAAAACATCTTTACTTTATCTTGTTAGCAAATCTGCTTGTTTATCCCAAACCTCTTAAGGCAGTTGGAGACATCGCCCCACAGCTCTTTTGCTTCTTTTCCTACCAAATGCTGACAAAGTGACATTTTTGTATGTGTGTGGGCGTGAATCTGTGCGGAGGAGGGCGTGATGTGGAGTGCAGAGGCGGTGTGCCATCCTTCATAATGTGAGAAAGTAGAAGCAACAGAACACTACAGAGCCCTTACTCTGTCATTCTATCTCTGCTCTATCTCCTTTTTTAAACCCATCTTTGTGTAACCTGACTACTTTGATGTTTGCGTGCATGTGGGTGGGACTTGGGTTCCTTAAGGGCCCCAAACAGAAGAGGAAATGTGTAAAGAGAGAAGGTAAACTCGCCTAATGGCGTGTAGGTTGGTGAAACACATTGAACCTCAGTGGAGAACAAAAGGATTTTCATTCTATAGAATAAGCGTACTGAAGCATTGAAGCCTCTGAGGAGATTCTATGGAACGGTATGAGTAAATAACACTCAATCAAAGAAGGTCGAAGAAGAAAATCAGCAGGTTAGAAACTTAAACATTTTAGCAGCGTACACTGACTTTTTCAAGAGCACAGGGAGTGAGAGGCACACAAGTCCGAAGTCTTTCAGGTTGAGTTTTTAGAGCTTAGGCTGGAAATTCACACTTTAAAACATGAGATCTGATCCAGACAACTGTTCAGGGGATTTTCTATAAATACTATTTTATACTAATTGTATCTGTTTGTATAACATAACAGCAAACTATAGTGATTGTTGAAAAAAAATAAATATTGAAGTGTGATACATTCTGAATATATAGACTTTCTGTTATATATATATATATATATACTATGATATGCATCACTGGGACGTGTCAAGTAGGAAAGACGGAATGTTTTTTAAAAAAAAGAAGAGGAAAATCCCATTGATTTGTAAAGATTTTGTTTCTATTATGATGCAGATTATAAGTATTAAGCATCTACAAACAAGCAAGATCTTTGCTCCTCACAGACGTGTTGCTTCTTCTTTAAGAAGCTCTGCTATTCTCCACTTGTTACCTGCATCAGTGGTACCTGTTTGAACTAATTATCCCCATCCTTAAATAGTCAGACTGCCTCTCCACCGAGAACTAAGATCTGTCTTAGAACGCCAGGGACAAGATAGTACACCTGAACAAGCACATTAGATTAAAAAATAAGCAAACACAAGAATAATAACAATAATAAGTAAACATTTCATTTATTTTAGAAATGACTTTTTTATTTTATTTTATTAATATGGAATTGAAGCACATGAGAATGTTTACCAAGGATCTGTGGCCTAATTTTAACTAAAGAAAAAATGTGACGGCCTGTTAAAATGTGATGAAAAAGTCTATGACTAAGAACAAGTATAAGTGAAACTTTATGTATTTCATTGTTCTGCATACTAACCAGAGCAGTCAGATGTCAAAAAATGCAAAAAGAAATATAAAATTAAAGAAAAACAGTGTATTTATGAGAAAAATCTGATTTTTGTACATCTCCACGATCCTATATCAATATTTACTATAATGGAAGATTAAACGGATTAAAAGGGTTCAGGCTCTTTTAAGATTTTTGTAATTACCATCCTCACACCATCCCTCACAGCAAGAAGTGACACAGTGTAGCTCCCAGCAGGGCTTTTCTTTGTAGAGTTATGGTGTTCTTTTCACACAACCTGGTTCTTCTTGTTCTAATTCTTCAGCTGTTAGATACTGACATTGTATAATAAGAACACTTCTTATTATGAAAGTATGGAGCCGTTTCTCTATAATGCACTCAAAAATAGTATTGCTGCCAGAGCTATCTGCTCAAATTCAAACCTTCTTTCTCTATCTGTGTCCACTCGGTTGTTTTATTGTGATTCACCACAGCATTTACTGACTCACAAGACAAATCTGGACCCTTTTTTCTCAGTCCAGAGGCAATCATAATCATGACCATGGGCCATTCTTTTTGCCTGCTTCTTTTATTTCAGAGTGGGACACAGTGTCAACATTTAAATGAAAGCCCCTCTTAACATGTAAGAAGTGAAATATGAAGCCTTAAGGATGCTTCATGACTTTATTTTGAAATTCTGATTTAATGACATCTGATTTAATGATAAATATCACTTTTTTTCATAATCTCTTCCTTATTATTTTCCCATTTTAAAATAGGTGCAGCTGCCTTTGCTTTTTGTTTCAGTGATTTGTACAAACATACTGTATTCTGATGACATTTCAGAACAGTTTGACTTTCTAATCAGGATGTTCAGGAGCTCTGCACTCGGTGCAAAAGCATAATTTTCACTTTTGTGTAGCTTAAAACTTTTTCCAGACACAAAAACACAAGAGTACACCAATAAAGGTTCTTAGGATACATTCAAAATCAAAGAAAAGCAGTGAGACAGGCAGCTGAGATTAAAGAAAGTTTTCCTTACACCACTTTTTTATGTAATTTACCTTAACAACTCAACTAATGTTAGTCATTTGCCTGGTGAACGACTGCTTCATTTTAATTAATAGTGATTTCTCCATTTGAAAACATTTTCCTCAGATGACTGATTCCACATCTTTCTTCCACTTTATTAGTCCAGGCCAGTCTATTTGTAGCCATTAATGTTTTACTGGATAAATCCCATCTTGCAAACTATGCTTTGATGCTGGACATGTATGTGCTGTCCCTCCAGGGGCTGAGTGTGCCGTCCTCATGTTTGGGTCGACTTTTTCTGTGTCATTTTGCAATCTCTGTTTGCCCTTGCACGTCTGCTCTAAGGCAGCATCCCGGAGAGCACTGAGCTGTCACAGAAGAACACTTGGCATATTCTGAATCACCGCTGATTAACATGGGAGGCTGACTCCCCTCAAAGCCTCCCTGGCAGCTCACCATGGCAATTTACCGCTGCACAAAGTAACAGTGGCCTGGAAGAGAGCTGAAAATCACTGACAGTAAAGTGACCATGACATCTAGGGCTTTGCTGAGCCTCTCAAATAACTTTGTACACACTTTATCTTTCAGTAAGTATTGAGTTTTTCCATTTTTTTTTAAGTAAAGGCAGACATTGCAGACCTTGAATAAGTAGTTTTAAGCAATGTGGAGCAGAAGTACCCATGAGGACTTGCATTTTTCATTACTTCTGTGCCAGTATTGCTTCTGACAGGAGTGATGAAAAGAAGCTGTTGAAGCCTTTAGGTACAAAAAAACAAGCCCTTCCTTTTTACCTTTGTTTACTTGTATATTTCTTGGACTTTTTTATTGACTCTGTTTCAAAGGGATGCCTTTCCTTTTGAAAAATCCTCACGCTGTAATTATTGTATACATTCAAACACTCACAGAGTTGCTGATGGCTGTTTGTCTTTGTTTCCTTCTGTTTCTTCCTATCAACTAGTCAAAATCCCTTTAAACGGCAAACAATAATGCAGGAAGAGGAGCATCTCATAGAAGACAAAAAAAAACATCACAGAGCCTTTTTTGGAAAAAAAAAGAAAACTTAACTATGTACAGAAACCATGAAGGAAAACTCTCGAGTTGGTTTATAGCTTCAAAAGTCTATTTGTCTCAGCATTTCTGATGGTCTAATTCAATAAAATGGTCTGGCTGATCCCCACAAATCCTCACATAGGCTATCAAAGAAGGAATATATGAGCCTGCTCATCCTTGATCTAATTTAATCAACTTGAAATTGGTCTTCTGAGCTGAAAGTCTAGAGTAAACAAACTCAAAGACTCAATGCTTAAAGCATCTGATTGGCTTTCAAGCCCATGTTCTTTTACCTAAGCATAATAATTTAAAGTTTGACTTCCAGACAAATGATAAAATAAAGACTTTGCTGCCATCAGAGGAGAACTTACGGTTATTAGTCTTGACATTGCAGGGCACGCCTGTAATTAATGGCGTTCATGAGCACAAGAAGTGATCAATTTTCTGATTTACACCATTTTGTCCACGGATCCTATTCCAGATTGCACTTTTAATCAACACGTTTCCATAGCAACCAGGATGCTTCCACTGATGGCATTTACACAACAATCTCCTTCACCTGGAGGTCTGTCCTAACGGGCGCTCCTGAGCGTGACACAGAGCCTTCAGCTGCTCTGGTGAAGCTGCTCTGAAGTGAATTGTTGTTCTGGAGACCTCCCAGAGGTGGAGACATGAATATAAATTAGGTTGATTTAAGGAGCATGCTGGTTGAAGAAAATTAAGATTCATTTTCTGGATAAATGAGGGTTGCTGATTATGTAAAGGACAACAACCTCTTCCAGTCTTTGCAATTCAAGAGAGAAATGATTCACCCTTGAGCCATTAAAGGCTATCAGGGTTTTTTTTGCTTAAAAAAAATAAAATAAATAAATAACAAACAGTCATTGTCTCTTGCCACATTGAAGACAGTCCCTAATTAATTAATAGCATGCAACTGTAAAATTACTTCCACCCACACTTATCTTTTATGTGCAAAGCTAAGTCAATTTTCTGTGATATACTCACAGAAAAAAAAAAAACATCTACATCATTATTATATAATCTTCACACCTGTTTCTTCATGCAGCACACTAAATGGATTTGTGCAAATGGTCAAACCTTTATGCCCTGCATTTGCAAATGCGTTTCGTAAGTTTCCAGGCCTTATTATCACCTCTAAAAGTTAACAGGCTCAATTTGGTCCTGACATTATTAAGTCAGCATTAAAAGTCAGCAGACTTGGTTTAAAGGGACTTTTGTACTAGCTGATGCACAGACACCTGTTTAGTTAGCCTAATTTTGGTCACCTCTCCAAAGAACATAATGTATTTATTTAATTATTTTTTTTTATGCCTCAATTTCACTCATGTACGGGAGTTTGGGTTGCCGGGGGACACCGGGCTGGTTTGTTAACAAATACAAACCCTTAAAAGGAACATCATGTGCATATTGTGCAGTTTAGTTTGGATTTTCAGTCATTGCTTTGGTTAGATTTTATTTTGAATTCTCCCCTGTCAGTCACTCCAGTTTCATGTCAATAATTACCCCCAATTTTTTTCATTTTTGTTAATTGATCTCAGCAAAATAAGTGTCACCAGAAGAGCAAGAAAACAAGTTTAGATGTGTGCTTCTGCAGCGTGTTTTGTTTTCTTTCTTTATAGAGTAAAACAGATGAGAAAACAAGTTAATTCGTTTGTCCAAATTGGCCCATTGAGGAACACTTGTGAGGAGTACAAGAGAAAATAATGACATTTAATATTGCACTGCAGAATTTGCACCGTGTAGAATAAAATATTGCTCTATTGTTTGATTTTATTTGAATGTACTTTTTACTTATGACGAGCCTTTTCCTCTCTATTTTAAGAAACATTTACAATATTAGTTTGAGAGAAAAAGAGAAAAAGGTAAACACATTTAAAGAGCAAGAAATGTGAAGAGAAGTGAAAAGGGGGCAGGAAAGGAAAGAAGGAAAGAGGAAAATGATGTGCAACAAATTCGGTGTGAAGTGGAGAAAAGGCAAAGTCAAACCTGCAAATAGCAAACACAGCCTCGGGTACAGCTGGAGATGCTTCCAACATGTTTTTTCTTAAGTCATGGTTACAGGATGGCTACACAACATTTGAGCATACAGCCCTTGATTAAGTTTCTTTTCACATATTTTTGCAAAGAAAAAGAAGTAGGTATGCTTACAAAAAAAAAACTTTTTTATAACACAACATGTGCTGTGAACAAATATGCACTAAATCCACAGAACACACTTCAAGATGAGCTGATTATTAGGGTTTAATATATAATGAATGAAATGCATGAGTCCAGCATGCATAACAGATCTACAACATTCACAAACTGGACCAAATCTTCATCCCTGATAAAAAACATCTGCTAAACAGGAAGGGGAAGGCACCGTGATTACGTCTGAATGATATATGGCTTTAACAAGCAAACAAGACATTGAATCAGCAGCAAGATGAATGGAAAAACAATTTTCCACAAATTCCTTATTATTAAAAACAAAATGATGACATTTTGTGATATCGTTCTATTTCAGAGCTCTCTGTCTCGTGATGAACCCTTTCTAAAGGACGATGTGTTGTAATACCCCCTCATTTTCCATCATTCTTCTTTACCTGCGGAACACCTTGCAATTGATTTTACTAAGCTGGAGGATAAAGCAATTCAATGAAAGGAGAATGTTCCAACTGATCTGGATAAAAGGTGAGCAAAGGGAAATGGTAATGAGTCTAAAAAGCTTATTATGCATTTGAAAATTTGTTCTTTTGGCTTAAGACTGAAAAACAATGCCTTTGTGAAAAATTGATTCTTTAGAGTAAACAATCTCATTCACAGACGTGATCGGTGAGTCTCTTTTCCTTCTGTGATGCAGTTTAGGCAGCTGATGTGCACTGTTCTTCAGTTTGGACAGAAAGTTAAACACAAATAATTTCAATGAAACCACCTCATATTCCCCTTCTGTTCAAGCCCAGAGTTGCTTTAAGCGTCAAAACATGTTAAAGCTTTCCAGTTTCAAAAGTAAAGGCCTGTTGGTTGTAGAAAAACGCATGTGGTTAGGAAGTCTCGCATACAAATTCAGTGTTAAACGTTTCCTTAAAGAAAGGATGCAAAAAAGTGGAGTTTTCAAAGCAAAGGGTTGAGACGATTTTCCCATGCAGTGCATGAAAAAATACTGTAGATCAGGGGTCGGGATCCTTTTTGGCCGAGAGAACCATGAACACCACATATTTTTAAATGTAATTTCGTGAGAGCCATACAATATGTTTAAAACTAAAAGTACAAGTGAATGTGTGCATTTTATGTAATTTCAAAACTTTTAAAGTACAATAAGTCTGTGGATTCTTTTTAATAACATTGTTATTGTAGCAGACTGAGTTGGACTGGGCGGCTGTTGGGTCGCGTTCCAAGTTCCAGAGTTTTTTGAACGCATCAAGTAGAGATGTTGATTGCCCTCATTCAGCCTGTCGTTGGGTAGTTTGGACCAATGGGGTTCAGCTATGGGCCGAATCAGGGAAATAGGAGGGCTGGTGCGGGAGCGGGGGAATAAAAAGTTGGGGGGAGCGCTCTCGGTGGGAGAGATTCAGGAATTGCTGAATGAGTGAAAAAAAAGTCAAATTACGAGATTTAAAGTCCTAAATTTACGAGAAAACCCTGGTAGATTTACGAGAAACAAACTCATATGTTTACGAGATCAAAGTGAAAGTGAGCATACAGTGGACAGTGAACGCCGCGCAGCAGCAGAGCAGACCAACTAAACTAAGTTTAACAGGTGAGCTGAATGTTTATTGACGTTTTCATCGGGAGGAGGGGGCGTATGTAACTCTGTGTACTTCCGCATTGGTATTCTGCGCATGACAGGTTCATGACGTCAGGTGACAAATGCTCTTCTGACATTCTCGTTGTTGTGACTATTGTTCCTGTCATACATATTTATTCTATTTGGTTTGAACAATAAAGTAAAGAAAAAATGTGAACGAAAAGGAAAATAAAGTTGCCGTCCTCTTCACTCAAACGTGTCTCTGAGCTCCTTATTTTACACATGAAACACCGTTTTACCGACACCGAACCCCGGAAAGACGGCTACACAAACAATAATATGATTTTGAGTCGCCAGTGGCCTGTTTCAGAAAGGAGGTTAAGTGCAAACTCTGAGTGCGTTAACCCTGAAATCAGGGAAACCCTGGGTTTTCCGTTTCAGAATGGGAGGTTTGTTAAACCAGAGTAAACAGAGTAAGTCAAACCCGTTTCTGAAAGAGAGGTAACTTATACTCGGAGTCAGTGTCCATGGTTACTTACGCTGTGAACCTAACCTGGTCGGGAGCAGGTTTTATTCTCTAAACTCAAGGTTTCTGCCGGTCCCTCCCCTTTTTAAAGACGAAGCGGTATTTTTCGCTTTAACCTTCATTGCCCAAATTTCCGTCACACAGAGACGGTCTAAGTGACAAGAATGGCTTGTCCTTTTTTGGAGGACCCAATAGACGAGGAGGCTGCATTAATTCGTAGAGAATTACATTTACGTCGTGCGAGGATTTTGAGACCTAGACTCGATTTTTTTTCATTTCCCTATATGTTTTTGTTTGAGCGTTACCGTTTTTCGTTGCAGTCAATTACATATATACAATGAAAACAACATTAGATATGTATTGCTATGTAGATGTTTCATATGTCAAATATTGTCAACAAAGCCTACATCCATGACATGCTCACATTTGACCTGATTGAATTATGTTTTTATACTTCATTTTTAGCTGCTGCCATGTTCTTTTAATTCCTGCAGGATTGCATCTACATGAAAATGAAATCAGGGACATTGAATTAGATTAATGTAACAATTACTTTTTGGAAACACAATTTGCTAGTACTGCTTACTTTCTTAATCCCATATAAACCTATACCACTTGATCAATACAAGGGTAGACAAAAGTTCACTTTTATTTACATATTGTATGCTCCATTATGGAGCTCCCATTTCTCCACCTGAGCCCGCTGGAGCGGAGGCCGCTGCTCTTCACCCCGCTGCTGTCGCGGGGAGACCCGCTGGAAGACCCGGACCTGTGCAGCAGCCCGTGCTCATCGTGGGAGACTCCGTTGTCCGGCATGTCCGGGTCAGAAGGTGCCACACACACTCACTCTCTGGAGCTGTCGTCAATTACATTAAAAACTCTGCTCACCAACTTTCTGTCAAACACCCCTCTGCGGAGACTTTTATCATACATGCAGGCACCAACAACCTGAAACTGCAGCAATCAGAGACTCTGAAAATGGACTTCATCCATCTGATTCATACCATCCAACAGTTAAACATAAACTGTATCGTATCTGGACCACTGCCTGCACCCCGTTATGGAGACATCATGTTCTCACGCGTCCGTCAGCTTCACATTTGGTTAAAAACATACTGTCATTCCATAAGCATTCCATACGTTGATAACTTCACAACCTTTTACAATAGACCATACCTCTTTAAATCAGATGGTTTACACCCCAACAATAGTGGTTCCCGTCTTCTCAGCATGAACATTGATCTCACCCTCCGTTCTTTCAAAACCATATCCAGCTGACGGTTGAACCAGGACACCCACACCCCTGACTCATCATTCTCTGCCATTCAGCATCACATACCAGTCCGCATCACCAATAGACAGTCAAATCATTTGCATTCATATCCACGTGCCTCGCGTGTTTGTTGTCTCCGACCAATTCACACATCAGTCGCAAAACCTACGACAAGCACACATCAGATTGTACCCACAACCATGAAGATGGCTCTTTTAAATGTCAGATCACTTTTAAATAAGTCTTTTATCATTAATGATCTGATTTTAGACCATGATTTAACCTGTTTGTTTTTAACTGAAACCTGGCTTGGCTCTGATGCACCAGCTATTCTCACTCAGGCTTCTCCACCTAATTTTAACTTTTTATTTTCAATCAGGGAAGGAAAGAAAGGTGGAGGTACAGCATCGATTGCTCACAAAAGAATTTTATCTGAAAATATTTTACTTGGTAAATATTGTTCATTCGAGCATCATGCTTTTGTCTTTGGAGACCCTCCTGTTTTAACTGTCACAGTATACAGACCACCAACCCCTCCTTCCTGTTTTATCGAAGAATTTTCAGAACTTTTATCATCTCTTCATATTAGGTACAATAGGATTTTAATTACTGGTGATTTTAACTTGCATGTTGACAATCATGATGATATCTATGCCTGTGAGTTTTTAAATCTTCTAAACAGCATGGATTTTCAGCAGCATGTCACACAGCCGACTCACAACAGAGGACACACCCTGGACCTTGTCATTACCTATGGTCTGTCCACTGGGGTGTCCTCTGTTGTTGACTTGGCCATATCAGACCATTATTGTGTGTTTTTTACTGTCACCAGTGAAATCCAGCAGGAAGCGTCAGTGAGAACTGTGAGGAAGCGGTATTTAACTCCTGAAGTGGCTGCAAGTTTTATTGATGTTTTTAAGCAAACTCCTGCTCAGATTTTACCTGCACCCTGTGATTTTATTGTTGATCATTTTAATAACAGACTTCAGTCTTCCATAGATGCAGTGGCTCCACTCAAAACAAAAACATTAAGAGCCACTCCTAAAATGCCATGGAAAACTGACGACATTAAGGGTCTGAAGCAGAACTGCAGGAGAGCAGAGAGGAAATACCGGAAGACAAATTTAATCATTCATAAAGACATTTTTAAAGAACAACTCAAAATCTACAATAACTCAGTCAAACGGGCCAGAACCTCCTATTTTTCAAAAATCATTTCAGAAAATAAAAACAACCCCAAATTTCTTTTTAAAACAATTGATATTTTAATAAACAAAGACTTCAACAAGTCCTCCATGCCATCATCTAATGCTGCATGTGAGGACTTTGCAGACCACTTCATGGGTAAAATCAATGCTATAAGATCAAACATGTCATCTATGCAGTACACGGATCTTAACAGACCACCAGCATTGTTTTTACCAGAAGAAACACTGGGGAGTTTTGTCCTGGTTGATGCAGAGATGCTTGGTCGAGTTGTATCCCAAGTAAACACTACAACCTGCCTTTTAGATCCCATTCCCACTTCACTTTTTAAAACATTTTATGGATTCTTTGAGTCAGAGCTTTTAAATATAGTAAACTGCTCTCTTCAGACGGGGGTCTTCCCCTCTGCCTGTAAGATGGCGGTGGTGAGGCCCCTTCTGAAGAAGAGTCAATTAGATCCAAAAAATCTGGATAACTATAGACCCGTATCCAACTTACCATTTTTAAGTAAAATAATAGAAAAAAGTGTCGCTACTCAACTGCATGAGTTTTTAAATGCCCAAAAAATTTTAGAAAAATATCAGTCTGGTTTTAGGAAAAGCCACAGCACAGAGACGGCTCTTTTAAAGATCGTTAATGATCTAAGATTAAACTACGACTCACAGAAACTTTCTGTTCTGGTGCTGCTGGATCTTAGTGCCGCTTTTGATACAGTAGATCACCAGATTTTATTAGACAGACTTAGTAGTCTGGTGGGCCTCTCTGGAAATGTTCTTAAGTGGTTTTACTCTTACCTGACAGATCGACACTTTTATGTAAGTATGGATACGTGCTCTTCAAGAATCCACAAAATAAGTTGTGGGGTTCCCCAAGGGTCGATTTTAGGGCCAATACTTTTTAATTTGTATATGTTTCCTCTTGGGGAGGTCATCAGGAGACACGGCGTTGACTTTCACAGCTATGCTGATGATACACAGCTTTACATCGCCGTGTCTCCTGATGACCTTGAACCTGTCAACACTCTTTTAAACTGCATTTTAGATATAAAGTTGTGGATGGCAGAAAATTTCTTACAGCTCAACCAGGACAAAACTGAAGTTTTAATCATCGGTTCTGAAGACAAGAGAGAGATGATTTTACCACATCTTCATAATTTTAAACCTTCTCAATGTGTGAGAAACCTGGGCGTACTTTTTGACTCTGAGCTAAATTTTATCCCACACATTAAAAATGTCGTTAAGACAGGATTTTATCATCTCAAAAACATTGCCAGAGTCCGCCCGTTCCTCTCTCTTGCCAGCACAGAGGTACTAATGCATGCTTTTATTTTCAGTCGTTTAGATTATTGTAATGCCCTGCTCTCTGGTTTACCCAAAAAGTCTCTTTCAAACTTACAACTTCTACAGAACTCAGCGGCACGAGTTCTGACGAGAACCAGAGGGCGGGAACACATTACACCGGTTTTAAAATCGCTGCATTGGCTCCCTGTGCGTTTCAGGATTGATTTTAAGATTCTTTTAATGGTTTATAAATGTTTTTATGGTCTTGGGCCTTCTTATTTAAATGATATTCTTTTAAAATATGAGCCCTCGCGGACCCTGAGGTCCTCCGGTGCTGGCCTCTTAGTTGTTCCCAAGGTGAGGACCAAAACTTATGGTGAGGCTTCGTTCTGCCATTATGGTCCTCGCCTGTGGAACGGCCTGCCGGAGAGCCTCAGGGCCGTAGAGGTTTTTAAGAAGAGGCTCAAGACCCACCTTTTTAATTTAGCTTTTAGTTGATTTTAACTGCTAATTTATTCTATTAGTTTTAGTATAGGCTATTTTATGTATTTATTTTAATTTTACGCATCTTATTTTCAATTTTATGTTTTTAATTTTAGCATCTTATGATTTTAGCCCCAGTGTTTCTTGAGGGGTCTTTTCCTCCAGGGATGCCGGTTTGGTCAGCGGTTGTTGCTGCAGTTGTTGCCCTTACTGGGGCGGCTGGGGTCTAATTTTACAGCTTTTGGCTGTGAGGGGGACCCTGGTGTTGTCCCGGTCTGGGTGGGCACTGTGGCGATGTTCCGGTGGCCAGGCTGGCTCCTGGTATGAAAGGATTCCCAGATACTGTTTCCTCACAGCAGAGCCAAGCCATACTTGTTTGTTTGTTTATTTATTTATTTATTTATTTATTCTTTTACAGTTACATAGTCATATTTCATTGTACGTGGGAGCCATGGGTCATGTGGTTTAATGGAGGGGAGTGGGAAGGGTGAAGGGTGGGTTGGGGTTTTTATTGTAATGTTGTGTGTTTACTGTTTTTAGTGTTAAAGCGCTTCGAGCTGCACAAAGTGCATGAGAAGCGCTATTTTATAAATAAAGTTTGATTTGATTTGATTTGATTTGAAAAACACAATTGCATGTATTAATATTAAACTGACCAACGTTTGCAAGAGGGGAAGGTTAACAAAAAAGTCCTCTAAACATTACCAACGTTAAATGCATTTTCCCCCAGATTGGTTCTGTACACTATGCAGCATTTCATGCAATTACACCAGGAATAACACTTCAAAAGTACACCTAAATATCGCCATTTTTTGTTTCACACCTTACACTATTTGAAAAGGTATTACAGCCAATATTTTCTAACAATGATTTAAATGCAAACTTAGGCATTAACTTGACCAGCTATGTTCTCCCACGCTAACTGTCTCTGTTTTGCAGATGCAGCGGTGTTGCTTTTCTTCTGGAATATGTGCTCATATTCACTGTAACACTGCAGCAGCACGTCAAGTTCAGCTGGCGAAAAATATGCAGACCTCTTTCTTTCACGGTTGCCATGGTGACTCGTGATATCTGCGCTCCATTGATAACGGCTTCTTATAGTCGCGGTGCGCACGCTTACCTCCGAATCAGTCCACTCAGAGTTGATTGACCTAACTCCGATCAGCTTCTCCGAAACAGAAAACTCAGAGTTGTTAATCTCTCGATTGACCAACTCAGAGTTCAAGTTTAACCTCAGAGTTGGTTGAACCTCCTTTCTGATACAGGCCCCAGAAGGTTTAGTTTCTTTGTTTTTGAAACCTATTCGGAAATAAAGCTTCCCAAAAGGCTCCACATCTTTCATCTTCACGTTACGCTCCGATAAACAGACAACTTTGGTGTTTTTTCCTCGTTAATCTATGACTTTTTTCTCGTAAATTTACAAGAAAAAATCTCGTAAATTTATGAGATTTGGAGTTGTAAATTTACGAGAAAAAATCATGTAAATTTACGACTTAAAATCTGGTAACTTTACAGTTGTGACTTTATTTCTCGTAAATTTATGACTTAAAAGTCATAATTTAAAAAAAAAAGTGTTTGTAATCTGGCCCTAAAACTCCGTCGCAATTTTGACCTTTTTTTTGTTTTCTTTTTTTTCATTTTCACATTTCTATCTTATCTGCACACGTTTGCTCTTAAAGTATGAAAATTGTTTGTTCTCTTTTTTTTTCATGACATGATAAACTTAAACTAGTAGAACGAATTGTAATGTAGTGATTCTGAGTCATTCTCATTCAGTGTTTTTCTATACCTGCATCTTCCTATTTAGGATTTGGTGTTTTAAATTTTTGCACTAACATGTTTTAAAAAAAAATGTTGCACTGATTAAATTGTTTTTGGGCTAAAGCAATAATTTACTTATATATATTTTGCTGGATAAAGACCTAAAAGCGGTGGTTGTCATGCAAAAAGATGCACATGAAACCACTTTGAGGACAATATACTGAAATGACAAATCTTTATAACAATCCTTTTTAAAGAATACTTAGTGGGGTTTAGTCAGATTTGGAAGAGTTTCCAAAACCACAATGAAACATAGGTGCATATTTTATTTTCACCATATGCTATGAAAGTAGTGTGCCCCACAGCACGCACCAACACATAAATCAAATTCAATAGACAATTGCATTTGGGGGAAGACATTTCCTGGAGCCACCAGCACTGGTAGCATAATGTGCAACAATAAAACAAAAAACACTCAGTATATTTCCACCAGAACAATCCCAACTTCAAAGACCTCCGCCATGGAAATGGCTGAAAAGTCATTTTCCAGCAAACCTAAAGGTAACTTTTCCGTCAGAGGTTCTATATTTACAGCTTTTCTTCGAGATTCTTTGAGACTGACTTTAAATGAGCCGTGGTTTAAATAACCCTCATTTCTTTTGCTCTTTCATCTCGTCTGTTCACAATGTCCCCCTGGAACCCGATCATGTGGTGAACCCTCCGAGAGTATAGGAAGGAGAGAAACATTTTAGATCTCCAAGATGCCTTTGAGGCGTGGTGTGGCGTGTGAAAGATGAAGCTGTAATTACCACACTTCATGAGCCTCTGTTGGTGCTCCCTTTAGATGAAAGGTGACTTTATTTGGAGCTTATTTATAACTTTCTGAACCTGCATATAATTATTGGTTAATTTTATTTGTGTTTGACGTTTACAGATATAACTTGTAAAGTTGCAGATGCCATCACTCTGTTGTGTGAGAAAATGTCAGTTGACTTTAAAAAAAGCACTGATTTGACAAATCTTACCAGTTCATTTTTTAGCATTTGTTGAAGAGTTTTCTGTGACAGTTTAGCTGCCAGTCTGAGCTGTGCTTTGACAGTCTCTGGAGGCATTGGCAGCCAGCAACATTCCAGTCAGAGCACTGCTTTATCTGATGATGCTGGAGAGAGTGCGGCAGCGGTGAAAGTCCACAGAGTAGAGATATCACTTTATACGACCACATCACAGGGCCATCTTTAATGTCACCCGACCTCACAATTTATGGTCCATATAATAGCAGGGATGCACTTGGGAAACTTCATGGGGGAGACAGAGATTATAGTCCGGCTTGGTTGGATTTTGAGAACTGATAGGTGGGAGAGAATAAGTGATTTTCTCTCCTTCAGCTAAAAGACTTCAGAAAGATGCTTTAACTTTTTGCCAGCTCATGGTTTGCTGCACATGTCAACAGCAAGCAGCTGCTTGATCACAAGAGCCAATGAAACAAAGAAGTCCAAAAAAGTGTCCACATTGGAAAAAGAAGACAAAGAAGAAATGAACCGGATAAGATATGTCTGTATAAATCCCTGCCTTAAACAGCTGCTGCCCTCCTGTTATCAGCTTTCAACAGCAGAGCTGACCACGTTTGTGGAGGGTTTTTTTCAACTTTCTATTTTATATTATCCTCACTGTTATTTGAAAAGGAATAAAGACATTTTTGCTTCAAAAATGTTCTTAATGGAAAAAATAAAAACTGAGAAACAAGATACTGAACTTTTCTTTTTATTTATTAACGAAAGTCAAAATAGTAACCTAAAACGTCACATTGGAATTAACCAAATTAGCATTAAAATAAAAGCGTATAAGCAGTTGATTTGCAAATAAACATATTTAATCCCTCAAGGCTTAAAGTTCACCTTAATTAAATATTCCATCTATCCATCTTAAAAACCCACTGAATCTCTTTTGGGGTTCCAGGGGCAGAGCCAGCAACTGCTGGGCAAAGGTGGGGTCCACCCTGGACAGGTCACCAGTCTGTTGCAGGGACACACTCAGATTTACACCTAGGGACAATTTAGAGACACCAATTAACCTATGGAGCATATTTTTGGACTGTGGGAGGAAGCCGGATTTCTCAGGGAAAAACGCACAGGGAGAACATGCAAACTCCACACAGAAACTCGCTGTGAGGCAAGAACGCAAGCAGCTACTTCCCCGCTCAGTCCTGTTGTTTTCCAAAAAATCCTATTTTAATCCAGTCAAGACTTCCTGTACAAATCCATTGGGGAAGTGTAAAAAATACCTTTTTTTGCCCCAGTTTTCGTGATGTCAAGTAACCTAGTCTATCTATAACGTATTATTTAAATAACATCTGATGCTGATATTGTGCTGTTATCATGTATCCCTTGTCTGACATCCGAACATCCAAAGACAAACTTAAAAAAATGTAAAATGTAAAAAGTATTGTGGCTTGCCTCAAAAAGCGGAATTTGTTCATTAGTTCAACAGAATTTTGTGCCCATGTGCCCATAATTTAAGAGACTGATCTGAAAACATGTGAAACAGGTTAATAGAAGAAGCTGAAAAAGCATTCCAGATTTATCATAACAAATTTACCAGAAAACATATATCAATCTTTAATGCTACAGCTTGGCTTTCATCAAGGCAATCAAGACAGCTGCAAGACCAAACCTGATTCATAGTAGTTTGCTTACGTCTTTGTGACAAAAAAGTAAGATTTTTGAAGCAGGGTTGAGATGTGATCCCACTTAAACCCTCTTTTTAATTTTACCAAACTTTATATTTACAAGATTGTTGTACTATTACAATCAAACATAATTAACCATGTAACATTAAACGAAATATATTTAGTTTTACAACAAAGTAATTTAAAAAATCCTTTGCCTTTTTCATGGTGAATCTGTAATTGTATTTTTGTGCGACCACACCGTCACTAAAAACTCCCCATCTTCCCAGCAAGTTGAGAGGCTAATCTAACTAAGACCTCATTTGGAGATATTATCAACTTCAAACATTATTTGTCAAACCATTTCTTTGATGCACCTATTTTCCTAAAGAAAGTTTGAGTTCCTTTTTTTGTGTTTCTGAACTACACTTCAGTTCCCCAAAATTGAAATAGTGATGCTAAGAAATGTAAGTTAAATTTTGGTGATTATTTTTCAAAAGACATGCCAATTTAATATAATTTTTGCTACACAAGAATCTGCAAATATTCCTTCAAAGAATGTGTCTAATTTAATAAAGAAACCAAGTCATTGCATCCGTCAGCATAGGCCTTTGGTATCTTGACTTCTTGTGATGAAGTTGATGTGACTTCCATTCATCACCAAGTTGATGGCTAGAGTCCTCTGCTCGGTGTGAGCGCTCAGAGCTATTGCTGGTTCCACGCAGTGCATGAGAGGCATCCATTCACATTAGCAGCCAACCAATATTTGCAGTGCAACGCTCACTCACTCTGAGTTTCTTGATATTGAGGCCGGATACCCAGAAGCATTAGGGTGAATGTGTGTTTGTGTATATAAATGCAATCGCTTTTTGTAAAATTTAGAAAAAAATCTTTTGATTTTAAGAATTAGGATGACAGCATTATTTCCAGTTTAGCCGTTTAGCTTTTGGGTCGAACATTTGGAAACAGGTTTGAAGCATGATTGACATTTTTATTTTAATTATGAAAGCTATATCAGGATCCATCTCTCACTATTTAGGTAGAGTAATAATTAATCTTTATTCATATATGACTTTACAACGCCATCAAGGTGGTATGCTGCTTTACCATAAAAAGATAGATTAAAACAAAATTAAAAATCATAAACAATTACAAACAGCAGCATGAAATGGAAAAAGTATACATTTCTCCCACAAAAAACAGCAAAAAGAGACATTATCACACTAAATGGGATGATCCAGAATATTTTTAAATAGAAGCCAATCATGCAACAAATACAGTTCCTAAGCAAAAAAAATTAATGAAAGAGAGGCAAATATGTGTCTTTATGTGATATCTAACATACTTTGTGTTTGTTTGGATTCCTTTTTCTTAGTCAAGTCAACTTCTAGTCTCTAAAATAGGTTGAACAGCAACACATTTAACCCAGTGAAATATGAGGCTGTTGAACTTCCCATACTAAGAAGAGAGCCCAGCTACTAATGAGTAAAAGTAGATCAAAATCAACTAAGCTTATTTGTTCTAATGGCTGGCAAGTAAACAGTCAAGCACAGTGATGAAATAATTTGACCAAACTGACCGAATTCAACTTCCACTGGTAGCACTTGTGCTTTACAAGTTTCTTCTGATTGGCTTTACTACTTTCTAAAAAATGCGAACAGCTCATGAATTTAAAATAGCATTTTCTTTAATGATCTAGGATTGTAAACCCAAAAAAACAAAAACAAGAAAGGATGGTGCACATATTTGATTATTACAAAATGTAATCCTATTGTTTTCTACAGTATCAAACATTGGAAAGGTGTGGGGAATGTGCAAAATTCTGTGTTTTAAATTGGGATTTAGACCAAATAATGCGTTTTCGAAACCTAAAATATTAGCGACACTGACGCCCATTTTAAAGACAAAATTTTACTTGTAGTAATGGCCACAGAGTTTCTAGGATGGATTGTAGTAAAGCAATGATTTCAAACTCTGTTTTGAAATGTTATTAAGATCATGTTTTTAGTGCCCAAGTGCAACAGAAAACCCCACATGCACACATTTTTCAAAAAGGTTGGAAAATTATAATGGCTCTTAATCCACTACTGTCTTTCTAAATAAAAAAAATAAAAAATGTGTAAATTTAAAGCTTTTAAGAATTGCAGAATTAAAGATTTTTAAGAATTAAATAAAAAATCAATTGTACTAACATTCGGAAAAGTAAAGGCAGAACTGCCTATCCCCTAAATGTAAGTTACTCAAAAGGACAAAGCCTGAACTAGTTACTGTATGAGTGAAATCTGTCACTGAATAAATATTACTGAGGGAATCTGTTAAAACTGTCTTGTTTTGAATTTTGTGGCAGAGAAAATAAATATTAGCTCTGATATTAAAAAAACATATATATGTACGGTATATTTTGCATTAAGCAATATAAAAATGTATACCACGGTCTGGGTGAATACTCGATTCTGATTGGCTGTTCTGTGTGATAACCACACACACCAAAAGAAGTTCCGGTCACCTATCTTAAATCTTCTGTATCACTGCGCCAGCTTCTTTAAAACAACCTTTAGCCTCATCGTCTGGACAAAAACAAGTGGTAAGAGAAGAACTTTTTCTCTGAACTGATGCTTTATTCAACCCATCGGGACGATCAGCAGATCAGCATATACATATCGATTTATATCGCCGAATCTTGACTGAAGCGGTGTTCCTGCGCCATGTCACGTTACCATGACAAAACACCGCACCACCTAACAAACATCCGCTTTTTGGGGAAAAAGCGATCCATATAAAACAAAAAAACAAGAATTAAGGACTGGTTAATATTTATTTATTTTGTAAATGACCATGAGCTTCGAAGGATGCATTATCACTTTTTATCGCACTTCGTGGAAGCTCAGGCTTCCACAGCGTACGTTAAAAAGTGATAATGCACACTTCGTCTGCCATTAACCCTTACGTAATTTAATTCAGAGTGAATAAACCTGAAATGATTGAGAAAATAAACATCCCTTCCAGCTGAAAACATCCCAGATTTTTGTCAGAAAGAGCTGGAGGACATGAGAGAGGGAAAAGGTTTGCACAGTCTGCAGAGTCTCTGATGCATCATGATCCTCCTGTTCTGTATCAACTCTGCAAGCATTTCACAAATTCTAGAAACTCAGGGGCCTTAAAAGTCTCTGTTGGAAGTTAAACAGAGTAGTCTCAAATGAGCTCCAACAAAGTGTCCACAGAGAAAGTTCCTGTCTTATTGCCATCTGATTTTAAGCAGGAAATTAGTAAATGCTGGAGGCATAAAAAACACTCCAGTCTTACTGCATCACAATGTGAGAACAGAATTTTCCACGGTTGTCCTGAAGGAGGAATCACAGCAACAAACAAAAAATATATATATAGCCCAACAACCATAAAAAAAGGAAAACAAATAATTAAAAAACAACATTACATTTTAGAAATCAAACATAGTTCCAAAGAATGAAACTATATTAAAAGGAAATGTTTTGGGGGGAAAGTTTCAGAAATAGAAATGAAATGTTAAAAAGATGAAGCAAAGGAAGAAACCTGGAACATCTTCGATAAGATGAGGGCATTTGTTTGTGACGTTTTGAGTTTTTCAAATGCATTTTTTAATGTTCACATACCCATAAAAGTTTAATGATTAGTATGGCGCATGTCCAGTATCGCTTCATACCAAATTTCTTTCAGTTGAAATGATGGACAAACATCATGGAATACCTACCTTTCCGGTTTCTTATTGTGTTTCATTTAAATTTCTGGAATTTACTTTTGTTTTCGGAAATGTTACATTTCGATTTTGATTTTTGGACTTGTGTCTTGGTTTCTAAAATGTAATTTTCTTTTTTTTGTTCACTAATTGTTTTATTTTTTTACTTGTCATTGTGATCGTTGATATGTTTTGCATTTAGTGATTTTTTGGTTTTAATGTTGTCAAAACTGAAGCTTATGAGTTTATCATTCATGTGTTTAATGTCCAAATAGAAGCAATAATAATAATAAAAAGGGGAGAAAAACTTTGTGTTTTGCCTTGTTTCTTATTTATACTATGCCTACGAGGTTTGTAGTAAGCTAAGGCATTTATTAGTGTTGTGTCATCTTTTTATGATATAAGTGTTGGCGTGTTAATAAACCTGTTCTGTATCTGCTCTTCATTTAGTTTGAAAACTGTATAAGGAGAAACAGTTTGGGATGCTGTTGTAGAGCAGTTGTGATACTAAAAGTGTTTTCAGTGGGAGAAATATATTCCTTTAGACACAAAAGCTCGAACATTTACAGCAACAACCTTCTAAATAAAATGAGGCCAAAACAGGCTAAACCACAAACTAAAGTAAATATACAGAAAAGGACTGTCATGAGGCTCCAGTGAAAACAGCTGCTAGAAAAGCCTCCACTTCAGCTGTCAGTGGAGGACCTTTATGAAACAGGAGACAGAGATAGAGGATGGTTATTAAGATATAAAAATAAACCATGAGGTTCATTGCAGTGAGTACTGGGACAAAAAGAACATCCCTCTGGCAGCTTTGCTGCTCCTTATGTTTAAATCAGTAAAACCGCGGCTAAAGATTGTTTACAGAAGAGAGAAAGCAGTGGTTTTGCTTTTAATACTCTAGAGGAAAAGCACAGAGGAGGTGAACCACTCGTGTGGCTGAGATTCAAATGTAGTAGATGCACAAAGGTGTTACTGAGAAAGAGATATTACTCAAAAACTACTTTATCTTTACTTTATCTACTTCTATGGTTGTATTGCATCTCCAACATTTCTGGTTATGAGTTAACCTTGTGCTATCTTAGATGACCCCACCCTTGCATTGACGTGTTCTCCCTACCATGACAAAGGTGGATAAAGGTGGAAAGATTTCATGTAATCCATGGACACCAGTGAAGATCACAAATCATTGAAGAAAAAAGGTTCAGAGCACTGTCTAGTGGGTCTAGATGACCCAGCTTCCAATGTTAAAATGCCTAGGATAGCACAAGGGTTACTCTAAGTACATCAGAAGAGGGATTGACACGCGCAGCAGCAACAGCAGACAATGTTTTGGAGTGAAAATGTCTTCACTATGACCACTGTCCCCCAATGTCAATCAAGTCCCCAAAGCCAATGGGATCAAAGCTCCACCCCCATGGAAAGATAGGATAAAAAAAATTAAAAAACAACAACAGAAATCTTTTTTCCTTTAACGATACAAAATATTATATAACCTACAATTTAACAGCTTTTTTTTGATGAAGAAAAACATTATTAACTTTTTAAATCCCTTAGTTTGAACTTGGTTGGTAATTCCTTTTAAAATGTTTGTTCTTGGAGTTGGAGTTTGGTTTGTTTGAGGCACATCTCTGCAACTGTACAGTACTGTGGAAAGAAACAAAGCTGAGCTGTTAGTGAGTCCATGCGTGACAGAAAGGCCAGGTTGGATGAAGTCAAAACGAAGGGCTCCTCTGGAGGGTGAACAATGTCTAGTGATGCCTGAGCGGTGTTTGTTATCGAGTGTTGCCTTTAAATTGTGAGGATTAGTTCAGTTTGTGTGTTTAGTTGTGCTTTTTGCTTTAGTCTGGTTGTGTTATCCTCTTGTCTTCACCTTTTTGTCCTGATTTTTTTTTTTTTTTTTTTACATTTTTGTTCATTTCTTTCTGCCATGTTGTAGTTTATTTATTGCTAAATTAGGTTTCCATCTAAAAGTCAAACCTTCTGCGTTTGAGCCCTAGATTATCTTCATTTGTAACAAAAAATAATGTAAAAATCAAGTTTGAAAAAGACCACAATCACAAGAACCTGAAGACAAGACAATTTTCTCAGAGAAATTATGAGATATCTACAGTTCAACAATTAGCATTAAATCTGAAAACCAAAAACCTCTTAAAACTGTTGAATTTTCCTGGACACTTAAAAATATATGTATATGCATATTTCAGGATCCTCACTTCAGATTAACCTGCTTATTTTTCTTTTTGTTGGTGCACAAATTGTGTTGATTTAGGAGGACACATTCTGTTTGCTAATCCCTCTAATCTTTAGCCAGGTTAATCTTGCAGCAAACAATGTGTCTCCAGGCTGGGCTGCAGTCTGATCTTATCAATGCGTGTGCCTCTGTGTATTTGTTTGTTATGTGTTATCGGACATTTACAGCCTCTATTGTCCTGCAAGGTAAATTTACAGGCAAACCTCCTGCCTGCAAACCGTAATCACAGACGGTCAAGGCCAGCAAGTCATTACCTTCACAAAGCTAATACTGTCCTGTGTGTTTAGGAGAGCATTATACAGGTAGGGTGTTTGTATAGGACCTGACGTGATAACCCAATTATCTTTGTCAACAAATAGTCAGAGCCTCTTTTGGGCTGCCACACGCTGTGCAGAGCTATGTGAGCGCAACTCAATAATTCATTACGGCATGAATAACAAACAGCATTGAGGCCTGGATGGAGCGACATTGGAGGAGTTTACCTTTACATCACAAATGCTAAAATGCAAAAAATGGATAAGCAAAGGCTTTTCTATATAAGCCACTTTAAAGCCACCAAAAATAACAAGCCAAGAAACATTTAGTGCGAATCTGTTGTCTCTGTATCTATTTACTTTAACACTTTAACAGTTAACACTCTTGGTGGTCAAAATTATGGCTGTGTGTTCTTTTCAACAAGCAACAATCTCTCTAAAAAGTGGTGAAGTCTGTTTTTTGACTCCAGACCCCTCATAATAAAAAGTTTTATTATGTTTTATTATAAAACAAAATGAATAGTTTCAGAGTGGCCTGTCACTGTGGCCAGTCTATGGCCAGGTGTGGCTCTGACTGGCCACAGCAAAAGGCCACTCTGTAACAATAATCAGTCTGTCCAATCAGCATCTTCATATGACACACCTGTAAGGTGTGATGGATTTGAGAGAAATTGTGATTTTGGGTTTGTAGAAAATGTTTCAGAATTTCGAGTTCATGTCATGACAAATTGGGGCAAAAACAATTTGTGTTGCTTTTATATTTTTGTTCAGTGTATGTCCTCATATTCAGTGCCACACGTATACGAGATCATTTCAGACAGCAGAATTCATCCTGTAATTCAGAAACTGTGCAATAACTTTGTTGTCCAAACACAGCTTTAGACTGTACTAAAAGTTTTTCAACCAAAACATCACATAATTGTTGTGCGTACATGCAAACTCAAGCTGCATAGCATAGGATGGGGTCCGTTAAACAATGTGTTCTGTGATGCACTTTCATGGGAAAGGAATAGAATGAACTGCTGGACTCTAAATCTGTCTCAAAAGCTGATTTTAGGAATGTAAGAGCAGAAATATCAGTCTATGATGTGGCATAATATTTTGCATCTGGTGAACCCCACTGTCACGTTTCTTAATATCCAGCCAGCTTTATCAACCAGGGAAACGGTGCAGAGAAGAGACTGCATATACAGGGCTTAAGTGTGGTTAAGCAAGCAGTGCAAATTTTGATGTTTCCTTTAATGAGAGCCATTTTTCATCTGTGAGCTGCTTGTATAAGATAAACAGCATGAGTGTGTGGAGGGAGGAGCACAAACAGTACATGGGTAAGTCATAATGGACAGAAAGCAGGTAGACAGGTAGAGCAACAGTGACAGTTTGTCTAAGAAAACATTTTTGTATTTTAAGATGACTGACAGGAATAAATGACGTCAAATCAGATTGTGGCCAGTTTTGTCTATTCTCCCTTTATGTAAAAACATTTAAGACCCACTCCAATCATCTTTTGAGCTTTTTTTTAAGTGTTACCAGTTTACCAGTGGTCTTATGATTATAGTCTTTTAAGAGAAAATAAAAAAAAATGTTATTTTCTAGGACATAGTTTCTGCAGAGTGGCATGAGTTCATTAGAAAATGCTCAAAACTCAGAGAAATGCCCCATTTTCATCAGAGTGGGTCTTCAAGTTCATTAAATGTGCTTGTTTCTTTTTTCTGTATGGTGACGACACATTTTTTTATTTTTACATGTCCCAATATTATATTTTTTAATGAAATAAATGGACACAATCAGCTGCATTACAAATGAACAGGGTCATTTCTGTCTGAGTTAATTTCCCTGGAGTTTCTACAATAGAGCCTCAGGCTTCCTTAATAGACTTAAAGACATCATTGCAAAGGAAATGTCACTGACATTCTGCCCCAGGAAGACACAATGAGACACCGTGGAATGGGATTAAAGTGTTATGACCATATGCTCGATCAAGCTGCATGGCAGACGTTGCAGGGTTCTAATGAAGCACAGACGAGCAATAGCGGATCCTAACATCCTTAAACTTTAAAGCTGACTAAAAATTTGCAGGAATAAGTTTAATCAGTGACGCATGTTCAGACTGAGGGCAGAAAACATTGTAAACACATCAAACCCTGCTACCATCAGCACAGCATCAACCTGAGAGCAGATGTTTACATGCAGAATGTATAAAAAATGCTTTATTTTAAATCTACCTTTGATATCTCTAACAAGGAAATAGGACAATGCATAAACACTTTAAATGCTTGTTTCTGACCAGTGGTTTTTGGAGATGCCATGAGGAATTTGTGCTCAAGTGACCAACGGTAAAACATTGTAAGGTTGAAATATAAATAATTTTTTTTTTGTTTTTTAACTTGTCCTGTCCAACAGCTGGGCAGGCAGATGAGAACTGAGGGCCCCTTGTGTTGGACATATTTTACTTTAACAACAGGAGTTATTAATCTTCAGACAAACCAGAGGTATGTCTGAATAAACCCCTTTTGTAATCAAGGCCAAACCTTATTAATAGGAGGAGGGGAGGGGGGGTAAGACCATGAAGCAGCATAAAGCAACAAGTTAACTGGTTGTTTATCATTACGGTACGGTTCAAATGTAGTACAAAAAGGGCGGGGCCTGTCCACACACACACTCAAATGTTATAAACACACCTGCTAGCTGCAAGAAAGTCCACATGTCAACATGTACACAAAACAGATAGTGTTCACACACGCATACTTATTTATGCCTTCAAACCAACTAGTGTGAAATATTTCATTCATTCAATCACGCAAACTATTAGTGCAATGGTGAGCTAACACCTGTGCTCAGGTGAGTCTTTATGTTCTTCTAAAATGGATGGAGGAATGTGAAAAGAAGGAGGGAGAGTGCCCAGCCACCCCCACACCCAGACCCCCGCCGCAACAGCAGCGGCAGCCGGAACCCTCCAACGCCACACGGGTGAGGTTGAAATATAAAATTGACTGACTGGACAACAAGACATTTCAAAATAAGGGCCTGATGGCACCTTGCTGTAACATAACAAACCGTCACTGGGATTTTTGTGTAAATTTGTGGGTCCGTCTCTTTCTTCAAACAAAGAAAAACGTTTTTTCAGTTGTTTTAGTGAAACATGCTTTGGTTCTAAAGTGAGATTTTTAAAACATCCCTAATTATTACAGGATAGATTTTGTATGTGTTTTTAAAGAAGGATATTAACTGCGGTTATACAGGGTAAATATCTTAAGAATGTAAAACTAATTTAAAAAGGAAATAATTAATAATTTTGTAAGTGTAAGATTTCTTATTTTCTACAAAAAACAAACAAAAAGCTGACATTGTTTTTTTTTGTTTGCTGCTGAAATATATGGAAGTGTATTGCATTCAGTAAAAAACAAGTGATTTTAACTTTGATTTTTTTGTATTATTAAAAAAAAATGGTTGATATTTATTCTAGTTTTTTTTGGGTCTTAAAAATTTTCAAAAAATAAAAAAATTCAGGTGATTTATAGTCAAATCTTTTCCGTGATTTGGTTCACTTCCATAGAAATACAACATACCTCTGGTGCTGTTTTCGCATTTAAATCGATGAACAACAATGTGTGATTTTTAACATCTGTTCCTCTATAGAAGAGTAGACCTTCACTAGTTTTTCTGTGCTTTGAATGCATCCGATTTCACTTTGTATTGAGGCAGTGGTTCTCAAACTGTGGGGCGCGAGTCACCCGGTGGGACAAGGCTGGGAAAGATGAATAATGTTTGCACGTTGTAATTTTTTTCGCGCCGTACTTGAAATACAAGTACAATTTGGGGGAGGGGTCTTTAAACATTTCGTGTTCTTCTGCTGGCAAATGTTTTACGAATCAGAGCGAAAGACCTGCTCTTCATGCAAACAGACGATAGCTACATGTGGGGGGAAAAAGTGTCTAATTAAATCACCAGGCCTAGCACACAACTGGTTGCCGACATTAATCAGAACAGTGACAAACACACCCACAGTGGAAACAGATGTTGGAATGATTAGGCAATACAATTACAGATGCGATAGAACTTCTGTGTACTCTTTCATGGCGTCTCCAGCCAATCAGCACTGGCAAACAGCAGGGCTATTAAAGCATTGATGCATTGCAGAAAGCAGCCGGTGAGCTGAGCCAGCGAAGAGACTCTCCAGCTGCAGTTTGTGTCATTATGACTACGCTCCACACCTCGTCGCACAGCAGAGCACTCGTTCCAATAACACAACCGGAGAGGAACATCAGCATTATATCAACTGTGAGCACCACCAGGGAGAGAACTGAGTGTCAAGAGGCGCAGAGGAACAGACTGATGGCTGGCATGAGGAGAAGGGAGTCACCGAGGACCACAGGGAACTTGTTTTTGCATTTGTGTTCATTTGTTTTCTCTTTCATTTTCTCTTGCTTGTCTTTCTCTCACAGCTCTGCAGCCTTCCACAGCCTCCAGGGATAGGGATTATAGGAGTCTGCATTACGGTGCTACACTAAGCTTCCAAGGGAGAAGGTCAAGGGGGAAGTGAGACAAACAAGGAAACCTATCTTCTTTCTGTGTGCGACCCACTTTACCTTTTTTCTGCCATTTTTCCCCTTAAAACCTCATTGGCACATCTTTCTGGGCTGTCCTTTAAATAAACATTCTGTTAAAGATTATATTCTGCATTGAGAAATATTCACAATGTTGGTGGTTGACATTTTAGGAATGAAAAAAACATCTTTCAAGGGTTCAAATCCTGAATTTCTCATCCATAGAAGCCCCTCTATCCTCACCATTTCAAATCACTGAAATCAAATCATTTTTTGTGCCTTTGTTTTCCACTGGGTTGTGGGGTCTCCAAATCTCATGCCAAACCCAAATGAATGCTTACTTATGTAGAGAAAGGACAATGGCAAAGAGTCGCTTTCTGTTCCTACAAAGCTGTGTCTTTGGGGTATGTATGCCAAAAGCTTTGTCTTGGCACATCTCTGTAGACCTGCTGCAGACTGAGTCCCAAATGAACCTGTTAAGCTCTGTACATCGTCAGCAACTCCATCCTGCTAGGAGACATTTGATTAATCAACCCCTTACACACATGACACAAGAGTGCGCCCAGTAGTTTACCCCTTGAACTCTCGTGATCTCAACAAGTACACAATGGCAATCCCCAGCAGAGATCAGCTGACCTCTTCTGGGGCCAAAGGCCTTGTGACCGAGTGGTTTTCTGAGTTTGGTTTCTCTGCTCACTTCTGTTAGTACCAGGAATGCAGCTTCGAAAGCATGTTGATACAGCAGCTCTGTGATGGAATACAGAAGTCACAAATACCTCTGAATGCCATCCAGTTAGTAATGGACAGTGCAAATGATTTAAAGGAATCCCGCAATACCTTCACTGTGCTTTGCCTGTCTCCCTGAAGAGGGATAGCAGGTCCAGTAAAATGTTTTTTTTCCATAATGGTAAGCCAGATATCAAGGCTTCCTGGATTCTTGTTAGGGCATGGTTTAGGACTGTATCAGAAGGATGCATGAAGGAACACCACACCAGCACTCATAACCTTTTAGGGGGCCAGAGAATGCTTGATCTTAGTTGCCAAACAGAAATCATGACCAACATGTTCACGAGAGCCTGTGGAAGATGGCCAGTTGATCATTGTCACTGACTGCTGTGTTTGTAGCTCTATCAAAATTCAGAACTTGTGGAACCCTATGGCGTATAAAGTTTTGTCAGCTCCATAAATAAGTAATATTGGTTTATATTCTGGCCCCTCAGAGGGATGGGTCAAAGCTTAAAAGGGCCAATAGCACAGTTTTGAAGGCCCCTTTTTTGGGAACAGCATTCCAATCCATCTTCAGCTATTTATTTACTTCCCCGTAATCTCCTTTGCTGGAGGACTCATGGGAAGAAGGCCTTCTGTTAATGCCTTGACAGAAGGTTCTTCTCATCCTCAGTCCAACCTAGTCTTTTTTTGCGTATTTTGGATATAACAAGGTAAAAAGAATATTTAAAAAAATGTGTTTGTATATTCCAAAAGAAATATTACATAATTGCAATATATTGAACATACTTCTAAATAGCTCCACATACCGCAAAATAACAACAAAAGATAACTCTACAGAATGGAAATTGTGATTATAACACACTAATGATAAGGGGAATGGGAGGAGGTTGCATTGTTTAATTATCTGTGATAATGCATTTTGTGTTAAAAGCTTTAGAAAATCAATATGGTGTATCTACGACATCAACAAATTAGCAGGAAGCAATATGCAGCCAAGTAGTTGGTTTGCAGCAGCAGGTGTTATCAACATGCACACTTGCTTCAATCACCTGTTGTATGAATTTAATAGTGTGCAATGTGGAATATCTGAATTAATAACCTGCAAAAAGCTGAAGCTGCTTCAAAGATAAAATGTTATTCCAGGATTTAAAAATCTAAATCTCCATAAAGATGTGTTATTATTTTATAATTTTTGACTGAATTATACTGATAAACATATATATATTTTTTTCCTTTAACTATAACAGTTTAAAGTTGCATTCAAGTATGACAGCTCTAAGGCAGGAAACAGAATCATTTGTCTTTTCTTTGGTAGATCAGTGTTGTCCACCTGCTGCCACTTTGCTCTCATTGTCCAAATAATACACCTTAAAGTGTGTTGGACCCCTGAGGAGCTGAGGCTGAGGTAGCAGCTGTCCCCATCAAGGATCTCCTCCTAGCTGCCGTGGCGTGTCTGCTCTGCAGCTAATCACTTTTCTGCTGACCTGTGGCGTGGGCCGCTGCACCAAAAGCCTGCACACGCCGTTAAGGGAGGAGCTCCCAAATTCAGCATGGTGTTGATTTCACATGACATCACGGTGCGGGTATTATTAAATACATGCACACATGAATTTGTGAGGGGCTGGTGGAGAGCAGGTGGCTGGATGGGTGTGTAAAAGCCTCAGGAAGGGCACCACAGGTCGCGCATTACAGCACATACACACACAAGTCCTAGCCTGCCAAAACACATTTGCCACAGAAGAGGTTACTCATCTGTGTGTATCCGGCTAATGGCACAGGCCAGCAGACACCAGAGAGCCCATTTGCAATGACACACAATTCACTTGCTGCCACATTTTGGAGTGCAAAATAATGGCATCTGGAGTCAAAAAGTGGTGCTTTCCTACCTTCCTAACACTTCCTGCCACTTTTAAAACATTCTTTGTGCCACATCCATAGTGTATTTGCCAAAGCAAGAGTCAGCAGAGATGATTAACAGCTATTAGTAGCTTCGAAGTATAAGTCGCAGCAGCCAAATCATGCCCAATAAAGAAGAAAAAATCATTTTAAAGTCGCACTTTTGGGAGAAAAATATTCACAAAATATGAGAACAAAATTAAGACAAATCAATATTAACAGATTTGATAACAAGAATAGACTGTATATGCACCATAACACATTATTGTTTAGGAAATATAAGAGGAAATTAGTGTATTAGCGCAGCGTATGATGAGTTATTAAGATAATCATAGCATGAAGAACATGGTAACAAGTCAACTAAACTATTTATATCACTTCAAATAACTAAGTCCGTTCAATTCTTCATCCTCTGTCTTGCTTTGGAACAATTCTGCTACGTTCACACCAGGCATGTGATGCTTTTAGCAGATGGTGCACTGGAATGTCTCTACCCAATATTAGCTCATGTCTATTACCTACAATTGGAAGAAGCTAAGTGGGAAATGTCGAATGTTGTGCAAACCTGGCGTACCTTACTCCAGGCTTTTTCTTTTAAAGCTCTCTTCCGATTATATGACAGCGTGCCAACTGTGGCACGCAGAGGGAAAGACAACAACAAACACTTGATCTATCTGCATATATTTTTCAGATTTAAAAAGAAAAGTTTGAGTGACAATCTGTTCTCACAATGAGCTTTTTTCCCCCTATGGGATCATAAGGAAAGGGTCCACTCATGAAGCGCTCTTACTTTGACCCCGCCCACCAATATAAATACTGCCACTTTTCCGCATTAGCCTTCATGAATGTGCGATTTAAAATGAACAAATTAAGAAAGTGACTATTAGCACATAATTTTCCAAGTATGTGCTGCCAGTGCTTAACTTTCTCCTTCGCCACACGGACCCAGAATGTCAATATGAAATGTGAACAAGTTGTAACCCCTTGTGCTATCCTAGGCACTTTAACATTAGGAGTTGGGTCATCTAGAGCAGTGTTTTTCAACCAGTGTGCCGCGGCACACTAGTGTGCCGTGGGAGATGGTCAAGTGTGCCGTGAGAAATTGCCCTCATTAACTGATCTAAAAACAATTATCATCTCCAGGAAATCAGCTCTTTGTTCATCCAAACAGGCCCTGATAAAACACTGAGAAGTTAAGAATATGAAATATCATAAAATTATTTTTTCTTTGTGTTTATATGATTGTATTAAAGATATTTTGATAAGAATAACGGGATAGCGCGATTTAGCTGCAGCTATAAGTGTGTAAGGAAAAGTCCCGCCCCTTTAACTGTCTCCACCAATCATTCTTGAAGGCTTAATCACATGTCATCAGTCTGACCAATCAGAAGTGGTTAAAGTATTCACTTCCTTGTTTCGATTTAGCGCAAAAAAGTCTCTCTGTTCTAACAAAAATACCAGCTAAAGCTCGTCTTTAGCGGTGTAGCTTTCCACAGAATCTGGTGTCAGACTGGAACAAGTGAACAAAATGAAAACAATGAGTCTCTCCTCTTAACGTCTTAAAACAACGAACACACATCAAACAGTTTTTGAATCTTTTGACTTAATTTTTAATACATCTTTTAGAAAAAACAGCTGCAGCTTCCAGGGTTTTCTGCAACAATTATCACAAAAATGCATGTGAGGTTGCGGAGCGGCTGTAGATGAATACAGACTGAGCTTTTTCTTTTTTTTTTTTTTTTATCTATTTTTTTGGATGCTGGTGTGCCGCGGGATTTTTGTCAAGGTTAAAGTGTGCCGTGGCTCAAAAAAGGTTGAAAAACACTGATCTAGACCCCCTAGACGGTGCACTGAACCTTTTTTCTTCAATGATTTGTGATCTTCACTGGTGTCCATGGATTACATGAAATCTTTCCACCTTTATCCACCTTTGTTATGGTAGGAAGAACACCTCAATGCAAGGGTGGGGTCATGTAAGATAGCACAAGGGTTAAAATGAAGACTTCAGCTGATCGCTAAAAGTGTATGTCAAAATCTGTTTAAAAAAGCCCTTTGACCTGGAGTTTGTGAATTATGTATAATTTCATATATATTTGAAATGTATTTATCTTTATTAGAGTTCAAATTATAGTTGGTGATGGCCCAGTTGTTATGGGTAAAATTTCAAAGTGGCACTTCATGTGGTAAACAGTGCTGACCCCTGAACTGCATTTTGCTTCCACAGCTGTTCTGATAAAAGCAATCATGGGACATTTTTTCTACATGTTAGCATTCCCTTTTCCATTGTCTTGATTATTTTAGCCAAAAAATCACAAAAAGAGATTAAATCAGCAAAACACATCTTAAAATTCAAGAAGTGCCGGTATTTATTTATTTATTTAAATATTCTTTATGCATTTGACACACATCAGTAATGTAATTATGTCTTCTGCATGTTGTGTAAATGGCAAACAGGTGTCTGGTTCAGAAAAGGGTCCCAGAACAGAAATTGATCCATATTTAACAAGTTCAGATAAGGAAAGAACATATTTGCTTGTGTGAAAGTAGATGAGTTTCAAATCTATATAAATAACAAGAATTGATTTTAATAAAGAAGCAAGGAGTTCAAATCTGGTACAGAATGTTGTGGAAAAAAAGAAAAAATATCAGAAAATGTTCAGAATCCCAAAACTTATTCATTTGAATCTGATAAGTTTAACTGAAAGTTTTGACAAATTGGAATTTGAAATTGATAAAATGCTCCATAACACATGAAATGATAAGTTTACAGCTCATTATAATAATAAAAAGTGAACTTTACATTTAATCTTAATTATTTTTGTATCAAGATGCTATGACTTATCTGGCATGAATTTACTCATTTCTATTGCTGTATTTGTTTTCCTAACAATAAAAGTTAACGAAGCAAGGTTTTAATATTAGATTTATTTTAACATGTGTATGTGTTTACTAAATTAAGGAAATAAAATAAACTGTGGCTTTTTTTATCTTTTTACAATTTCAGACTTATATATTCAATGCAAACATAGTTAAGCATTATGTTATTCTTGTTATCAAAATCCTAAAGAAAACAGATCAAGTTGACTTTGCTGATTTACTTGACAGCGTGTTCTCTTTTATTAGTCTGCAGCCTTAAACTCCAAAGCAATCTCCCTTATTATGCATTAAATATTGATGCATAAAGACATCCTTTAAAATGGGTAAATGTAGTGTGGAGGAAGCAGGTTACTATCTCCTTTGATCTAACCAAAAAAAAAAAAAAGAAGAAAATTCAATCCCAAAGACCATTTTGCAGCTTTGCCAAAGGAAAGTAGAAAGGTGCTTTAACGAAAGATGATAAAACAATTACAAGTATAGTCTCAAAATGTGCTTTAAAAAGTTTAAGGCAAATCAATGAAAACAGATGACACAAAAGATCATATTAGCAAAAACAATATTGTCAAATGTTGCATTGAAGTTTAGTGCAGGACACGAAAATTACAAGCAGAATGGGGCTAAAATATTTTTTGATCCAAGGTTAGTTTCATTTTTTGTTTAATTTTCTTTTCTTTAAATCAAATTTCATGTTCCAGTTTGTCATGTTCTCGGGTTTTCTTCCACCAATCTCGATCCAGACCAAATTAACCCATGTGCTATCTTAGATGACCCCACCCTTACATTGACGTGTTCTCCCTACCATGACAAAGGTGGATAAAGGTGGAAAGATTTCATGTAATCCATGGACACCAGTGAAGATCACAAATCATTGAAGAAAAAAGGTTCAGAGCACTGTCTAGTGGGTCTAGATGACTCAACTCCCAATGTTAAAGTGACCAAGCACAAAGGTTAAGCAGACTGGGTCCAGACCAAACAGTTTTCCCTGTCTGAACACGGCCTTGATCATCCTGCTGGTTTCTGTTTTCAGTTATTTAACCCTCAGGATCCTTCAAATCCTCCTTTCACACCCATTTGGTAAGTTAAGATATGGTTTCAGTTTGTCACGTTTAAGTTTAAGGTATATTTTTTTTATAGTTTAAGGTATATTTTTTGTTGTTCTTTTGTTAAAATCATGTATTAAGATCATTTTTGCCAATTAGTCAATCTACTTCAAACCACTAATCAAGACAGTTTGAGGCCAAAATAGGCCAAAAAAAAAAGACAAAAGCATAAAGAATTTGGATGGTGGAAAACAAATTATTAAGAGGATGTCAGTGGGGTCACACAGTGTAATCAAACCTAAGTTGAGCCTCTTTTCTTGGTTTGCAACTTTTTGTTTAAGATTACAAGATTAGGCCACGTAATTTCAACCAATGGGCTAAATGGATGTGTTCAAAGATTCCCCACAGAACTGTAAGTGTGATCTTTTTCTGGATTAAAACCCACTGGATAATTGGTTTATTCGTGTTCTTTCAGAGAAAATGGGGCCAAATTCTATTTTTTTAATAAGAAGTGTATGACAAAGACCAGTGGATAAATATACATTTTTTCAGAAATAATTTTTATTTTGAAGGAGAGAATCTTTTAAGATCAGCATTTGTATTTTACCAGATATGGATTTTCTAAAAATGGATTTGAAAAACTGTTGAATTTTCGTGAAGAGGGTGTTCAAGCAGGTTTCACTTTTCGTAACCTATTCAGATTTTCTTCTGTGAAAAACATTTTTTTTAAATATGCATGGACAGCAAAAGACTAATGAGGCATGCTTACACAGCTACAGCAGAATGGCAGGCTTCAATTGCATTTCCTGAAATGAAATTGCATATGGTTTTTGGTTGAAAGTTTAACTTTAACAAAGAAACAAATAAATAAATAAATAAAAGGAAATAGGAATTATTGTATAAAGCCATGTTTGGTTGTTGCACCTCTCCACACAAAACAATTGTAGCCTCTTCTCTTGTAACTATACCACAGATTTACTTACATTTAGCCACGTCAGCAGAGTAAAGTTAGGAAGATTTGGCGTGCAGCTCACACTGCAAATCTTTCTAAAGATTATCAGTGAGGTCAAGGGCAAGGTTGTGTGTGTGTGTTTTTGCTCATTGTCTCAACAAACAGGAAAATACACTTTCTATCCTAGCAAAATGTAAAAGAGTAACCAAATTTTGTTACACAAATCAAAGATACCCCTAAAGTGCAGAGAGAGAGAGTCTTACTGTCAGAGAGGTGAAGATGGAAGTTAACACACAATCATGGACAGGGATATGAATGAGAAGTGAGGGTGGAGGCGTGACGGTGCAGCGAGGCGTGTAAAGGTAACTGGTGGCACCACAGTGCTCCATGGCCCTGCGGCACACACAGGAAAATGGAGGGGAGGGGGGGGGCAACTATGATTGACTAGAGTAAAATGAGGAGACATGAAAGGAGGCAGGAAGAAAAGAGATCGGGGGTAGAAAAGTAGGAGGGGAAGGCAAAGAGGAGTGCTGCAAAAAACGTGACAGGCGGATAAACAAGACTGCATTTAATCTGCAGCGTAAAGGGACTCCCAGCATGCTTCACCTGTGTTTCTTTGTGTATATGCTGGTGTGCATGCAAACGTGCACAAACACAGGGCCTCTGTGTTCAAGAGTACATCTCGTTTGTGTGGACCATTTTCTGCAAAGAGTATAGCTTCCTACAAACTCTGCACGTGTCTCTCCATCGGAGCCTGGAAGCTACTGCTGTTTGTCAGTGGGCCAAAAGAGGAAGTGGTGGCCCACAGACACACTGTCAGATGTTGTATAAGCAAGGTGTGCAGCAAGCACATATGTGCATGTTTAATTTGCACACCAACAGCACTTACTACCCCTGGATTTTGCTTTTTAGTGCTGCTCCATGGAGCCATGAAGACTGGGAGCCATTCAGCCTTTTGTGCTACATGAAGGATATTAACGCAGAACTCACTTAGCTGGAGACACAACAACAAACTGTTCTTGTCTGTTTCTTCAGCTGCTGTTAATTTTGTGACTTTAGGACTTAATATTGGTGATTTTCCTTGATATGTCGGCACGATTTCATGCGTGGATTTCACATCCTGTGTTATGTATCATAGCTCTTCCTTGTCACGTGACTTCTTAAAGATTAACCTTTCAAATACCCGCTCTGTTCATCTTTTGATCTATTGTAAAAGCATTCCCAATGTTTTTTTAATGATGGTTATGTCATTTTTATCCACAAAAAATAAATTCGGTGTTGTTTTCTAGGACACAGTGCCACAAATTCATTTGAAATGTATCTTTGAGTTGTGGGGGAAGGACCATTAGTGCAAAGCAAGCCCACCACCGTTGATGAGAAAGCTGTTTACATGCTCTCCGACTAGCTTACAGCCCTTCACACCCCATCATGTACAGTTTAGTGCCAGATGCCAGCTTGGACGAGAAAAATTATTTATTTGTCTGCTGGCAGATGCATCGGAATGGAGCAGAGCAAGGAGCTTTTGTCCCCGCCCAGGGTATTTTTTATGTCACAAATACAATCTTTTTCAAACAGCATTTTTTTTGTTTTTTTGTGCCTGATTCAAACAATCTTAATAAAGAAATACTCCGAAATACAAATGTGAGCTTAATTTTCTTATGTCTTGTATCGTCAGAAAAATGCGACAAAACTTATTCTTATTGGTTCTTTAAGAACTTTTGCATCTTTTATTTTTTAGCACACGGAAAATCTGGTAGTGCGGTGAGAATGACTGCATGGTGCAGTTAATGTTATTCAGTGAAAATGAAACCGTCCACTTTTTTGATTTTAGTTCATGGAAAAATCAAAGTCTCCTGCTTTGTTTGCTTGGGAATTAGGCCTCGTCTATTTAAAACCTAGAGCTGTGGTACACAAGCTTATTTGTTTCTGGGTTGATGAGATTTTGTCGGGCCACAAGGGAAATTACAAATCTGCAGCATTTTGCCATCTCTGTACCGGACTAATTTCAATGTCTTAATGTTAAGGTGAAGATGAGTCACTGTTGGCACTTGTGGTGTTTTTTCAAATCAAATCCAATCACTAATATAATTTATCTATTTCTTCAGCACGTTTCTGAAAAACGCTATTGTTTTTTTATCATTAAGTTATAATTTTTTATGTTGATACGAGTTTTCAATATTTTAATCAGCGGTCACCAACCCTTCATCATCTTGCCCTATAATCCCTGTCAAACAAAAAAATAATCTTTCCATAACTGAACAATTCTAATCACTGTTTTTAGAGGAAAATGTTATTTGACAAATATAAGATGTGTTTCTTTTAGAGTTAACAGAGCCAATTCCTTCAGGTTTTTGCTTCCAAACGAATAAAGTCAAATATTGTAAGTGCAGTTTACAAAACTCTGCTTTAGGACTTTTTGCTCTGCCTAACTTAAAAATGCCAAAATGAAATCTATAGCTGCCAGACCTAGAAACTTCCACTGAAACGTTGTAAAGCAATTAACAACCAAAGAAAGTGTACTTAAGCATCAATGTGTCAAGTTCTTCTCCAACATCTTCATGGCAGCTAAGCAGCAGAATGGATGAAGACATTTTTGAAGGGAAATTGCAAAAGGATTTCAAATAAGGTGTTGAAAAGATGGACTGAATGAAGAAAAGAGATGGGATGAAGTCTATCAAATTGCTGATGAGAAACGGCGAAGTGGTGAGTGATCGTCGCCCTGACAGCAACCGCACAGCTGGCAGTGAAATTATTCCAGTCTGCTTAAATCTTTTGAAATATTTACTCTTGCACAGAGTGCTGCAACACAGGGTAATAGTATAAAACCACCAGATGAAAGCACAAACTAACCTGTCTGCTAAGTGGTTGTGCCAAATGCCCTACTGTGTCTGAGGTGGAATATCACCCTGCCTTAACCCCTATTACAGAGGTGATCACTAATGAACTCTGTTTCCATAGGGCTCAGATAAAACAACAGTCCCACCAGAGAGCACGTAGTTTGTATTTTTGTTTTTTTAAGATGCATTCCATCCACAGTTCAAAAATGTGCCTGAGCCTGAAAGGGTTCTAAAACAGGAATTTGACCCCATCAAAGCAAATCAGAAATAACCCAGAGCACTGTAGTACAGGGAAAAAGCAGGAATCTCTGATCACACCGCCTGCAGCAGTCACCACCCACATCTTCATAGCCAGAGACACCCCATCCTGTCACCACCTGACAAGCCGCGTGCGCCTTCTGGTGGTAGTGCGCGTGCATGCACGCAGACTCAGCTGCACAAGAAGAGAAGGAAAAAAAGGTGTGACTTACGGTAGAAGACGTATTCTGTGTAGCTGGACCAGTTTTTGTCCTCGGTGTGCTGGTTGACAAACGAGGCTGTGACGGAGGAGTTGCACGCTACCATCTGGAAGCCGCACTCCGACAGCATGTCGAAAGATCTCTCCAGGTGCTTGAACTTCAGGTAAAACCGGGACGTGTACCGATCCGGCGTCCTGTCCGGGTCCCGGCTCTCGTTCAGAGTCTCCCCAAACACCTCTTTGGCGAGGGCCACCCTTCCGCATATAAGTATCCGGGGTACCCTTCTGAACTTGGCGTCGGTTTGACTCTCACGGCCAGTGGTGCATGACCCCCGGTACCCCACCGTGATGTAGCCGCTCTTTCTGTCCGCGGGGACGAGAGAGGGCGGGGGGCACTGCCTGTGGTCGCTGCCCTGGGACCCATCCTCATAGTCGCTGAGGATGTAGTCGTCCGGGCTGAACTTGACATCCTCAGTGGTCAGGAGCTTCACCAAATCAGGCAGTTGGAAGTACTCTGCCTCCTTCCTGAGCCTCCCTTTTTCCGGGAAGTGGTCCGGCAGGACGACCTGCTTGTCCCGGAGGTAGTCCAACACGTATCGGAACAAAAAGCCGTCCCTGTCGATGAAGTAACGACCCTTGGGGTCCCTCGCTAGATCGTTACCCGCGTCTTTTTTGGACGAAAATAACTTGCCTAGTAATGAACTGGGGGTGCTCACCAAAGTTGCGTGACGCGTGTAATAAACCTGCCCTCCTACGTTTAACTCAACCACATCTGGGAAACTGTTCTGGACGGATGCTTGCTCTATGGGGTTAGTCCTGCAGTTCACACTCAGCGCCATCGTTTCTGTCATCAACACACACACACACACACTCACGCAAACACACTAAAGTCTCAAATAATGAATGAAAGAAGGAAAACGGGTTTAGATCCGTGTCAAAAGTTGCGCAAACCACGTCTCCTGCTCTTGTGACGCACAGCCTTCAACTTCATCCCGCAAAAAATAGAATGTATTAATCCACTGAGATTATAACCCATAAAACAGTTAAAGGGGAAAATGTGGTGCCCCTTTTGTAAACGGCTTCTTTGTGGGTTAGAGAGGAGAATCACAGAGGCTAAATGGATCCTGGCGCATCAAAGGCTCACATAGGACTCCCATAGCCTCTGGGAAAACAGCATTACGAAGAGACGAGGAGGTTGAAAGAAGCCTAATGCATCTTCTGAAAAAGAAACTTCCTCTGCGGACATTGTTTTGTTCCTGGGAGTATTTTCCAGCTGGCAAAGAAGCGGATCTCCGCACAGGCGCGCAACGATGGGGGAAGTGAGCAACTTCTTTTTTAGAATATGATCGATTTACTGATGTGGTCTTCTCACTTAAATTTCAAGACGCTCAGCCTCCTCCTTTCGGATTAAGATGTGGAGAAAAGAAAAAAAACTTGGCAGTCTTCTAGTCACTCTGATGGTGAACTGTCATTACACACATGACTGGTTACTAACGCACGAAAAAAATGCATCATGCAGAAAACTTGTTATATCTGTTGTTTTCCAGCAGTGGTAATAAAAAAAATCCAAGTTCGGAATCAAATTGTTTTCATTTTCCACGCTGCGCAGATCTGCCCGCGCCGGCTGCGCTCTGCACAGGGAGCTGTCCGCGGTGCTGAAGCAAGCATCCCAACCTCAGTCTCGCGCACTCGCGCCGCCTCCCTCTGCCGACATAGTTGGGTGGTGTCTTCAGTATAACCCACTCCCCTGTTACACACATGCAGACGCACACACACACACACATACAGAAAAGGGTAAAAAGTTTTGTCAGACAGACAAAACGACGGCACTTTATTAATATTTTTACTGAAGAATTAATATATTTCTCACCTTAACTTTTTATTAATTTAATCTTGTTTCTATATTCCTTGAGATATCTTAGAGCAGAGTGGATTTGGGTTGCCCCATTATGTATACAGTATTATTCTGTGCTGCAGAAAATTACTTTATATTCCAAGAAATATTATATTGTAAATCCAGATAAACGTTTAGACGTTTTTGTGTTGAAAACGTGTGGATTTTTGCCTTTGCAAATATAAGCAACAGCGCCTCCCTCTGCACGATTTAATGTTTTTAATAATCTTCATCATATTTTTGCTAGCAATTAAATTTTTTTATAATGAACATCTTACTGTCACATTGTACTATTGCATAAAAAATTGATAAATAATGAACATACTCTGTAGTTTCAGGACACATATAAATAAACGTTATCAACTCCACATCCACAGAACTTGGTTTGGTGAACACAATGTCCCCAACACACCAAACAGGCTCTATAGCTGCAGGGCAAAACCAGCAGGACAAAACCAGCACTTTGCTGCAAATACAGTTAGACAAAACCATGAAATACAAAACGTCCACTAGATTTCAGAGAGATCAATTTGAAATAATGGTCATCACATGAAAGCCCTTTTGCCCAAAGGTGCTTTAGCTTCTTTTCTTCCATTGTTAAAATTTTGCTTTGTGCAAAATTGCATTTTCCAAGCCGTTGTCACAGGATTTTCTGCGTTCAAGATAAAAATCCAAGTAAGGTAATTTGCGGTTCTATGGAAAAAGAGACACAAAGCCAATAGTTTGAAGCAAAAAACAAAAATAAAACATTATTTTCCCTGCTGAATTTCCCTATTCAAAGCTTGACTTTGTTTATATGTACATATAAAACCCCATTCATTTTCTGCTTTTCACATTTTACTGGTGGATTATGTGTTAAACAAATACAATAGTTTAAACTACTTCAAACAAATAAACAAATGAGGCTCTTGCATATTACAATGATATTATTGAAAACTACAAAAAAGGGAACAGTTTTATAAACTGTCTGTCTAGATTGAAATTATCCCAAACACTTTGGTACAAATTATTTCTCAATTTATCAAATGTTTGACTAATCCAGTGACCTTAAAACACATGTGCAGAACCAGGAACAGCACCAGGGATACTATAAAAGAAATATCAAACTGAAGAAGTGAAAGGAGGAGAGGTGTGCCGAACTGGGACTTGAGCATTCACCCAGAAGTAGGTCACGTTGGAAGCTTCATCATAAATATATGTGCCCACTACTGCCCCCCCCCCCCCACACACACACACACACACACGCTGTGCTGCTATTTAAAGAGCAGATGATTGACCACCTCTAAAGAGTTCAAGTAGTTTAAACAATGTGTTCAATTCTCTTTACATCTCACATCCTGTTGTAAATTCTCATACTGGCATGATAAGAGAAATCGTGTTCAACAAACGGATTTAAAATAAAAATTTCAAAACAACAATCAAATCAGATTTTGCATAATCTGGATCATAAAAACCCATTGTTATTTACTCACTTCTATATTTTACACAACTTCCACTTTGCTTGAAAAGGGTTGAAATAAACAGCAAATACTTTTCCCCATTTCTATTTCTTACTGCAGCCACACACTGAATAATGCCAGGCTTTAAACAGGAAATCTGCAAGTGCAGCAGCCAGAAACTTCATGCATAAATTCACTCAGAGAAGATGAGTTTTTTTTACCCAAAGGACTTTTTATGTTAGCTTCAAACACCTCTGTCAGGCGGGTTTATTCATTGATGTGTTTGTTTATATTTTAATTTAAACATTCTGAAAAAATACATATTTGGAATGGCATTTTTATATATCTATAGTTTACTCTTTATCAAATTTACATTTTTGCATAGAAATACTGGAGAAACATATTTTCATCAAAAAATATTTTCAATTGAAAGAAGCTGTATTGTAAGTAACATTTACAAATTGAAATTCAGTCTTATGCACATGTAAAATGTATAAAAAGTATGTGATTTTTTTTATCTTAATTGAATATTAATAACTTAAACATAATTTTATGAATCAAAACAAAACTTTCAGTTTTTAACAGGTAAATTCTAGCTATTGGTGTTATATTTTCAGTAGAGTAAAACCTTTTAGCCATCTCCTTTGTTGATTTTTGCAAATTTTTACCCTTCAGTCATTCACATTTTTCAAATGAGTAAAAGGCCTTTTTAGTTGATTGTAACCCTTGTGCTATCCTAGGCACTTTACCATTGGGAGTTGGGTCATCTAGACCCACTAGACAGTGCTCTGAACCTTTTTTCTTCAATGATTTGTGATCTTCACTGGTGTCCATGGATTACATGAAATCTTTCCACCTTTATCCACCTTAGTCATGGTAGGAAGAACACGTCAATGTAAGGGTGGGGTCATCTAAGATAGCACAAGGGTTAAAAATGACAGAAAAACCTCACCTTCCGCCGCACTTCAGGGAAATTGGCTTTGACAAAAATCAACCAAATAGAATAAAACTCTGCTTAGAATTGGTATTTACTTGTATTTACATTTTTTGAGGTTATAAATTAGACAAATATCTAATTAGAAAAATTGCAATGCAAAAACTGTTTTGTTTTTTCATGCGAGATGATTCACTGAACCTAGGAGTTCCTCATTATCCAACACATTTGGTGAGTACAGTATAGGAATAAGCGTTTTGGGTTACATTTTCAATTCCATTTTTTATATATTTATTTTTCTTTAAGTTGCAGAGGCACGGAGAGTATTTGTGTTGTGGTTTGTAATTTGTCAAGGCCATTTTTTTTTCCTTTTCCTATTTTATCTTTTCTTAAGATATCTATTTTGTTATCTGTTCTGTGTCTTTGTCCCAAAACAATTAGATTATTGGGTTTACTGGTCTGTTGTTTTCTAGTTTTTTTTTTCCCCATCATGTTTTTCATTCAGCTTTAATTGTTGTCTCTGTTCAACTGAGTTTTGCAAAATGATACATCTGTGTCCAATTGCAAATCACTTTCCTTTGATGTAAACCCTGCTTTCTTTGTTGGGGCTTTTTGTTGTTTCTGTCTTTTGTCAGTACTTTTGTCTCAACAGCTCCTCTGAGAGGCCTTTTTGTTTGGCTTTTATTTCAAATTATAGTCCTGTTGTGCTTCCTTCTTCATACTGTATCTAGAACCACTGACAGTATGTGATTTGTCAAAACTTCCTCTCCATCCACACATTGTGATCCTCCTCAGTCTGTGCTGCAGTGTTTGGGAATTTATTTTGTTCATTTTTGCTAATAATTGCTTTCTGTGGTTGGTTCTTATTTAAAATAATCGCACTCCTTGTTATTTAAAATTACTCACCACTTTAGATTCTGATCAAAATAAGTTTACAAGACCAGAAGCACTTTGAGATTTGGGATTTTTTGTTTTAGAAAATCTTTGAAAAGAAACATTTCCAAGTGTCCTAAGCAAAAGTCATATTTTCACTGATGACATATTTGTGCAGCTTGCATCAGGTCAAAGCAGGTGTGCAGTGGGATGGTGGGAAATAGTTTAGCAAAGCCTTGCAAAGCTGACGTGTCTGTGTTGATCACCTTGGTTCCTCATGTTGAGCTGACTTGGAGCTCAAATGTCGGCTGCAACCAACAGTGTTTTTGGCTTTGACATTTACTCTTGTTTTCCCACACCTGTGGCTGCAATCTTTTATTTATCATTTCCCGGAGTATTCAGGAACCCTCTTGGTGGCCATTCTGGAACATGCAGATGTGTTTGACTGTGAAGGTACAAGACCCAGCAGACAGAGGGGCTGTCTATCATTCCTAGAGAAGTTTTTTTTTAAACAATTTTCAATTTAAAAATGTACCGAAAAGAAAAAAAAAAACAACACTGTAGGAAAAAATGTTCCAGTTTTATCTCTAATCAACTGCATGTTAGATCAGACATATTATACTTGCTGCTGAGGAGAGAGAAAATATCAAAGAAACCAGTGTTTCTGTCATGTTTGAAGACAATGACCAATCACAAACATATTAAAGCTTTATGAATGATCTGGTTGCTAAACAGCTGATCTATGATGTTTTTGGTTTTGTGATCTATTGCATTTTGGATTTTAGGTGAACGTCTAATGTGCTTTTGCTTTCCGTTCAGTTTGCATTAATTAGAACTTTTTTTGGTATCTGACAAAAACTTATTATGTCTTTTTACACCGTAGTCCCTGAACTCACCAGTTGGTTTCCCAATCACATCGGCCTTTTAGCATAACAGAGAAATGAAACCGCCCCTACAATTAGCATTGTTTTTCATTCAAAATTTAACATGAATGTTTCACATCGTTTTTAGCTTTGAAATTGTTTGTTTAAAACAAACATAACAAACGTTATGACACATAAAGTTTAGTGGAGCTTTGCCTAGTAATTTTTCGCATTATTTTGACCTTTTCTTTGCTTAGTTTGAAGATTTATACATTTTTATTTTTTTTCTACAGGTTTAATCTTTCCTTATAAAACTGATTGATATCAATTTTTGTGATTTTTGAGCTAAAAAAAGAAACAAATTTTCCCACTTGGAATTGAGTTTTTTGAACAGTTTTAGGTTTATTGTTTATTGAATCACTGTGTAATCAAATCCAAATTATAAACAAAATAAGATGCGGTTCCTGAAAAGTTGGATGTCGAGCAATGCCACAAAAACACTTACATTTAAATGAATCGAGCTAATTGTGAAGCAGAAAAAAAGCTTGGTCAAGGTCCAGACAACTGAAAAGCACCTGCTCTAAATCAGGGGTGCTCATTTCATTGATCGCGATTGACCGGTAGATCTTTAAGGACATGAGAGTAGATCGCAGGCCAGAAGAAGACCACTCTGGACAACCGGAGTGTTTATTGAAGACCGGGCCGCCCTGCGTGTGTTCTCCTGCCATCGGCTCCGCAGTTCCCGCACAATGAATATGAGCCCATTGAGGAGGCAGTGTTTTCCACGGCACGCGCTTCCCATGGAGCCAGCAGCGCCTCTGAAATGCCATGCTCCCCTTTTGCACGGTTTACAGGAGAGCATAACATATGATAGTCGCTGGTTTCTGTTTTTGTAACAAAACACCTCATCTGTTAATACAAAATTATCTTTGTGTAATCCTACTGTGTAGTTTTTTTAATTATCAGTACATAAACAACAATGTACAAATACACATGTATACATAACCAACAAACATGTACTAATAGTATATATATATATACGCACACACACACACACAGGTAGATCTTCAAGACATTGTCGAAAGTGGCACACATGCCAAAAAAGTGTGAGCACCCCTGCTCTAAATAGTCCTCCTTGTCCACTAGAACTAAATCCATACCAGCCTATAAGTTGGTGCAGCACTTTCATGTGACATTACAAACCGGTTGGGTCCCTCTAAATAGGGTCTTGTCAGCCACAGCAGAGCATGTCGATGAGGGGAAGACTTTCTGGGTCCAGGATTAGTGAAAAACAGAAAAATGTGACTGAGGGCTGAAACATTTAACATTTTATCTTGTTCCTTTTGCAGCAACACTGTCACACAGAGCTGTCATCCCACGCACTAACAGTGACTCTGCAGGTGCCTGTATCGCTGTGGGTGTTGGTATGTTGGACAGTGTGCAAGGAGGAATCCAGGAGGAAAGAAAATCATGACAGCCAAGTCTAAATACAGAAAATGAAGTTATTTTGGTTTAAACCAAAATCAGTCAAAGTGCACTGTTTGCATGTTACTTGTAATTGTTGTATCGATCATGCACCTGAATGACCGCAGCTATTCAAAGTTCAAATGTCTTGTTTGCAGACAATTTTTTGAAGTTCATCTCCAGTTTTTCAGTGTTTTTCACATTTACATTTGAGTAGCATTATTCAGTTAACATCAAAGTATTTACAGAAAAAGTTGTCAGAAACTGTTACAGACTGGCGACCTGTCCAGGATGTCCCCTGGCTTCACCCACAAGTTGCCGGGATAGGCTCCAGCAGCCCGTGACCCTGAAAGGGACAAAACAGTTAAGAAGATAAATGAATGAATGAAAGTTGTCATAAAAATATCTACATTATTAAGTTCAGTCCAGTTTATTTGCCATTTGCAGTATTCACAATGGAAAACAGCTACAATGAGCTTGAGTGCAATATAAACATTTAACACTTGTGCTATCCTAGATGACCCCACCCTTACATTGACGTGTTCTCCCTACCATGACAAAGGTGGATAAAGGTGGAAAGATTTCATGTAATCCATGGACACCAGTGAAGATCACAAATCATTGAAGAAAAAAGGTTCAGAGCACTGTCTAGTGGGTCTAGATGACCCAACTCCTAATGGTAAAGTGCCTAAGATAGCACAAGGGTTAAACATATCAAATGTACATCACGCTACGACAAAACTGGTAAAACTTACAATACCACATCAATAAAAGTTTTGAAGAATGGATTTGTTTTGAGTAAATTCTATGGGATCAAATTTAGGATCAACTTAAACTGAATGAAAAGCCGATTGTAAATTTGTAAATAAATTAAGATGTAAATAAAGTTGCCACCAACAACAGGGCTAATAAAATTAGGCTCAATATCAAAAGCAAAAAGTCTGATTTGAAATTGTTAATTGAGTCCTGATAAATGTTTTAATATTAAAGAAAAAAAATTATTATTAATTTGTATTTTAAATCTGTCCATATCATAAAAACCGTATACACAGACAAAACTTCAGTCACTCCAAAACTTTTTGAAACTTTTTCAAAACAAAAAGGTAAAAAAGTATTTGGCTCTGAGCAAAAATAGTGGAAAAAGTATTTCTATTTAAATGCTCATATATTGATTCTCCAATTTATTTTTTACAAGAACTCTAAATTTCTTTTTCATCAAGAAAGCTACGCTACATAGTGAAAATATTTTTGCCTTGTTTTAATTTTTTCTAAAATACATTTGGCACAAGAGAAGCTTAAGATTTGAACTTGATTTTTCAGTTCTTTCCTTAAGATAACTCAGCTTGTGTAAAGTAATTATACTTTAAACAATATTTTTGTCACGCTACCTTAAAAAGGCAAAATGGGTTTTTTGTCATATGCAATGTTTGCCTTTTCAGACCTGTTATTTTTAGATTTAAAGAAATGTGGTCATCCCATTTACTTTATTTTGAAAACCACATATTGGTGCCAGTTATTTCTAGAAACGTGTAGAGCAAATGTCACAAAATGTTCAAAATAAGCAGGCAGACAAAGGTGGCTTTGAATTGTCCTCATTTTATAAAAAATATCAAGCAAATGAGTTGACCTTTATTTTTCAGAGAAGTCTCAGCTTCTCTGAGGCAAAACCTTGGTTGTGCATTGAGTCTAAAGGGACCCTGTTGATGTGGAAAACCAAGTGGAGGAGATGTTGCTAAGCATCCACCCTCCCACTGCCAGCATAATGGCCATGTGGGGAAACGGCAGAGGAGCACAAAGCTGTGCTGGTTTGTTGCCACTGGAAGTTTTCCTGCAGTGTTTTTGTGCCAGTGCAATGTAAATGTACCTAAGCAACTGTGGTGGGACAGCGTATACCTTCCTTTAGGTGCGACACTTACAGGATCAGGACCCATTTTCTGATGTTTGACCACGTTTTTTTGGAAAATCTTTTTTGACCTTCAAAAGTTCTTTGACCAGTCCCTAAACGGCTTTTTTTTAAACAATTCTGTTTTTATTTTAGAGTAAATTGAACTTAAGTGACTTCTTTAAACATTTCTTTTGCATAAGGAGACATCCTGTTGTTGTTCCACACTGCTATTCCATATTTCTAAGCAGGCCCTGTTGAGCCTATGGGGAGCAGGTAGTATAGCGGTGGGGGGGAGGGACTGAGAGTTTGGGGTGTCAAATGCCCCCCAGGCCTCTAAAATGCTTAGAAAATCCTGCTATCTTCATATCCATTAATGCATATTCTCCTTTGATTCATTAATAGGTTTATGTTAAATGCTCCTCATGCCTGACACTACCATCTACCCTCTGTGTTTACTGGGCTTGGGACCAGCCCTTTTCTTTCTTTTGATGTCTGTCTATATATTGTCCATATGTCTGTCCGTCCATCCTTAATTCTTTTGTCTTTTATTTTATTTTAATTTTTGTAATATTTGTTTTTGTGCATTTTTTTCAAAACAGGATTTTTATTTCTTTTGTTAATTTTTATTGCTTCGGGCTATCACATTTAGGGCAGCAGACACGGCATTTGGGGGGGCATTTCCCCCATTTGTCCGTGTCTAAAACAAGCCTTGTTATTAACAATTTAGTTTGTATTGATGTTGATGTTTTAACTTCTGTTGAAACTTCAAAACTCCGATGCACAACACCACACAATTACACATACTAGCAGGACAATTTTCAGATTTTTAGTCCATTTTCATTTAGATCAGCAGCAACAAATCACATTATGAGCATTTCTCTGGCATTCATAGATTGAATACGTTCATACTAAGATTCTCTAAAACAAAAAATGCATGTGTTCTCTATTAAAAATAAAAAAGGTTCTGACATAAGATATGACCCTTTCCACCTCCTGAAATGACAGTTTGCTAATTTGTTCAAAAATTTATTTTTTAATTTTATTTTAAAATGTTGTGATTATTTAGAAAATGCTCAGAAACACACAAATAGGAACACATTCCTGTTGTTGCAGCACAAATTCCAAAAACTTAAAAATATACTGCATGTTGTTCCAAACTGACCCAACAGTATATAATACAATGCTTAACTTTATCTATATTCTGTTACTGTTTTAGTCATACAGTAGTGCAATGGAGCCTTTGTGAAGAATAAATTACTGATTTGTGTTAAAACAAATTGCTCAATATATAGCTTTTTGGAAATATTCTATGTTCATCGAATTCTATTTGATGAGACATGTTGAAAAACCTCATAGTGCATATTAATTCTTTTCAGATAAAGCAATTTCAATAAAATGTCAAAAAAATTTGTTCAGCTACATAATCTTAGAAAACATGCACATTTGTGCATTTCTAAGGGCTCACCCAAATGTTCTGCTTCATTCCTCCGTGGTAACAGCCTTTCTGGGTTGATTTGTGCAGCTCGCTGGTGTAAATTGGCCATTTTGTATCCATGCAGAACCCCAAAAACCCCTGTATTTCTTAGTCCTGGTCATCACCCCCCTGCCTTGCATGCATTATGTTTCTCTGATGAAAAACACCGAATTCAAATTATGTGTCGGGCTTTATTAGGCTTATGCTGGGCTCAATAAAGAGCTGATGAAGCAAATCCGATTCTCTGAGCCAGCAAAGAAAGGAGAAAACATGAAGGACCAATTTCTAAAGACCAAAGCCTGGAAAACAATGTCAAAATGTAAATACATAAATCCAATAGAAACCCTTCAATTCAATTCAATTCAATTTTATTTGTATAGCCCAAATTCACAACAACAGTCGTCTCGATGGGCTTAGTATAATTGAAAAAGTGAAACATAAAGTCAAAAGGATCATGAATTCACAGAATTCAATAGGAAAATACTAAAATGAACTAACAAACTGACTAAGCTAAACTGGCATCCCTGCCCTTAGACCCCCCCTTGAATCTAATTTTTTGGACTTTTGTCAAAAGCTCCATATTTTAAATGACAAGCCTTAAAGGAATCAGTTTCTATGAAACATAAGTACAGTAATAGAATTCACCTCACAAAATATTAAATGGACAATGGGATAGAAAACATACAGGTGTAATGCTTTGGAGCAGAGGTGTCCAAACTTTTTCCAAAGAGGGTCAGATCTGGAGAGGTGGAGATGTGTGTGGGCCAACCATTTGACTTTTTTTTACAATTTAATAACAATAAATTTAAATGGACTTTTTAATGGACTTTTTTTTGCAATTGCACACTTTATTTAATCTTCTCATAGAACAAATGCATCTCAATATGTTTTTACCAGAATCACTGTCAATTTATTATTTTTTTTACACTGTTCATTATCACTTGCCTTATCATAGATGAACAGGAAAATGTAATTTAGGAAGATAGAGGCTTGTGTAAAAACACATCCAGCACTGGGATGGTTTGGTCTCTATATTTCCACTTGTGGCAGTGAGGGATGCTGCCTGACAGAAAAAACTTTTATTTACTTTAATTTTTAATATAATGGTTGATTTATGAGGTGTGACAGCATTCTCAAGACAAACCTTTAGAAGACAGTTAAAGCACTGTAATAAAAACAGATCGATTGATGGTTAGTTTTTCATAAAACTAAAATAAAACTTTGTACATTACGTGTTTAAACGAGTTCCAAAAGTATTTTCCTGTGTTTTATATATTATGCTTATGGCAGTGTAGTTGTTGTTTTTGTTCTATAGATGCAAAGAGGAAGAGGAAGCCAAAGCATTTATTGACTTCCCCCTCCCTTACAAAATGCTTTTAACCCTTGTGCTATCCTTGGCACTTTACAATTGGGAGTTGGGTCATGTAGACCCACTAGACAGTGCTCTGAACCTTTTTTCTTCAATGATTTGTGATCTTCACTGGTGTCCATAGATTATCTTTCCACCTTTATCCACCTTTGTCATGGTAGGAATAACACGTCAATGTAAGGGTGGGGTCATCTAAGATAGCACAAGGGTTAAATGTTTATACTGCACTCAAGCTTATTGTAGCTGTTTTCCATTGTGAATACTGCAAATAGCAAATAAACGAGACTGAACTTAATAATGTTACACCTTTGTCAGATTTATTCACACACTCTTATGTGAGGCTCCTGTGTCAGATCAAATGCGCACAGACAAAACACACCAGTTTGCCTCTGCATTTACCTTGCACAAAATATGCAATGACTTGTTTTTGTGCTATTTATGCTGAATATCTGCTTGGAGCACTCATCGGTTGTTCTGGGGAGTATTTTACTATTTAAAAATTGAGCACACTATTGCGGCTTGTATTGCTATTGTACACTTAACATTTTTTTCCTCTTCTAGATAATTAACTAATTATTTTGAGAAGGAAAATGTTTACAAAGATAATTTTGAGGTACATTTGTGTGTGCTTATATTTAAATGTATATTTAGCTTTTCAAAAGTTTGGGAACTTTTGGAAGAAAACAAATATCTAAAGCAGTCATTTCTTCACTTGTTTTGTTTGGAGGTTTTCAAGTCTCGAATGGATGAAAATCTAATTTTGGAGCAAATTAAATCTATAAGCGTCTCTCTTCAACTTGCTATTTAAGAGCGTGTGTCATTCTCAGAATGCCAAAAGCTGATTTTAAAAAAGGGGAAAGAAAGTCCACTGATTTATAACCTGTGCTTCCACAAATTCAGAGGGGAGAGGGGAAATTGAAACTGAAGAAATAAAAGGAGGATTATCCTATAAATATTGTGGAAAATATGCCCCAGTGCCATTTAGCAATAAAAAAAAACTGTTTTTACTGTAAATCCTCTGTATCTGCTTTACTTTGAAAGGGGCAAAATAATCCAGCATCTGCAGGGTTTTTCTTTTTCTACTAAACTAATAAGACATGAGATAAACTATTAAGAGGACAGTAGGTGTTTATAGATGAAAGTTGCAACAACAGGGGAAATCTTGGAGTTTTAATCTAATCATCCACTCAGACTATAGCACTAGGATTATTGCAGAGACAATAATGAAGAAGGCATTCATGGCGATATATAGCAATACACTTACACAAATTCAAACTCCCTCAGTGGCACTTTTCCTTTTTTCTACCGGTAAGTGGAATTAGGACAAAAAGACATGCTCTTCAAGTACTAGATGGACCAAAAGTCGAAAAAGAGATGAAAAGCAATGAATTCATGTCTGCTTAAAAATAATTTCTTCTTTATATGCAGTCATGTCTATTGTGTAAAATCGATGTTTCTTCTGATAAAACGCATAATGGCTTAAATTTGCTAAAGTGAGATGTTTTGGTATTTCATTGCTTGTTGTTGTTCTTGTGATATTTTTAGAGAAATGTTTTTCTTGGCTGTTTGCTTTTGATTTGAACATGTGAAAAGATGCAGTGTGCAGAATAAATAATATATGAAAATGTATGTTAGAAGATTTAGAATTAGCTAATCTCCAAATAAAAAATACTGGAGTTCATTTTAGAATGAATGCATGCAGACTATCCAGTGAATCAAAGTAAAGAAAGATTTGTTTATGTAGTTCTATTTCACAGTGCAGAAGTTCATATTTTGATCATTTAAGTCTGCCATGCTGCTAAATTTTCAGCATAAAAGCAGAACATAGTTCATTACCAATATAGTCACCATGACAATTGTTATTTTTAACACCTAAAAATAAAAAATAAATAGACTTAAGAATCATTTCTGAATAAAATGTGTTTAAACAAGTTGGAAAGTAATGGGTTGAAATAAGTATATGAAATTCTGTTTTTGCAAAACGTCTTATGTATATAAATGGAATAAACTTGATGGATTTGTGAGTAAATGTGTTCCTTGGAAGTACAGTGGCTAAGGGTAACAAGAAACAGTTGAGGAAATCCTTCCTTTCACCTTGACCTTCTACAAAGCAAAAAGTGTATGAGTGACATTTCCTCCTTTGTACAGTTCCACGTGTCTCGGCTTCAAGTGCTGCTTTGATTCAGACTCCCATTTTCATTTACCACCATTATACCTTCCTCTCAGCATTGTCAAAGGTCCATTATTTGAAATAAATGCCTCATCAAACAGCATTTTAGCTTGCAGTAGATGACTTGATAGCTGTACTTTTATCCTCCATGTGTAGAGTAAATAATCTCTACCTCTGCTTCATGATGAAAGAAACTAGAAGCTGGGCTGTCTGGGCCTCAGACAGATATCTACCGTTTTCTTTTTAAATCAGGGTTTGCATTTAAAAATGTAGACAAAAGTTGGCAAAACCATTTTACACGTTTATAAAATGGTTTTTCTTTATTCTACAAATTTGAGTGTATCATCACCCTCTTTGACAGAGCAGTGTAATTTTGCCAGAGGACTAATTTCAACAAAGAAATGCACAAAGGGCAGGAGAAATAAGATTGGAAATGTGGCATTGTGTATGATGAAAATACATAATTCAATAGAGAATCTGTGACTAATAAAAATGAATATTTAAGAGATGGATTGGGTTGTAAGTAAAATGTGATGTCCAGTTGTCCAATAATCTGATGTCACCATAAGGATTATGAATGGTTACCGTATTCTAAAGTTACATGTTGACCAAAATTTGTTTCGCCCTACTCTGTTAGTGCAAAAAATATTGAGTAAAGTAAATATTTTGTGGGGTAAACTTAATAGGTCAACCCAACTGCAATTGAAATAATAATAATAACCATTATTATTTTTACAAACATGCCCATAATAAAGCACACATTAAGTTCTAATGGAATCAAAACAAGTGAGATTTCATGAATTCAAAATCCCACTAGAAACTAAAATATTTAAACCATGGTCAGGGTGTCTTGTTTTAAGCTTTCAGAGGAAATGGGACCATTAAAAAAAAGTTACTCTCTGAAATTGTCTTTAATACTTCATCAACAACTGAATTTGAATTATTATTCTGAAATTTGTGTTCAATTTTAATTGTTTGAATATTTTATAAATTCTTTCACTGATGAAACATTTGTTAAACAAAGTTCTAAACCTTGTTGTTTATTTCAAGATTTAGTATTTTTAATTATATAATATTTTCTTTATGCATTGGCAAAGTTTGTGTACCAGTTTGTAACATAATGGCCTATTTCACAAACCCTTAACACATTTAAAAATAAAGGTTTGCATTCATCTATGTCTGTTGTAAATCATCCGTTTTGTTTCTCTTTTAATGTAGGGTAAAATTGGTTGATTACGTTATCATGTGTAATGTATTTTGTTGTATAGTGATTTTTAGGGTAAGGCGTTGGTGGTGATTGTTTGCCATTCTCTGTTTTTTGCTGCAACGTCGAATTTGCTATGTCCCTCGCGCCTTACCGTCTGCGACGTATCAACCCGGAAGTAAAGTCTGTCTGCTGACACGTAGAAGCCTCAATCAGTTTGGCAGCTCTCAGCCTCAGAGGTATTCGGCGTCCCAGGTGGGAGTTTGCGTTGTGATGCTACCATATAGAAAAAACGAATAGCATGGATAAAAAAGTAAAGGTGACTTTAAAGCTATACATAATGTCTAAACTGCTATTCTCGCAAGTGTTAGCATTAGCTAAAAACTAGCTGCAGAGTTAGCGAAACGTTAGCCTCCAAAGATTAGTAGCAGACGTTGCGATTTATAAGTTTCACTCATCTTGCCAGTTCTTCGAGCCTATGTGTATATTTTAATATCAAGAAGTTTTAGATAATGTTATATTTGCCATTCGTATAGCCAATTAGAACCGTTAGGTCTCCATTCCTCTTCTGGTTACATAGTTGTTCCTGTAGGTTGTGCTAGCCAAAAACTTAAAATAATATGCTCGATCTAATATAATTCGGCTTCTATACTAATTGTGACTTTTATATGGCTCCATCCATAGCTGACACGGCGATCCACCTTAGCTCGAAAGGCATGAGAGAGGTCTTTTAATTATGTTTTTAAAATCTATAAATAAAACGACGAGCAGATTACTGAACTCTAAGCATTTTTTTTAGTGTGGGACAGGAATCGATTCTTACGGGATTACATGATGTGAAGGGGAAAAGACATTGTCATTATTCTCCACGTTGGCACAACAGACTGAAGGCTTTTTTTTGCTGGCCATCGCAGAATCCCTTTTCAACGTGGCTCCAAGGAAATAAACTTGGATTATTACTCTTCAAGAGTTATTGCTAATAAGCATTACATTACAAAATTAGACATTTCCACACGTACCTTGTCCTGTTAAGGGCTTTAAATTCAGAACGTATTGTTGATGTAATCATGTTGGTTTTATATCTGAAACTTTTAAATAGTTGTTTTTTGTTTGCGGAAAACCTTATTTTTGGATCAACTGTAGCATATTCTGTTTTTAGACATTCTTTCCTTAGTTTTATTTTTTTTTATTTTGCATTTTAAGATGAGTGTTCCTCCTCATGGTGTCTCTTTTGTTGCCTGCAGAGTACAAAAAAAATGTCAGGGTTTGACAACCTCAACACAGATTTTTACCAATCCAGCTACAGTGTAGATGACCAAAACCAAGGTGGCTATGGCTACAGCACTAATGAAAACTACAACAAGTAAGTGACTCTGTGAAGTATTCTAAAACCCTATTTTTAAATCACCTCCCTTATGGTAATACAACTTGTAGGTCAGTTACTTGAAGCCTTACAGATTATGATTTAGAATTATGCCTTCCCTCTGCCAGGTCCTAGGGACATATTTTGGATTCACATGCCTAATAAAAAATAATCTAAAATGTTTATTTGCCATCAACTGCCTAAAACAAATTGAACCCTTTTGTTTATGGGAAATTTTTAAATAAACTGCCATTGACAACGCACTCTAATCACTTCTCACAACAACACCACACTGTTTTTAATCTGTTTCAAGAGTACTATCTATTGTCACTTTATGTTGATCTTGAAATTGGAGCGTCAATCTGACGCTGCTGTACTTTGATGTACTCTTTTTATTGACAATAAAGGATTGTAATTCTGATTTCCAGAGCATACGGTCAATATGATTACTCCCAGCCGATGGCATATCCTTCCCCGATGCAGCCCGCACAGCCATACACGGGACAAATCTTTCAGCCCACACAAACGTATACCCCATCTGCCTCACAGTCCATGTACAGTAACAGCTTTGACGATGAGCCTCCACTGCTAGAAGGTCAGTGAACCACTGTCTGGAGACTAAAGCTTCTAATTTTTGCTGCAAACATTGTCTTGTTGTTTGTATTTGTTATTGTTATTATACTTTTCAGCTTTTAAAGACCTATACTTAAATGAAAATTGCATTTTTGATGTTTTGGTGCTTTTCTGAAGATGAATAAAAATTAAGCTCAAATTAGCGTTTTCTTAGTAGACATTAAATGCTTTATCAGATTGTTTTATTCATTTAAAGAACTATACTTGTTAATCTTTTATCAATCATTTTATCACAAAACTGTATCATACTTTAGTTTTCCATTTTAAATGTCATTTCTCTGCTTTTTTTGTGTCTAGAGTTAGGAATCAATTTTGACCACATCTGGCAGAAGACCCTCACAGTGCTCCATCCATTGAAAGCAGCAGATGGCAGCATAATGAATGAGACCGACCTGACTGGCCCGATGGTCTTCTGCTTGGCTTTTGGGGCAACTCTTCTTTTGGTAAATAAAAAAGGTTTTTCTTAAAAACACATGGCTACATTTGGACAATTAGCCTAAACAGTCTTATTTTCCCGTCTATAGTCGGGTAAGATCCAGTTTGGTTATGTGTACGGCATCAGTGCCATCGGGTGCCTCGCCATGTACTGCCTGCTTAACCTGATGAGTATGACGGGCGTGTCCTTCGGCTGTGTGGCCAGCGTGTTGGGCTACTGCCTCCTTCCCATGATCCTTCTCTCCAGCTTTGGTGTTCTCTTCTCATTACAGTGAGTACACAGCAGACGGTCACTTAGAGTTTGACTTCTGTTAATACATCAGATTACTTGAGCTACCTTCACACCGAATGCGGTTCGTGTGGCACGGCCGTCCAGTTCCAATGCGAATAGAGGTCCTGCGGCGCCTTTTGGACGGCGGTCTGGTGGTGCTATGTTTTCAGAGTTCAAATATCTGAACTTCAGAGAATTCATGACAAGTCAACCAATCAGGAACTCAGCACGTGGAGTCCAAAGCCAACCTAAAGGAGAGTCTGATCGTTCCCTATGGAGACAGACGGGAATAAAAGGCCCTCTAATTTGATCCTTATTTTTGTTTTTCCCCTCCTCACACTAGTGCAGGGCTAAGTCAACCTCGGTCACAGAGAGACGGAAGTACCACCAAAAGCAGCAGATGCAGCTTCGGCAGTAGATGGTGAACCTCACCATACTGGGAGAGTCTCTGAAAGATCTCATGAACCCAGACATGGAGACCTTATTTCCCTTCTGCTGTAGAGCTCTTCAAAATAAATGAAGCTGATCTCTGAGCATCCTCCATGTGCTTCTATGCATTTTCAATGAGAGATACAGTCAATGCTTCCATGTAGCGATGAGGCTAAAAACCTTAGACAGTAGCTCCTCCCACACGTCAGGAGCATCAAGTTTATGAACACATGAAAAAGGGGAAGAGTGTCGAGCAGCAAGTTCGATGGGTTTCAGAAGAGAAGCGGAGGACGCCAACTTGCACGAGTCGCGTTCTGTGTGAAGGTGGTGTTAGAGACTAAAACAATGTTAAAAAGATTGGAGATTCATCCCACTTGTTTCCAGGTTAGTCTTGTTTTCTTTATGGAAACTCCTGGACTCTGTTACAAATGTAGTCAAATCTACAATTAAAAGATACACAACACATTAAAAAAACTCAAAGCAAACAAATATTTATATGATTTATATGTGGACATATTGATTTGATAGACAAACATTGTTCAGATCTGAATTGTGGGATTGACACATTTTTTTGTTAATGCATTAATATAAAAAAATCTAAAAACTTTTACTATGAGACCAGATAAAATGGTCAATTTCTATTTTGTCAACTTTCTTTCTTTTTTTTTTTCCCAGGGGCATGATTGGAATTGTAATAACAGCCACTATTATAGGCTGGTGCAGCTTCTCGGCTTCAAAGATCTTCATCTCTGCGTTGGCCATGGATGGACAGCAGTTGTTGGTTGCTTACCCCTGTGCTCTGTTGTATGGAGTTTTTGCGCTCATCTCTGTCTTCTAGAAAATAAAAACAACTCATCAAGCAACCGTTAAAAATAACTGCACCACAGTTGCTGTAGCTCCAGTCTAATGAGGATCAGTGTAATTAGGGTAATTATTGCCTAATTACACAGTTGCAGCAGAAAAATGGGAACTCCAGTCTAAAATGGAACCGGGGACTTTTATTTTTTATTTTTTTAGCTACCACTTATTACCACATTCCAACGTGATCCCTTGAAGGCTGGAGTGGATCCTGTCAATCACCTCCTTCAGCTTTTCCCTCCATCATACACATGAATGCGGAGGACTTCGAAATATTCCCAGAACTGCTGTGTTTTGAAGTGACATGATTAAATTGTCATGACATGAAGAACAAAGCATGTGGAATCAGGGATAGCCGTGAAAGGTTTCACACAGTTAAACCCCAAAAGACCAATTTTTACACAGATGGGAAATATTTGTTTTCAACAAGAAACATGCGAAAACTACCACTGATTTTTTTTTTTTTTTTTTTTTTATTATTTGAATGGTTTTCTTCTGAAGTCATTTGTCTTGTAAACAGATTCTGCTGAATTAAAACGAAGGGAAACAAATTCTGCATAAGACTCCAATCCACTCAAACTGCTTTTCTTTCTATGACGGTAAAGAACAAAATGTTTTTTTGATTTAGTGGAATTCCTTTTACCCTTAAGTGAATAGTCACAACCTCCATGCTCCAACAGCACAACCCTCTTCATTAGAAAGTTATAATCCGCTTTATTTCCATGTATTTTATTTGACTCAGATTCGAGTTTTGATGCCTTTCAGGAAAACGACCAGAGTGTTGCACAATTGATTTGTCAGAACCAACCAAACTTGATGAAACATTGAGAATTATAATAGTACTTTAATACTATGTGTCTGTACATCAGTACTTATAGTTTTGGTATTGTTTAAATTACTCGCATTTCTTAAGGATTACTTTTAGCGATGACTCACTTTATGTGCTTTGATGTGTCATCTGTTGACTCATGCATTAAAGAGTTTTGTTTTTTTTGGAAGGTTGTCTGTTTTGTGACGGGACAGCATCATGAGGTCATTTTACTGCATTTTGACCAACATTGACCTACATGTGAGCTTTTTCCTGATTTGACAGTGCAGAAAAGAAGAAAAGAAAATGTTTTTGAGAAGAAACCATAGTACCTCCAGCACACTTGAGAGGTCCTCTCTAGAGATAGATTGTTTAGGGCTGCATCATCCAGCGACTCCATGAGTTTAAATGCATACCTTTAGTCAACACTGTTCTCAAAAGGATTTCAGAGAAACTAGGAAAAATGTATGTTTTAAAAATACTATTTAAAAAAAAGAAAGACTTTTTTTTTCTCTGTTGGGTTGTCTTCTGGCTCTGTGTGCAAAACGATTGCCTGAATGATTACTCATTTAAAAGAAAAGCAACCAAACAGTGGAGGAATAAGTATTTGATCCCTTGCTGATTTTTTTAGGTTTGCTCACATAAAAAGAAATTGACAATCATCTCAATGGTAGGTTATTTTGAACAGCGTGAGATTAAAAAAAAACAGAAAATCTAGTTTAAAGAAGACATATATTTTCGTTTCATTGAGGAAAATGAGTATTTGAAACCTCCTTGTTGGGAAGGCGTATGACTTTGTGGCAAAACCCTGGTTAGCAAGCACAGAGGTCAGGTCAGACGTTTCTTGTGGTTGAGTATGTTTCTGCACAAATCTGGAGGAGTTTTGGTCCACTCTTCTTAAATGACTACATCATTAGGATTTAGTCCTAATGATGATAAATGCACGTATCCGATTCGTATCCGATTTATTTCCACATATGAGTGAGGCCTGAATCCGATCTGAGAAAATCGGAATCCATGCGCTTGCTTCCTGCTTAAACGTTCACCACTCATATCCGATCTGTGCCACATGAGAGGAAAAAATTCGGAATTGGGCCACTTGAACCATGCAGTGTAAATGGGGCCTAAGGGATGAAATGCGTTTTTCCCTCAGTGGAATGCTAATGATTTCAATCTCCCACTGTTCAAATGAACTTGCTGTCATTAAGATGACAGTCAGGGGATCAAATATTATATTATTTCCTGCACTATTAAGATAATAAGCAAATCTCTCCGACTTTTCTCCCAGAAATCCAATAGTTTAAGGTGAGTTTTGTGAAAGCGTTGACCGTATTGACATTTTTTTAATATTATTTAAATGTTAGATCTTAGAAGGTTTTTGTGTGTGTGTGGCGGGGGGGGGGGGGGGTAACTCTTTAGTTGATCTATGCAGCATTTTTAACCCAATGGTAGATGGATTTTGACATGTTGTGGGTTTTTTGTGCTGACATTTTCTTAGAAATGTTTACATAAGAAAACAGTTTTTTTCTGAATGTTCTACTAAAATGAATATTTTTACATTACAATAAATTAATATCTATTGGAAATAATTGACCAAAAAATGAAATACTTTTTGAAAGAATAATTAATCCTTTCTGTTATTGAAAGAGTTGAGTAAGAAGGCCCATTTTGTTTAATGTGCAGGTTTTTTTATTGCAAGAACAAAAAGTAATTTGGAGAAAAACTTTTTCATTCATTCATTTTCTTAACCGTTTTTCACTTTCGGGGTCACGGGGCTGCCGGAGCCTATCCCGGCCACTTGTGGGCGAAGGCAGGGGACAACCTGGACAGGTCGCCAGTCTGTCACAGGGTAGAATGTCCACAATCACACTCCCATTCACTCTCACACTCACACCTAAGGAGAAACACTCTGTTAAAAAAAAAAAATTTGTTTTGCACACTCTACTAAAAAACAAACTACTTGATATGAGCAACTTTCATCACTTTCTGAGACACCTTTGCTCAATTGCCACTTGGTGGCGATGTTTAGTTAATGTTTGGTTAACTCACTGGAGTAATACTTCCTATGGAGCAATACCTGCATGTACACAGTACACATTTTTTCTTTTATCTGTCCAGGAAATGATTGTCATAAAAAGGTTTGTTCCATTCTATAAACCCTCTGAACCCCCTTTCTGAAGTGGCTGCAGCTGAATTTAGGCAGATGATCACTAACATTTGAATGCAATGTTAAATGTTTTTTTGTTTGTTTTGTTTTTTCTTTTTCTGTAACCGTGGGTGTCTTTTAGGTGAACGTCAAATGTAGTTTAGAGAGTATGATGAATGACAATACATGCTCATGATGAATGATTCTAGTTTCATCTAAAAGAAGTTAAAAAAAATCACTGGCATGTATTGTCAAGCTTGTTTGAAATCAGGGCATCAGAAATGGAAGTTTCTCTTCGGCCATCCATCTAACAGCCAGCAAAGCTGCATCATGAACCAACGCAGTGATCGTGGACATGCCAGACTCTGTGTTGCAACGATTCAAAGTCCAGACCTCAACCTGGATTCAACCCTATAGGACTTTGGTCTACCGTGACCTCATGCCAGCATGTTGGTTTACCTTAGATGCTGGAAGCAACATCCACACCTTTTTAAATTAGTAATGAAGTAGAATTACCCACTGAGTATCTAAGGAAAATATTTGAACCACATTGATTTCTCCATCAGAAAATGGTGGAAATAAGGACATGCTTTTTTCACACAGATTCAGCACTTTTTTTTCTTTTGTTTTTGTTTAAATGATGAAATCAGATGGGTTTCATTTTTTTCCTATAACCCAAACAACGACAGTGGTCACGCATCCAATTGTTTTCATTATACCATTCTGCTATTTATATGCACTGTCTGGGAAGATACTGTAAATGGTAAACACTAACATAATAAAAGCTAAAAATAAATACTTAAAATAGTTTTGCTTCACTTACATTGATACATTTTAGTAATCAACGTGTATTTTTATATACATTCTGTCTTAAAAAACAATTTCTCCATGAACCCAAAAGTTAAAAAAAGGAATTTCTTTTCTAGTTTTGCAGAGTTTTCTTTTACATACATGATCATAACCTTAAAAACATATTAAAATAAAATCACTTATAGCAAAAAAGAAATCTGAAAAAGAGAATCTATGCCAGAGGTTTACAACGTTACACAATAAAAGAGCCATTTGGTCTCATTTCCTGCAGACCAAAACTCTGCGAGAGCAGCAAAGTTTCACCCCTCTTTAGAAAGAAACACTTTGTTTTTGTGACTATTCCTTTTAAAGTATGTAGCTTTTAAATAATTACAATAGTTAAATTATAGTGATGAATACTTTTGGCGCCAAAGTATTCTAGTCCATCCATCTATATTTTAAACCTAGCCAGAGACTAACCCGGCCACTGTTGGGTGAAGGCAGCACACACCCTGGACAAATTGACAGCTTATTGCAGGGCCTGATGAAGCTTATATATATAAAATATTTATAATTGTATTTATTTTTTTATATTTACTTTGTTAAAGTTGAGACAGCAGCACAGGTTCCTTTCAAAATAAAATACACCTAGTGTCAAGTAAAGACTTGCCAAGACAGACTTGCAGTCTACAGCTTGTAAGATAAAACTGAAAGTCAGACTTGCCATGTTCTATCATTTTGGCTTTAGTGTAAAATTCTTGTTTTATTTGTACATGTAAATACAATTATATACTTTAAGAAACTCATCTCTGAACAGCAACTAGTCACTGTTATTCAGCAGAAGATCAAAATGAGCCCTATGTGCATGGTTTGGCGAGTTAATTGACTTGTTCAAAATCTAAGAATAAATAACAACTTTACTGAATTAATTTAACCAAAACTACAGTCCTAATATGTATGTAATTTGTTAGCATTTTTATTTAAAGCCAAAGAGTCACAATGAAAGGATAAAAGAGTCATGTGTGGTTATAAAGCCTCAGATTGGAGACCCCTGATATATAATTTTATCAATTTTAAATGGACCATAAACATTTAGTGCATACATTTTTCTAACTCTTGGAACAGTGTTGATATATTTGCAGTGTCTTAAAACGGAGTTTTATAAATTGGGACATTGTTTGTTCTGTCACTAAATTTGTCACTTTTTAATCAAACCGTCTGATTTTAAGTATTGGCCTGGAGCAGATGTGGCGTGTGTACTTGGCTCACTCCAAAAAGCCTCACAGCAATGATGCTGATTAGGATGTTACCGTCTGTGAGGGACCAGACGAGCCATGGCGGGAAATGTAATGATTGGTATTCAGCAAGGCTGTGGTCCCTCTCAGTGCTTCCACAAAACCAACAGTGCATGAATATTCACTGAGCAACTGTTAACACAGCACTGAGTGTGATTTTCTGCAGCACTTCATTAGGCTAATTGTCAGCCTTCTGTGGGCTTGTCTTAGAGTGAATTTAGGACTCAATGAACTCATGCTAACACTACATCGGGCAAAGGGAAGGTGACGTGTTCAAGTGCTTGTATTCTAGACCCTTTTCTGGAACTGGTGGGTGCAAAAAGGATAAACCTGCAGCTTGGGCATTACTTTTGCACATTTGTGTGAACAAATTTGGTTTCTGAGACAGACCACTGCAAGTCCATCCATCTATTTTATTTTCCAAACCAACATAATCCCTTTTTGGGTTCAATGAAGGGAAAAAAAACTAAAAGTGTGTCCTCATATAATCTCATTTTAGGGTGAGGGGGATGGGGGGTTTGACCTGCGTGCACCTTGGGGGGAGGAGCTACTTGGCAGTGGTCCGCCTCCCATGGTTGCCGTATGGAATGGGCCCCCCCTCTCTCGGTTTTATTTGCACCTTAGACATGTAGGGCCCTTGGTAGGGGGGATGCTTGGACATCACTGCCAGCGAGCAGCAGATGTCATCCTAGCGCCCTACCCGCCAAGTTTAACTTCACCTTAGACATTTAGGGCCCCTTGGTGGGGAAGGTGATGGGACATCACTGTGAGTAATCAGGAGATGTCCCCTCAGTGCCCTACCCGCCAATTTTAACTGCACCCCCTTAGTACACACACCCTTTACTCCTCCAAATATACATTCCAACATAAACACACATACAGTACATGCACACACACACACACCTTCACAAACACACACGCATTTCGCAAGGAAGGTGGGACTTGGAACATCTGTCCCCTACCCCATCCCTGGTAGGGGGTACCGGGCCCTTGGCAACGGTGGCCGCATCCCCTGGGTGCTGGTTTTCTGGGCCCGGCAGTGCTCTCTCCACGCAGGGAAAGGGATCCCTGAGCTCTCTGGCAGGGGCCAAGAGCCGGGGATCACATCACACCTGAGCCGGGGGTGTCCGTGTCCCTGTGGTGTGGGTTCTGGTCCTTGCCCCTGAGTGCTGGCCCTCGCCAAATTTCCAACGGTGGCCGAGTCTGGTCGGGCCAAGTTTACAACACCCCTTGTGGGCGGCTGGCCCCTGCCTTACTCCTTTCTGGACCCACCCTGGGCCGGGTGGGTGGCTGCCTGGAGCGCGGAGCGGGTCTCCCTTGGAGGGTCCTGGCCCGTACCTGGGGTGGGGCGGGGCGATGCCTAGAACTCCTGGGTGGTGATGAGGTGCTCGTCTGGGGCTGCGGGCACTCTTCTCGGGTGGGGCCCGGCGTTGGGCCCTCCCGGCGCGGCGGGGGGGCTGCTCTCCTGGTTGGGCCGGGGCTGCGCTCTCTGTCCCTCCGTGCCTCCCTGCTCTCCGCTCTGGGGGCCTCTGGGCGGTCCTGCTGGCCCTGGCCTGGGTGGCGGATGTGGTCCCCCGGGGGGCGGTTGTTCTCTGCTTACTGCCGAGTGTCGTTGGGGGGGTTCTGGCTGCTGCACCTGCTGCGGCGGGGGTCTTAGTGTGGGGATGGCTGGGAACTCTCCCTCCTTCTTTTCACATTCCATCATCCATTTTAGAAGAACATAAACACTAACCTGAGCACTGGTGTTAGCTCACCTTTGCACAAACACTTTGCGTGATTGAATGAAATATTTCACAGTAGTTGGTCTGAAGGCATAAGTATGCGTGTGTGAACACTATCTGTATTGTGTACATGTTGACATGTGGACATTTTTGCAGCCAACAGGTGTGTTTATAACATTTGAGTGTGTGTGAGGACAGGCCCCGCCCCTTTGAGATTTGTATTACATCTGAACCTGACCGTAATGATAAACATCCAGCTTTATGCTGCTTAATGGTTACCCTCCCCCCCTCATAATCACCCTGCTACCCCCCCCCCCCCCAAAAAAAAATCCCTCTCTCTTCTTCCCTCCTTTCTTTTTCCGTCTGGTCCAACACAAAAGATTTTCAAATATGATTAAAATGAATAAAGTTTGGCCTCGATTACAAAAGAGGTTTATTCAGACATACTTCTGGTATGTCAGTAGATTCATAACCCCTCTTGTTAAAGTAAAATATGTCCAACACAAGAGGCCTTCAGCTCTCATCTGTTTGCCCAGCTGTTGGACAGGACAAGTTAAAAAAAAAAAAAACGGTGGGGGGGGGGGGGTGATTCTATTTATTTATGATGAAATCCGATTGGATTTTTTTTTCCTTGTTACCCACATAACGACTGGTCATGAATCCATAGCAATTGTTATAAAAACCCTCCTGCCTGAAATTGATTTATGAGATTCCAATAAACGTATAGCTTAAGCCTGTGATCTGCAGATGTTCGTCTTATGTATTTTTTTCCTAAAATACTTTCCTGTAAAAAAAAAAAAAAACTCAAATCACCCGTCATCTTTTCATTTCCTGTCATTGCACATTCTAAGTGTGGCATTTAGAAACACAAAAAATCCAATGTGTGCAGTAAGGTGAATTTGAGATAATCTGTCAGAGACACTACAAAAATTAGTCGTTAATATTTGCATATTACCAAGGTGAGACTTGGGATCTTACAGTTCCCTTTTTTTGTGTGGTTTTTCTTCATTTGGAAAGGATATGCTGTAAGATATCAGAGTATAAATAACGTTTTTTAATGAAGATGACTAAGATGCATGTGGAGGCAAGTAAACACAGAAACTGCAGCAACAGTTTGCTAGGCAAAAGTGGAAAAACCCTTAGAGTGAAGAGCAGCTGCTGTGCGGTGCCTGCTGCTCCTCAAGATAAGTCATTTTAAAAAAAGGAATCAACCCAACAGAGTTTTCGATAAGGATACAGGCTGGGAGCCTGATGTGGTGTTGAATGCCACATCAAAGGGTCAACGTTTCCTGTTGCATTAATTCAATTATTGTTGCAAGCTTGAATCACAAAAAGAACTTTCTTCAAACAGAAGTGACTGAAATCTAGACGTGGGAAGAAAGGAAAAGAAAAATGACACACAAATGTGTGAGAATCCAACCCAAGGCGAGGGAAGTTGCTCAGATGTTTCCTCAAATTGCATTTGGTTCAAGTTTGAACAACTGAAGGAGTTGGAGCAAATCTGAACAGACCTGAAGTTGTACAACGCCAAAAGCCCTAACCACACCATTTTTATGGCAGCTGTGTCTTCCACATGAGTCACTAGGTCATCCTTTTAGTCATTTTTAGTCATGAGCTTAGCTGGTGGAGCATGTTGTGGCAGAATACCAATCTTTCTGTCTTCCGGTAACAAGAACCATAGCAGCTTGCTGGGAGAGTGGGGGGGACTGCAGATAGAGCTATAAGCAGCTTATTGAAGCACAAAGGACATACATTTTATGTAAATCCATGGGTTAACTACATGTAAAGTTCTTTTATGTTTAACAGTCTTTTACATGTTAACCAAGAAACAGAATTGAAACGGATATGGCAGTGAGAAAAAAAGTGAGTTAAACTAAACAATGGAAAGGTCAAAGCTTAATATTAACATAAATTATTTCTTTGTTGAAATGATCTGCATAAACCATTGCTGCTGGTCTAAACTAGGAAAGTCCCACCAATGTGGTGTGTGACTATTTACCAGAATAACCCACACTTCCTGCCTCTTAACGTGATTGGCATCAAATACTCAGACGAGGAAGAAAGTCCAACTGATACTGAACAACATTTACAGTGTATCTATGCTCGATCTTGCAGTTTCACTCTAGATTTGCATAGGAAATCTATTCACTTAGATTTGTTTGCTTAAACTAGGTTTAATTCACCATTGCAAAAATGTCTTGATAAGTTACATTTTCCTGCAAGACAAAATTTTGTTTGACTTAAGATTCAGTTTTTGCTCTGAAATCAGTAAAACTTGAAACAAAGCATGCCTTAAGACAAGTTTTTTTCTTCCATTTTTTACTATAGATTTATTTTTTATTATAAATCAAACTTTAAATGAAGTGTAAAATAGTACATGCGGTGTTCTTAGAGCGCTTTACCTTCTTAGACGACCCAAAGCCCTTTACAGTTACAGACCTATTCACCCATGAACACACATTCACACACGGCTGGAATTTTGTGAAATCTGCAAGAAGAGTTTTTAAAGGCTTCGAGTTTATGGAAATATCAGTTATCTAAAAATTAAAATGGCAATATTCTGAGCCCCTCGGAGGGCAAACAGATATATTTACATGCGCTTTAATCTGTGTTGGCCTCTTTGAGATTGAAATCATGACCCACCCATCTTCTGAATCCCTTTAGGGGTCATATGGATGCTGGAGCCTATCCCAACCAAAGGTGGGCAAAGGCAGGGTACACCATGGACAGGTCAATACACTGTTGCAGGGCCATACAACCACACACATTCACACCTATGGGCAATTACAACAATAGTCCTCATCATAATTATAAAAATGTTTATATTTATTTGGTAATTGTGTCTTAAACAGAAACAACTTAATCAGCATATAGGTTACCTGCCTTTTTTACTGTTACTTCCTAGAACTCAAATTTAACTCAGTTTTTTTTTTTTAACTGTACCATGAATGTTGATTTAAAGAAATGTTTTTACCTACGTGAATGATATAAAAGTGTGTGGAACTGAGCTGTGCTCAGTTTAGATTTCCCACCTGGAGAATGAGCAATGCATTCCTCAGTGGAGGACGAGTTGACACAGGAGCTGGGATGTGCAGGAAAGCATTTTCTTTATAGGACGGCAGCACTTAAAAGTAGAATGGAGTAAACAAATGTTGCACTGCAGGGAAATGCCAACACATGGTTGGCTAGTGTGGAGGTATTATGAAAGAAAATTTTGTTCATCTTTTTGTGTCAGTTGGTGCAGCCATGAACAACAAGGAAGAATCCTGAATCAAATGAAGTGGAAAAGGATGCATTTGTTTATTATAAACACATTCTGCTACCGGTAAATTGCACTGTGATTAGACCGCACTTGAGTTTGGGGCGGCAAATGTGACGACACCTATTGGACAAATTGAAAATCAAGTCAATGAGCATTTTATGACAACTATTTGTGAATCCACTGTGTTCCAAGATGAAAACGTTGATGTTACCCTTGTGCTATCCTAGTCACTTTAACATTGGGAGTTGGGTCATCTAGACCCACTAGACAGTGCTCTGAACCTTTTTTCTTCAATGATTTGTGATCTTCACTGGTGTCCATGGATTACATGAAATCTTTCCACCTTTATCCACCTTTGTCATGGTAGGGAGAACACGTCAATGTGAGGGTGGGGTCATCTAAGATAGCACAATGGTTAAGAAAAACACATTGAAATACTGGTTTTGCGCAGAGACTTATGGGAAATTTCTATGGCCCTAGATTTTGGAATTGTAGATTCGGACAGCTTTAAAAGATTGGCGAACGCACTTGTGAGGGCAGAACCCATTGCCCCACATAAACCGTTTGTTTTACTTTATGACTTGTGCACACATTTAGTTAATTTAGTTTTGAGTAATTCTATTTTTTTCAGTTCTCTCTGAGGCCTGATGCTGGGGCAGAGGCAGGCAGTGGCGCCACCAGGGGGTGGCCAGGGGTGGCCACGGCCACCCCTCTCCGACACCTGGCCACCCCAGTGGCCACCCCAGTAGCCACTATAAGCTGTGGTAGCATCAGTTGTGCGTTTCATCCCAAATGCACAGCCAGCAAGCGGGCAAGTCGCTCTGATCACCTAAACCGGCCCTCACCCCCTCCCCTCCCTGCTGCCTTTGAGTGCGCAGACAAGAGGAGCCGCTGGATGCAGAATGAATAAGACGCGTGGTTCACTTCCGCGTTCGAACCCTCAGATCCTCGGTCAGACAAAAGAACCAGTCTCAGTCACTAAAGATGAACTTTCTTTATTACTTTTTCTTTAAGTCAAAAACGGCGACTGACCGCGCGTGTACGCGCTCCACACCCTCACGCGCTCTCCCCCCTCTCTTCCTGCATTGCGCGAGCACCGGTTTCAGCACGCACACACACGCGTGCGCGCGTGAACGCACGCACGCACACACAATCACACATCCCAAAATGCAACGTTTCTTTTCCTGTTAAATATTTTCCGTGGGTCTTTAACAATCTGTTTACTGTACTTTAGATCTGGATAGATAGATAGATAGATAGATAGATAGATAGATAGATAGATAGATAGATAGATAGATAGATAGATAGATAGATAGATAGATAGATAGATAGATAGATAGATAGATAGATAGATAGATAGATAGATAGATAGATAGATAGATAGATAGATAGATGACTTTATTAATCCCACAATGGGGAAATTCCATTTATCTGTGGCAGCAACACGACATTCAGAAATAAGCGGTATAATATAACATCAATAAAGGACATCACAAATGACATTTATATTAAATAATTAAAAATATCACTAAAATTATTGTGAAAAATTATTATCAAAAATTAGATTCTTATTAAATAAAGAAATATATATGAAATATTAAATAAACACAGCTGCAAAGGTGTAAAAAACATGCGGTCTGCAAAACATGTAAACCCAGTGTACAAATACTTGGTGCAAATACGCCACATCATCAGCGGTGGTAGATGTGTCATTACTTTTTATTAATAGGTAAAAAAAAGGATGTCCCTGTCACAAGCCACTCATTTTCATGGCACTATTTAAGCACCGGTTGTTGTGTTACCGCAACATTTTGATGTGTTTTTGTTTCCACAGAGTTACCTATAGTCATTAGTTGATGCTTGTTTCTGTCCATTTTCAGAGAATGAAGAGAAATTCAACATATATTCTTATTTTAAGAATAAAAGTGCAGCAGAAGGAGTGAAAGAGATGGTAGGGGAGCAACAGAGGAGTAGTGAGAAGGAGGAAGATGAGACAGAGCAGCATAAATGACAGAAGAGGCAGCTAGACTGTCCAATCAAAGAAATCTAGTTCACATCCCTTGCAAGAAGGTTTTGACCAGTCCCAAGGAAACTAAGCTCAAACTTGCTGCACTCAATGTCAGATCTTTATGCAACAAATCATTTTTAATCAATGATCTTATCTCTTCTTTTAATCTTGATTTTATGTTATTAACTGAAACATGGCTTGACAAAAACACAGGAAACATAGTTCTAGTCGAATCAACTCCCCCCAACTACAAACATGAATCGGAAATACGACAAAATAAAAAGGGTGGAGGCGTTTCTGCACTGTTTAGAGATAATATTGCAACCCGCAGACTATCATTTGGTGTGTTTTCATCATTTGAGTATGTGTCCTTTAAGATTGAGCTAAAACAAACTCCTCCCTTACTCTGCATAGTTATGTACAAACCTCCTCAGCACAGCCAAAGTTTTATTGATGATTTCACGGAAATGCTCTCAGTTGTGTGCACAGACTTTGATGGTCTAGTCATTACAGGTGATTTTAATGTTCATGTTTATAATGTCAATGACAGAAATGCAAAAGAGCTCAATGCTGTCCTTGAAACCTTTGGTCTAATTCAGCATGTGAGTTGCCCCACCCACAGCAGAGGGCACACTCTGGACCTGCTCATCACAAGGGGGGTTATTATTTACAATGTCAGTGTGGTTGATGTCGCCCTCTCTGATCATTTCTGTGTATTCTTTGACCTGTCTGTTGCTCCCAAACCACCGCCTGGCCCTGCAGTTGTCCAGGGGAGACAAATAAATGAGAGCACTAGGGCACAGTTTGTAGAAATGATAAACCCTGAAAACGTCTCTGGTGCCAATGTTGATGAAATGCTGAATTCTGTTACTTCTAGCATCTTGAATGTTCTGGATGCCATTGCCCCTATGAAAGTTAAATTGAGAAAACATAGACAGAAAGCTCCCTGGAGGAATGATGATCTAGTCAGGGCACAGAAACAACAGTGCCGCAGAGCCGAGCGAAAGTGGCGCAAGTCAAAACTCCAGGTTCATTATGAAATGTATAAGGGGGAGTTGTACGCTTACAACCAGATCTTATGCAGAACAAGGGAAAGGTACTTCTCTGAAATAATTGGAAGTTGCAGCAGCAACTCTCGTATCCTGTTCACAACAGTTAACAGATTAACTAACCCTCCAACCCAGCTACCAATAGAACTGGTTTGTACACCCAAATGTAATGAGTTTGCTGTATTTTTCAATGACAAGGTTCAGGGCATTAAAAAAGCCATCAACTCCACAACACATATAACTATCCAACGGCCACCTACTCACTCTAAACTGACTCACTTTGTACCTGTCACTGACCAAACTGTCCAAGAGACCATCACCCGTCTGAGCTCGTCTACATGCTGCCTTGATGTGTTACCCACTAGATTTCTAAAGTCTGTCTTGAACAGTGTGTTGCCATCAATTACTCAAATAGTTAACATGTCTCTTCAATCTGGAATATTTCCAGAGGCCTTAAAAACTGCAGTCATTAAACCCCTCCTGAAAAAGAGCGTTCTTGATCCCACTGTACTGAATAATTACAGACCTATCTCTAATCTGCCATTTTTAGGAAAAGTCCTTGAAAAAGTTGTCTACCAACAGCTCACTGACTTTCTCTTATTAAACAATTCGTTTGATGTTTTCCAGTCAGGTTTTAGACCCCATCATAGCACAGAAACTGCTCTTATCAAGGTAACCAACGACATCCGCCTGAACACTGATGATGGAAAAGTCCCTGTCTTAATCCTGCTAGACCTGAGCGCTGCCTTTGATACTGTTGATCATGGGATCCTTTTGCACAGACTCCAAGACTGGGTTGGCATCTCTGGATCTGCCCTAAGTTGGCTCAAGTCTTATCTGGAAGACAGGAAATATTTTGTTGAAATTGGAAGTTGTGTCTCAGACTACATGGGCTTGAATTGTGGTGTGCCCCAGGGATCGATCCTGGGACCCCTTCTGTTCAACCTCTACATGCAGCCACTAGGGCAGTTAATACGCAGTAATAACATTTCTTATCACAACTATGCAGATGATACTCAGATCTATGTGTCACTGACAACAGGTGAATATGGGCCAGTGGATTCACTCAACCACTGCCTCCAACAGATCAGCGCGTGGATGCAGAACAACTTTCTCCAGCTAAACTCAGACAAGACCGAAGTTATTGTTTTTGGCCCACAGAAACAAAGAGAAATTGTCAGCAGCTACCTTCATTCTCTGTCTCTTAAACCCTCAAATCAAGTCAGAAATCTAGGGGTAATCATGGACTCTGACCTGAACTTTAACAGCCATATCAAGTCAGTAACATCAGCGGCATTTTACCACCTGAAAAACATTGCCAAAATCAAAAACATAATCTCAAAGCGAGACCTGGAGATACTTATCCATGCATTTGTCTCCAGTAGGTTAGACTACTGTAACGGCCTGCTCACCGGCCTCTCCAAACGAGCTGTAAAACAGCTTCAGTACATCCAGAATGCTGCTGCTCGAGTCCTGACCAAAACCAGGAAGTATGATCACATTAGTCCTGTGCTCAGGTCTTTGCACTGGCTCCCTGTACCTCAAAGAATAGACTTCAAAGCAGCTCTGCTTGTGTACAAGTCTCTCCATGGCCACGCACCAAAGTACATCTCTGACATGTTAGTGCCATATGAACCATCTCGTACTCTGAGGACCTCAGGGGCCGGCCTCCTGTTGATTCCCAGAGTCAGAACTAAACAAGGGGAATCAGCGTTTCAATATTCTGCAGCTAAAATCTGGAACAGCCTCCCTGAAGTCGTAAGACAGGCCTCTTCTGTGCTCATGTTCAAATCTAGACTTAAAACATTTCTGTTTAGCCGTGTATATGACTGAAAGGTCCTATCTGCACTTTTCTTTCCTTCCTTTCTTTTTAAATCTTTTTTTTTCTTCTTTTCTTTTAAAGTAAATTTTATGTTGATTATTTCTATGATGTATTGTGATTTTAATGCATTTTTCTGTTTTGTGAAGCACCTTGAATTACTTTGTGTACGAATTGTGCTATACAAATAAACTTGCCTTGCCTTGCCTTGCCTTAATAATTAGAAGGATATTTTTATTATTATTTCAGAACAACAGATTTAATTTTTTGTTTATTATAGATATCTCTCAGTCAAGAGCCGAACACCCCAAGCAGACACACCTAAGCATTAAATATAAACAAAAAAATAAATAAATATATATCAGTAGTAGTATGTACTAATGGTATCTACTAGTATCTATTAGTTATTATACTAGTAGTATCTACTATAAGTTCATGTTCTACAAAATATCAGTAGGCATTTATCTTTCTGTTGGTTTTCTAAAGGTTGTTTTACTACGTTTGGTAGAATGAATTTTAAAAATATAGCTCATGGTTTTTGTGTGCCACCCCAAGATTAAATGTGGCCCCCCACTGGCCACCCCCATGAAAAATTTCTGGAGGCGCCACTGGAGGCAGGAGCTGGAACTTCCTGATGAAGTGGCAACGGGAGGAGCTAAACAACTTCCTGAACATTTTCATCTGGAGAAATTTGGAGGGGGGGGGGCGAAGTTTATTCTATTTTGACTTTTGTTTGTATTTTTTGAAATATGTTAAACTTGTTTTAAAGTACGAGTTCCGTTTGTTTGTTAAAGCTTTAAACTACCAGTGATTTACTTCTTTAGTTAACATTTGGATTTTGAATGTTTTGAATTTGTAGTTCCCTCCCTATTGTGTTATGGGTCTGATCAGCCAGCATAAAATTTCCCTAATGTTTCCTGTTGGTGGGTCAGTTTTGGTTCGGTTGGTTTGAGCTTTTGTTATTGATTCTCTCCATTACATTTTTGTTAAGTTGACCCCATTTTAATTTAGGCCCATGCCATTTTTTTGTGTTGGGTAAAATAAAACCTCTCATTTGAAGATCTTTTTTGTCCTGTGGCTCAATCTCTGCAGAGTGGACCCTGACAGCCCTATATAGTGCACTGTGTAGTGAGTAGTGAAGGAATTCGGACACAGTCTGTGTAAATGTGTGTGTGCGTGGGTAAAGGGGACTATGACTCTTTGGTAATAGAGTACTATATAACTATACATCAATCCCAGTTTTACTTTCAAATTTATCCAGCGGATGTCCTAAAGTCAGGCCTTTTACATGAGGGGCTCCTTATAAATGAACCGATGCATAGTAGACGAGGTTAAAAGCAGCAAAACATTATTACTGTCCAGTTGTGTTGTTAAGATTTTTTTTTTGTTCAGGAGCACTGATCATATCTGTGCACTTTGGGCCTGACCGTTGTAAATCTTTCAATTTTTTAATAACCGCAACATCTCTCAAGTTGAAAAATCAACCTTTATCTCCATGGATTGCACAATTTTAGTGGGTTTAAAGAAACAGTTGATCCATAACTGCATTTCATAAAAGTTGATGCTAGACTCTCTCGTAAAGCAAAAACTATTATAAAATGCAGTTATGGATCTGCTTCAACGGGTGGCGTCATTGAGCCTGCTGGATCTCACTGATGCACTGGAGCATTTCCTTTAATGGAAACCGTTTCCAGATGGAAGTGGAAACAAACAAAAAATGAATGGATGCGTTTGTACCTATAAATCGTGTTCATTTGCAGATCAGCTCAGGTACACAGATGGATGACGGGCAGGTTGTTCTCTATGTTGCTCCATCTGTAGGAAGTTGTGCATCTGTAGAAAATACATGAGACAAATTGTAACGAAAAACCGAACTGTTCTCAATTTGCCTGCTGGGAATTCTGGTAGGAAACATGTGTCCTCTGACAGCATTGTTTTCTTTTTTTTCGTTTTTGATCTGAATAAGAATACATTTTGTGTTTGTCACTATTAAAATGAGTAAAGCAGAGGTAGATGGTAGTCTTTGAACATGACAAATACTAATCAACTACATTGTTCAACTTTTCTTACATTAAAATCAAAAAATGAATGTAGTGATCCATTTAGTACACAAAACAGAATATTTTTACTGAATTCACAAAATGTTTTTTGCTGCTGTTTAAAATTATCTACCAATTATTTCCATGGCTGAGTGTTTTTGTTTTTTGTTTTTTTTTTAATCTTCTCTAAAACCAAAAATTAACAAAGCATCACCCTTTTGTAAAGTATTGTAGTGTCGATGCTTGTTCTTAAAAGTCATGTTTTTGTGTGGTCATTTGCACATCTTTTTAGCCTGTTTTGAAGTAAATTCAGTGAAAAGCAGTTGTGGCCAAAGCTATTGTGTTATAAAGACCTCAGAATGTCTCTTTTGCAGATGGGATCCAACCAAATTTACTGTGCACAACCTTCCTGAGGATACTGTACGTTTTTATTTATTTTGTGTGTGTGGGTGACTCCAGATCTGCGCATAATCAAACCCTGTAGTTACCAGGAAAACATGTTCAAGGACCTAGAAAAACATACAAAGACCACAATTTTACTATTTCCTCTTTAATTTAAAAAATCCTTGAGTCAGAAGAAGCATTACATGTACATTTATTCTGACGGTGGAAATTATTCATTTAAGAACTAGTCATTAAAAGATAATATTTTTTTTTTACCTTGAGCTGGGTTTTTTATTTCTTTCTCATTTAATTTTTCAAAACTAGCAAAATGGCCTTGATATATTTTTTCTAACTCTCCACTAATAGCAAATTAAAGATGTTATTAACATTTAAGCAAGAATAGTGTTTAGCTGGACAAACCTACCACCTTTTTCAGAGGGTAGTTGGAGCTGACAGAAGTTTGCAAATGTTCCAAAATGGGAGGAAAATCACTGGAAGTGCATGAAAGCGTGCACACATTCTCGAAACGGACACAACAAATGCACAAAAAGGAAAAAAGGGTCAAATAGAGCCTGTTGCACAAATTTCAGTTGTCAAAGCCAAAAAGAGCTGCATACTTTTCAGGTGACTTTACCGTTTGAAATAACTTTCAGGTCGTTGTCAGTCTCTTTGATTGTGAAATGCCTGAGATTATCCACTAATCACTTTGAAAGGAAGATACCTTTGAGGGTAAACGTCTCAAAAGATTTCCAATAGGACAAGTTTCACTGTTTCTTGCTCCGTCAGTACTCTAGTGTTTCCTTTTTCCTGCATATTATTAATGTGTGGTTTCTTTTGAGTTTTAATTTTGAGAAAAAAATGGCAATCTATTTTAATGTTTTCTATTGTTATCTTAGGAACTCCTCAGACATGCAGCATTTAAAACTATAATTACCTGTACTAAAATGTGAGAGGTTCTATTGCAATCCTCTCCCTAAATCCTGCCTTAGTATCCCCTTCCTTTGGTTTTCATCTGCCTGTTTGACGCTTTATTTTTTTTACATTGTGACCTTGTGTAATGATTCAGCCAAATTATATAAAGGATAAAAGTTATCTAAGCAAAGATGGCAGCAGGTGGGAGAAACGAGAGCATTCCATTAAGGATGTTATTTCCCCCATAGTTCTATATACAGTGATCCCTCTTTTATCGTGCTTTCCAAAAATAACACGCGAAAAGTGATATCCGTGAAGTAGTCAGCTTTATTTTTTTATTATTTTACAATGCAATACCGAACTATAGAATGAAACCAAAAATCGAAACCTGTATTAAAGCCCAAAATTTGTTTAAAACAATAATTTTAATATAGTAATACAAAGTTGGAAACATTGTCACTCGCGGATTTCCCAGTCCCAGCTGTGCCTCTTCGTCCTCACTCCGCTCCGCTGTAGCGTCTGTTTCTACTGAAGGCGCTGGAGTCTTTCTCCGAGAGAAAAACATTGTTATGGGTAGTTGTTGGCGCTCTTTCTTTTTCTGAGCAAGAAGATTTTTACAAACGGATATGCCACCTTCGATTATATTTGAGAACCTCCATGAACGACTCATCAAAGGGTCCCATTCTTGTGCCGTGCGCTGAAGTTCAGTGGCTATTCTCACCACAGTGTGAAAAAAAACAGTGAAGCAGCGAAGCCGTGAAAGATGAAACGCGATATAGCGAGGGATCACTGTATTTATATGCTGGTAATTATGAAGTGAAGCGCCCGTTAACGGCTGGATGACTCAGTTTGCTGTTTATAGGACTGGTGCGTGCGACTCAGTGATCCACCGATGGGTAATACATGTTGTCTAACTGCGTAGCTACAAAGGGGCCTAAATCTAGGTCTCCATGTGCCGGTCCCCAGCCCGGATAAAATACAGGGTTTTGTCAGGAAGGACATCGGGCATAAGGGGGTGAAAAATAATTCTCTGTCAAAACCACCTGTGGTAATTAGTGAAACCAGATTTGCTGTGGTGACCACTAACGGAATGTGCTGGAAGTCTTCATGAATTGCATCGTCCATGAGCGGCTGGATAGCTTATTTGGTTTCTTTCAGGACTGGCGCATGGGAAACCAGGGTTTACTTCCCAGGGGGCGCGATGAGCTTAATCCGGTGTGGGTTTGTGGGCAAGACCCTTTGTGCTACTGCCTACCTATGTATCCGCATGGGAGCCCAAATCTGGGTCTCCTGGTTCTAGTCCTCATATACAGTAATAAAGGCTTGTGTCAGGAAGGGCACCTGGCATTAAAATCTATACCAAGCCAAATGTGTGGATTGGTGAAAGCTGATTTGCTGTGGCGACTCCTGAATGGAACTGCCGAAAGGTAAACAGGATGGATGGATGGATGGATGGATGGATGGATGGATGGATGGATGGATGGATGGATGGATGGATGGATGGATGGATGGATGGAACTGAGACTAATTTGCCATGCCCCACAATAGCAAAGTGTTGGCTGATTTAACAACTTTTACATCATGGCAAATAATATACATTAAAAATAACACTGCATTTATAATTTATTAAAGTATAAACTCCTATATCAAACAAATGAATTGACATGTGTGTAAGTTTTTCCTATTAGTTGTAAACGCCACGGTAACGGCAAAAGCTGAATTGAAAAATAACAGCATACTGTGTGACTGTGTTACTTCTGCTTTTGTATTCCTGCCTTACAGTATTTTGTACTCCCTCTTGACAGTACTGTACATGAATAGGCCTCTCTATGTTCATCCATGCAAACATGATGCACAGCATAACAGTAAATTAGATCATTGTGCTCTGATTGTTGAGGCACTAATGAACCTCGGTGAGGAACAGGAGGCTGTTATGTAAGAATGAAGCATTGCTGCAGCATCACCTACTAGTTTAAAAATAAAACGGTTGTCCTGCAAGGCACTAACTTTAGTTAGGACTTAGATGTAAGACTCTCAGCATATTCTGTTATTTGTTGTGTTCTGCCGTATTTGTACTGCCTTTTAACTCTGTGTGCCTTTCAAAGGAGCACAATTGCCTGCCTGTGAGGCTACGGAAGTCTCACCCTTGTTTGCCACATCATTTATTGGTTCACGTGGGCCTTTTATCTGAGTTTTTCTGTTGTGTTGCACAAATTCAAAACACTCACGAAGTGATCATTACGCCGTTTGCCAAGTTTCCACAAACAAAGCCTCATTTCATGAAATCCCATTTTAACTCGGTTCTGTTTAGTCTGTCGTGCAAATTGAAGTCTGTCTCAGAACTGCATGCGTTTTGTTGATTCAAGCAGTGCGAAAGGAATAAATGAAACCCATTATTATGAACCAGTACTTGCTGAGAGATATTTATTTTTGTGGCATCTTCATGCAACTATGGGGGGAAAATACTGTAATTTGAACTAAATTTGTACAAAGTTGTAAGGAAATGGTCACAAGTTTTTCTTACCCAACAGTCATTAGATGACTTATCCTTTTCAACCCATCATGATAGCCTCATTTAAATAAGGAAAGAAATTAGAAAGACAGGTAAAAATGAAAATGTGTTTGTGTAACGGGAAAAATTTGCAGTAAATAAATCAATTATCTTTAGTGGTTTTCTAATGTCTCGCACCATAGATGAATAAACCCTAGAGCCTATAGACGCTGATGGTGAGATTGAAGTGAAAGTTAGATTGATTTTCCTTATTGAAATTGTGCCAAAGCTTCGTTATCATTAAAATTTTGTATTCTAATGCACAAACCTTATTCAGATTTTATTACTGTTGGGTTTTTTTGTACCATCGATTCTTAAAATTGTCCTTTTGCCTCTTTTTACACGTGAAACTATTTGTGTTCAGACATCAACGACTAACTAAATAAAAGTTTACTTTGTAAAATCTTATGCATATTAAATTTTAATCAACTTGCATGGAATATGAATGGGTCATTTAAAAAAGGATCACTTTTAAATTCAAAAATGTGAATTGAAAAAGCTGCAGAAGACTGCAGAACCCAAAATGAAAAGTTAAAAAGAAACCCAGATAATTTATTCAAACTAAGCCCTACTGCCGTGATGAAGAGCTAGTCGTCAACCTCTGACTGGAATATTGCAGGTTCTGTTCCTGCCCGCCCAAAATGCCCTTGGGCAAAACACTGAACCCCACATTGCTCCTGGAGCGGTTATAGGTTGTTGCCATTGTTTGGCAGTGAAGTCACCATCAGTGTGTGAATGTGAATGGGTGAAAGGGACTGTGAGTGTTCTAAGAAGGCTGTAAAGCGCCATTTACCATCTGAAAGGTAAATGGCCAGTATTTTGGTAGGACTTTCGACAAAATACTGGCACATATGTAACGCATCACTGGGCAATGTACAAAGATCTGGTCAACCATTGCATCACATGCATTCTGATTAATGAAAATACAGGATGTTTTGCTCATCACACATTTGACCAATGCAGGAAAAAAAAAAGAAAGTTTCATGGGAAAATTACAATACTTCAGTTTATCACAGTTTTACCCTACACTGTCACTTCTGCAAAAAGCTACTTCCTTCTTCCTCATTGTGTTTTCCCACCTGCTTTCAGGCTTACCATTGTTTTGCCGGAGGACGAGTCGGTGTCTCTCACTGGGAGTATGGCATTCTGCTCTGAAAAGGTTAACACAACATATTCTGCACCATTTACTGCCTCCTCTGCACTTGGAGGGTTCATCTTACAACAAACCTTTAACATACCTCCAGGCCACATCATTTTCCATTACAAGGGTATACAAATTGATTGCAGGTTTATTCTGAAATCTAAAGACATCAAAACTTAAATGAAGGTGCTCAAGTCGAGCACTTATTCACTAAAATTGCATTTCATTCTGCCTGCCATGCATTATTCAGTTGGTGTGTTCTTTGTAATAACAGACTCCTACAAGCCTTTGCTTGTGTAGCAGAAACATTATGAGAAGGGTCTTGGGGTGAATCATAATTTACAATAAATGAATCCTGTTGATAATCTTTATTAGGCACATTCAGCTAACAGAAGTCGCTATGGTGTATACTTGTAGCCTTGGTCCCAACTTTTTATGTTTTTTTGGGATTTCAACTAACTAAATAAAGAAAGCTTTATTTAAATTGTAGGATTTTGCTGCAATACTTCCTTTTGAAATGGACCACTGGTCTTTATTTGAAAAGTTCACTCTGCTCTTATTGATACATCCAAAATGACAGAGGTCAAGCGACAAGCTCTCTCTTTGTTTGCCTCTTCGCTCTCTTATGAAAAGAATTATTGTACTAAAGTAATTCAATTAAATGACGAACAAGTCATCTCAGTGAGTGAGCCCATAAGCACTGCTTTTTAAAGGAAACTCGAAACCCCAAATCTGAGCTTTTTAGCTGTAATGTAATTTGGTTAAATGTATGTTGACCAAGTTTCAATAGAAATATTGAGTAATTAAAATTTGTTCCCAGAGAGTGTACAGCGCCATCAGTTACATGACGCTTTTGAGCCTTTTTGCTAAAATCACATGTACCTTTTGGCTTCCAAGGATAAAAGTACTCATTTTTTGGAGCCAAAAATGTGTAACAGATCTATTGTAATAGCTGTGTCCAACCTGGAGAAGGCATGGGAACATTCTCTGTCTGCATCCTAATGCAACATTAAAACACTTGGACTAATTGATGCTAAATGACATGTCTAATTACCTCTCCTAGATAAACAAGCCTCTTGTTACTGCAAAAATTAACTATGTAATGAAAGCACTTTTTTTTGTTTTTTGTTTGGCATAAATAATAGGAGAAGACAAAAGTCAAGGCATAATGTTGGATGAAAGGTGGATTTTTTCCTCATTTGACATCACAAAGACATATTTTGTGATTTTGGTTCTCAGGTTGTTTTTCTTGTTGCAGATAATAATGTACTGCATGCTTTGGCCTGATCTTCGCCACACCCAGGCACACCTGTATAGTTTCCTCAGTCTGTTTTGTAAAGCTCATGGGTGTTTACCTTCATTTTGAGAGCATCTATTGTTTTCATGTGCTCCTGGTGATTTGTATATTTTGGACAGCTTCACGCTCAGTTTTGCTGGAAGAATTTGGTTTATGAGTTCAATATGTGACACTTGCAAAAGAAGAAGAAAAAAAAGAAAAAACAGGTTAAACTTGTTGCGTGCAGCTAAAGTCTAAGAACTGCCAATGGACTTTTTTATTTTTATTTTTTAGGACGTTTTCAATGTGTTAAATTTAATTAAATAATTTGAGAAATGTAAATGATTAAACAATTAGAAATAAAAACCTTAAAATACGGAAAGTGTCTTGAAATTCAGTCCCCTTCAAAAAGTCTGGATGAATGAGAACCTTCACTAACAAAAAAGGAAAGTTTTTAAAAAAAAGTTATCTTTAAGTTTGGTATTTGTATTTCCAAGGAACACTAGCTAGAAAATACTTGTGATTTTAATTGTATTTATTCCTTTTTAAGCCTTGCCAACAGATTAGCAGCATGATTGGGTCTGAAAAAGGATTCACAGAAGGCTGGCATTTTTTCTGAAACAAGGAGGAGCAAACATTTTCTGTCTGAAATTAGACAGGGGAAAATGTTTTCAGGCACTAAAATGGTTCACTATATTTCACAGGAAATTGTTGTTGCTGTCTTTTTTTTAATTGCCAATGCTCGTAACCCTTGAGCTATCCTAGATGCCCCCACCCTTGCATTGACGTGTTCTCCCTACCATGACAAAGGTGGATAAAGATGGAAAGATTTCATGTAACATGGACACCAGTGAAGATCACAAATCATTGAAGAAAAAAGGTTCAGAGCACTGTCTAGTGGGTCTAGATGACCCAACTCCCAATGTTAAAGTGCCTAGGATAGCACAAGGGTTTAACAAATAGGGTTACAAGACAATATGAACTACCTTCAGTCTTACAGTTGTACTTGAAGACCCAGTCTGATTTTTTTTTTTAAGTTTTTCTGTGTTTTTAACTTTTTCTTGTGGCATCATTCCTAATGTTGGAGGACATGTATATAAAAAGCTCTATTATTATAGCTCTATTATTGCTTGCCATGATTGTTGCACTTGTAATGTTAGGTTGGGGTTGTGAGGGGCTGGAAGCTAGCGGAAGAGTGTGTAAACAGATGGGCGGGGGCTGGGTTGCTCCTCATCAACGGTCCCCGCCAAAACTCTGAGGCCAAATTCTTACTCTATGCAAAAACCTTATCCTACAAAATGACCCTTTTTGTTGTGTTTGTTTGTTTGGCTAAAAACGGCATAATCATAATTAAAAGACCACTGGGAACACTTTTAAAATAACTTTAAATTTGATCGGAATGGTACTTTAATGAAAAGCAAACATAACCATCTTATATCAGTGTGTTTTTTTCCAGTTTTTTTTTAAACAGCCTCATATTAGCTCTCTCCAGAGGGGGGAACTTATTCAATTAAAGCTGAGAATGAGTAAAAAAATATTGGTCTGACATACAATATTTTGAAATAAGTTAGGAATGCCAGACACTCAAGACTTTGATCATTAATCATATTCTAAGTTCATTTGACAGAAACCATTTGTGGATTTAACCTTTATCTAATTTGAATAGTTATTGACAAACTCAAAAGTTCTGAACCCCCACCCCTTTCTCCAAGGCATGTTCACATTTTTACCTTGTTTACACCACATACGGAGCTCATCTGTTGACTGTTGCAGCAACAGTCATGATTTATCTGAGCAGGAAATGGTTTTTCCAAACTTTTTGTGAAGTTTGGGTCAATCTGAGATAAGTCGTTCTTTTAGTAATGACTGATCTGTGTGGCGGTTTGTGATCTTCCTGAGATGTTTTTTTTCTAATATTTTGCTTGTGACAAGTGGTGCTTTGAGTGGCTGCTGCCTTTCTGTCATCTAAAACCAGTTTCAGGTCATACTCCTCAGACCTCTGTAATTAGTTTGGCATTTCTTCCCAGAGAGCTGCTGCTCACAGGATATTTTCTTTTTGTTGGACCAGTAGCTGTGGACCCAACAGATGGTTTTTGGGTTTATAACCCCCAGAAGATCATAGGTTGTTGAAAGATTGGTGCAGCTCTTTTAGGAACAGGAACCATGCTGTACTCCATCACATGAATCATGTGTCCTTCATGTTTTGACACTTACTGTCAACTTTTCTTGAAACACTAACAAACCTAAACACAAAACTGTCATGAAACTGAAACAAAACTGTCTGAATCTCTGAGACCTGGCAATAAACTGCAGTGAGTTCAGTCTCTGTGAAAATCAAACAAGCAGTAGCAAGCAAAATAAATTTACTTTTGTGTAAGATTTATATATTAAAAAAAATATTGTCCATGTTTAAATCTTTTGGGTTTTCAACATTATTTGTGAGATTCTTTTGTGTCAAAAAGTAATTGTAGTGTTATCATACCATTCAGGCTTGTCTCATATGAATTTGAAGGTTAATTGAATGATTTTTGTTCACTGCTTCTGAAACACCCAGTGGTTCTTAACCCTTTGTGCCATCCTAGTCACTTTAACATTGGGAGTTGGGTCATCTAGACCCACTAGACAGTGCTCTGAACCTTTTTTCTTCAATGATTTATGATCTTCACTGGTGTCCATGGATTACATGAAATCTTTCCACCTTTATCCACCTTTGTCATGGTAGGGAGAACACGTCAATGTAAGGGTGGGGTCATCTAAGATAGCACAATGGTTAAGAAGCGGTTTGTGCATTCTGCATCGAGTTTGGGTTCTAGTTCAAATTTCTCACTCAACACTGTGAATGACCTGGCTTCTTGAGATGCATCAAACAACCATTTTTGTCAGTCCTTAATTAATGAAAGTTCACGTCTGCTTGACTAAAGTTGCTAAGAGTTGCTTTTTGATTCGTCTTTTTGAAGATTACAAAAGTAAAGAAAGGAGGGCTTAGCTCTCAGGGCCCGGTTCTGTGGAACCAGCTGCCAGTTCAAACTCCTCTGTTTCAGAACGTTTCAAACTTTCAAATAAATCAGAACAGGTTTCAAAATGGACCTGATGCTGTTGATGATTTCAAAATGAGCTTTAAAGACATAACTGAAATGGCCATAATATCTACGCTGATATTTGTCTGTTATTTCTTGACACTGTTAAAACTGGCTCCCTAAAAATGAGTCAAAAATTCTTCAAAAAATTATTTCAATAAGCAAAAAATCTGCCAATGGTCTTATCAAGAATTATTTTTCTTGAAACAAGGGTCTTTTTACTTTCTCACAATTACTTTTTGAAGTAATTCATCATTTTTAAAAATATAATGACAAAGAAAAATGAATCTTAAGCGTTCCGGTGTCTTGTTTATTTATTTTTATGCCAACATTGTTAGATAAAATTGCAACGTTATATTGCTCATTTACTACAAAAAATTGCTTCCAAATTTTGTTACAATCAGCTTTCCATTTATCTGAGGTTTGCTCTGAGTTCAACAAATCCAATTTAATCACTTTAACTTGTGCCTGGCCTATTATTAATTTAAGGTATTGATTTTTCCAGCTGTAAAGGCACACACTCTACTGTGAAATGAAACAAAAACTTCCCACGTCTTTTTCTTTTAGGCGCCGATGTTCCTTCACTTTTCAAGAACTGTTCATCCGTTTAGTTCAGCTTTCTGAAGTTTAATTTGATGTTACTCTAACAGTAAAAAACAGCCTTTTTACTGTTAAGAAAGTAAAAAGACTCTTGCAAGAAAAATAAGCTTGTCAAGAAAGTTTTTTTAAAATTACAAAAAACCTTTATTGATTTTCTTAAAATAAGAATTCTTGGTTAGACTATTTTTCTTACCCATCGGCATATTTTTGTGCATATTTAAAGACAAACCGTCACTCTTTAAGAACTTCTGACTTACTTCTAGGGGGGTTGATTTTTTCTGTGTATGAAACAGGAAATTGTGACTTCATAAAAAACTCAAAGTTACCATGCAATTAGTAAAACATTGACAGTTGTGCTTGCTGGTCTATTTTGGATTTTCGGGACAGTTCTGTTTATTTCTTTAAACCAACAGATGCTGAGCAATCGACTCAAAAGCACTCCAGGGGGAACTATTGACTTCTGCTTCTTCAAAAGTAGATTTCTAACAGCAAATCAGTTTCCCTCCATAGAACAAACCGTTTCATTCTGTCCTAAATTCAGCTTTTTTCTTTTGTTTTTTTAAATTCTAGGTTCCATTTAGGTTTTCACGTCCAAAGAGTTAAATGTTTGTCATAAGAAGGCTTGATAGATTCAAGAAATGTCACTAGCATCAGTTTGGTGCAGTTTCTGTCAAATGGCTTCCACTAAATCATTTAACTTCAGACATCATTATCAAAAAGATCGTGATTCTGTTTTTGCATCTAAAAGAAGGTAAAAGCCTTTTGTGTGTGTGTGTGTGTGTGTGTGTGTGTGTGTGTGTGTGTGTGTGTGTGTGTGTGAATTTGTGTACACAATATCAGGTGAAAAAGTGTGTACTTCTGGCTGTGTCCCCTCTTGTGCAAGCACAGCCATGCGCTAAGCTGCATCCTCAGTCCTCAGTGTACATCGACCACTTAGCACATCACAGGTTGACCCAAAAGGTCACTACATGGCATGTTTCTATGGCGACAGCTTTGCCAGCAGAAAAATGAGCTGGGGTGAGAGCTGCAAGCTGATCTAAATGAGAACAAATTTCACTGTGCTACTGAATAAACACACTAATATGAAGACAGGGCAAAGTTGAAGGACATGCATCAATTCAGGGCACGCAGCAGTGACAATTTGCAGTTTTTATGTATTTTACGTCATGGAGGATCGAGTGGAGGAGCCTCCACAAAGCTAGTACCTCTTACAACAAAGTTGGAGCGGGGATTTTCTTTTATTTTTTATGTCCAGGTTCTTAATCAACAATCTTGTTATGTAATTCATTTTTTCCCCTGATTGTTTCACTTCCAATCTTTGTTTTGTGTTGTCAGTACTGTTGCACATTAATCAAAAATGCATTGCCATATCTATAATTTTGCTGACGCATCAGAAAACACTGATGCAGCCAATAAAAGTCGACCCTCGTGGAAAAGCTGTCCACGTTTTCGTAAACCTGGGAGGATGCTTACGGCACAATGGAGGACAAAAACTTTCAAATTGACAAGATGTGTGTAGCATAAAGTCAAATACAAAAACTATACATTTAGCTAAGGTTGAGTCACTTGCCTTTTGTTGAAATTATCTGGTAAGTGGTAAAAAAAATAATGTTTATCATTAAAGTGTCCAGGGTTTGTTTTGAAATTTGCAATTGACATATAATTCAACTTTTATTATTTGCTTTTAGGCGGGGTAAAGGTGGTGGCTTTTGTGCGGGGATTTATATTTTTTATTTTATGTCTTTTGGTGCAGTGGCTTCGAGACCTTTATAATCCATTTACATAAATGTGAGGATTTGTCACCTGATCTTGTTTCTCTGGTTCGCTCTTCCATAAAAAAAAAGCCAGAGAGTGCGATCTGTCTGTCTGTCTGTGGCTCTCTGAATGTCCAGTGAGGGAGTAATGTCGTGATGCAGGAACATCTGTTTGCCACATAACAACTGCAAAAACAACAGCTGCCAGGAAACCTTACCAAAAAAAAAGTTGGTAAAGGTTCCAGAAATGAACCATGATCGTCAGGACTGACCCTCCTTTCCTTCACCTCTCATTCAATCTCCATATATTTAAACTGAGGTCACTAATTTTATTTTAAATAAGAGACAAAGGCTTACTCTATGCTACAAGTTGATTTGAGGACCATTAGAGCAATGTAATAGCAATGGTGTCAAATAGGTTGCAAGGTTGTCGTGGCAACATCAGTCTTTTTGTCAGCGGCATTGCATACACTCAGGAGGTTTGCATATGAAACAGTCCCTCAGCTGACAATACAACACTCAAGGGGAATAATGTTGTTGAAAAGAGCCAATGACAGGGAGGCGCTTTTGAAATTTAGTGCCTCCTCTTGAAAAGACTGTACGTTCAGCAGAAGTTGCCATGGCGATCCAAGCAGGTTAAAAGAGCACCATATTCTTGACACTGAAGACTTTAGGCTGCACGTCCCAACCTTTACACACGCTTGACAGTACGTCCCAGTCCCTCCTCAGTAATTCAGGATGTACGTAATCAGTGTGGCATCTGGCAAGAAAATGTCACATGACACGGAGAGCACCACCGATGAAAACACTGGGGGGTAAAAGATAAGAAAACGTGTTTAATAGAAGTTTTTGACTTTGATTAGAGTCATTTTCTCAGTTGCAGATGACGATTGACTTGGCTGAGGAGTCTCACTGATTTAGAACAGTTCTGTGAACCACAAAATGAACTGCAATGTAACTTTTCACTTCATCCCCAAAGGATGTTAGGGTCACTAGTTACAAGTCCCTCAACATCATGACTTGACACTCAATCAGATGGAAAATTAAAATCCATGATTTGAATAGAAAAAGTATTAATGCGTGCTGTTTTGGGGGCTTCTGTGCAGATTTGCATAAGAATTAGCTTTTTTTTTCTACAGTTATAATTGAATTGTTGAGCCTCCCTTTGTGTTTTGAAAAGTTCTGACCCCTGTGTTCTGTCAATAAAATACTTCTTGGAAGTGTTTGTTGATTTTTATGGAGAAATATCAGAAACCTGCACTCTTATTGTGAACGTGTATGACAGATGTTGGCAGACGAAAGGAAAGTGTCTCCTCAACTGTAATATTGAGAGGATACAGAGGTAAAATCTTAATGTTTATGCTCAATTTAGTTTTTTTTCTCTTCTTGTTTTGTTTTATGAATGCTGCTGCTTTTTAAAATGAAAAACTCTTTAAAAAAATACCCTGATAAATCTATTAAAAGAACCCTGTTAACTGAAAAATTTTTGTCACTTCTATAAAATTTCACTCATAAGAAGCTATGGAGGCATCAGTGTGAAAAAAACAAAACTCGTTTTCTGTGATCCACTTTGTCTTTAAAATATTTTTTTCTTTTTTTAAGAATAATTGTGTCTGGGCTGTTATACTGACAATAAAACACATTTTAATTAAACTGGACAATACAAAATATATTTACCCCTCCAGAGTAAATAGGTCTAAAAAAATGGAATGTTATGGATTCAAAAAAAAGTTTTTGGTTGCAATAGAACATTTGGTGGAATTTTGCAGTGCCAGGTGCTTTCAGGTCAATGGTTAAAGTGTTTATCTCTTTTCTTATGTAATATGAAGTACTGTGAACTTGGGTATGAATTGTGCAATATAGATAAACTATCACTGTCATGCCTCAACTACTCCCTCTTTGCATTACATATAGATCTGCTCTTCAAAACTAGCTAGTCCAGCTGAGAAAAAGGAAAAGTAAATTCTTCAACCGTTCTAAACAAATAGCATCATTTTTGTTTATTTCTATATTTTTATTATCTTTTTCCCTTGTTTTTATTGCTGAAGTTACTTAAAATAAACAAATCAAATAAATACTGTCCCACATAGTTAAATGAATGTGCATAAAAGTATGTGTAATTATTTTTCACTATGCTGCCCATTCATTAAAATTGAAAATTTGACACTACTCAAGTCTGTATAACCTTATCTGAAGATTTTGCACAGAGAGGCCATGTTGCCTAATCTGAATATTATTTTTTTTAAGTGTACCAGCTGCTATGCAGTTGTCTTTTAAAGGTTAAATGGAGTAAGCTTTAAATCCAGACCAAAAAAATTCACAACAGTACATTCCATTTGAAGAAATTAAATGTTCCTTTTGTTTTCAAAAATGTTCTTTTTTGTTTAATTTTTTTTTAACGCTCATTTTTCATTTTATGCTTTATCTTTCTGAAAATTCCATCAGAAAGTTAACTGGACTTGAAAAATGGTTTAAGCGTTCATAAGTTTCCATCTTCCTGTGACTCACAGAACAGTAGTTAAAAAAAAACAACACTGTCCAAATCCCACATGAACTGAAACATAAGTGCAGAACCAGAGTTATTTCTCACAGCATTCCAGTTTCATCTTTGGAACTGCATTGAAAAAAAACAAAACACATGTCTCAGGAAATAATTAAGTTTAAAGTTTCAGAAATTTTTCAAGAGCAGGATATTCAGAAGGGTTTAGGGTGACATTGGGCATCCTCTTTTCATCCACTGCCGATCATGTGGAGCGTTGTGGGTCGGGTGTCTGTCTGAACAAGATCCTACTCCAGTATTGTCATTACAGTCGGCCAGAATCCCATGAACTTTTGACCATGATAGGTTTGAAGCATTCTTGCAACGCACAACCATGGCGTGGAGCAAAAGTCCTAGAAGCACCGTATTATTTCATAGACAGTTTATGTTTAGACAAAATTTAAAATGTATTTCTAGATCTTCTTTTTCATTCTCCGTTTCAATAATATGGATCCTATACAGTTTTAAAAAATATTTTTTCTAATAGAAAGTCTGAATTTCTTTTGGCTATGCCATACATGGTAACAAAAACCGAACCATAACTTACTAGTTCAGAGAGGTTAGGGGATGCTCGGAAAAAAATGTAAACTTTTTGTCCGAATCCAAAATTACTTCCCTAGCCCTGTGGCTAGACCCTATTGCTCCGATTGTAGGGGCATTTGGAGCTGTAGTGGTGTCCGAAAGTGTTTTTTTTTTTTTTAAAGGAGGAGCCATAGCAACTTTGCGCTGGCCATCCCTCCGCCGGGATCTGCGTTGCGCTGTGGCGCATAGGAGAAATGCATTTCTTCACACGGGTGTAATCTCAAGCACAGAATTTTACATTTAAATGTAAGTATGGATTTTTTTTTCTTCTAGGATAACTTTTTAAAGTTATCAAACTGATGTTGTGTATTTTCCGAGCACTGGCCACTACACGCTAATGTAGACGACCGACGACTATTGATGACGTCATCAATAGTAGTAACATCTGGATTTGAAGACTATCTTTTCCGTATTTATCCGCTTGAAGGGATAAATGCTGAAATAGGGAGAAGCCGAAGAGGTCGGGAAGGAATTCTGATTTGACCTTGATGTGAGAGCAAGGCAGGCTTAAGGTCTCCTGTTGCAAGAAGTGAGTGTGAATATCATTCACAAACTGCATTAAGAGTATTTCATTTGGAAAACCAAATTGGAATTTTGTTGTACATTTAGATGTAATTTGTGTTTTAAAAGTTTAAAATAATGGATTAGAAATAGGTTTTGTTCTGAAAGTATTCACTTATTTGACTCTGTTTTTCTGCAGTCAGCCTTGTTCCAGCACTCTGGACAGGTGCAGTGTTGGGTAAATTACTTTTAAAAGAGTAATTAATTACTTTACCTTTAGATGTTTGATGAAATTGTAATTAAATTACTTTTATCATTACCTTTTTTTTAAAGTAACTCACTATTTGTTACTTTACTTAAATTTTATTCCACTCGCATACCAATTTTTAGAGGAAATAAAATTCACAAACAAAATAGCCTTGTCTTTTAAGCTGGGGGTGTTAGCGGCTGTGAGCTAGCGGGAGACTGTGTAAACAGAGAGCTCTCACCAACAGTCCAACCCACAACTCAGAAGCACATTTCTAACGAACCCCTGCCACTCTGCAGAAACCATTTCCTACAAAACGACAAGTTTTTTGTTTTGTTTTTTGGCCACAAACAGCATAACCCTTTTTAAAGACCACTGAGAACACTTTTAAAATGGATCAAAAGATGATCAGAGTGGGTCTTTAAAAAGAAATCACCTCTATGACAACACATCTCAAAAAGTCTAAACTTGATGTTTAACTGTCAAGCAAAAATGTATTTGTCCTAAATTTAATGTTAATATTGTATAAAAGACATTTTTTCAGCTTGGAAATGAACAATGATACCGCCGTTTTCCAGGAAAGCCATGAAAAGTAGGACTCATTGTGGCTGCAAATGGTTACTGCTATTGTGCAGGGATGACACACAAGGCTCACTGGAAGTGAAACCTGTTTTTCATCCAGCCTATGGCACCATTTCTCTGCCCCATTTGTCTCTGACATGGTCACAGCATGTCTGATTAGTCACAGCATGTCTGAGTTTCACTATCTTTCACCAATCTGAAGTCTGCTGGAAGAGGATGTAAACAGCAGCTTCCTTCAGCTGCCATCATTCAGGGGTTTTGTCAAAGTTGTTAGAAGGTCATCTTAATGATGCAGGTCAATAGATCATTAAATGAATGGAAATTTGAATGACTTCCCCCTCCAGCATTACGTTTCTCCAGCTGTAAGGTTTTGTTTCTTCTTTTTGGTCAAAAATGCTTGTTTTGTGGACAAAAGGTTTCTAATTATTTTTCCTTTGCCGCCTTGCTGGTCAATCCCAAGAGAGTTGCAATTTAATTAGATTTTTGTAAAAACATGACCGCTCACAACAAACCAAGATTCAGGATATTAGTCTGAAACACTTCATTCAAAAGAACATCCTGCACTTTGAACTGGTGGCACACTTTCTCGATCACATCTTCCACATTTGCTGCGTTCTTTGAAGAGATTATTTTATTGTTCATAATCAAAATTTGAATCTTTGTTTCCCATAAACAAGCAGCTGCACTGAAGCATCTCCAGCTGATTTGTTGTTGGTCATCATTTCAGGATTACAAGTGAAGCAAAATGTGATTTTCTTGTTGTTGTTTTTTTAATCTGAGATGTTCACAAGTGAGTCAGATCTATCAAAAAGACATTTAACTCTGACTGAATATTTTGCAATATTTATTAGCCTAAAACTGTGAACAATGTTCAAAGCGAGAAAGTATTTAAAATAAGTTTCCTCATTTTTGTGAAGCATGCAAAATTGTTAGAAGTCTGCATTTTCCAGTCTACCTTTGACCTGTCTGATTAGAATAGATCGTGGTTAACTATATTTGTCCACTTGAAACAAATGTTTGATCAATTATTAGTGTAGAAATTGATTTACAGTGAGATTTGCTAATAAAAAAGATGACTCAGTGATGCTAACATGGCAGCCATTTTCAAAGAAGTGTGAAAATTACATTCACACAGTAGACATCTATTTATATTTCCATTTTTACTATTGTTGATGTGAAAATTAATGCTTGAACAGATTTTCTGGTTGATCACAAAAGACTGGTTGTCAGATTCAACAGTGTGGGGGGGGGAGGGGTAAGGGGTGTGGGGGGAGTTTAACTCTGGAGAATCAAATGCCTTTTGAGGCAGAGATTCTGGCTAACCCATGGTCTTCTTCACTAACAACGCTCCCCAAGCCCCCCCCCCAAGTTGCTTTGAGGTTGAAGTTGATGTGATCAATCAACAATGTGCTGGGATAAAAGTTGTTTATTTTTTTTAAAGCTGTCTGGCATGTTCATGTAATTTGGAAAAGACTAATTTTTGTCTGCAGTCGACCACATTTTGTCTATCACATTTTGCTGGACACCTGAACATGACTTAAAAATCGTAATAAGTGACATGAATCCATTTTTTTAAAAACTTAAATAAAAGTCTTTTACTATCTCTCAAGTTTTTAATAAGTAAAAAGTCGGTTAGTGAAAGGTGAGATTCTTTAAATTCATAGTTTTTAACAGCACATTTAACCCAGAGCCTCTTAAGAAAGAACAGATTCATGGGTCTGCCTGCTTTTACACCTCAATCCCATCATTAAAAAATCCCTTACATTCTAATATAATTAGAAAATGAATACTTTGACAAGATCTTGATTTCAAGTTTTCTTGGTTTGTATTTTAAGTTGCCCTAATCACGCTTTCATGTTTTTGCTGGGTAATCTTGAGCAAACAGCCATATTTCTTGTTGGTAAATATCAACTTTATCCAGTTTTAACATGTTCTTGTAGCATTTTCTCATGATGGAGGACATTATAAGAAAATTAGGATTAATATTGCGTTTTTTAATTTGTTGAGCAGATGAAAAAATGCCATTTGAAAAAGCCCATAGTTGCTACGTACAAACTACAATCGGCTGGCCACTAGCTCACTGCTCTGGTCAAAATGATAACTCTAAATGTCAGGTTCTGGGCCAGGCCGGTTGTTGGGTTTTGTTTTGACACTTCTTGTTGGTTTTTCTCTGCTTGTTTGTTCCGTCTTTACCTTATTGGTGTCACCTGTTGCTGAATCACCTGGAGGGTATTTAGCCTGCTCTGATCCTGTCCCTGTCACGGGATCTTTCTGGATTATTGTTACGATCGTGAGTGTTATTAAAACCTACGATTTGACTACGAGTCCCTGCGTCTGCGCCTCTGTCCTCACCTGCGAGTCACTGACACTAAATGCACTAAGCAGGTAATGAAAATGGCAAAAATATGTTAAAGTTTCAATTATTGGTATTTTGTTGCTTATTGTAGTTCTATCTATAAATGATCAATCTTATTAAGTGTAATTTTAATGTGAAAAATATACTAACATACTATTTTGATTCTGCATCTTTCTGCCACAATGTTTTTTTTTGTTTTTTAAACTTGTCCTGTCTAACAGCTGGGCAAACAGATGAGAGCTCTTGTGTTGGACATATTTTACTTTAACCACAGGGGTTATGAATTTTCTGACAAACCAGAGGTATGTCTGAATAAACCCCTTTTGTAATCGAGGCCAAACTTTATTCATTTTAATCGTATTTGCAAATCTTTGGTGTTGGACCGGACGGAAAAGGAAAGGAGGGAAGAAGAGAGAGGGATGTTAGAGAGGGGGGGGGGGGGTAGAAGGGTGATTATAAGGGGGGGGGGGGGTAAAACCATGAAGCAGCATAAAGCAACAATTTTGCTGGGTGTTTATCAGTTCGGTGAGGTAAAGATGTAATACAAATCTAGAAGGGGCGGGGCCTGTCCACACACACACTCAAATGTTATAAACACACCTGTTGGCTGCAAAGATGTCCACATGTCAACATGTACACAATGCAGATAGTGTTCACATACGCATACTTATGCCCTCAAACCTTTCTTCCACAATTTCTGATTAAATAGAACAATTAAAAGAAAAAGAAAAAACTCATCATAGACTTATACGTGAAACAATTTTTGCATTTTATGTCCTGACCTCATACAAAAATTGAGTAAAATACTTTTCAAAACTAGAATGAATTATTAATTCAAAACAAATGCTTACGTTTGGAAATGTGTTTGCAGTGTATTTTGCCTCTAAACAAAAAGGATGTGTCTTCTGACAAGAAAATAGCTGTGTGTGATTTACGGTTGAATGTGTTTATTACAAATAGCCTCAAATGTCATAAAAATTATATTCTATTTACACCACATATTCTTCAGGTAGAATCATGCATGTATGCACTCCTGTTACCGTGACTCAGTTTTTCAGATGAAGTGTGTAGTTGTGGGATGATACTACCTGATGTTTTATGTGAGGGAAAAATTCTATTTAAGTCACTCTTTTATGTTAAAGTGCAAGTCTAAGATATTCCGATCTGTGCTGCCTCCTCATTGTTCTGACACATGAATGTCACATGGTTAAAACAACTTGTTTGTCTTCTGTAACTCCTTCCTTGCTGTGTTGCTTTTATCCGACCCCTTTAGATGTTTCCGACTCATTGTCTAGCAAAGGGTCCTCCCTTGGTTCAGATAAGAAAAACCACTGGGTGTGAACTACCTGTTGACCTTAGAATAAGCAATCGCTGCTTCCCTTCTCTTCTTCCGTCTTAAAAGAAACTCTTCCTTCCTTGTAGTGCTTTCTGCCTGACATAACTGTGTTGAGTAAGCCCTGCTGTGTGACTGTCACTGCAGGGCTTTAAGGGGAAATAGTACAAAAAAAGCAAAAATCATTAGAAATACTGTTAGTCGTTGACTATGTTCTTTGGTTATAATTTAGTGCACTGTTTTCTTAGACTAAATTTAAAACTAAAAATTTAAAGTTCCCCAGATGTAACCTGCCGGATATATTTACAGTTTTAGAGTAATTCTTTCATTTAAAATATTTACTATGTATTCAATTTTTCTGAATGCAGAACTCTTTGCTGGTCAATCCCAAGAGAGTTATCAAGGGTGTTTGTGCAAGGTTATCAAAGAATAAAAGCTGTTTTTGATTACTTTGTTTTGAAAAAAATGTTAAGAAATATTCAGAAGATCTTAATTTTCAAAAAGTTCAATTACAATACGGACCAAAGCTGTGAAATAGTTTCTCTTTCCTCATTGATTATCTCTCTAATCATCGGTTACGTTTTATCAAAAGCATAAATCCTGCCTTTGACAGCCTCCCAATAGGTATCAGATAAAATTTCAACTTACTATGTTCATCACTTGACTGAACAAAGACATCTATAATTCAAAAGGTTTCTAGTTGTGCATATATCTGACAATTTACCACCTTTCACAAAATGCAGATTTCTGCATTCACTCGCAAAATAACCCAAATTTCTGAACTTTTCATGACAAATTTAATATAAAATTATTTTAACTGAGGTCTATAAAAATAAACAAGTTATTTCCCAAAGGTCATTGCATTTGATAATGGAATTTCTGTCTTTTTTTTCCACAACTGAAGTCTCAACCTCCATATGACAATATATTGCAGTAATATTCAAAGCGATAGACTTTCGATGACATCATTTCCCTCCAAGGTAAAGAACAATTGTACAAAAAAGGTCCATCTTTTCTAAGGTCACCCCTCTCATGAGGATCTTCTGAGAATACCGTAAATGAATACTCCAGAAGCATGTCCGCAACACAGAACAAGCTGCAAAAACACATGTGATGACTGCATACATGTACATGGAGTGCAACATGTCAAGTGTATTTATTACTTACTGGCAAGGTCATCCATTGCTACCCAGGCATCATCAAAACCTCACAGTGTTCCTTGCGATGTTTTGAGAACAGTGTGGATTTTTTTTTGGCCCTGGGGACCTCCTGCCTCCATCCAGCCACCCTGGCTGTTAATGAGACATCTGCATGTTCAGGACACCTTCGTCTCCCATTAATCAAATGACTTGCATGGAG